>NC_064920.1:759475104-760081503 GCF_023897955.1 Schistocerca gregaria
GACTCAGTTCTATTTCTGCCAAGACAACTTAGAACCGGAAGGAACACTCGCTTTTGTTTCACACCCAAACTTCCTTTCCATTCAGGAGACAATATTCAAGTCTCTTGATAAATGACCTGAAGAATGTGAGTTATTTTTCTTGTAAAATATTTGGTGCTGTGTCAAGTATAAAATTTTATTTTATTTATAAGCTATACATTATAAACAAATGGCAGCTAAAGCAATAAAAATTGAGGATGCACACAGATCACAGGAACCAGAAACATTGTGGAGCATTGAGAGCTATGGATCTGAGTCTTCAGATAGATAATTCTATTTTACTCCATTACTAATTTCAGTTTCATATTATCTTCCTATTGTGTACAGTGTTTGTTACTCTCAAAACCTATTGAATAAGGGTGTTTTACGCATCTAACCCCTTTGCACTCTTGTTTGCCAGGGAACTCCTGTCTA
Source organism: Schistocerca gregaria (assembly GCF_023897955.1). Taxonomy (NCBI): domain Eukaryota; kingdom Metazoa; phylum Arthropoda; class Insecta; order Orthoptera; family Acrididae; genus Schistocerca; species Schistocerca gregaria. The sequence continues at coordinate 759,475,558 of NC_064920.1, forward strand.
CAGAGCCAGTGACTTTCTGTACATGACTGTCACACAGTAACTGCTTTTTGTGCAGGTAGTAAATGAGCAATTTATTGTTACTGAAACATTTTTGAAAACCTTTCAAGAACAAATTTATTTCAGTAACTGCAAGACAAAATACAGTTGGTTAATTGGTCTTTTAGACTGTTTACATAATACAAACATTGAGAATCAAAGCAAGCAACACGATGCAATTTCTTTTTAAGTGTAATCCGTATGAGTTGCATATAAAACAAAAGGAACTATTTTAATCAATTCTGATTTTTCATCAAGTTGTGCCATTAATTTTTTTCTAGCTGTTTTGATTTAGTATCACCCCATTAGTTATCTGGTCTATCCATTTATTTTTCCTCTGTAGCACCATATTTTGAGAACTTCTATTCTCTTCTTGACTGTACTGTTTAACATTCATGTTTCACTGTTGTACAAGGCTTTGTGACAGAACAAGTACAACCAGCAAAGTATTTGTAGCAATTAAAAATTTTAGAAGCTAACCTGCTTCTATTTTTCAGAACTGTTTTTTTGTTGCAGTCAGTTTGCCATTCATAAACACTCTACCTTTGCCTTCATCACTTATGTTTACCATAATTAGAAAAACTCATCTACTACTTGCAGTGTCATTTTATAATCTAAATACCACAGCATCACTTGATTTGACTGCATCTCTTAACCCTGTTTTACTTTACTTTCTTGTTATTTAACTTGTAGTCTCTGTTCAAGGCACAACTCATTCCTGTCAACAGATCTTTCAAGTATTTGCTGTCTCAGAGTTACGATTTTTATTATTCCTCCTTGAAGTCCTTTCAAAACTTTTCCTTGGTTTCCTTTATAGGCTGCTCTACCTACAAACTGAACAGCACAGGGGACAGGCTGCAACCCTGTCTCATGAACTTCTCAGGTAACGACTCCCTTTCAAGTCCTTCAACTGTTTGAAACTACAGTCTGATTTCCGTACATATTGTAGACAACCTTTCTGTCTGTATTTCATCTCTGATACAGTCAGTATTTCATTGAGTTTATTCCAGTCAGTATGGTCGACAGTTTTCTCTAAATCTACAAATGCTAGAAATGTAGATTTGCCTCTTTTCAATCTAAGTTGTCGGATCAGCATTACCTCGCATGATTCTACATTTCTCTGGGATGCAAAACGATCTTCCCCAAGACCAGTTTTTAATCATCAGTCTTTTGTAAATAATTAATGTCAATATTTTGCAATTAAGACTCATAAAATGACAGTTCACTAATATTCACACCTGTTAGTCCCTGCCTTCTATGGAATAAGCATTATTACATTTTTCTTGAAGTCTGGGAGTATTGCACAGGTCTCACACCATGAACACCAGATGGAATAGTTTTGTCATGTTATGTTCTCCCAAGGGGGAATATGAGCTAATCCAGACGCCCAGTTTCGACTTATGTCTGTCAGCACTCTGTCAAATACTTCTCACAATATCACATTCCCACATCTCATCTTTATCTACTTCCACTTCCAATGCAATAATATTGATTTCCATTCCATTTCCTGTGTATAACTGATCTATATATTCCTTCCATCTTGCAGCCTACTGTACGTTGCTTAGTACTAGCTTGTCATCTCAGCTCTTAATTTTTCACACAGCTACTTCTTTTCTCTAATGTTTCTTTAGATTTACTATATGTTGTATCTATCTTTCTCATAGTAATGAACACTTATGTACCATAATAATTCCATTTCCAAAAAAGACAGGTGCTGATTGGTGGGAATACTACTGAACCATTAGCTTCATAAGTCATGGTTGCAAACTACAGCACAAATTATATACAGATGGATGGAAAGACATTGGGGATGATCAGTTTGGGATCCGGAGATATGTAGAAACATGCAACGAAATACTGGCCCCTATGGTCTACTTAGGAAGACAGACTGAAGAAATGATATTTCACTGAAAAAATACGGCAACCAGAAAGCCAAACTTACATTTACAGCAGTTGTAGATTTAGAGAAAGCTTTTGACAGTGTTGACTGAAATAAACTCTTTGAAATTCTGAAGGTAACAGGGATAAAATACATGGACTGAAAGGTTATTTACAACTTGCACAGAGACCAAACTTCAGTAGTAAGAGTTGAAGGATATGAAAAGGATGCAATGGTTGAGAAGGGAGTGAAGCACTACTGTAGCATATCCACAATGTTATCCTGTCTGTGCTTTCAGCAAAAAGTAAAGGAAGCCAAGGAGAAATTTGGAAAGGGAATTAAAGTTAGAAGAGAAGAAATAACAACGTTGAGATTTACTAATGACATTGTTACTCTATTAGAGACAGCAAAGGACTTCAAATCACAGTTGAACAGAATGGATTGTGTGCGAAAAAAGAGGTTGGAAGATGAATATTAACAGAAGTAAACCTAGGGTAATGGAATATAGCTCAATTTTCAGGCGACTCTGAGGGAATTACATTAGGAAATGCGGCACAAAATGTAGCAGATGAGTTTTGTTATTTTGGCAGTGAAATAACCAACATGACCAAATTAGACAGGATATAAAACACAGACTGTATGTAACAAGGTGAGTCTATTAACATCTAAATGGAATTTAAGTAGTGTGAAGCCTTTCCTGGAGTGTACACTTGTATAGAAATGAAACATGGCCAATAAACTGTTCAGGCAAGACATTATAGAATTTTATGAAATATGATGTTACAAAATAATGACGAAGGTTAGAAGAGTAGATTCAATATCTAATGAGAAAATACTGAATACAACCAGAGGCAAAATAAATTTGAGTTAAAACTTTACAAGAAGATGTGATTGGTTGATTGGACACACCCTGAGGTATCAAAGATTTGTCAATTTGGGAGTGAAGATAGTTGGGGGGGGGGGGGGGGGGGGAGTGGTAAAAAATGTAAGAATGTACAGGGAGACTAAGATACTATAGTAAGTAGGTTTAAATAGATGTAAGTTGCAGTAGTTATTCAGACATGAAGAGGCCTGCATAGGATACATTAGTGAGGAGAGCTGCATCAAACCAGTCTTTGGTCTGGAGACCACAACTACAACACAGATTCACACTCTTTCTCTAGCCATTATTACTCTGAAGTTTTTGCACTTCCTGTCTCTATTATTTTTATCCTGGTTCCATCTCCTTAATTTCCTAAGTTTTTACACTTTGTTGTTTTTTTAATCTGCATTTTTAATCAGTTGTCAAAGTCTCTGAAGTGTACACTGCACAAAAAATCCTTGGAGTCCTGGTACTAATGGCTCCAGTTAGGCATGCATCAATGTATCGGATTCTCTGTACATGGAGTGCATAAATGCTTGAAGGTAGCATTAACAAAATGCTGAAACTTGTAGTGTAAATGAAATAATAATTTCTGAAAAACATATGCCTGTTTGCTGATATCTCTTGTGTGTGACAGGACACTGTCTTGTATCCACGATAGATCAACAGAAAAGAAATTCTAAATTGCTAGAAATTCTAAATTAGTAGTTGCTCCACGGAAAATGCCGATAAAATTATGAAAATGTTTTCACTCAGAAACTTTTCTGAACATTCTATATGCTATTCCAATAGGGATTATAATGACCACACTGAATCTATTACAGCTGCCAGGTGTTATTCTACTAACTCTCAATTTACTAATGAAATTGAAAAGTTCCATAACATTCTTCTGGATTGCAGACCATCTCATATTATAAAATGATGAATCAACATTTCGACCACAACAACCACAAGTGGTGTTCATCAGAATATTTCTACAACTCACAGCAATTTTATGGAAACTGACTCCATCCTCCAATGTGTATGAACAGACAAAAGTAGGCGGAATTATTTCATCTAGAATACAGTTAAGCACACTCCTACAGAGAAAACTTGCAAATGTAGAATATTTGCTTCAGGACCAATGTAAAAACTATTGTCAAAAAATATATATAATTTTCTCTACAGCTAGGTGTTTTACTTACTGCAAGAGAGCACTTCTCAATTGTTATGTCTTCAGCTATCACCAGTCTCAAGCAGAAATAGGGAATATGGGAAATTGTGGCACAATACTTAAATCTGGATGGTAGATACAACAGGCAATAGCATTGAATACAATCAGAATGCAGTGTTTGGAAACATTTAAACTTTCTCTTCTGGGAATTAGGAGGAAAGTACATTGTTGTGACATAACTGAGCCTTAGCCACAATGGCAAAATCATTATGAATGAAGTATTGATTTAAAAGTAATGAAACATATTTCAGAAGAATGTAATGAAAGAAACCAATAAGTGAAGCTACGTATTGTATAAATGGAAAATACAGTGCAAAACAAGAAAGAAGAAGAAGAAGAAGAAGAATGAAGGGTGGGGAGCATCCAAAAATGATAGACTGAGTCATTCCATGTCAAATCAACACACCGATTTTACCTCACTCTCTTAGATTTTGCTGAAAGTTGGTATACTTATAGTGGGCACTGAGACTAAGAGAAATACCAAATTTCAATTTTTCATCTCAATCCATTCCTGAAATATGGCTATGTAAACTTTTCAAAAACCAGCCAAAAATGTGTGAATGGACCTTTTTTTTTTTTAAATTGTCCTAGGAGCTGCCCTAATTAAGCTAGAGAACTGGGAAAAGCATTTTGCATGCTCTTTCCAGGGATATACAACAGAACATAGCTTCTAGTTAATAATCTTTTTCAAAATACTAATTAATATTTTTAATTAATTTTAATTTTTTTACAAAAAGTACGTAATTGAAAATTTTCGAAATATTTCCATAACTACATACTATTGTAAATCACATGGCAAAATATAAATCTGGGATGATGATGGGTTAACTGTAAAAAAAAAAAAAAAAAATTCCGGACTCTTGCTTTTCACCAACGGCCCTAGTTTGACCAATTTGACCTTTAACAAACAGGAATTTCTTTAAAATATACTGAAAGGTAATTAAAAAAGTATTAGAAATATCAAAACATCACCTTATTAAACCAAAACTAATCAGCATATTTTATAATTAAGTTGATTGCTTATTTTAATTTCATACAACTTCACTAACAGTATATTAACCGATATAACAAAAACAAGAAATTGAACATTTAACTACAAACTGAAATAAAGTATGAATAAGTACAAGTATTTACATAATAGTCCTGGTCCATGATGATTCAAATGGAACTGTTAAACAAATTAAATACGTAATGCTTGTTTTTGAGTAACAGGTATCTGTACGTAGCTAAATTTAATACAATAGGTACTAACAATAATTTTGAAACAACTTTCTATAAAATATACATTAACACTAATCTGAGATAAAAATTAAGTTTTGAGTTGAAAGCAGTTTCCCAATAAATTGTCTTGGAACTTCTATATTACATTTTAATAAAGCTGACTGGGTTTGGTTTACATCACTTTCATTAAGAATGTATGTTCTCCCTATAGGAGTAAATAGATTCACTTTTGTGAGAACATCCACAACTGACACTCACAGGATAACTGCATGGCAGATAAGAGAATGACTTAGCTGGTCCGCATGGGTGAAGAAAAGTTATTTTCACTTCATCAAGTTCTTCGCGTTCCCCCCCCCCCCCCCCCCCCCCCTTTTCTAAAATGTACCCACGCCACCAGTTTCTGCCATATACAGTGGTGACATAGCCTGATACATCTTGTAACTTCAATTGTCTGGTGATGTAGTTACTTTCCCTCTCCCAACTCTGCATATCACCCGAGAAGTATTTGGCTATTTATTTTGGTGTAGTGTTGGGAATGAAAGCGTGAAATTGCTGTGTTCCTTTGATTGTCAATGACTCTTCAAGTCGGCTTTTTACGAATATTTCTGAAGCAGCGTAATCGTCTTGAGTGGAATATGCAAAATCAACATTTGTGATATTATCTACTGCCCACTCAAATAGATCTCGTGCAACACTAGATCGCGTGTTGTATGGCCTTTGCAAACTTGCACGAGCTGCCAGTCTCTTTACTGAACCAACTGCTCCATCACAAGGCCCTTTTCCATGTGCTGTGGCTGAAAAGTGCCACTCAGCTTTTATGTTGAAGTCTTCCTCATGAAGGCAAAGGTTCAGGAAGTTTCTTATTTTTATACTGAGCGGCAGAACCGTCAGAATAATAATATATCTTTTTTGGAATCTTTTGAAAGGTGTAAACCGCAGTTGTGTTGTGCTCCAGGCAATCAGAAACAATGACAACGCTTATATGTTCAATTTTGTCTTCCTGTTTGTAATATATAACAAAAGGATGAATGGTAACCTGTTGTCTTGCCCAGTGGAAACTCTGAGCTTCATCCTGTAGAACTATACTACAATTTTTTGAAAAATCACATGTGACAACAAATTCAGATTCCATAAGGTTTTCTCTTGTGGAGTTAAGGAATGTTCATTGGTGCTTGGCAATGAATTCATGCCGAATCAAAGTCGACATCTTACCACAAAATAAATCTATGAATTCTTCAGAAGTTTTCTGAACAATTTCCAGATTACATCAGTCAACTGTCATCCACTGTCGAAACTGAACTTGTTCAATTAAGTTTTCTGAAAAGAGTCTTTTAAAATTTTATGTATTACAGTTTTTCCTTGGAAGTATTCACAGTTTCCCATGTTGCAATCAACTGATGATGGGTTGCAAAGCATTTTTGCAATGCACTGCTTATAATTGTTTAAGCTGCTGTTTGTTACTGTATTTAGTTTGGCATTTTCTATCATTAGTTTTTTTGTTTTAGTGAGTTGTGCACACGCACACAGTGTGTGTGCGCCACTCTGGCCAGCTAATACACAATGTTTTGGTCTCAACTCAGCAAATTTAGAGAAACGTATTTTTATGTTAGGAAACTTGTCTTCAAAATGCTTGTAAGCTTCTTTAAGGTTACACAAAATAAGTGTTTTAGAATTTTTGTTTTATTTCCACTTGTTTCTGTAATCGCCACACAATCTTCAAAACCTGGCATTGCCCTGCTAACTTCATCATTTTCATAAAATGAATGTACAGTTTTAACAGTTTCTGTTGGTAAACACTTCCCTGGTTTTAGGTTTGGACCTTCCATGAATCCTACCTGTTTCAAAATTTTTTTAGACGGCCGAATAATGTAATTAGGAGCATTAAATTGCCTCATTATTTTCCTGACACTCCACTTTTCAGGTAAACTTTTAAGAATCATTAGTTTTTTTGCTCTACTTACAGAATTTTTAAAGTTTCTTTTAAGATTTTCAACAACGGATTCATCAGTATCAGTATCTGATGAAGTTTCAGGAGCAACAAAAAGTTTGTGTCATTGATGAGATTTTCTTCACTTTTGATTTGGCGTAATGCCCAGATGTTAGTTTTCTCTTGTCATCTGGGCACTCACCTAGTTCTTGAATTGTTGTGTTAAATGTTTTAACAGCTACTGAAGTTGGAGTGAAGTCAGGGTCTTGGTCTTGGATGAATATCTCTGATTCAGAAGATTCTTCTTCAACACTTTCATCACTGATGAGCTCCGGTGTATTTTTCAATTTGCTACATCTTTCCTACATTTATCACAAATCTTGGCACCACTTCGTATTTGAGGAAATAATTTGGGCATCCATGTTGTGACATTTCTCAGTTTTTTTCTGTCTCTAATAAAATGATTTGACTTCTGCAATGGATTACAACACTGCACTCTTACAGCACTGCACTTTTTACTTGGTTCCATATTTATACAAAAACCACTTATAAACTGTCCTTCAATGTATAGATTTACTTGAAAATGAACTATTAAATATAATAGATACAGACTGGTCAACACAGAGGTAACAATTGATTTACACTAAAACCACAGTGCACAATAATGCTGTAGGCACACAAAGCCTTAGAAGGTAACAATGCACACTACATCATCTCAACAATGGCTCCAGTCTCTGAATTATTGTATAGACATCAAGCCCTATGTATACGGTCCTCTACTGACGTACTACCTTAAAGGTCAGTTTGGTCAAACTAGGGCCATTAGTGAAAAGCAAGAGTCCGGAATATTTTTTTTTTTTTTTTTTTTTTAACAATGAACCCATCATCATCCCACATTTATATTTTGCCATGTGATTTACAACAGTATGAAGTAGTTATGGAAATATTTTGAAAATTTTCAATTACATACTTTTTGTAAAAAAATTACATCATAATATTAATTACCATTTTGAAAAGGTTATTAATTAGAAGAAAGAGCATGAAAAATGCTGCAAAATGACACCTTTCCCAGTTCTCTAGCTCAATTAGGGCAGCTCCTAGGGCAATTTTAAAAAAGTCCGTTCACACATTTTTGGCCAGTTTTTGAAAAGTTTACATGACCATATTTCAGGAATGGTTTGAGGTAAAAAATTGAAATTTGGTATTTTTCTTAGTTTCAGCACCCACTATAAGTATACCAACTTTCAGCAAAATCTAAGAGGGTGAGGTAAAATTTTCATTTAAAGTGTGTTGATTTGACATGGAATGACTCGACTGTGATAGACTGAAATAAAGGTCAATTGACACTGGACACCAATGGGACAGAAAGGAAGGTCACCTTCAGATAGGAAGGGCACCTTCAGCTGGAGTGTGTTCACCCTGGGATGAGTGTCAACAAATCATCAGTTTGCTTAACCCAGTACTGTATGTTCAAAATAGGGTTATGAGATATACCTGAAATAGTAAATTGAGAATGAATTTATACAAATTCAAAGGTATTCAAAACATATGAATGAAAATGTAGTTCAGCTTTGTAACGCCAAAACACCTTGTTAGTATTTAAGTTGTATTGCAAAGGTAAGGAACGGAGCGGGCGGGAGGAGGGGAGAGATACGAAATTAAGATAATGTTCTTGACGAGTAGTCTTGAACTTAGCTATCTATGACAGAGCCAGAAAACAACAAGATGGAAGTGAAAGTACAATAAATAATTAAAACTTAATGTTGCAGCATACCCATCCCAAAAAGAGGCATTGGGGGAGGGGGGGGGGGGGGGGTAAGCATGCCAAAGGGGTGGAATAAAAGGAGAAACTACTCTCCAGTTTGTTGTTGTTGAGCAGTTTTATAAATTAGGTCCAGTCTCTGACAAGTGACAAATGCTGCACTGCAGCTGTACTCCACATTCTTGTAAGGATGCTTCTGTACATATACTTTTCTTTGGCCTTTGATCAAGATGGGGAAATAACAGAACATTCAGTAATTAACGCCGGAGTGGGCAATCTACGTATAATGTGCGCCAGCCATAAATAAAATTGTCTTGTATCATTCCATTGTTGTCTTATAATTGTGAGCCTGTACCTACGCCACTATTCTTGCTTTATCTAACACAGTGATGGCATATGTCCAAGTGAACATCAGCAATATAAACTAAACAGCGAGCTAGGTGAGAATAAATGTAGGGTCCACACAAGAAAATGCCCCAGATTCTGAGCTACCAGCTCAATTCCACAATGAGGCAATTGTCTACAAGACAATTAGTAATTGAATAAGGATTTGGCTGGGTTCTGAGGCAATTGCACCATTTAATGCTTCGAGTGGTTCATTACTGTGGGTTAACACTTGTACACAGCAACAGAGTGATTAAAAAAGATTATTTTATTATTGTTTAATTAAACTAAGATTAAACTGTGATTTTGTTCATACATGTTGATTTTGGTACTATAACAACAGATATTCTTTACACATGTACAAAGTACGTCATGTGTCTGCTTGTGTTACGAGAAAACTTTCATGTCTGCTTTGAGGGTTAACAAATGAGACTATGAAGTAATCCACAATTTTCTACAGCAAGTCAACAGCAATTATGTATATTCTGAATGATTACATTGGGATAATTATTGCTAAGTACTTCAATGCTCTCCGGTGGTACAAAATGTAATAAATGAGTTGTCTCAGTCTGTGAGGATCTGAAGTTGTAAAAGAGACTAATATACTGGCATCTCACCGAGACAATAAAATCAAATCAACACAGAATCTCTAGGTTGCTTAATAGTGTTCACAAGAGAAGCAAGAAAATTAATTGCAGGTCACTCCCACTTTAAAGTTGGTACTTACACCTCCTTTGAGTGTATGGTGCATTTCAGCATTATATTGTTTCAATGTTTGTGACACTTTCTCAAAATATTCCTTCATCTCTAAGGAAGATTTCTCTGTGACAGCACTGTTGCATCTGCAACAAAATTTTTGTAACAATGTCAATAATATATGCCAGCTACCATAATTTTATTTGCCAGCTGAATGTTTAAAATATCATTAGCTAATATACAGGTAGCAATGAACTTTAAATTCTATGAAGCTCAAATACAGAGTATTAGATCCAAACATGAAAACAATGAAAGCTGAAAGCTATAAGACTATAAAGTGAGATTATTCTTATACAATTATCTGTTTTTTTTATCTTCCTCATTCTACCATAAACACAACAAACGTATGTATCCAAATGCTATGATTTTTTTTTATCTTCTTTTATTTTATGTCAACTGTGCTCACAATTTCAGTTTTACCATTTTTGGTTGGACAACATGCACATGAAATGTGTATATTCATGAATCACAAAGGTAAATATCATGGACAAACAGTGAACACTGTAAGTACTTCACGTTCATTTCCACCTAGATCAGTAAAATTGGCCTCACTGAATATTAGTTTCAATCTGTGCATTTGGTCATCTTCTGATCCAATTTTTGCATTTGAAATGCATCACAAACAGCAAGCATTCAACATCTTGCTATGTTAAACATGAAATGTGGCATGCCCTTGAATGCTTACAGTTTGACACACATTCCATTCATGGGATTTGTATCTGGATGTGGCCTCGTGTAAGACTGAAGCTATTAATAAACACAAATGGTAATAATTTAGATGTGAATAAATTTACTCATGAAGTTATTTGATATAAATCATTAACCACTGAGAAATAGCCAGAACCAAGATTACTTTGGGTATGCCACTTATCATACATACTTCACTAGGGAAAGAAATGAATTTGACAGATGCACAAATACAGAGTGAAATTGATCAATGCCACCTAGTTCGAATTTTACACACCTTGTGAGCAGTTGACAAAGTCTTGACAGAACTGTGCCATCATAGCTTGAGAGTGCTCCTAAAAGTAGACCAAGTGGTGGTAAGACACACAGCTGGGTGTGTGTTACTTCTATGGCAGTCAGCACCTGAAAAACATGTACTAGGACGATTATCCAGAGACAGCCTACAATCGAGTCAGTGAGAGGAGGTCCCTGACAGTTGTAGTGGACTTGGTGCAGCTGTTTTGCACGTCTCTCTCAACCAACCACGTAATGTGATTTTTTCTAGTCTTTGTTGCTGCCATCTGTCAGTGATTACCTCTCGTCGACTCGACTACAGTGCTGGTTTTTAAAATAATGCAAAGGCTATATGGTTTGATGTTAAATGGTGGGCTTTTCTGCACTCTTGTACAAAGCAAGTTACATGAAGACAAAAACAAGATTACGAACTTCATGAACACATCATTCCAACGCCATGAAGTAACATAAGAAGATCATGTAAATCAAAAATGAACTGCAAGAAACTTCTCTTTTTATGAGGTTACCGGTTTCGGTCTGTTTTAGACCATCTTCAGACCTGACACCATGATGGTAGATGGTGGCTGTGAACAGAGCAGGCCGTACGACTCCATGAATGCTGACTGCTCCTGGAGTCATAGAGCCTGCTCGGTTCACAGCCACTGTCTACCATCATGGTGCGAGGTCTGAAGATAGTCTAAAACAGACCAAAACTGGTAACCTCAGTATGGAAGTGGTAATGTATACATTAACAAGGAGGACTTGCATTAATAATTACCTATCATCAATTTTTGTTCTTATTCAATACAATACACAATTGCTGGTCATTACTAACCTCCCAGAGAAATGTCAGTACTGCCAATAGATAAACTTTTTTTTTAATGGTATGTAAACCTTTTTTTCTCAGGGAGGGCAGAGGGATACATTTGGTAAGAGCAGTACACTCAGACCCCAGGATGACAGGATGAGAGGGGCTCACCTGTTGTCCTTGCAATGGGGAGTGCTGAAGGTAAGTACAATTATTACAGTTTCTTCAAGAGAATTTTCTACATCTACATCTACATCTACATCTACATGACTACTCTGCAATTCACATTTAAGTGCTTGGCAGAGGGTTCATCGAACCACAATCATACTATCTCTCTACTATTCCACTCCCGAACAGCGAGCGGGAAAAACGAACACCTAAACCTTTCTGTTCGAGCTCTGATTTCTCTTATTTTATTTTGATGATCATTCCTACCTATGTAGGTTGGGCTCAACAAAATATTTTCGCATTCGGAAGAGAAAGTTGGTGACTGAAATTTCGTAAAAAGGTCTCGCCGCGACGAAAAACGTCTATGCTGTAATGACTTCCATCCCAACTCGTGTATCATATCTGCCACACTCTCTCCCCTATAACGCGAAAATACAAAACGAGCTGCCCTTCTTTGCACCCTCTCGATGTCCTCCGTCAATCCCACCTGGTAAGGATCCCACACCGCGCAGCAATATTCTAACAGAGGACGAACGAGTGTAGTGTAAGCTGTCTCTTTAGTGGACTTGTTGCATCTTCTAAGTGTCCTGCCAATGAAACGCAACCTTTGGCTCGCCTTCCCGACAATATTATCTATGTGGTCCTTCCAACTGAAGTTGTTTGTAATTTTAACACCCAGGTACTTAGTTGAATTGACAGCCTTGAGAATTGTACTATTTATCGAGTAATCGAATTCCAACGGATTTCTTTTGGAACTCATGTGGATCATCTCACACTTTTCGTTATTTAGCGTCAACTGCCACCTGACACACCATACAGCAATCTTTTCTAAATCGCTTTGCAGCTGATACTGGTCTTCGGATGACCTTACTAGACGGTAAATTACAGCATCATCTGCGAACAACCTAAGAGAACTGCTCAGATTGTCACCCAGGTCATTTATATAGATCAGGAACAGTAGAGGTCCCAGGACGCTTCCCTGGGGAACACCTGATATCACTTCAGTTTTACTCGATGATTTGCCGTCTATTACTACGAACTGCGACCTTCCTGACAGGAAATCACGAATCCAGTCGCACAACTGAGACGACACCCCATAGCTCCGCAGCTTGATTAGAAGTCGCTTGTGAGGAACGGTGTCAAAAGCTTTCCGGAAATCTAGAAATACGGAATCAACTTGAGATCCCCTGTCGATAGCGGCCATTACTTCGTGCGAATAAAGAGCTAGCTGCGTTGCACAAGAGCGATGTTTTCTGAAGCCATGCTGATTACGTGTCAATAGATCGTTCCCTTCGAGGTGATTCATAATGTTTGAATACAGTATATGCTCCAAAACCCTACTGCAAACCGACGTCAATGATATAGGTCTGTAGTTAAATGGATTACTCCTACTACCCTTCTTGAACACTGGTGCGACCTGCGCAATTTTCCAATCTGTAGGTACAGATCTATCGGTGAGCGAGCGGTTGTATATGAGTGCTAAGTAGGGAGCTATAGTATCAGCGTAATCTGAAAGGAACCTAATCGGTATACAATCTGGACCTGGAGACTTGCCCGTATCAAGCGATTTGAGTTGCTTCGCAACCCCTAAGGTATCTACTTCTAAGAAACTCATGCTAGCAGATGTTCGTGTTTCAAATTCTGGAATATTCCATTCGTCTTCCCTGGTGAAGGAATTTCGGAAAACTGCGTTCAATAACTCCGCTTTAGCGGCACAGTCGTCGATAACAGTACCATCGGCACTGCGCAGCGAAGGTATTGACTGCGTCTTGCCGCTTGTGTACTTTACATACGACCAGAATTTCTTCGGATTTTCTACCAAATTTCAAGACAATGTTTCGTTGTGGAACCTATTAAAGGCATCTCGCATCGAAGTACGTGCCAAATTTCGCGCGTCTGTAAATTTTAGCCCATCTTCAGGATTTCGCGTTCTTCTGAACTTCGCATGCTTTTTCCGTTGCCTCTGCAACAGCGTTCGGACCTTTTTTGTGTACCACGGGGGATCCGTTCCATCTCTTACCAATTTATGAGGTATGAATATCTCAATTGCTGTTGCTACTATATCTTTGAATTTGAGCCACATCTCGTCTACATTCGCATAGTCAGTTCGGAAGGAATGGAAATTGTCTTTTAGGAAGGCTTCTAGTGGTACTTTATCCGCTTTTTTAAATAAAATTATTTTGCGTTTGTTTCTGATGGATTTGGAAGAAATGGTATTGAGCCTAGCTACAATGACCTTGTGATCACTAATCCCTGTATCAGTCATGATGCTCTCTATCAGCTCTGGATTGTTTGTGGCCAAGAGGTCAAGTGTGTTTTCGCAACCATTTTTTACAATTCGCGTGGGTTCGTGGACTAACTGCTCTAAATAATTTTCGGAGAATGCATTTAGGACAATCTCGGAAGACGTTTTGTGCCTACCACCGGTTTTGAACAAGTATTTTTGCCAACATACCGAGGGTAGGTTGAAGTCTCCACCAACTATAACCGTATGAGTGGGGTATTTATTTGTTACGAGACTCAAACTTTCTCTGAACTGTTCCGCAACTGTATCATCGGAGTCTGGGGGTCGGTAGAAGGAGCCAATTATTAACTTAATTCGGCTGTTAAGTATAACCTCCACCCACACCAATTCGCACGGAGTATCTACTTCGACTTCACTACAAGATAAACCACTACTGACAGACACCAACACTCCACCATCAATTCTGCCTAATCTATCTTTCCTTCTGCCTTAACTATACTTTGCAATTAACAAATTTATTTGTTGAGTCCATTTTATCTTTATGTCTGCTAAATACAAATAATTTTACATATGGTGTGTTACATTTGGTGTTTGACCACTGATGTTTATTTCTGGTTTCAGCAGATTATTTCTTTGTGTGTGAAATTATACACTATTATTCTTCCTGAGATTAACCCATTATATCCCATCGTATGATATATCATATGCTTGCTCTTCTCAGTTACATTTGTTTTCAGAAGCTCTTTCTCAACAACTGAAATATTTCTTTTATGTTTTATTTATAGTTTGAAAGTCCACTGTTGAAACTGACAGTAGGAGTGGAGATCGGGATTGTTTATTTCCTGGTGGAAAGCATTTGTTCTATTGCTATTTACTCTGCTGCTTCTCGTCATGGATAGGTGTTAAGTAATTATAAAATTATGATGTGTAAGTTCATAATTTTGCTCATATAATTACAGATTAGTAATCTGAATACTTAAATGCACAAATTGGAAAACAGTACATTATCTGTTTTGTTGTGGTACAGGCTTATATCTTTACGTATGAAATATCATACGGTGCGCAGTAAGGGTCATTTTCTCGCAGTTGGTCCGATTCATTTCAGATGTAATTTGGAAAAGGAGAGGGACTCAGAGGAGTTTCTAAATGGAGCCTGTTCTTGACAGAAGAATATAATGAAACTTTGTCTGACATATTTGATACGTGTCAGGAGTCTGAATTTGTACTTGTTGAGCCAAATGATGGCGAGCACACTGATAAAGATGATGCAGGTTGATGCAAAAGGACACCCTGCGACTGTTCCTGCTTCAGAGATGAAGCCTCTGGGACAAACTTCAGAGATAAGATCAGTAAATACTGGCGGCCTTGTTGGAAATGTTACATCTTTATACACGCAAGAGGAAAATCCCTGCTGTTGCAAATCACGATCTCGGTTCCGAGTTAGGAAAGCAAGACAGTGGATAGAAGAAAGACTAGACTCTTCACAAAAATTTGAGGTATCTTGTGATTTTACATTTGATATGACAAAACATCTCTGCATGCCAAACTCCACTCCAATAGATCTTTATCATTAAATTTTTGATTCTGATTTGGTTGAGATTCTGACGAGAGAGACAGTAAAATATCCTGCTGAAATGGGACACAACATACAAACAAGTCATGATGGCATCTACAAATACATCGCTATTTTGCTGTTATGCGGATATTGTAAGGTCATGCATAGATGTATCTACTGGGAGATCAGACCTGACACAAACAATGTCCTTGTTTCGAATTCCTTCTCCAGAAATACGTTTGACAAAATTCATAGATTCTTCCATGTCAATGATAATGACAGCATTGGAAAAGAAGATAAAGTTTATAAGGTTCAGCAATTAATTTCACATCTGGTGCAAATCTTCTTCTTGTATGAGGCCATGGAGCCTTATTATGGCCATCACTTTGTGAAACGGTTTATAAGAGGCAAGCCAATTTGTTATAGTTTCAAATGGTGGTGTTTAGCTACTTCTAACGGATATCTCATCAGATTTGTCATTTGTCCTTTATTATTACAATGTCTTACTTTATTCACGTAATGCAGTACAGTTATTTTGTTACTATATGGATTTGCCATGTATACTTGGTATATAATCCTGCCTCAGGCATGGATGTGTGTGATGTCCTTAAGTTAGTTAGATTTAAGTAGTTCTAAGTCTAGGGGACTGATGACCTCAGATGTTAAGTCCCATAGTGCTTAGAGTCATTTGAACCATTTGAACTTGGTGTATAAATAAATAAAACTTTAAAATATAAATAAAATGAACATTACAATACCTGGAAATTATTGTTGCACTTTTTCTTCATTTATTCATGTAATAATTGATAATCACAAAAAATTCTACATATTACTTGTGGTAAAATTGTGTAAGGAATTCTACCTCTTACTGCCCATCGTACGATACATCATACCTCAATAACTTTACCCTTTACTGCCCATTGTATGATATACGTAAAAAAAAAAAATTATGAATTTAAGGCCATCATCATAAATTAACATTCATAATGTGATTATTAACCCATGTGGGTAGTGGATCTGAAATTATATCAAAATCTAAAAAAAAAATTAAGTCCGGGATATAATGGGTAAAGACAAACTGTTCAGAACCAGTTGCTTTCTCGTCTGTCAACTGGCTGTGTCCAGTTTGGTTGAGTGTGAGTACTTGATCACTACACTTGAGTGTATGAGTGTAACTTAATTTTTTTCTCTGTGGTACATTTACCAGTGTGGACATCTGCTTTTTTAAAAAAGATAGTAGCATTCCTTGTGCAACAAATGTGCCATTAATTCCATAATATTTTAGTTTGCTTACTTGAATTTTATAATGACATATGACAGATTTAGGATGGTCAACAGCACAGTGATCAGTGTTCTTACTGGATTCTGATACACGGATCTTGAGGTTTAAATGATGTCCATCCTCATAAGTGAAATTGCTATGACAGTTCCCCAGTAACACATATTACCAGATTTCCTCAGAGTGTTTAAAGCTGTGTGAGGCCCTTAACACCGACGAAGCTTGGGGACCCCACTCAGCAATCTGTACTCATAATTTTCTGAGGTACAGGGTAGCTATAACTAAACTTTCACTATTTGAGAATGCAACCATGAAAAATGAGTGGTTGTTGGGCAAAGAATGTTGTAGAAACATTTGTACAGACATGCGGAAGAGAAATAATGAATACACCACTGAAGAAACACATTTTAATTTCTACATGACAGGGTAACATATGTTAATTGCATACCATGTTTATGTTCTAGTTTACGAAAGTTGCTCAATGTGATGACCACCTGCATCCATGACTGTGATGACCACCTGCATCCATGACAGCCTGGAACCGGACTAGAGATAGCATTTCACAAGTGTTCACAGCACTCAAACAGAGGACCATGAAATGTTCAGCTGTTGTGATACAGTTTGTGCACAGCTTGAAGATTGCACACGGCAGTCAGCATTCTAATCCATAATAACATCAACTTCTTCAACAATTTGTGATGCAACTATCTGTTGGCCTTTCCCTTGAGCAATTTCCAAATCACCAGTTAATTCTAACTTCAAATCCTGTTCTTCAACTCCGGTGCGCAAAGAGGACTTCTCTGTATTCCTTTAATGCATCAATATGAAGAGCAACAGCATTAGTGCTGTTGTTGTGAGACTACACAATAGGCAGGTTGTTTTGGTGGTTCATCAACCTGCTGTACATTGCAGCCTGTATGTAAGGGGCAAAAACCAGTTATTAAGCCACTGACATTTAGGTTGTCCTCCATGAGAGGCTGTTTTAGCAAACTGTTTAGCAGCAGCTACACATGTGGATGGGCATGTCTGGCAGAAGGTTGAGGTGGATAGAGGAAGGTATGGATGGGGACAGATGTGGCAGGAGGGTATGAGAGGGGAGAGAGATGACAGGGGGTGGAAATAGACAGGGGGAAAGCAGGGGAGAACAGAGAGAGATAGATGAGGAAATGGAGAAAGAAAAGTCCCACTTCCCTGCTCTTCCAGCCCACTTCTGGGAGGTGTGCACTTCTGTTTGATGGGTGGAGTTGTCTGCTCTGTGGTGTTGCTGGTGAAGGGAGTGGAGAGAGCATGATCTCCATGATGTCAAAGAAATACTCGCCAGAGAACAAATCCTTCTGAAATATACTTGTACCAATTGTTATTATCTTGATGAGCTCTGATAAACATACATTATCTGATCTGACTGGAATAAAAGCAGATGTAGTTGATATGTCATCATCTATAACTGTATATTACAGGCAGTACGAGTTCAAACTATCTTTTTGTGTCATTCCAGAGGGTACATCAATAACAGAAATGTCATTCAGTAACTTATGATGCAAAAGGAGTAGTAGACCAAAGAGAAGACCTGATCCACACTTAAAGAGGCACTGATTAGCAGGACCCTTTAAGCAAAAGAAATAATGCGACCACTAAATACACTGACGGGGAGGGGGAAACAAGATGGAGTTGTGCAACATAAACGAAAGTTGGTAGACATATTTCTACATCTGAAAGATGATATCTATTCAAATTTAATGCCACTCACATAACACTGGCACTAGCAGCATGACTGTGAGGATGTAAATCAGGTTTGCTTTAAATACATACTGTGTCAATTGTGAGTGTTAGTTACCTTTCAGACTTGACATGATGAGTTGATGTTCATCAAGAATGCCTTTAAGGTGAGAAAGACGAGATTATCAATGCCTCACTGAGTTTATTTAATATGGTTATGAGAAACTGGATGTTCCTTCTGCAATACTGCAGGAAGACTTGGAAGCTGTGTAGCCACTGTAAATGATTGGTGGCAATAGAGGTCATGGAATTTACAATCAGCTACGAGGCACTGCTGAGAGGGAAGACCATCTTGTTTGGCTTATGGCTCCAGCATATTGTACTGCATCTGCAGCAGCAATTTGAGCAGCAGTTGGCACCACAGTGATGCAATGCATGGTTACAAATCAATTATTTCAATGACACCTTCGAGCCAGACATCCTGTAGCTGGCATTCCACTGACCCCAAACCACTGTCATTTGCAACTTCTGTGATGTCAGGTGAGAGCTCACTGGAGGCCAGGGTGAAGGTCTGTTGAGTTTACTGATGATTGCTGGTCCTGCCTTGGTGCCAGTGATGGCCTTGTGCTGGTCAGGCATGGTACGAGGGGGGATCAAATATAAATGGGATTTTTGTTCCTGAACATCAACAGTTGGTAGGAGCAACAGGGGCACTCCTCCATTGTGCAAAGCATAATTATCAAATTTCTTGCTCGTGAAGAAGTTACAGCCGCAGAAATTTGCACAGTTAGGTAATAAAATACTATCAAGGATGCATGTGTTTTCTTGCCACGAAAAGTACAAGGAAGGACAAGAACATGTGGAAAATCAGCAACATGATCGCCGTCCTTGGACCAGCATTACACACAAAAACATTCCTGTGGTTAAAGATATTGCTGACAATGACTGATGGACGAGAGTATCAGAAATTGCACAAAACGCCGGAATCAGTTATGGGAGCTGACAAGCAATTATCACAAATGACCTACAGTTCTGTTAAGTGTGTTCCAAACGGTACCCTAAACTTTTGGCCAAAAATCTGAAGTTGAGACGTTTGGAGCTCTGTCAGAGGCTTACAGCACGGTTTGTGGAGAAAGGGATGCATTTTTTAGTTGTATCGTCACCTGCGACAAAACATGGGTTCACAACTACACTCCAGAAACCAAACAAGCCAGTAAGCAGTGCCAGAGGAAACGGGAGGCAGCACCAGTGAAAGCCAAGACTCGACTGTCAGCTGGCAAGGTTCTTTCAACTATTTTTTTCGATCAGCGAGGCATTTCGCTGATTGATTTTTTGCATGAGAGAAGCACAGTCAGTGCAGCTTACTACTGCGAACTGTTGAACAAGGCGAGAGTTGCATATTGCTGCAAAAGCCGAAGCCAATCGATTCGACAGGTCATCCTCCTCCACGACAATGTGCAACTCCATACTGCAGCTCTATCTGTCTCCAAGCTACAGGAAATGCGCTGGACTACACTTTATCATCCTCCTTACAGCCCGGACTTATCACCCTGTGATTTCCATCTATTCAAGTTGCTTAAAGAAGCTCTAAGAGGGTGACGATTTGAAGATGACCAGAGTGTGGAAGACTCCGTGCACAACTGGCTGGTGACACAACCCAGTTCTTTTTATGACGAGGCCATCAAAAAGCTGCCCATACGCTGGGACAAATGGTTTTGAAAGCAAGAGACTATTACACCTGGAGTTATGGTCTGAAGTGCGATTTTATATGACAGCAGGAGCACTCTCATGGTTAGCCCATGCACACTGGCTGCATATTTGTACACCAGTCTGGTGATTTGACTTCTTGTGCTGCCACTCATGAACAGCATTCCAGGTGGTGGTTTTCCAACAGGATAATGCTCATAAAACTATAGCTGTTGTACCCCAACATACTTTTACAGAGTGTCGATATGCTGTCTTGGGCTGCTCGATCATCAGACCTGTCTCCAATCAAGCACATATTGGACAACTTAAGCACCATCCACAATGTCCCTGTATTGCCTCACCAAGTGCAACAGGGATGGAACTCCATCCCACGAAATGACTTGCAGCACCTGTACAAAACAATCCATGCCTGTTTGCATGCTTGCATTCAACATTCTGGCAGTTACAACGGTTATAAATGTACCAGCATTTCACATTTGCAGTAGCTTATCTCGCACTTATATTAGCCTGTGATTTTGCAATGTTAATCACTTAAATATGTTATCTTGACAAAGGTATTCCTGAAATTTCATTACTTTACATTAATTACTGTTTGGTGTTATGATTTTTTTTTCTGCCTGTGTATATTACAAGTACTTTGAATAATTAACCTATGTTAATTCTACAGATTGACTAATGAACTGTTTTATCTATCGAAACCTATCACCAAAATAGGAAAAGTAGGGAGAAACATTTCTAGATGGACAGAGGGAGTGTGGAGGTGGGCATAGAGAGTAGGGGGAGAGATGGATGGAGATGGAGATGGAGATGGAGAGAGAGAGAGAGAGAGAGAGAGAGAGAGAGAGAGAAGGAGGAGGAGGAGGAGGAGGAGGAGGAGATGTACACAGAAAGGGGGAAGAGGAGATGATCAGAGAGAGGGGGAAGAGGAGACGGTCACAGATAGGGTAAGGAGTAGATGAACAGACACACAGAGCAGGAAGGGGAAATGCAGGATGCAGGGGGAAGGTGTAGTGCAGTAGTGGGCAGGTGGAAAAGGAAGAGGGGGAAAAAGAAGATGAAATGCATGTGAGGGATGAGAATATGGAAGAGGGAGAGGAAGAAGATATGTTCAGAGGGATGGGCCAGAGAAGATGGACAAAGAGAAGAGGAGGAGGAGGAGATCAAGAGACAGAGAAGAGGAGGAGGAGGAGATCAAGAGACAGAGAAGGTGGCGAGGATAAGGTAAGTATATACATAGAGGGTAGAGGTGGGAGGATGAAGTGAATGGAGAGAGAGAGGGAGAGAGAGAGAGGGAGAGAGAGAGGGAGAGAGAGAGAGAGAGAGAGAGAGAGAGAGAGAGAGAGAGAGAGAGAGGTGGATACAGAAAAGGGGGAGGGGAGGGGAACTCCTCCCAGCCTGCTGGACTGCTGGAATGGAATGGAATAGACTCAACTTGGAAAACAAACTCCTTGCCCAGGAGAGGACCAACAAGGGTGTTCATAACAGTCTAGCTCTAATATTCACAGAGATACAGATATGCAATGTCTTGCATGACTGAAGTTTCATTTGGGACTGGTATTGATCTGCGTTATCGACCTGCTCTGCAGGACAGCCTACACATCAGGCCCCTTATGGGCAATAAGATGGGCAACCTGCCAGACATAGATGTATTGCCGCTCACTGGCATATGCCCATCTATTTCTATCCCTCAACAGACAACAGGGTGTCATTTCCGTGGTGATGACCATCACAGGGAACATGCTACGTACAACGTATTTACACACCTGAAATGGGTTCCATGTCGTGAGGTCGCCAGATGTATGCCAGACTCTTAGTGCAAGCATGTACCACTGTATTCATCTTAGGTGAAATATCTAAATGATTCCATCCTCACTATACTTACATGCAAGTGCTAGATTCATTACTTACCCAAAAAGGATGACATAGTATACCATGTGGTGCGACCCGGCTGACACTGGACCTGAACACTCTTTGCAACTACTCTACTGCAACACAAATGATGTTTATGGATGCAACATGCCGAGATGAAAGCACACATCAATAGGTTAACTGTTCCTGAGCCAGATGAAAAGAATCATTATGCGCACTGGATCACTTTCAGGAAATGGAACAATGCCATGCATAGATGCAATCAACTGCAGCAACACACAGAGTGTTAGAGGCTACAGACAACCTTACTGCGAGGCTTCAGTAGCTTAAGACAGTACGTGTTCCACACACAACGTTCCACTACAGTGCGAGACATGCCTTGAAAACATGAGATATCTTCAGGCAGAGGCACATTCACAACTCCCATGCTGACCTATCATCATCTGCCTTGCAAGACATATGAAGACACCGATTGTTATCTACATGAAATATCGGCATTATCTTCACACTGCAGTGCAAACCAGTTTTCTGCCGAACCACCGGGTATGTGATGTAGAAATGGCCAGGTTAAACATTTATAAAAGGAGAACACAGCAGATGATACATTTCTTACGGCACATACAAAAATATATGCACCGTTCCACATGACATCAAACGGTACAACAGCAACGTGCATACATACTGCAAATGATTACAATTTCAGAAAGGTTGGATGAGTTGTTCAAGGGAATAAGCTTCCAAAACATCAATAATGCAGTGGTCCACCTCTGGCCCTTATGCAAGCAGTTATCTGGCTTGGTAGTGATTAACAGAGTTGTTGGGTGTTCTATTGAGTGATACTGTGCCAAATTCTGTCTAACTGTCATGTTAGATCATCAAAATCTCGAGCTGTATGGAGGACCTTGCCCATAATGTTCTAAACATCATCAATTGGGGAATGATCTGATGGCCTTGCTGGCCGAGGTAGGGTTTGGCAAGCACAAAGGCAAGTATTAGAACTCTTGATGTATACGGGCGGGCATTATCTTGCTGAAATGTAAGCTCAGTATGGCTAGCCATGAATGGTAACAAAATGGGACATAGAATATTGTTGACATACCCTTCTTCTGTGAGGATGCTGTGGACGACAACCAATGGGTCCTGCTATGAAAAGAAATGGCACTCCAGACCTCCACTCCTACTTGTTGGGCTGTATGGCAAGTGACAATCAGTTTGGTATACCAATGCTGTCCAGGGTGTTTCCACATGTCTTGGGCCTGGAATATCTTTGACTGGAGATGCCCTGGACTTCATCACTTACAAGTGAAGGCATCATGACTATTACCGTTTAACACTTTTCTTTCAAATGTGTCAGATATTAATTCTTTTAAAGGATGAAACACCTCATCAATGCAGTGCACTAAATCAAATGAGTGTAGTGATGTACTGTTTGATATAAAACTGCAACTCTTCCTCTCTGCAGCTTCAATGTGCAGACGGCATGTGAGACACTGACTGGTGAAGTTCGTGACACGGAAGTGCTCTGCCACTGTCTGGGCTGTACTACCACACATTGAAGCCACAGCTGGTATGCATTATGGAGAAATAACAGTTGTGACTAAAAAGTTAAATAGCCTACCTTCTACATCTACATACATACCCTGCAAGCCACCACAATGTCCATGCTACTAGTCATCTCCTTTCCTGTTCCACTTGCAAACAGAGTGAGTGAAAAATGACTATCTATATGAGCCTTAATTTCTCTTACCTTACCTTTGTGGTCCTTATGCTAAATATACATTAGTGGCAACAGAATTGGTCTGCAGTCACCTTTTACAGTGACACCATATTTGCTGTTGACTGTACAGATTATTTATTTCACTATAGCAATTTCGGCCTCTGGGCTATTTTCAAGCGATGCTGCAAAAGATTTTGCTTCAGCACAAGTCAGACTTTAAAATCCTCTGATGTGTATAGAGGGCAGTGTCAAAAACAGAAAAAAATTTCCAGTAATGCTTGAAAATGGCCTAAAGGCCAAAATTCAATAGTGAAATAAATAATTTCTACAGTCAACAGTGAATATGATTTCCTTTAAAAAAATCTACACGACTCTGAAGCCTGACCATGAGAAGTTAATCAGTTTTGCAGTCAGCGTCAAATGACAGTTCTCTAAATTTTCTCGCATTGTTACTCAAAAGAAAATTTGTTTCCCTCCAGGGATTCCCATTTGAGTTTGCTAAGCTTTGGGGAATAACATTTTTCTCCCTATATTAACATGATATTACTATATTATATAACAACTCCACCAATAACATGAACTGCAGGAAGGTTATTTAGCAGACTAGGTCAAATAAAAATATAGCTGTGAAGTGCAGTTAGTCACGGGCATATTTAAAGTTTGTATTTATTATATGCTCAGAGAAAGTTAATAAGAGAGAAAAATTTGAAATATTTAGCCACATGTGTTTCCTGAATTTCTATTAAAATACTAAATCACTTGATGTAATCAAAGTTTCTCATCACAATGTTCTCCAATACATGATTTCATCTTTAATTTTATAATTTTGCTGTAGATTTTACAGCTTTAAGTTCTACCTAATATTAGCATTTACATTAAACATTTCAGTGACAATTTTTAGTTTTAATGGTACATGTTTTTGGTTTTGCCCAAATAATTAGCAACAGAAATTAGAGATTTTTTAATAATTCATACATTATGAATATGATAATAGTTACTTAATTATAAACAGTATACTTTTTTCAATGTAAAGTTCAGCATTTTGTTCATTACATCTTTGAATGCATTGAGGGTTTTTCTCAGCTTGCCCAGAGACAGGGGGAGGGGTGGGTGGGTATTAACTATGGGTCCGTATCTTAACGCAATGTAATAAAAATGATGCTGTTGTTTTCTTTTTTAAATTGCCTAAGTGTTGGATGGATGCAATATGCACAAATTACGAGAATTAGCGTAGAAACCCCAACTTACACAGACAGTAAATTACTAGAGGTTACTATGAAAGACTACAGAGTAAGTTAAAAATCACAGAAAGGGGCTATTGAGAATAATGTTTTTAGAACAAGGAAGAATAAAAAGAATTTGGTATTTTAACACCAATTAATTCCTGACATTAAAATGGCACACATATAGTTTCCTCCAATTATTTCCTAGATCCTATGGTGAGCAACTTAATTGTTGGTCTCAAAAGGTAGACTTACGCACCATTGGGACGGTACAATTTTCGAAATCTTTCTGGGTTTACAATCACATTAAATAGATAAAATTCTATGAGTTTTCTTCTGAGTACTCCTTGGTTACTGATCACATATTACTGACTTACATGATTTATGGCACTGCCCTTGTTTAAATGTGCTTCATTTGTGCCAACAGAGGTGTGTAAGTGCATCGTCATATTAGGTCTTGTTTTTGCTCCATGACTGCTTCCACTTTGTGATTAGCTCTCCTTCTGATCTAATTATTACTTTCTTGTTCTCTCTTATGGAATCTGTGCATGTATTTGACATTGAGAATTGTAAGCTGCTCAAACCTGTGCGCCATCATGGTACCAAGGCATGGTTCCTATATTAATGCATGAAAATTTGTGCAATGTTTGGTATGGCACGTGATGATCAGATAACTGTAAGATGTTGCAGTAAGTATTGTTCACTATGTTGTTTATACTCGTGATGTAACTCATTGGCTTTGTCTGATTTTCAATATACATGCAGATTATCAAATATAGAGGTTGAAACTGATCACATTGTAATAATTGAACATATTTAGACAAATTGCAATGTTTTATAGCAAGTTGGTGCATAAATTCATACTGTTTTTCCATAACTTTAATACACACAAGACAGAATTCAGTCATCAATAATGTATTCTCCCCCACTATTTACAATACTCAGGTAATTCTGGTGTACCTTTTCCATTTCGTGACTTTGAAAATCATGTGGTTTCGAGGTGAAGAACTCATTGCGCCATGTTTGGAGTAAATTTTTGCCCAGAAAGGATGTCCCTTGAAGGTTGTTTGATAGAGAGCAGAAAAGGTGATTATCTGAGGGTGCAAGATCAGGTGAATAAGGTGAGTGTGGAAGGACTTCCTGACCCAACTCGTGTATAGGGTTTCTGTCAGTCTAGCAGAATACAGGCTGGCATTATTCTGGAGTAGCATCACTTGTGCAGTTTTCCTGGTTGTTGTACTTGTATTGCATCTGCGAGATATCTTATTTGTTGCAATAAATGTAAGTTGCAATGGTTACACCTCAGGAAAGCAATTTGCAGTATACCACACATACAGTATTCCACCAGATGCATACCATTATCTTTTGTGGACGCATAAAGGGCTTTGTACGGGGAGTTGTTATTTTACTTGCACTCAACTATTCCTTTCTTTTCCTTATGTTAGCATAGAGACATCAATTCTCATCACCAGCGATGATACAGGATAGGAAAGGTTGGTGTTGTTCATGAGCCCACTGATAATGAGCAAGCCAAGATGAATGTGTGGCCTGTTGCTGATTTTGGCTTACGACATGCCGTCACCACACGACTGATTTTTTAACCGTCTCCATTGCATGCAAATGTTGCACAATGGTGCAATGATCACAGTTCGTCACTAATGTCAAAATGATCCTCCCTAAAATGAGAAAACCATTTTCTTCCCATGCTTTATACAATGGTGTTATCCCCATACACAGCACAAATGTTACAGGCTGACTTCCCTGCTGTCATCCCTCTACTGAACTTAAACAGAAGAATATGTCTGAAATGTTCCAATACTTCATTTTCTAGCATCCACTGCTCCACTCACTATCTCCAGATGACAAAATGTAAACTTAGATAACATCAGTGATCTACAAATAAAAAATGATAATAGATGCATAAACCAATAGCAACTGGAATACCAACATGCAAAACAGGAACACTACGAACTTGTGCACCAACCTAATACATTACACTGAGATCACATATTCCCCAACGCAACTTCATTAAATTTCACGAAAACAGTTTTTCACTGTTTTACAAGGCTAGAAATACATATATGCTGCCTCAAACTACTGATTTAGTCAAAGGCAGCATTTTTCAAAACACTTCTCATTATTTCTTAAATAACTTGGCATTAAAGCAAAGTTTTTCATTTTTCCTACTCACCTGGGAAATAACTTGCAAAAGTGTGTCACATACTACTTGACCATTGCACTTTTCAAAAAGCAATGCATATTCAGTACTTATTATGATGCAATTACCTTCTCATAGAACATGAGGACTTCAGGTAGTAAAATCGCTGGAGACTCTGCCTGAGAAAACCCTTGGCCAAACATGTATGACGCAAACTTCAGAATGCACATGTAAGTTCTTTTAGGATTCCATTCAGGTGTTACATGTAAAAACAAGTCACGATGGTCTGTGTAATGCCGAGCAAGCATCTGCAACAATGTACAAATAAGACAGAATCAGGAATTGCCCAGTCTACAAAGATTGGAGAGTAAAGGAATAAATTCATAACACTTCAAATTGGAAAAATTTCTAAAATCTTACAGCATGCCCTGTAAAACATGATTCAGTTTTAATGTAACATCCTTAGAAATTATGATAATTACAGTAACAATGCCCCCTGCCCCCAAATCTCTTTTTTAAACAGTAAGCGTAGTACGCCAAATCACACTCCCCACAACTTCCCAACACCTATTAGGGAACTGAAAATATAGAAGAATATGAAAGCTCTCTCTCTCTCTCTCTCTCTCTCTCTCTCTCTCTCTCTCTCTCTCACACACACACACACACACACACACACACACACACACACACACTACAATTCCAAACACTGGTACAACAGTTGAAAAATTCACCTGGGTAACCACAATCAATCTTCTTATGTTGACGGCAAATTGAAATTCATTAGAAGAATCTAAGGAAATTAATTCACGAAGTTCTTGAGTATCGCTCATCAGCCCGGAACCCATACCAAGTATAATTAATATAAGTCGTGAACAAGAGCAGCACATTTGGCTATCAGTTCATTTAATAAGTGCACCAGTGTCACTGACATGCCGATCTAACACTGGTGACAGATTGCACAAGAAGTGTTGTGTATTATGGAGATGTTTACTGACTAAATTCCAAAAGAGTAATTTCAAAACACGTTAAAGTGACATATTACTGTCTTTCAACACAAATCTTCTCTAGTAAACCATATTGGTCAAATGAGTTATTTTTGAGTTCTTATGGAGACGTGCCAGCAGTCATTCTTCCTGAGAACCATTTAATGAAATGGTACGGCACAAGTGATATCTGCACACAAAGTAACCTCAGCCTAACATTAAAAGGTGACTTTCAGAAGCTAAATTGCTCCAAAATTTTTGCACCAACCATACCCATATTTGAGATCTTATATTCATGGGGAATGGGAAAGTAAAGATTAAGCCTTATTGGAAAAAATTTATACTATAAAACTAATACAAAGCAATAGCCAAAGTAAGGGTAGTCTGAAACAGCACATCAGTGAAATAAAAATCTTTTACTACATAACATTCAATACCATTAAGCTCCACTTTGCACATTTTAACATGCTTGGATCCTCCTCGGCATGCTGTGCACAAGATGGTTGCAGCACTGTTGCTCAAGCTTGTCCCAGGCCCTGATGGTGATCCTTCTGAGGTCATTCAACATGTCCGGTGAGCACCGGCGATGATGCACCGCAAGCTGCAGTCACTCGTAAATGTGCTTAATCACGTTCAAATCGGTGCAAATGTTGTTCAGTCATTCTATTCAGTTGGTGACTGCCTTCTGGAGGAAATTTTGCTACAAGGGCGTGGTGTGTTCACACGTTATTGCCTTGAAAGATAAATTCATCATTATGATGATAAATGTAGGGTTGGAAAATAGGTTGGAGGGTTCTGCCCCGATACTGCACAACCTTCAGATTACCCTGTTGCCGATCCCTTCACACTCTCACATGACAATCACAAAAGGTCTCAGAGAAATTTTGTAATCATTACTGATCCAGGAATCCCTTGCTTGCTTTCTTTGCAGTACATGGTGCATTGGAGTTTGCACTGTTGTCTGTAACAGAAAGCTGCCACGCCAGTTCATTGTGTGGAGATGGTGATGTACTGTCTGGGTCAACACAACCATCCCAGTTCCCACCAAAAAGACATCATACACTCGTGATGAGTTCTCCTCAGTGTACCTACAAGCACTCACAACACATGTTGCCTACCTCAGGCAATCACCACAAGGAAGATATTCATTAATTTGTGTCCCACAATAGCAGTTGTATGTTTACATGACATTGCTGTTATATAAGCCAGTTTGATGATGAACTTCCCCTCCTGAAAAGCTTTCTTGGTGTTATATAATAATATGCCCACTGTCTCAGTTTGAAATAACACTTTGTGGTATGTTGACAGATTGAAGATTTTACACAAGGTTCTGTTCACAATTGAAGATGTTAGGTGCTCTACTGGACTGCAGAGGGTGTAGATCTGCTTTTACCTCCATCTCACAGTAATGATTTCCTGTGAAAAAAGAGTATTGAGAAAGATATTTCTGATTCCTTTTAAGGAAAGAAAGAAAGGAACTATGGAAAATGTGAGGATTTAAAATTATATATATAATGTGTTGATGCATATGTTTTGTATAATTAAATGAAGATAAACAAACTTGGATCATCAATACAAATGAAGACACAGACACAAACAAAGGCATAAGTAAAGTATGAAGCAAAATATGCCTTCTATAACCAGACATTCCTCTATAGGCAAAAGAAGAGAAAGAGCAGAAAGAAATGATACAAATGTGAAATCTCACCAAGTCAAGAGCAGAACAAGGTACGATGAAATTAGCCTGGAAAAACATAGACTTTTTCTATTATTATATAACTTATGAAATGAACAGAATTTTCCTTTTATGAATGCTACATGTTTGGAATATCAGACACTTTCACATTACATATTACAATGACTGAAAACTGAAAAAGTGCATGTATTGGGTTGGGAGAAGGGATTAAGTTCACCAGCAAAATGTATTCTAGTATACTTTATTCCAATGGTTGGACAGTCTCAGAAACTATAAATTTACTGTGATCCTCGTTCTTACGGTAGTCCAGTAAAGACTACTATATGGTTGACTATAATGAGCTTCACAACCTAATCCATTTCTCCCCTTCTTCCAACAACAGCTTTTCTATGTCTCACAGGTAATAGGTATCGTGAAAATCCGAAATTTTCTTGTGATGATATGAACAAGGAATTTACTTTATATAGATCCACAGAAGAAAGTGGATTTCCAACAGGTAGTGCAACGAAACTTCCTGGCAGATTAAAACTGTGTGCCCGACTGAGTTCAAGTCTCGGTCGGGCACACAGTATTAATCTGCCAGGAAGTTTCATATCAGCACACACTCTGCTGCTGAGTGAAAATCTCATTCTGGAAACATCCCCCACGCTGTGGCTATCCCATGTCTCCACAATATCCTTTCTTTCAGGAGTGCTAGTTCTGCAAGGTTCACAGGAGAGCTTCTGTAAAGTTTGGAAGGTAGGAGACGAGATACTGGCAGAAGTAAAGCTGTGAGGACTGGGCGCGAGTCGTGCTTTGGTAGCTCAGATGGTAGAGCACTTGCCTGAGAAAGACAACAGGTCCCGAGTTCGAGTCTCAGTTGGGCACACAGTTTTAATCTGCCAGGAAGTTTCATATTGTGATTAATGAAACAAACAGCTATGTCAAACAATTAGCAACCTGTTGTACTTGAGGTGACCAACAGAGCTCATTTGGTTACATACACTGATCAGCAAGACTATTATGACCACCCACCTAATAGTCGGTACTGTATGGCCACCTTTGGCATTCATAACAGCGGCAATGTGTTGTTGTATGGAAGCAATGAGGCCTGGGTAGGTTCCTGCAGGGAGCTGGCACCACATCAGCACAAACAAGTCTTCTAATTCCCATAAATTACGGGGAGGGGGATGACGAGCTCTGACATCACGGGCAGTCACATCCCAGATGTATTCAATTGAGTTCAGATCTGGCGAGTTGAGGAGCCAGCATATCAAATGTAACTTGCCACTGTGTTCCTCACACCACTCCATCACACTGTGTTGTGATGGCGGATTATCTTGTTGAAAAATGTCACTGCCTTTGGGAAGCATAATTATCACAAAGGAGTGTAAAGTTCTGCAACCAATGTACAATACTCTTTGGCCACCATGGTGCTTGCATGAGCTCTACTGGACGCATGGATGCCCATGTGGATGCTCCCCCCCCCCCCCCCCCCTCCAACCCCACTCCCCAGGGCATAATGGAGCCATCACAAGCTTGTCTCTGGCTCACAGTACAGGTGTCATGGAGCTGTTTCCCCGGAAGATGATGGTTTTGCACCCTTCCATCAGCATGAAGAAGAATGTAACAGACCATGCAATGCTCTGCCACTGCACCAATGTCCAGTGTTGATGGTCACATGCCCATTTTAGTCACACTTGTTGATATCATGGTATTAACATTGGCACATGCACGGGTCGTCAGCTGCAGACGCCCATTTTTAGAAGTGTTCGATGCACTGTGTGTTCAGACACACTTGTACTCTATCCGGCATTGAAGTCTGATGTTAGTTCTGCCACAGTTTGCCACCTGCCCTGTTTTACCAGTCTGCCCAGCCTATGACGTCCAACATGTGTAATGAAGGGTGAGTGGATATCCAACCAAAACTCATCTGGATATGTTTCCACCTTGGTTTAGCCACATGTTGAAGACCACAATAATTTCATCCTAAAGGACGTTGCAATTACAATGATAACAATTTTCATTCAAGGGAACACAATTGTAATAATAATAAATTTCATTTTAGGGGATACCATGAGAATAATTGGAACAGAAAATGACAACAGAGATTTTGGCACCATAAACAGAAATTGCCATGGGTACAATGACACAAGACGAAAAGAAACTATAAATATCCTTTTCATGGCCCATGGGACAGGTGTACCCCAGTTCACTTTTTCGTGCTGCACGACCAAGGGGACAACAGAAACCCCACATCTGTAGTGTGCTGCCATCTACTGGAAGCCTTCGCTACTACTTGAAAGTATTAGAGACTTCTTCCCGGCAAGCAGCTGCTTTCTGCTGGAAGTTGTTCGATGGAGTGCACTTGTTTGATTGCTTCTGTGAAAGTTTTTGCATATTTTTCAACTTTTCTTTTGTAAATAAGCAAGGTAAGCAAAATAACCATATTTATTGTGTTTCTTATCATTCATTAGTAAATATTATGTAGAATTTTAGCATAAAATGTACTTCAGTGATTTGGTAAATAGTTTTTAGTTTTTGACTGCATGAAATATGAATCACATGGACAGTGGGACATATTTGTCCCACATATTATTTATAATTTAGTTATACATTCGACATTTTGGCTTTATTTCTTTCTCTGTGCGATGCTACATCACTTGGTGTGGTAAATAATTCATACAGTAACAATAAAAACAAGCAGCAGCAGCAAAAATTCTTGAGTATTACTTTTTGCTTCCTGATAATGAAGAATTTTCGGAGGAAGAAGGTGGTGATGAAGCTGCAGATGAACTCACCTGTCTTGACGCATCCAACAGTACATCTATTAATACTACACCACCTAGGACATTGGCTGAGCCACGTAGTTATGGTCACAACAATGGTGACAGTGCTAGAATGGAGGTGGCAGAAAATGATGGTATTGCATGTGCAGTAAAAGAAAATGTCGCCAAAATTACCAATAACACTGCAATTGAACTTGTGTGCGAAGAACAAGAGAATGGGGCCGAATATGCCAATGAAACTGAAACACAGTGGAATGACAACGTAACTTAGTTTGAAAACTTATCAGGATCTCTTGATGGAAGTGCATATATAAAGTTTGATTTTGGACCAAATGATAAAGTAATAGATTTTATTTTACAATTTTTACTGATGACTGATTGAGGAAGATCAAAGATGAGACTAAACTCTATGCAACTCAAATATGTGACAACATTACAACATGTAAAAGGGTAAGACAGGATAGCTGCAATTGGAAACACACTGCCTTTGAAGAAATAAAATATTTTATTGCCATTCACATTCTAATGGGAATACATAGACTGCCTGATGAGTCACTATTAGTCCACCGACCCACTTTTAGGTGTAAGTGGAATTTCTCAACTAATGAGTAAAACCAGGTTCAAAAAACTGACTGAAAACATTCACCGCAATGACAATGCTACAGCAGTACCAAGAGGTGAAGCTGGTTACGATTGATTACGCAAAATACACCCAATAATTGACGCTATCAATAACAATTTGAAAGAAGTACACACTCCATCAAGTATCATTGCTGTTGATGAAAGTATGGTCCCATTCTGAGAGCATTGTTCTATAAATCAGTACCTTCCAATGAAGTCTGTGAAACAAGGTTACAAAATTTGGTGTCTTGCTGATTCAAAACAGGTTTCATAACTCAGTTTGAGGTGTATACTCGAAAGGAGGATGTCCAAGACTCATTGTTCAGTTTGGGAGAAAATGTGCTCCATCTTACTGAGTCATACATGCAGTCTCACCGACTAATTGTGTTCAATAACTTCTTCATGTTGTACAATCTGATGAAGCCACTAAATGAAAGATGACTTTTTGGAGTTGGAACAGGGAGGACAAATAGGAGGGGACTTTCAGGTATGAAGAAACAAGACAAATTACAACCGGGGCAGTTGGCAGTTTATGTTCAAAACAAAGGGATGTGTCTCAGCAATAAAATGGCAAGACAACGAGACTGTGGTGATACTAAGTTCTTATCATACCCAAAAGATGTAACCTTAGTCAACAGGAAAAACAGTGATGGTACTTTATCAGAGGTCTTCTGTCCTAAAGCAGTTGCAGAGTATAATATATTTATGAGAGGTGTAGATTGCTTTGATCAGATGCATGAGAGATATGCAATTGGGAGGTGATCTCTAAAGTGGTGGCATCATCTTTTCTTTTTCGTAACTGACCTGGCAATTGTTAACAGTTTCATAATGTGGAACCGTAAGCATAGAGAGGACATAACCAGTTATCCTTTCACCTTTCGCTTATCAGACAACTAACAGCACGTCATAAAATAAAAAGAAGAGGAAGACCAAATTTTCTAAGAAGAAACAAACTGGGTGTCATGACTGTACCAGACGAAGTTCGCCTTCAAGCTGGAAAAGTTATGGAGCACAAAGCAGAAGGAAGTACGGACCATCATGATGTGCATACACCACAAAGTTCTCTATGTGCACATCCGTGCTTCAAAAAATTTCATAAAAAATAAATGTTCCTGATATCGGCATTGGTAAAATCAACATCAAACATCATTTACAATATAACCCTTGTATTTGTGTAAACTGGCCACAAAAATTAATTATTTTTTGTAAAAGTTGCAGCTGAAATTAAATGTTCTCTCTGATGCTCTGTTTTTATTCAAACCTATGCAATACTCCCACCTAATGACCAATGGGACATGTAAGTCCCACCTGAAATATTAAAAAAGCTGATTGTAGCAATCATACACTTTTTATACATTTCACTTTAGAAGCTATTCCTTAAGCAAAATACAAAACAAAAATTTAAAAAACTGAGTAAAAAAACAATTTGATCATGAAAGGGATATTCATGAATTAAAAAACTAATAGGTGTCCCACTGTCGGTCCACACGGCATGGGTCAAATGCATGTGCAATAAATGGAACAACATCAATAATAATAATTAAAAACAAACAGATTCACGTAAAGTAAAGAGTTATTATTTTTAAAATGTGGACTAGCTTATAAATATTATGTCTATACAACATGAAACTTGTCAACCAATCAATCTGAGAACTGCAGGTAAGGAAACTGAATACACATGTATCAGTGAAAAGGCAGGAAACATTATAAACTCAACAGAATTCTATAATTGGGTAGAAAGAAGTAACTTGACTGAGAATAACCAGGCTAATGATGTACATGATGATTTAGGGATTGAAACAGTTATGAGGGAACTAGGTGAGCAAAAGTTGGGCACTGTGTTAATGAACAATGACTTAAGAATAAATAGATACAAAAACAGTATTGCAAATATTAAAGAGAAAGATGTGGATGATGTTTGTGGTATTAAGGGGAATAATTGTGGTGATGACTTTGTGGCAGCAGATGAAGAAAAGTATTTTATTTGTTTCAAAGAGAAAGTGGATGTGTTAGAAGCTTTGGGTGAAAATGGTGAGTATATTAATGTTTTAGAGATACCCAATGATGTTGCTAATGATTTGTATAATATTAATGATAGTGCCACAGCTAACAGGTTCTATGATTTAACTCCTTGTGAAGAAACATGTACACATGATATGAAAACTTTAATAATTAAATATGACAATGAGATTAGGCTACCTGTTGAGAAGAACAAAAGTGAATTATTTCTGTGTAATAAAGAGGGGTGCAGAAAATGTAGACAATCTTTGATAGTCAATATTAATGGAACAAAATGACATACCATTATAAGTCTTGCACAGGAGAAAGGTAATTTTGTGTGTTCAAAGTGACCCTCATTAACAGCCGAACAATGTTGATGCTACAGATCTGTTGACCAAAGTTTGGCTGTCAGTGTTGCCGGTGTGACAGCGGCATAGAACGCCCCGATGATTTCTCGTAGCTAGTTCAGCAAAGCTGGCTTCTGTTGATAAAATTCACTTTTCAAGGTCCTCCATAGATAGAAGTCAAGAGGTGTAAGGTCTGGAGACACTATCAGGTATTCAACAGCTCCTCTAGACCTATCGATCATCCAGGTAGATTTTCATCCAAGTACACTCTGACGTTTCTGTGCCAGTGGGGTGGAGTGCCATCTTGTTGTACATAATTTTTTTTATTTCCAAATACCTCCCAGATGCCTGGTAAAATTGATGTTTGCAGCATATGTAGTGGTAGCTGCCGAACTGAGAGGATGCGCAGCAGCAGAACTTGTGTGATAAATAGTAAATTCAGAACTTGTGTGATAAATAGTAAATTAATTTAGTCTTTTTTTCACATGCTTCTGAAATGTTGAAATGTGTGTGGATTTTTAAGGGACCAAATTGCTACAGTCATCTGTCCCTAGACTTACACACTACTTAAATTAAGTTACACTAAGAACAACACACACATCTATGCCCGAGAGAGGACTCGAACCTCCAACGGGAGGGGCTGCGCAGTTGGTGACATGGCGCCTCTAACCGCGCGGCTCACATGCTTCTCCAAAGAAGTGAACTATACTTGTGTATTTTACTGTGTAGACAATTAGTTAGAAAATTAATCATAGTTCTTGTTTTTGCGTAAGTGCTGTGAGTATCCTTGTGTAGAGGGGCTTCCTAGTGCACATATTCCCACTACTAGAAACTTCATCATGCCACCAAGTTTTAATTTTGTGCTAGTAGACAGCATAGAGTTTAGACCAATGCACTCTAGTTTGAATATTTATCTCGTGTAGTAACTTTTTGGTAAACAGGATTTCTAATAACAGGTATCTGTAAATATATCAACTACAATAGAGAAATGTATTTCTGTTTAATAGCTTGGAATGAAAGTAAATCTAATCTAATCTAACTTGCGGTCTCAAGAGTACAGTGAGAAATCTGCACAGCAATTTTAGTGTTACTTTGTTCTCCTTTGCTATATTTTGTATACACTTCAAACTCAGTAGTGCCATTTGAGGGGACCTTATATCTATTTTATACGCTGTATGATACAGCTAG
The DNA here is from genome assembly GCF_023897955.1 of Schistocerca gregaria. Taxonomy (NCBI): domain Eukaryota; kingdom Metazoa; phylum Arthropoda; class Insecta; order Orthoptera; family Acrididae; genus Schistocerca; species Schistocerca gregaria. The sequence goes on from NC_064920.1 coordinate 759,512,607, forward strand.
GGACTCTGCTTGTTGTAAGCGGGACACACGGAGAGTTGGTTGCTGTTTGAAAACAGCTGGAAGCTGCGTCGGCTACCGTCGACAAGCTTCTAGCTAATGCTCAAAGTTGCGGTTATGTTGGGGCACCAGTGAGGAAACTTGTGACACCCTTTGTGCCACTGGAATCCCCTGGTGACCCAGACGTTCACTGTGCCTTCTGATACGCAATATCTAGCTGGTATGTCCTCACTCCAGAGTGGGTGGCAGACAGTGGTGGGTTCGAGTATCACTGGGCGGAAGGCGAAAAGGGAGCAGGCCATGCGGCTGGCTCCCTACATCTTAGCAATAGGTACAAGGTGCTACCCAGTGTTGTTGATAACTGAGCCAGCAGAGGATGCCTCTCCTGTTGGGGCAGTGGTAGATTTTCCTGCCCAGTCCGGTCAAGTACAGAGGGTAGGTATGCTTGTCATTGGGAGCTCCAATGTTAGGTGGGTGATGGACCACCTCAGGAATATAGCAGGTAAGGTGGAAAAGAATACCAGTGTGCATTTGGTATGTTTGCTGGAAGGTCTCATCTGTGATATGGAGGACACCCTACCAGTGGCTATTGAGCACAATGGATGTAACAGGCTGCATATAATGACACTTGTCGGCTTGAAGGACACCTGCTGCTTGGGTTCCAAGGCCATCCTTGGCTACTTTCGGCAGCGGTCTGATTTCGTGAAGGCAACTAGCAACACATGCAAGGTGCAGGCTAAGCTGTATTTGTAGCATCGTACCCAGGGTTGATTGAGGTCCTCTGGTGTGGAGTAGAGTGGAAGGTCTAAAGCAGTGGCTCAGACGATTCTGCGATAGTATCGGATGTGAATTTCTCGACCTCCACTATCGGGTGCAGAATTGTATGGTTCCCCTTAATAGGCCAGTCATGCACTACATGCAGGAAGCGGCTGCTAGGGTAGTTGACTACATGTGGTGTGTACATGGGGCTTTTTTTAGGTTAGAGAACCCCTCCCTTGGGACCAAAGACAATTTGCCTGTTAAATCAGCCACAGTGCAGAGAACCTTGGTCCTCACAGATCAGAGACAGAGAAGATTAATATGATTTTAGTAAACTGCAGGAGCATCCAAGGAAATGTCCCAGAATTATTATCACTTACTGAAGGTTGCAATGCACACATAGTATTAGGAACAGAACACTGGTTGAAACCAGACGTCAATGACAACAAAATACTAAGTTCAGATTGGAAAGTTAATCATAAGAATAGGTTAGTCGCCAATGGTGGTGGCATGTTCATTGCAGTAAAAAATTCGATAAAATCTAGTGAGTTTATCACGGATTCTGAATGTAAAGTAATCTGGGTGAAACCGAATATCAATGAATGGTCAAAAATGGTGATTGGATGTTTCTACAGGCCACCTGGGTCAGGATCTGTAGTTTGAGAGTGCTTCAGACAGAATTTGCAGAATAGCATTACTAGTTTTCCTGATCATACCGTTGTAATAGGGGGTAACTTCAACTTCCCAGGTATAGATTGGGAGTGTTTTGCCATCAACAATGGCACCAGAGACAGGGACTCTTGTGGCATTGTTATGGATGTCTCGTCTGAAAATTATGTTGAGCAGGTAGAGAACCAACTCGAGAGGGTAACGTCTTAGACCTCATGGCAGCAAACAGAACTGAACTTATCGAATCAGTTAACACAGAGAAAAGTATCAGTGATCATAAGGTTGTGATAGCAACTGTGACGATGGTTCCTACAAGGAATGTTAAGAAAGGTAGAAAGATATATTTGCTCAGCAAGGGTGACAGAATACAAATTTCAGCAGTCGACATCAAATATTCGGTGATGAGGATGAAGATGGGGGGGGAACAAATGGAAAAAATTCAAAGACATCGTTCAATGTGCCCTAGACAAGTATGTTCCGAGTAAGATTTTAAGGGATGGAAAGATACACCATGGTTTAATAGCCATGTTAGAAAAGTGCTACGTAAACAAAGAGCGCTTTATCTCAGATTCAAAACAAGTAAAAACCTAGCTGACAAACAAAAGCTGAATGAATTGAAAATGAGCGTAAGGAGAGCAATGAGAGAAGCGTTCAATGATTTTGAAAGTAAGAAGTTGCCAACCGACCTGAGTAAAAACCCTAAGAAATTTTGGTCTTATGTAAAATCAGTAAGTGGGTCAAAATCAAGTATTGATTCTCTCAGCACTACACTGGCACCAAAACGGAAGATAACAGAAAGAAGGCTGAAATACTGAATTCAGTCTTCCGAAGTTGTTTCACCGCAGAAGATCGTAACGCTATCTCTCCTTTCAATTGTTGTGTGAACATCAAAATGGCAGATATTGAGATAACTCATCGCGGAACTGAAAAGCAACTACAATTGCTTGTTAGTGGAAAGGCGTCAGGACCAGATGAGATAACAATAAGATTCTGTAAAGGTTATGCAAAAGAACTTGCTCCCCTTCTAGCAGTAATTTATTGCAGATCGTTTGAGCAACAAAAGGTACATAAAGACTGGAAAAAAGTGTAGGTCATTCCTGTTTCTAAAAAGGGCCGTAAGACAGATCCACACAATTATACACCTATATGATTGACATCAATCTGTTGTAGAATTATGGAACATGTTTTATGCTCAAGAATTATTATGTTTTTAGAAAACTAACATCTCCTCTACAAAATTCATCATGGATTCCACAAACAGAGATCCTGCAAAACTTAGCTCACCCTATTCCTCCATGAGATCCACAGTGCAATGGACAACGGCACTCAGGCTGACACCGTGTTCTTTGATTTAAGTAAGGCATTTGACACAACCTGAATTGCTGTTTAATTGGGGGGGGGGGGGGGGGCAGGGAGGGAACGAGCTTATAGCGTGTCGGAGTAGACTTGCGATTGGATTCAAGACTTTCTAGCAGATAGAACTCAACACATCACTCTTAACAGAAAAAATCGACAGATGGTACCACTGAGAAGTGTGATAGGAGCGTTGCTGTTTACAATATACTCTATTAGAAAGTGTCGGATGCTCTTTAAGGCTATTCGCAGATGATGCAGTTGTCTGTACCAAAGTAGCAAAGCCAGAAGATAGTAAGAACTTGCAAAATGACCTGCGGAGAACTGATGATTTGTGCAGGCTCTAGCACTTGACCCTGAATGCAAATAAATATTGCGCATACATAGGGAAAGCTACACTATTGATGACAAACAGCTGGAGACCACGTCTGCCATAAAATATCCAGGTGTAGCTATCCAGAGGACCTTAAGTGAAATGACCATATAAAACAGCTAGTGGAAAAAGCAAACACCAGACTCAGATTCATTGGAAGAATCTTAAGGAAATGTAGCTCATCCATAAAAGAAGTGGCTTATAAGGCTCTTGTTTGCCTGATTCTTGAGTATTGTTCATCTATCTGGGATCCCTATCAAGTAGGACTGATAGAGGAGATAGAGAAGATCCAATGAAGAGCGGCACATTTCGTCACGGGATCATATAACTGGCAAGAGAGCATTATGGAGATGCTAAGCAAACTCCATTGGCAAACATTACAAGAGAGGCGTTATGCATCACGGTGAGAGTTACTATTGAAATTTTGGGACAGCACTTTTCAGGAGGAGTCAGACAACATATTACTTCTCCCTAAATACATCTTGGTTACTGACCACAAGGAGAAAATTCAAGAAATTAGAGCCAATACAGAGGCTTACAAACAATCATTCTTCGCATGCATTATTCATGATTCATGAGTGAAACGGAGTTGGAGGGATCAGACAGTGGTACTGAAAGTACCCTCTGCGACACACCATTAGGTGGCTTGCAGAGTATGATGTATATGTATATGTAGATGTAGATACACCTCACCCATTATGATACCATCAAAGAGAGAACACTACCATCCGGTAGATTAATATGTTTCTCCACATGAATGTAAGAGTTTTCAGGAGCCCAGATCACGATGCTCTGGCAGTTTAAAGAACCGTTCTGTTTGAATTGCACCTTGTTACAGCAGTAACCATCCCTGCAAACCGTTCATCCTTGCAAAGCATGCCTTCAAACCACTCGCAGTATTCCATCTTTCGATCCAGGTTCTCCTTGTTCACAATGTGCGACAATCATGGAATGTGCACTTTCCACTTCGCAACCTTCAGAATTCATCATATGCTTGATTGGCTTACCCACTTTCACGTGCACCCTGCTTCACAGATTTTTGAGGTGCCCTAGTAAAATGTTGCAAAACAGCAGTGCTGGGAGCTGGACTTGTTCATGTTTTTGGTTGGCCAGACCTTTCCTTATGCACATCCTGAACAGTACCATCAGCTTCAAATTTATCCAGAATATGATAAATAACTGTACGTGTTGTTGGCCAAGGTCCATGCACATTACACCATTCCCATTGTACCTCCGTCATGTTTTCACACTTCCAATATCACTTCTGTAAGTCCTTGCATTACTCAAATGACAATCTCATATCATTTATTGCTGTGCTGTCATCTGCTGGTACACACACACACACCAAGATCTGTTGAGAAAACGATGGACTATGCTACCATGCTAAATTGCAGTGATATGTCATTTTGCTCCAAAGATATTAACTACCAAAGAGTGTGCACATTTTTTCTAGATTCCTCTGTATGTGACTAAACAGTTAAGCTATTGTTGAAAATCAGAATTTTAGGAGAATGATTATTATTGGTGCAAAACTTTACATCTTGATTGGCAGCACAGTATTAAGTACAATACTGTTGAACAACTGATAGGTAAGTGCCATTGTGATGAACAGTATACTTCATCAAAGTGCCTTCCATTATGAATGTAGAATGCATTCAATGACTGTGATATGACCTTCAAAATGATGGAGAACAGCAATCAGTCGTTTCCTTTCTGGCTCTATTAAAGCTAATCCAGATTACAGTTAGTAAATAGCCATTAACAATGCAGTATTTCAGATTTTTAATACATGCTCTAGTATGTCACCCCTGTTGTTCATGGTCCTGTCTCAGTTCATTCAAGTCAAGACAGAGAAGCCTTGAATGAACTGTGACAGGAGCCCGAACAACAGGGGTGAATTACTAGGGCATGTATTAAAAATCTGAAATACTGCACTGATAATGGCTAATTACAAGCCGAAATCTGGATTTGCTTTAATAAAATCAGAAAGGAAATGAATGACTGTTGCTCTCCATCCTTTTGAACAGTGTAGTGATGAAAGTGTTTGGATCAATGAAATTATTAGTGAAAGTAATGACAATGGTATTTGTATTAATGTAATGAAAGTAAGCAATACAAATGAAAATGGTAAAAGTAACTGCAACCCAAGAACTCATAGTTTCAGAAAAACTGAGGATGATTTACTACATGAGGACGTTAATTCTCAAAAAGGTGAAGAAATATGCAGTGCATTTATCAAAGTAAAAGTTGAAACTTCCTGGTAGATTACAAATGTGTGCCGGACCGAGACTCGAACTCCGGACCTTTGCCTTTCGTGGGCAAGTGCTCTACCAACTGAGCTACCCAAGCACGGCTCACGCCCCGTTCTCAAAGCTTTACTTCTGCCAGTATCTCGTCTCATACCTTCCAAACTCTACAGAAGCTCTCCTGCGAACCTTGCAGAACTAGCACTCCTGAAAGAAAGGATATTGCTGAGACATGGCTTAGCCACAACCTGGGGGATGTTTCTAGAATGTTTCCACAATTATTCTCTCTTTCAGGAGCGCTAGTCCTGCAAGGTTTGCAGGAGAGCTTCTGTAAAGTTTGGAAGGTAGGAGAGGAGGTGCTGGCAGAAGTAAAGCTGTGAGGACGGGGCGTGAGTCGTGCTTGGGTAGCTCAGTCGGTAGACCACTTGCCCGTGAAAGGCAAAGGTCCGGAGTTCGAGTCTTGTTCCGGCACACAGTTTTAATCTGCCAGGAAGTTTCAAATCAGCACACACTCCGCTGTAGAGTGAAAATTTCATTCTAAAGTAAATGTTGGCTCATGGGAAGGCAGGTGCCTTACAGATACAAGTAGTCAGGTCGCAGGAATATTAATAATATTAAGTAAAAAAGTGAAATGAGAAAAGGATTACACTGAGCTGAATGCCAATTGGGGTAAAGATAAATGGTGCTACAGGAAAACATAGTAAAATGGTTATGAATCAGACTTTGTTAGCCTTCATTATCGAATGAGTGACTTTTAGATGTGGTTTTCTAATTGTAACTGAACTTAGTGAAGACTTTCTACACAAAATGTCTTGGTTTAGAAGTGTAAATGCAGGATTTGATTGGTGAGGACAGTAACTTGTCATAACTATACCAAACAAGAGATGCAGTTGTACAAGTTTTATTAACTCAAGTGCAAACTGCAGAGTAATAAAATTAACAGCACTGAACTTTTAAAAGACAGAAGACTTGTTGACAGAGATATATCTGGGTTAGACAGATGAAGTAGTGTTCAAGAACTAGCAGACACAAAAATGTCTGAAACCAGTGGACTTACTGACACAAACAGGAGTTGGACTCTTTGTTGTGTGAGTATAGTGATGGTTTAGCAATACTCCAGGAAAGGTCAAAAGATACCAATGTACTTTGCAAACTGAAACCACATGAACCATTTTTCATAAAACCATATGGGGTACCCATTTCAAAACTGCTGCTGAGGAGAGATAATTACAAAAAATGGAAGTGTGTGACACTATTGAGAGGAGTGTTAGTCCACAAATAACTGTTTCAAAAAGGGACAGAGGAGTGAGAGAAGTTCTTGGTTTCAGACTTTTAAATACATTTTTGTACAGAGAAACTTATCGCTCTGAGAACACTGATTAATTTCTACACAAATTTATAAATATACAGGTTATGTCAAGTTTGGACCTAAACTCAGGGTTTACCAGGTGCCTGTCTCATCAGACTCCAGAAAATACACTGCTTTGTTCTGTAACGAATGATGTTACCAATACTGGATAGTACCTTTTGGCTTACACCCATCTGTGACAAAATTCATTAGGGCATTACATCATGTATTGGGCAAGAAACTTGTATCCAAATTAATAATTTATGCCGATAACATTTTAGTAACTAGTCAGGATTGGAATGAATACTTTGAGCTTTTGAAAGAGGCATGTAAAAAACTTAGAAGAGGTGGAATGACCCTAAAATCAGGAAAAGCAAATTGCCGTATCAGAATTAAAATTTTTAGGACATGTAGTTACTGAAAAAGGAATTTTGGCTGATCCAGATAAAATTAAAGCTATCTCAGAGTTTCATGCTCCTGGCAACAAAACAACTGAAATCTTTCTACGATTTGTGTGATTATTACAGAAAATTTGTGGGTGGACAAAGTTTAAATACCCATTCCTTAGTAATTTACTTAAAAAGAACATTGTTTGGGCGTGGAGTAAAGACTATAAAGAGGCCTTTGAGAAAATTAAGAAAGAGTTGAACAACCAGAACATATAACAAAGACCAGATTTTGAATTGCCATTCTGTTTACACAGTCACAGTAGTGATTATGGATTAGGATCTGAATTATTTCAGGAGACAGAAATGAATGGGGAAATGGTTCATTATACTATCACTTTTGCAAGTAGGGTGCCACTGAAGCCTGAAAAATGTTATACGGTCACTGAAAAGGAGTTGCTAGTAGTACACTGGTCAGTCTCAAAATTTAGTATACACCAACTTGGGCATAAAGTGATACTATTCTCATATTTCACAAGGCTTTAAATTATCTTCAGGAGTGCAAACTTTATAACAGTAGACTTCCTAGATCAGTGATGTAGTCACAGCAGTTTAACTATGACATGTGATATATAAAGGAAACTGACCATGTAGTCGCTGATGCTCTGTCAGTGTTACCACTAGGAGTAGTTAATGGAGTTTTTGACTGGAATGAGCAAAAAGAATTTAAAATAAGATACGTGAAAGAGGTGAATGATGACAAAGTTATTAGGTCACTGTGTAACAAAGTTAGAAGAAGTGAAAATCATGATTCAAACTGGACACTGGTAAAAAGCTGTTTAGGTAAAAAGAAGTATGAAAAATTGGATAAGTATCACAAGATATTCAAAGAAACACTTTTTAGAATAACTGATAAGGACTCTGATGATTTGAAGTAGTGTTAGCCAAAGGAGGAATCCGAAAGATTAAGAACCCACAAGAGTTATGGCCATTTTGGTACTCAAAAATGCATGCAGAAATTATAGGAAAATGATTATTTTTACAATATGGCCCAGAAAGTATGAAAATAATGATCAAACTGTGATAAATGTCGTTGAGTCACCACACTGCTTTATTTTTGCCATGGTGGATGTTTTCTCTGAACGGATTAAACTATATCCAGTCAGGAAAGCCACAAGAAATTATCTCAAGAACTGAAAAGGATTATTTCATGAATTTCTCGTCGCACTGTTGACAAAGCTGCGTGTTGTCAACATTATGTCCCTTGAAGTGATATATATTACATATCAACTGACCAGCAGGAACAGTTTGACAACTGACCAGCTGCCACACTCTGAAATGCACAAAGATTAAAATGAAGTTCATTAATAATGTTAGTAATAAGCAATGAGGTATTCATATATTACACCAATAGCACACATTCTGGAGCACAGTTGGCATTATATTCATACTAGAATATTATCACATCAACTGAACTGTATGTAGTGGTCATGTTGATTTGCAGGCCCAACAAAAAGACTTCTAAACAAGTGAGCTTTTGGCCAAAAAGCCTTTGCCTGGGGGAGAGAAAAAAAGGGGGGGGGGGGGCAGCCCCCCATATATGACCAACGATTCTGACCAATGAAGTCAGAGAGAAACTGGGTGTGTTTGTGGTGTCTACTTTAGATGAAGGCCTTTTGGCTGAAAGATCACAGCTCCACTATATGGTGAGTAGCAATATATTCTTCTCACAGTGTTGTCATTATTCCATACTGGATTATGCATTGTTTGATTTCAACTTAACTATATTTCACACAACAGTGTTCGTGTGATAGTATAAATTATGTTAAGTATCCATTTAGTTATAAATACATGATACACATTAATAACTGTCTAATACAGCTTTGCACCTATTTACTTCCACATTTCTGCTTTTTTCAAAGCATTTTTGTATTCATTATGAAGCAGGTCATACAAAAATATGTTTGCATGCCCCAGATCAATTAATCTTTTGATTTCTCAAAACTGCCTATTGCAGTCTCTGTAGAATTTGACCTGGATGATGCCACATCATGTGACACAAGAGACTACAGCATGCTGTGGCTGCAGAATTGCCAACAGTGGCTTGAAGATAGCTATATGTAACACAATATGAAAATATAACTGGCTGCCAAAGTTAATGACTTGCAAGAGATTCCACTATAAAGAAGGAAAATAAGTTTGAAACATCTAATTATGAAAGGGGGGGGGGGGGGGAGAAAGAAAGAAAGGAAAAAAAAATCTGATGAAAATATGTCGGAGAATAAATGGAAACTGAAAAGTTACCAAGAAACAGAACGAACCACAGTATTCATACTGAAAATACATAATGAGAAATGGAAGTTTGGGATGGACCACAATATAATTCCACTGGCATTAACCGATTAGGAAAAAATGAAATTTCAAATACCGCTCTAGGGCAAATTTTCATTTTTCACAATATACACACCAAGTCATGGTTCAAAAACACTGACAAAATATTTACAGAAGAAAGGAAAATAGGTAGAAGCCAACCTCAGGAAAAATCAATGTAGGACCTGGAGAAATGTAGGAACACACGAGGAAATATTGACCTTACAACTTACCTTGGTAGATAGGCTGAACAAAGGCAAACATAGTTTACAGCATTTGTAGATTTAGAGAATGCTTTTGAAAATGTTGACTGTAATATATTCTTTAAAATTCTGATGGTAGCAGGCACAAAATACAGGGAGCAAAAGGTTATTACAACATGTACAACTACCAGATTAAGAGTAAAATTTGTGAGCAGGTGCAGTGGAACATTGCATTCACTGATAAAGGCTGGTGAGTGTGGCACGAAGACATATGTGTTAAGACGACAAGTATGCAAAATTACTAGGGTGGGCAACCTTGCTTGGCGCAACTTTCTAGTGCCATGGTAATGAGAAGCACAGGCAAGGCAATGTCTCCATCACTGGGGTTTCAGTGGTGTTGCCAACTATGTGATCAGGAGCAGCGCATTGGCAAAACAAGTGTGCTGCTATCTGGTATAAATAACCGTTTATTTTGTAGCAGAAGCATTGGCTCTCCATCAGCACCACCAGGATGCAGGTGCTACACCAGACTAGAAGATGAAATAGAGCCCCCAGCCGCAGCCACAGGTTCGAGCCCTATTGGGATACTTGCTTTCTGCACTACGTCTGTCCATTTCACTTGGTGTCAGCACAGTGGGCCTGTCAGTCCATTCAAGCAGCAGTCGAACTCCTGCCAGAAGGCAGCCGGTCACACCCCCGGCACAGCAGCCGCCTTATAAAGACACCTGGGTGTGGAAATGGATGATGTGTTCGTATTTCACGGCAACAGTAAATAGCTGTAGTTTGAGAGTGTGAAGTGTTCACAGTGTTACCTACTTGAGTATTATGCACTGTGTGCTGAATCTGTATCTGTAGCTTCTTTTGCGTGCCATAGCTTTGGTCATGGTGTGAAATAACGTAGAAAATCAACATGGCTCATGATAAAGTGCATGACATGTTAGTTGGTAATTACAAGGTCTGTTCAAAAAATGCCAGAACTTTGTCTACAAAACTTTACTACACTTACTTTTTACTTATTGTGCGTGGTATCCTTCAAAATACTCTCCTTCACAGTTGATACACCGCTCCCAACGCTGTTTTGACTTCCAAAAGCAGTCTTGGTACGCCTATGGCCGGATCGCACAAAGTGTCATCTGCGGATTTTCTTTCATCTTGTCTGTCGTTGCAAATCTTCATCCTTTAAATGGGGTTTTCAACTTTGGAAATAAAAAAAAGTCCGCAGGGGTGGGTCTGGAGAGCACGGACAATGAGGCAGCACAGTGATTTCATTTGAATGTGTGGGTGTGTTATAGTGATACAAGAGCCACGAATTTTATCACCACATTTCAGGCCATTTATTTCTCAAATGTGTTGCAACACATCCTAATAATACCATTGATTAACAGTTTGTTCCTGTGGCAAGAATTCATGATGAACTAATCCTTCAAAGTCAAGGAAAACTATGAGCATGGCTTTGACACTTGACCTGACCTGACCTGACCTGACCTGACAAAATTTCTTTGGTCTGGGAGAACCTTTACCAACCCATCATAAAGATTGAATCTCGATCTAAATGTCATAACTAGATGCATGTCTCATCACCATTCACAGATAGCAAGTCGAAGGTCTTTCTGGCCTTGACTCATGAGCCATGGGACGAACTTGGCAGCAACATGATGCATTCCAAGGCACTGTGTTAGGATTTCATGACATGAACCAATGTTACATTCTTCTGCAATCTCTTGGACAGTCAGTCTTCAATTGGCACATACAATTTGACTGACGTTCCTTCATGAGCGTCGTCGGTAGTCGTCGAAGGGCGCCCTGAATGAGGGTCATCTTTAACTTCTGTATGGTCATGTCTAAAACTATGTGAGTCATTTGTAACACCAACATGGCTTAAGCACTCTTCACTGTAGGCTTCTTGCATATTTGGTGTGTCTCTGTAAAGGTTTTCTTGAGTTTCATGCAAAATTTAATGCAGATGCATTGATCCTCTAACTCTTCCATCTCGAAATTCACAAACTGTGAGACACAATGTTCTATTGATTACAGCACTGAACAATAACTAAAGACAAACAATGATGAAACTTCCGGCAGTTACACATTAAACACATGCATGTGAGGGATGCCAACTGCATTTTGCTCCAACACACCCACCACGGCACGAAATTACGAATGTTCTAGAATTTTTTTGAACAGACCGCGTATTTCATAATTTCATATTTGTATCGTGTTGGAATAAAGGATACATCTACATCTACATGACTAGTCTGCAATTCACATTTAAGTGCTTGGCAGAGGGTTCATCGAACCACAATCATACTATCTCTCTACTATTCCACTCCTGAACAGTGAGCGGGAAAAACGAACACCTAAACCTTTCTGTTCGAGCTCTGATTTCTCTTATTTTATTTTGATGATCATTCCTACCTATGTAGGTTGGGCTCAACAAAATATTTTCGCATTCGGAAGAGAAAGTTGGTGACTGAAATTTCATAAAAAGGTCTCGCTGCGACGAAAAACGTCTTTGCTGTAATGACTTCCATCCCAACTCGTGTATCATATCTGCCAAAGTGAATTTTGACAGCTTTTTCTTCCTGGGCCTCATTGGCCTTTTACTCAGTCTCGCCCCTTGGCTATCCAGCTCCCTGACAATGTACTAACCCAATGCCACTCCCGGGGTTGGGTATGAAGGACACGAAAAGGATGCAATAATTGAGGAGGGAATGATCAGAGCTGTAATCCATCCCCAATGTTATCCCATCCGTGCACTGAGCAAGCAGTACAAGAAATCTAGGAGAATTTTGAAAAGGAAAATAAAGTTCAGGAAAAAGAAATAATAACTTTGAGTATTGTCGATGACTTGTAATACTGTCAGAGACAGCTAAGGATTTGGAATAGCACTTGAGTAGCATGGATATTGTCTTGAAAAAGAGTTTATAATATCAATGTTAACAAAAGTAACCTAGGGTAATGGAATACACTCTGAGTTTAACATGGTTCTGAGAAAATTAGATTGGGAAATGAGAAACTAAAAGTAGTAGATGAGCTTTGTTATTTGCGTAGTCAAATAACTGATGATGGCTGTTTGAGAGGATATAAAATACAGACTGGATGTGACAAGAAAAACACTTCTGAAAAAAGGGGAGCTTATTAACTTTTAATGTAACTGGTATGCAGTCTTTCCTTACGGTATTTGTCTGAAATGTACACTTTTATGGAACTGATGGTTGGTTGGTTGGTTGGTTTGTGGGGGGTTGAAGGGACCAGACTACAAAGGCTATCGGTTCCTTTTTCCACTACCATGAAACACCCAGAAGGAAGAAAAACAAGCAACGGAGATGACAAGGGATGATACAGAACAAAAAAGACATAGACAAAGACCAGAAAAGAGGAATTAAACACACACAGAGTGTTTCAGTGGTTGGCCAACCATGGAAACACAAAAGGAAAAGCCAACCACCAAAAGACACATTAAAGACCCCAATCTGAAACTGTAGGCCAAAGGCAAGACTCAACATAAAAAAGACACAAACCCTCAGATCGAGCGATAAAAGCCCTCTGCGCGAATAAAACTTAAAACTAAGCCTGCCATGGCAGTGTCACCCGTTAAAAATGCAGGGAGCGTATCAGGCAGCGCAAACGACTGCCTGAGCGTAGTTAAAAGCGGACAGTCCAACAAAATGTGGACCGTTACCAACGCTGAGCCACAGGACAGAGAGGTGGGTCCATGCGGCGCAATAAATAACTGTGTGTCAGCCAGGTGTGGCCAATGTGTAGCTGGCAGAGTACAATGGCGTCCTTGCGAGAGGCCCACAAGGAGGAGCGTCACCCACCAGTAGTGTCCTTGATGACCCAAAGTTTGTTGGGTGAACGCAGGGTGCGCCATTCATCACTCCAGGTACCAAGGACCTTCTGCCGCAAAACTAACTGGAGATCACACTCCTAAAGGCCAAACTCCAGGGCTGGTGCGCCGAAACCATGGAGCAGCCGCAATGGGCAAGAGTATGGATGGACTCCTGGATAATCATTACCACATGAGAGCAAGAAAAACACTGGTCAATAGTTTGTAAACTGTTCAGGGAATCACTACAGATGATGAAGGACTCATCTGGGCAGGAGTGGACATACTCTAGGGCGGGAGAGATGACTACCAGCACCGCAGTGAAAACACTGAAGCCATCCAGGAACGAGCATTGTTCAGAGCAATTCCCAAGAGTGAAAGTATAACCAACTCAACCAGCAACCATCAAACCATCGGTATAGACTATGACAGAGCCACAAACGTGGCAAGGATGGAAAGAAATTGGCGGCGGAGGGCTTCAGGAGCGACTGAGTCTTTCGAATCTTGCGCCAAATCCAGCTGAAGGCATGGACGGGGCACACTCCACGGGGGTATACCGTGATGGGCCCAGGAAGGAGGCGAGAGAGGGAAAAACTCAAGGCCAGAGAGGAGAGACTCGTCACGGATCGCAATCTGACACCCTGACCGGAGCCGCTGTTCCGGAAGATGGACGACCAAGTTGGGGAGCAGGAGATGATAATTGGGATGCCTGGAAAAGTTACAAACATCCACAGCATAAGTGGCCAGCAGGTGTTGGTGCCAGATCCGCAATGGAGGGACACCGGCTTCCACAAGCAGGCTGTCGACAGGGCCCGTGCGGAAAGCTCCAGTGGTGAGTCCGATCCTGCAGGGAAGGATGGGGTCAAGCAACCGCAAACCTGAAGGCAATGCTGAATCATAAGCCAGGCTCCCATAATCGAGATGGGTCTAAATCAACACGTGATAAAGTCAGAGAAGGGTAGGCTGATCGCCACCCCAGCTAGTGTGATTCAAGCAACGAAGAGCGTTAAGATGATGCCAGCACGTTTGATTAAGCTGCCAAATATGAGGGAGCCAAGTCAAACAGGTATCAAAAGGCAAGCCCAAAAACCTATACATCTCTACCACAGCAAGAAGTTTGCCGTCAAGATAAAGCCATAGCTCAGGGTGAACAGTGCAACGCCGGCAGAAATGCATGACGCAAGTCTTGGCGGCCGAGAAGTGGAAGCCGTGCATGATGCCCCAAGACTGTGCCCTGCGGATAGTACCCAATAGTTACCGTTCAGCAACTGCAATGCCAGTGGAGATACAGTACAGGCAAAAGTCATCAGCATACAAAGAAGCCGATACAGGCGTTCCCACAGCTGCAGTTAGCCCATTGATAGTAACTAAAAAGAGGCAGACATTCAAGACAAGTGTCATTCAGGAGCCCATTCTCCTGACTCAGGAGAAACTATAGGAGGGACCAACATGCACGTGGAAGGAACGAAGCGACAGAAAATTTTGAACAAAAATTGGGAGCGGGTCGCAAAGACCCCACCCATGAAATGTGGTGAGGATGTAATGTCGCCATGTAGTATTGTACGCCTTCCGCATGTCAAAAAAGACGGCAACCAGATGCTGACGGCAGGCAAATGCCATACAGATGACAGACTCCAGGCAGACCAAATTGTCGGTGGCAGAGCGACCCGCCGGAACCCACCTTGAGACGCAGCCAGAGGGCCCCGAGACTCAAGTAGCCAACTCAACCTCTGGCTCACCATGTGTTCGAGCAACTTGCACAGAACGTTGGTGAGGCTAATGGGGCAGTAGCTGTCTACCTCCAGTGGGTTCTTGCCTGGTTTCGTATGATAATGCTTTCCTGCCATTGAGATGAGAACTCACCCTCAACCCAGATACAGTTGAAGAGGTTTGGTGGTGTCACTGGCAGTCCACCGAGAGGTGTTTGAGCATCTGACAGTGGATGCGATCCGACCTGGGAACCATATCAGGGCAAGTGGCTAGGGCACTTTGGAATTCTCACTCACTGTATGAAGCATTGTACGATTTGGGATGGCGCGTGTGGAATGAAAAGCTCTGATGTTCCATCCACGCTTTCAGGGAGCAGAAGGTCAGTGGGTAATTCGTAGAAGCAGAAATCTGAGCATAATGCTCTGCAATGGTGTGTGATTTCCATTCAGGGAAAGCCCAGCTATGTTGACTGGGGTCTGATATCCATAGAGTCACCTAATCTTGGTCCAAACCTGCGATGGAGAGGTACAGATGCCAATGGTGGAGACATACCTTTCCCAGCACTCCTGCTTCTGGCAGCGAATAAGGCGATGGGCTGGGGAACAGAACTGCTTAAAGGCAATGAGGTGGTCCAGGTTTGGGTGCCTCTTATGACATTGAAAGGCCCGCACGTGATCTTTAATCACCTCAGTGATCTCTGGTGACCACCAAGGCACAATCCTCTGCCGAGGGGACCCGGAAGAACAGGGGATTGCAGATTCTGCCGCAGAAAGAATGCCGGTGGTGACCGTGTGAACCACCCTATCAATGGCGTCATGAGAAAGAGGCGCAATAACGGCAATGGAGGCAAACGAGTCACAGTCAGTCTTATTTGAAGACCACCTGTGGAGGCGCCCAGAAGAGTGGTGCTGCAGCAGTAACAGAAAGATCGGAAAGTGGTCACTACCACACAAATTGTTGTGCACATTCCAATGGACGGATGGTAGAAGGCCAGGGCTACAGAACAAAAGATCGATGGTTGAGTATGTGCCATGCCCCACAATGAAATGTGTGTGAAATTTACAAGAGAAAGGTCGAGCTGTGCCAACATCTGCTCAATGACAGTGCCTTGTCCTGTTGTCACCAATCCACCCCACAAAGAGTTATGGGCGTTGAAGTCGCACAGTAACAAAAAAGGCGGCGGAAGTTGGTCCACCAGCACAGCCAATACGTGCTGCGGGATATCACCGTCTGGTGGAAGATAATGGCTGCAGGCAGTAACAGCCTTGCGGCATCCGCACCCTAACAGCGACAGCCTCTAAGGGTGTTTGAAGAGGGACACGCTCACTGCAAAGAGAGTGGAGAACATAGACGCAGACTCCACCAGATACCCTCTCATAAGCTGCCCGGTCTTACAATGGGCATTCGAAAAGCCTATGCAAAAATACAAACTACTTACTTGTTTGGGGGTATACCTTTTTTATTTTTCGACACAGTCTCTTTTTAGATTTATACACTTTGTCCAAAGCTGTTCTAATTTGTTGATCCCTTTTGAATAATAGGAATTGTCCAAGTTTGCAAAATAGCTATTAGTTGCTGCAATCACCAACTCATTTGAATAAAATCTTTGTCTTCAGATTGGGGAACAAATACTAGTTCCAGGGAGCCAAGTCTAGAGAACAGGGGGAGATGTGAAATGAGTTGGAATCCTATTTTCATTAATTTTGCGACCACAACTGCTGAGGTGTGTGCTGGTGCACTGTCGTGATGGAAAAGGACTTTTTGTGGTCCAATCGCAGGTGATTTTCTTGCAGCTCGGTTTTCAAACGGTCCAATAATGATGAATAATATGCACCTGTAATAGTTTTACCCTTTTCCAGATAGTTGATGAGGATTATCCCTTGCAAATCCCAAAAGACAGTCTTCATAGCCTCTCCAGCCAAAGCAATGGTCTTCGCCTTTTTTTGGTGTAGATTCTCCCTTGGTAACCAATTGTTTAGATTGTTCTTTGGCCTCAGGAGTATAGTAATTTATCTATATTTCATCCACAGTAACGAAACGACACTTATAAAGTCCTGCGGAATCTTCCAGAAGAGCTGCAAACCATCCTTGCAACACTTCGCACGATTCCGTTTTTGGTCAAGCGTGAGCAACCGCGGAACCCATGTTGCGGATAGCTTTCTCATGTCCAAATGTTTAAGCAAAATGTTATGTACCCGTTCATTTGAGATGCCCACAGCACTAGCAATCTCATGCATCTTAACTTTTCTGTCATCCAACACCTTATCATTTATCAATGATTTCTGGAGTAGTAACCTCCACAGGGCATCCAGAATGTTCAGCATCAGTTGTGCCCACATGACCACTCTGAAAATTTTGAAACCTCTTATAAAGTGTTCTAATCTAAGGTGCAGAGTTACCGTAATGTTTATCAAGCTTCTCTTTAGTCTCCTGAGGCGTTTTGACTTCCATAAAGTAATGTTTAATCACCACACGAAATCCTTTTTCATCCATTTTTTGACAATTGCTCAACTTATTTGACTCACACGAATGCCAAACACAAAGAAATAGACCAATATGGCTGAAACTTGGTGTGTGTTCTTTCCAAGGATGCTACTAACTAAACATGGCCTCAATATGCGCTAGTGGTGCCATCTCTCAGACTTTGCACGGACTTTTCAAATGCCCCTCATATAATAACCCCGATAGCCACGGAGGGCGGGGGATTGCAACGCCGGAAACCAAATTTCCTGGAGAGCAATGCAGAAGAAAGGGTGGAGGCTGACACACTTGGAGACTGCTGGGGCTGAGCAACACCAGCTTGATTCGATTTAACCCATTTCATTGCAGGTCATCTGTCCTGGTGTCACCCAATCCGACCAGGGCTCTCCCCACGGTCCACCTGGCAGGATGGCCATTGCCGGAAGTCCTGGTGCCCCCAGAAGGATGGGAACCTATTCCTTGGTATATGCGGGGAGATCTCAGCTCAGGCATCAGCAGTGAGATCCCCGTGTTGTCAGGGGGCTACCACCAAGAGGGTACATGACAACCCCACCAAGACGGACTGGCTACTGCGCTGGGTTTTGGCTGTCGAAATGGTCCAGAATTGTCATGGGAGTGAAGGATGGTGTGGTACAGGAGATGAGAAGGAGGCAGCTCATAAGACGTTGGATGGAAAGCCCGTTACTTAACAAGAATTAGCATGCAATATCTTGGTGCATGATGGACGAACAAAAAAACAGTATGTAAGGTGTCCTTCCCCAAATGACATGCACTTTCATCAGAAATTTGGAAACGGTGGAAGTCAAACTGAAGAGGGGACCATTACATAAAGGCTGAAACGTTGGGAGACTCCTTTTAACCACGTCTTATGAGAGGCAGGAATACCGTGGGCCTATTCTAACCCCCGGACCCGCAGGGGAGTGTGAACTGAAACGTGGACAATAAGCAGTTCAGACGAGAACAGAACTAAAGTTTTTGATATGTGCTAAAGAAGGATACTGAACATTTGATGGGTAGACCGTGTAAGTAATTGTGGAAAAAAAGGAAATTAGTGGCATAACTTGACTACAAGAAGGGATCAGTTGCTAGGATACACCGTGAGGCATCAAGAAATAGTCAATTTCATAATGGAGAGAAATCTGGGGGTTGAAAATTTCATAGGGAGATTGAGGTAAGATAGACTAGCACGAAGAGCAGCAGCAGCAGCAGCAGCAGCAGCAGCAGCCGCCGCCATAACATAGTGTTCAGAAGGAATAGGAGATATCAGTGCCACTGAAACTTTTGAGTCAGATCAGGAGCCATGCTCTGAAAGCCTGATGATTAAAGCAGCTGGTTGTGTTAGGCAAAATACCTGGGTTCAAATCCGAGCCAGCTGTCTTCTTCAGGTGTTGCAAGTTGTATTGTTATGTCTAATCGCTGCCTGTACTCCAATCAGACTGGGAAATACTGTTGGTCTCGCACCACTATTCATAACTGGGTTTGACTCCTGTCACCCACTGCCCCCTTTGATGCTCTTGTTTTTCAGCTGCTGCTCTGATATTACATGAAACACAAATTCTTTCACTGTTTGTCAGCTGTGGTGAACGTGATGCATGATGAGATCTTAATAACTGAGTATTAAACCACAAGCCTTATTTAAATTGAAACCCCCATTAAGGTGTATTAGGATTTCAACATCTTTATTTTGATAGACTCCTTAACTGCACTGCCTAATAAATGTAGTGTTTGCATGACACTTGTATCATCATATTTCGTTTCATGATTATATTTGAGACAGTACTTGGTGACAACTGATTGCTTGGTTGCTGAAGCTGGGCATGTTGTTTATGTTCATTGCATCTCACCATGTCTCTCTCTTATACTCTGCCCCATGAAAGACATTCCACGATTGAATGGAATGACTGCACCACTCGCTTTCAGAGACCTTGATTGTTCTTAACGTTACTCTTTGTCAATGATAGTTTGTCAATGACAGCAAAATACACTGGAAGTCATGTTTCTGTAGGAGTCTATCTAATTTCCTAGGTATTGGGCCAGCATAAGTGATCCTTAGCTGCTCTATCTATCTCCACACCTTACATCACCACCATCTGCCACAATGAAACTTGGTGTTAAAGATTCTGGTCCACACAGCTTAAACACTTTCAGACAAGGAGAGCATTGACGAAGTATTGCAACACATATAAAGAGTGTATCAAAGGGTGGTTACTCAGGTCATCGAAATGAGCAGATGTTGCACTCTCAATCAAGAATGCTAGACAAAGTGGTAGGTTGGTTGGTTTGTTTGTTTAAAAAACTGCAAGATCATGGTCCCTCGTTCCTGGTAAAATAATTACACAAGGGAAAGAAGAAAAGAAAGGAGACATACAGTACAGGAGAAAGTAAGAACCAGAAGAACGACACAAGGTCAACCAACACTACTGTGGACAAAACAGGAAAAGAAAACCACAGAGATAAGCAAGAAACACATAAAAGGGGTAAAAATAAGAGAGAAGATGACTGTGGTTGGCCGACCACAAGAATAAAAGGAAAAGCCAGCCACTCTGTGACATATTAAAACATCCAGCCTAAAAGCATTAGAGTGGAGAACACAAAGGAAATGCGCTTGCCCGCGAAAGGCAACAGGTCCCCAGTTCGAGTCTCGGTCAGGCACACAGTTTTAATCTGCCAGGAAGTTTCATATCAGGGCACACTCCACTGCAGAGTGAAAATCTCCTTCTGGAAACATCCCCCAGGCTGTGGCTAAGCCATGTCTCTGCAATATCCTTTCTTTCAGGAGTGCCAGTTCTGCAAGGTTCGCAGGAGAGCTTCTGTAAAGTTTGGAAGGTAGGAGACGAGATACTGGCAGAAGTAAAGCTGTGAGGAGCGGGCATGAGTCGTGCTTCGGTAGCTCAGATGGTAGGGCACTTGCCCGAGAAAGGCAACAGGTCCTGAGTTCAAGTCTCAGTCGGGCACACAGTTTTAATCTGCCAGGAAGTTTCAAGGCAAGAATTGCTTACCTACTTTATGGTGGCCCAATACTGGGAAAGATGAATATACTTCTTTGGAAACATGGTAGTGTATTTCACTCCCAAATTTAATTGTAATGTTAAAGATGATCTACATCTCTAAAAGCCAGGTATGTACCACATTCCACACAGATGTGGTACAGCTGACAGTACATTATAAACTGCAGTCTAAATAACTACATACTTCTTAAGGTAGCAGTATGTTGACATAAAACCCACCTTGGTTTAATAGCACCATTCAGGAAGTGTTGTGGAAATAGAGACTACTACATTTTCACTACAACAGAGACTGGAGGGAAACTGATAGAGAAAATTTAATCATCCATAAGGATGGCTACATGTGAAGCCTACAACAATTTTTAGTCAGACCCTGGCAAAATATCTACCAGAAAATCCTACGAGGTATATAAAGTCAATGAAAGGCTTCAAACCTCCCATTCAGTCTCATGTGTGTCTGTATGGTACTGAAATTTAAGCCATGAGAAATATTAAATTCTGAATTTCTAAATATATTTACACATGAGGATACTAACATATCAACGCCTGACTACCACAAATACTCACAAATGAGAAATATTAATATTAGCACCAACAGTATAGGAAAACAAGTCATCAGGCCCTGATGAAATTCCAGTCATATTTTACACTGAATATAGTGCAAAGTTAGCTAATGTTTATCATGAATCTCTTGCAGACTGAGCATTTCTGTGTGACTGAAAAAGAGCACACGTCATTCCTATTTACAAAAGGAGTAGCGGATCGAACATACAGAATTTTAGAC
The DNA here is from genome assembly GCF_023897955.1 of Schistocerca gregaria. Taxonomy (NCBI): domain Eukaryota; kingdom Metazoa; phylum Arthropoda; class Insecta; order Orthoptera; family Acrididae; genus Schistocerca; species Schistocerca gregaria. Next base: position 759,534,117 of record NC_064920.1, read on the forward strand.
TAATACTGCTAATGTCCATCTGATGCAGGATCCCAGAGCATATTATAAACTCCAGCATTATGACATATCAGCTGAAAACAAACTTCTCTCAAAGAATGAGCACTGATTCATGGAAGACAATTTATGTGAAACACATTTTCTTTACTCATATATGACATCTTGCAAACATTAGGTAAGAGCGTATTCAATTTTCCTAGACTTCCAAAAGATGTTCAACACTGTACTACACCATTGACTATTAATGAAGATATGATCTATGAAGAAGTTTATTACAAATATGTCACAGTTAAGTACATATTTTGGTGACTACTTTTGAACTGACTAGTTGATTCTCAAGCCTGACCTAACGAGGCTAAACTGAAACTGCCTGATATTAATGACTACCTCATAAAATTAGCAATACATGCATTCCAATGGTGACAGATAAATATCATAATATACATATGATTACTATACAAGACAAGTCAAGTCACTCAGCTTCATTCTCACTTGTATCGTGAGCTTATTGTAACATTTATCTACAATCATTGTATGATGCATGTATTGCTAATTTTACATGGTTGTCATTAAGATAGGCACTTTCAGTGCAGCCTCAGTAGGCCAGGCTTGAGAATAAAACATGCAGTTTGAGATTAGTTTCAAAAATATATGTACTGCAACTGTGACAGATCTGTAATAAACTCTTCAGGAAATAAAATGTGCACAAGATATGTTCATATGGAATATCCTTCCAAATATATGGTTAACCTGATGAATATTTGAAGTGTAATTGGATATGATGTTCCCAATATATATATTAACGATTTATCTCAGGTACATCAAGCAGCATTGTGAGATTGTGCACTGATGATATTGTTATATACAGAAAAATATCAGTGTTGGACAATTGTAAGGAAATGCAGAAAGACTTGGACAAAAATTCCTCTTAGTGTAATTAATGGCAACTGTCTTTAAATATAAATAAATGCAACATAATGCTTATATCAAAGAGAAAGAGCTTTATACTACCAGATTACAAGATTAGTGGTTAACATCTTGAGCAAGCAGCATCATAGAAGTATTTAGGGCAAATACCAAGATGCAATATGAAATGGGACAATGAAATCAGTATTAGGGAACACAAATAAAAGGTTTAAATTTATTGGAATATTTCTCGGAAAACACAATGAATCTGCAAAGTAACTTGCATAAAAGATGCTGGTGTGAACAGTTCTTATGTATTGTTCTAGTATTTGGAGTCCTAATAAAGTAGGTGTTGCAGTCCTTTACAATCTTGTCAAGGCATACAAGCCAGTTATCCATAGCATCCGGCTTCTGGGGATGGAAAATTGTTGATGCGCCATGGTCTGATGGCCTAATCTGCTGCAGTGGTAAACTGAAATACATCATGCTATGGCCAGATGCTGAGCACCTCAGTTAACTACGTGACAAAAAGTGACATCCTATAACAACAGAACTGGAATGAGCAACTAGAGATGCTTGTTGCTCAGGCTCTAGCTGTATCTTGTCTTCAAAAGCTACCGACACTGCGACCTGCACGACACCAGTGGACAGTCCCATGTAGGCCAATCAACTCTGTCTGCATATAGCCACATAATACGCTGACTTCTGGTCTGTGGGCCACTGCTAGACCTGTTTCCGCGGCTCGAGCCAGAGCCATGAAGAGTGGGCCGCCTACTTATGAATTCATTTGGCCTGTGGGTGTCTCCAAGGAATTGTGGATTCAGGGCTTGAATGCCATGCACCTGACCATCCATGGGACCAGCCAGCAGTCCTACACCTGTGTCTAGAGCCTGCCAGGCCCCTAATGTTTTTACCTCTGCAAACTCTTTTAAATTTCATGGAATGTTTCAGTTATTTTTAAATAGCGCAGTAACTATGATGAATAATGAAAAGAAATTCAGTCCCTTATCAAGTTATTAGACTGTAAGGCGTGCAAAAATCACATTTTCTTGCCAAATAGTTTTCTTAAATTCAGATAAGTACTTCATAGCTGCCAGAACACCATCTCTGAGGACAGGCAGCAGCATTTAGCAGACAGTACAGCCACAACAAAGACGTGCTCATCATGGAATGCAGAGAGCACATCTGTAGCAGTGAAAGGGCTAACTAAGATCCTGTAGCATTGCCCTCTAAATCATCAGATCTATCACATCACTTGATTTATTTTTATATGAACATCTACAATTACAACACACAGATTAAGTTGCTTGTCAACTTCCTTTCTCTATTCCTATGAACTACAACACCCAGTCTATTCAGTTTTTGCTAACAATTCTTTACTGGATGAATTTGTTTAATTCTGCTAACCCATCAGCTTGACACTTAACGAAAACAAATTTTCTGTTTTCACTTAATATGGCCAGTACCAATGTAAAGTTTCAGAATGAGAGAGATTTTCATCTAACTCAACATATAAAAACCTGTCAACGCAACATATTAGCTTTACTGACATATAAACTCTACCATTCATTTTTATATGAAGTATACTAACTCAACTGGGAGATTAGTACATCAATCACTCATGTAAGTTTGGAGAAGTGCTTAAAACAGATTACTGAGCAGTGAGTCAGATTATGATGTATTCTGACTAGCATGCTGGCATGATATTCTGGTAGACCAGTGAAACACCTGTTCACTGAGACATACTGATTTCAATTAATGAGGAAGAGAAGGAAAGAGAAGACAATGCTGAAAAAAAACTTTTTAAAACAATAAGTCTGCAGATTTTCTTACCAAGTTTGAGAAAAGCTGTGCTAAAGTCCTGATGATTGCACACTTTACTTTCACTGATGATGACATAAACAAATTATAGAGGGGTGACAGATAATCCTGCTGCAATTCTGGGGAAAAAAAGAAAAAAGAAAGGAAACAATTCTCACGTGAACAAAAGTTCTCAATCAAAAGTCATATATAACACTTTCTTTGTGCTTAATTTAGGCAAAATTCTAATATTTATTCACTACTTACGGAAATTTTGGAAGGAAAAAATACAAACCAATGCTGTATAATGAATATATATATAAGAAAGTCATTTACATACATGTTTTATTTCATTCATTCTAAACATGCTCTTGTGCTGTGTCAAAGATGCCTAACCCCCCCCCCCCCCCCCCCCCGGCAATACAAATTATGAAACTCACAGTATAATACATAATCAAACACTCAAAACATCTGGATATGGAAACAGCATAGCAAGCACTTCCAACTACATCTACATCGACAGTCTGCAAACCACCGTGAAGTGCATGGCAGAGGGTATGTCCCAGTGTAACAGTTATTACGGTTTCTTCCCGTTCCATTCACGTATGGAATGTGGATTGAATGATTGTCTGAATACCCCTGTGAATGCAGTAATTATTCTGATCTTATCTTCATGATCCCTATGTGAGTGATACGTAGGGGGTTTTACTATATTCCTAGAGTCATAATTTAAAGCTGGTTCTTGAAGCTTTGTTAGTAGACTTTCTCAGAATAGTTTAAGCCTATCTTCAAGAATCTGCCAGTTTAGTTCCTTCAGTATCTGTTACACTCTCCCATGCATCAAACAAACCAGTCACCACTCATGCTGCCATTCTCTGTATACATTCTGTATCCCCTGTTGGTTATACTTGGTTTGGGTTCCAGAAACTAGAGCAATATTCTAGAACTGGCTACACGAGTGATTTGTAAGCAATCTCCTTTGTAGACTGGTTGCAATTCCCCAGAATTCAACAATAAACCAAAGTCTACTACCTGCTTTTGCCACAACTGAGCCTGTGTCATCATTCCATTTCATAACCTTACAAAATGTTACATCCAGGTATTTGTATAAGCTGGTAGATTCCAACAGTCACTCATTGAATATTGTAGTCATAGGAATACTACATTTTTCATTCTGTGAAGAGCACAATTTTACACCTTTGAAAATTTAAAGCATGTTGCCAATCTTTACACCACTTTGAAATCTTATCAAGATCTGTCTTGATATTTATGCAGCTTTGTTCAGACAGTTCTTCATTAGAGATAACTTCATCACCTGCAAACAGTCAATGGTTACTATTAATATTGTCTGCAAGGCCATTGATATAGAACATGAGTGCAAGAGTACCAACACATTTCCCTGGTGCACACTTGAAGTTCCTTCTACATCTAACAATGACTCACCATCTAGATAACATGCTGTACTTCACTTTATACATCATATGGTCGTACCTTCGACAATAAGTGTACATGTGGTACTGAGTCAATTTTTTTTTACCAGCAAACACTGCATTTATCCAAATGCCTTGATCCAAAGCTTTCAGTTTGTCATGCAAGAAAGGTGCGAGTTGGGTTTCCCATGATCAATGTTTTCGGAACCCATGCTGGTTGGCACTGAGGCGGTCAGTCTGGTCAAGACACCTCATTATGTTTGGGCTCAGAATATGTTACAAGATTCTACAAAAAAATTAATGTCAAGGATACTGGACAGTAGTTTTGTGGATAACTTCTACTACCCTTCTTGTAGATGGGTGTGACCTGTGCTTTTTCTCAAGAACTGGGCATGGGTTTTTGTTCAAGGGATCTACAACAGGTTATAGTTAAAAAAGGGGTGAACTCAGCTGCAAATCTGACAGGGATTCCACCGAGCCCTCAAGCTTTGTTCAGTTTCGACGATTTCCGCTGTTTCTCAACACCACTGACACTAATACTTATCTCATCCATATTTTCAGTGGTATGAGAATAAAGTAAACGAAATGCAAACCCGAGTGTCTTTTTACAAGTTGTTGCAAACTGATGCATAGTCTCAGATATAATAGATCTTGTCAACTACAATATGGACAATGCTATTTGAAAAGTGCCTTCTGAATGTCCATATGAATTAACTACAATTATAGGAAGCTGCATGAAATTTTCCCAAATAATTTTTCAAATACTCCATCTGCCATATGAGACAGTTCCCAGAATGCCTGTACTCAAAATCTTGTAGGTGGAGCTAGTCATGGCCTGATGGGAGTCCTACTGACCAATGTTTATTAACAGTGCATATAGTACATAAAATTATGAAAAGCAAAAGAAGAATTCAATAATGACATTTACATTCTTTTCCACACGTCTTGCTGAATTAAGATTTTGCTGATCCACTAAGAGTCAAGTAGGAAAAATGCAAGGTGGTTAGCTGAATCCGAGTACACACCACCAGTATTTTTAAAACTTTGTTTTTCCTGGCATGTCCATCTCATGCAAAACGATCCACTGACATGCAAGCCATATGTAAACATCCCCATTTCATCTTCTCCAATTTAAGGTGCAATAATTCATACTTGCATAGCCCCATACAGATGAATTTGACCTGAAGTTATGTAGTGAAACTATAAATTCGACAAGCAGCCAAGAAATGAAGATCTCAAAAATGCTCAATCCATAGAAATAACATATGCTGCTCACAGCAGTAGACCTCAGGACACAATGTGTACCACATCATCTGTCTGTTCACCCTGACAATTTTTCCCTGATTTGCCTAAAGAGTACCTCACAGCTAATCTACTCTGCCCCAAACAGTTCATGCAGCACAAAATAATTGAATTTCACTGCTTGTGGTGTCCCTTACATTATTTGTGGTTGTCTACACATCTATAACAATAGCAGCAGAAACAGTGGTCCTTAATATTACAGGCATGCATATGCAACACACACAGCACATACAGAGGGATTGCTAAGATGTTAGCACTGGTTGATCAATATCACCACCACTGCTATTTTTAAACGAGTGTGGAAATATTCATTTTGGTAGTAATTTATAAAGAGTTGAGATGCTCTCTGTTTTGGCACTGGTAGCACGCAGATGGAGAGATACTAGTCCCAACATCAGGCATGCTGAAAGTGCCTGCCACATATAAATTGGTCACAAAGCTGATCGAGCTCATGGTGGTCACTTGAGATGCTGATCTGGTCATCTTAAGATGCTTTTAGATTTTTAAGACCAGGCTTAATGTGGGTCAAATTTGAGGTTCTTCACTCTGTCTGAGTCTAGCCCCACAACAATCTTTTCTTGTTTTTTGTGACTTAAGCTCACATCCACACATGAAAATAATAAGTCACCATCTGAAGATGAAGCCACATGCCATCAATACCTGCAAACAAGACACCACCAGCAGATGTCACTAGCACACTGACCCTTGAAAGCAGTAACTAGAACAGTTTCTGTGTGATGTATTTCAATGCACACAATACCTCCATGACATTACAGTTGCACATTCCATTCACATCCAGTATTATTCTAGATTAGAGATCTGGAACCTTTATTCTTGGTGGATTGTAAGGCCGATATGTGTTGCACCGACTAATCTACACCCACATACATAGTCCGCAAGTTACCACATAGTGCACAGTGGAAGGTACCTTGTACTGCTACTACTCATTCCCATTCCTTTTCTGGCTGCAAAAAGAATTAGAGAATAATGACTGCCTATATGCTTCTGTACAAGCTCTAATTTCTCTTATCTTCACGATTCTTGCGTGAAATGTAAGTTGGCGGCACCAGAATTGTTCTACAGTCAGCTTCAAATGTCTGCTCTCTACATTTTCTCAGTAGCAATCCTCAAAAAGAAAGTTGCCTTCCCTACAGGCATTCCATCTGAATTCAAGATGCATCCCCGTAATGCCCATATGTTGATCAAAGCAACCAATAACAAATCTACCAGCCCACTTTTAAATTGTTTTGATGTCTTCCTTTAACCCAACCTGGTGAGGATCGAAAACACCTGAGCAGTATATTCAAGAATTCTTTGCACTACTGTACTATACAAAGTCTCCTTTACATATGAATCATACATTCCTAAAATTTTCCCAATACACTGAAGGTAACCACTCGCCTTCTTGTCTTTAGGCACTCATCCCATTTCGTACTTCTTTGATTAGATATACACTCCTGGAAATTGAAATATGAACACCGTGAGTTCATTGTCCCAGGAAGGGGAAACTTTATTGACACATTCCTGGGGTCAGATACATCACATGATCACACTGACAGAACCACAGGCACATAGACACAGGCAACAGACCATGCACAATGTCGGCACTAGTACAGTGTATATCCACCTTTCGCAGCAATGCAGGCTGCTATTCTCCCATGGAGACGATCGAAGAGATGCTGGATGTAGTCCTGTGGAACGGCTTGCCATGCCATTTCCACCTGGCGCCTCAGTTGGACCAGTGTTTGTGCTGGACGTGCAGACCGCTTGAGACAACGCTTCATCCAGTCCCAAACATGCTCAATGGTGGACAGATCCGGAGATCTTGCTGGCCAGGGTAGTTGACTTACACCTTCTAGAGCATGTTGGGTGGCACGGGATACATGCGGACGTGCATTGTCCTGTTGGAACAGCAAGTTCCCTTGCCGGTCTAGGAATGGTAGAATGATGGGTTCGATGACGGTTTGGATGTACCGTGCACTATTCAGTGTCCCCTCGACGATCACCAGAGGTGTACGGCCAGTGTAGGAGATCGCTCCCCACACCATGATGCCGGGTGTTGGCCCTGTGTGACTCGGTCGTATGCAGACCTGATTGTGGCGCTCACCTGCACGGCGCCAAACACGCATACGACCATCATTGGCACCAAGGCAGAAGCGACTCTCATCGATGAAGACGACACGTCTCCATTCGTCCCTCCATTCACACATGTCGCGACACCACTGGAGGCGGGCTGCACGATGTTGGGGCGTGAGCGGAAGACGGCCTAACGGTGTGCGGGACCGTAGCCCAGCTTCATGGAGACGGTTGCGAATGGTCCTCGCCGATACCCCAGGAGCAACAGTGTCCCTAATTTGCTGGGAAGTGGCGGTGCGGTCCCCTACGGCACTGCGTAGGATCCTACAGTCTTGGCGTGCATCCGTGCGTCGCTGCGGTCCGGTCCGGTCCCAGGTCGACAGGCACGTGCACCTTCCGCCGACCACTGGCGACAACATCGATGTACTGTGGAGACCTCACGCCCCACGTGTTGAGCAATTCGGCGGTACGTCCACCAGGCCTCCCGCATGCCCACTATACGCCCTCGCTCAAAGTCCGTCAACTGCCCATACGGTTCACGTCCACGCTGTCGCAGCATGCTACCAGTGTTAAAGACTGCGATGGAGCTCCGTACGCCACGGCAAACTGGCTGACACTGACGGCGGCGGTGCACAAATGCTGCGCAGCTAGCGCCATTCGACGGCCAACACCGCGGTTCCTGGTGTGTCCGCTGTGCCGTGCGTGTGATCATTGCTTGTACAGCCCTCTCGCAGTGTCCGCAGCAAGTATGGTGGGTCTGACACACCGGTGTCAATGTGTTCTTTTTTCCATTTCCAGGAGTGTATAATTAATATGACTGCAAACAGCTAATGCTGTATTCAAATGTTACAGGATTATTTTTCCTACTTGTTTGCAATAACTTACATTTTGATACACTTAAAGCAAGCTGCTACTCAACACACCAACTGAAATTTTGTCTAAGTCATCTTGTATCATCCTACAGTTACTCATCGAACAATTACCGTGCAGCACAGTGTCAATCAGCAAACGAATGCTGATTGCTGCTCAACCTGTTCCTCATATCATTTATGTATCAGAGAATAAGAGTGATCCTATCACACTTCCCCGGGGCACTCCTGACAATAGTTTTGTCTCTGGAGAATACACTCCATGGAGGACTACGCACTGGGGTTTATTACTTAAGAAGTCTTTGAGCCACTCACATACATTGAAAACTATTCTGTTTGGTCATATCTTTGTTAACATTCTGCAGTAGGGCAGAGAGTCAAATGCTTTCTCGGAATCTACAAATAGAGAATCTGCCTGTTGCCCTTTATCTACGGTTTGCAGTACATCGTGTGAGAAAAGGGCAAGCTGAGCTTTGCATGCGCAATGCTTTCTAAACCATGCTGATTTGTGGACAGGAGCTTTTCTGTCTCAAGGAAATTTGTTGTATCCAAACTGTGAATATGTCCAAGAATTCTGCAGCAACCATTGTTAAGAATATGGGTCTGTAATTTTGTGGGTCAATTCTTTTACCTTTCTTATATACAGGAGTCACCTGCACTTTCATCCAGCCACTTGAGATTGTGCTGTGTAAGAGATTCACGATAAATGCAAGCTAAGTGAGAGGTCAATGCAGTAGACTACTTTCTGTAACACCGAACTGGGATTCCATCCAGACCTGGTGACTTATTTGTTTTTAACTCTTTCAATTCCTTCTCTAAACCAGCAATGCCTATAACTACATTCTCCATAGGTAATGTCTGTGCCATGGTGAAATGACACTATGTTTGTACGATCCTCCTGTGAGAATGATTTCTTAAATGTAAAATTTATGACTTCAGCTTTCCTTTTGCTGTATTCTATTGCCACATCAGACTGGTGAATGAGTGAGTGGCTAGAAGCCTTCGACCCACTTAGCGATTTTAAGTGGGACCAGAACTGTTTTGGATATTCGGCCAGATCTTTTGCTAAAGTATGATGGTGATAATAGTTGTATGCTTAGCACATCAGTCTTTTTGCAGATGCATTAATTTCTACTAACTTTCACCTGTTGTCATCTCATTATTTCCTGAACCAAGTGCGAAGAGCAAAAAGAAACACACAGAGAAATGTGACTGGCTGACCACTTACAAAAATTGGGTAGGCCCATCAAACTGTTAACAGATTAAGAACATTGTCCTAAAATTTTAGGAAATAAGTTGAACAAATCACAGTACCATGGAACCTTAAAGCTGTCATCACATTTGTTTGAATATGACTTAAAATAGAGGGCAGATGTGTCAGCAAATCTGCCTCTGCCCTCTGGTCAGAAAATTAATCCACTCCACTACCCCATCACACGTGCTGAATTGCAGGAAATTTCTATGTCTCAGACATGTATTGTAGCCAATGCTCTCTAGCTTCAAGTTAGCCTAGTGTCTTCGTGTAGCCAACAAACAAAACTTGCCTGCTGTTCACCATCTCTATAGTCGTCTCTAGTGGCAATGGATCAAAATACAGCTAGCATTAAATTTCACTTTGTAACGTTGTATAACTTTCTAGCCTACAGCCACAGTAAACAATTACAGGCACATGTGGTAGATAGGTTGATCCAGAAAGGAAGCAAGAAACCAGAATCACAGGGAGAGGTGACATTAACACCATTATGTTATTGTACTATGGCAGAATCTCACAGAAAATGTTCAAACAACTTACATGATAGGCGATTTCTGTGACAACTGCCAATCTGTCAACAGGGGGCACACGCATTAATTTTCAAAGCACAAATGCAATGAGAGAGCATTGTGTGAGGACAGGGCATATACAGAAACACAGTTCATATCATAAACACTAGTACCATGACACAACCAAAGATGGCCAATCTTGAAGTTATCAATAATGAATATTAATAACCAATGGATATGCAAGTAGCACCCACTTTGTCCCCCTGTTATTTGACAATGAAAAAAGCAGGATTCCAGCAGAATTTAAGCAAACCCTCGAGCCGTGCTCTCCTTCCTCTGGCCCATCGCCAGAGGGGGTCACGGTGCTTAGTGTGTGATCACTGCTGTCTTTCGGAGAGAGAGGATGTAGTGCAGTTTGTGGTAGGTGGCCCGCGTGGACGGCCGCTTTTCATGAGCGGGATTGTGTCGTACGGTGAGCTGTTTTGAGGTGGAAAGCCACGCCTCATCGCGGTTTGTGCTGTGACTCATCCAGGAGGGCGGTGAGGCGATGTGCCCGGAGGCGCGATGTTCTGCCATTTGTATTATCGAGTTCCCAGCTTCTTGGGGTAAGATTGCTCTTTCCTTATGCATTGTACCCCCCTTAAAGAGTACATGGTGGTTTAAAATGTGGCCGTTGGTCAGTGAAACTGTGGCCGTTGGTATTTGAAGCTGCCTCACACAGACTAGACTCTTGGTTGCTAGTATGTGCCGGTTGTTTGTTATTTATTTTGTTGCCCACAAGGTTGCACTGGCGAGACTGCCTCCTGGTAGAGTGATGCTCACTGTTTAACAGTTTGAATCTGCCTGTGGTCACATGTGTGTGGTAAATTGCCAACTTGATCTGCAAGTTTGTGTCCTGCAGATTCATGTCATGACTTTCTTGCAGTGTTCCCCGAATTTTCCTGTTGTCGTTAACGTGCACCATTGAATGACAATTTGTTTAAAGGCAAGCAACAAGAGGAGCCTTTCGACAGAGTGATGTTGAGTGTTCAATGAGGGACCAGTTGAAATTACTGTTATAACCAAATACGTTGTTGCTCTGTGAATAATAGTTAATATTGAAAAGGTAAAATAATGCTGGACATTTAATACTCTTACCCGCAGCAGGTTTACCTGGTAGCTTACGGCCATCAGCTGTAGTATTCTGGGCTTGATGCTTGGTTGATTACATTTTTGTAGTTTTATGTACATACGTGCAGTTTATATATATGGTAACAACAGGTCTGAGAATTAACCTATCATTATTGAGAATTGTGCCCCAGTTGTTGGTTTGATTGCATAGAGACCATAATTTTGGTATATCCTTTTAAATACATTCTTCCTACTTAAAGTTTCTTCCTACTTAAAGTTTGGGAAGACAAGAAACGTCTTGGGAAGACAAGAAACGTCTTGGGAAGACAAGAAACGTCTTGGGAAGACAAGAAACGTCTGTATTTATGATCACTGCAGGGCCAATATTGGTTTCCGATATTCCACACCCAACAGTGATCCTGTACCCTGAACCTTGGGCGCATATTTGGGTTGAGAGTGTTGCCTATTCCGAGGCACGCCACTCGCAATTATCTCTGTCAGAGCCTATATTGCTCAATCCCCTGGAACTTGGTCTAGCCCTCCCACTCCCACTCCTACTTAACGATAAATCCAGCCTTGAGTAGGACCATATCACCTCTGTATTTACATGTAAGGTTACTTGCTAATTTCATGTCAACTGCTCTGTAGTAACACTATCCCAATAACTGGAAGTGCATGCCAAAATATCTATATTGTTATATTCCATAGGACAACCAATGCCAAGGCAATAGCCAATTTACTTGCCTACTGCAAGTGCGTGTAAAGCTTATTCTCAGTACAATGGTCTACCACAGTCCTGATGGTGTGACCAATGCATGACATGCAACAACTGCAAGAGATTCAGTAGGCACCCACCTATTGCAAACAGAGATCAGCTTTTGCAGACCCTAAAAAGACACTCATCTTAGACGGTGGTTGAAGCACATACAACACTGTGTTTCTGATGAATATGACCAATCCTGTTGGAATTGCTACCTGTGTAAGGCAAAAAGTTCGTAGACTTAAATGCCACCTTGTTATTTTCATCATTTAACCAATTCACAGTTGGCCGATATTGCAATTCACACTGGATCTGTCTTTCACTATATAACTACTATTGTGAAAGATGACTTTGATGTGTGGAAGCTTAGCTGACAAACTTTCAGGATCTGAGTTGAGATGTGACCTATGAACCAAGCAACAAAGTATCCCTTCACATTGAGCTGGCTGGTGACAATTATCAGTCTAAAGATACAAATCATTGGGAGTTAGCTTCCTATAATCAGCAAGTTGCAATGTACCATCAATATTCCTCCTGACTAGGATGGGAAGACTGCCTTTCTTTCCCACTTACACTGCCCTGCACAGCACTCACTCATTCACTTCATTTGTGCCTTCAGAATGACGGGATGTACACCTGTGGAAAAATAGATTAGTTCATCATGAATTTGTGCCACAGGGACAAACTGTTAATCGGAAGTACTATCGGGGATGTGTTGTAACACCTGCGAGGAAATGTGAGACAGATATGGCCCGAAATGTGGCGAGACAATACATGGCTCTTGCATCACAATAACACACCTGCACATTCATTCTTGTCAGTGCATGACTATTGCACAGAAAATGAAAACACTGTGCATCCTCCATACTCTCCAAACCTGGCCCCTAGTTGAAAACCCCATTAAAAGAATCAAGATTTGCAATGACAGACAAGATAAAAGAAAATTCACAGATGGCACTTTGCGTGATCCACCAAGAAGTGTACCACGTGAGCTGGAAGTGGAAATGGCATTGGGAGCAGTGTATCAGCTGTAGAGGAGGATATTTTGAAGGATATGATGCGTAATAAATAAAACATAAGTGCTGCAGAAAAATTTTGTGGACAGAGTTCTGGAATTTCTTGAACAGTCCTTTTCTCTCGCTACATTTGCTACAGAACAGAAGAAATGGCTAGTATATTACAAGGTACCCTCTGCCATGCAAATATAAAGTGGCTTGTGGAATATGTATGTGGATGTGGTACCTTTCTCCACTTGGGTTACTCTGTCTGATTCCTTACATTTAACTGAGGTTAGGTTTGGTGCTGAATTAATAAACCTATTTTGAATGTGCATTTATTTCTAATCACTATTTTTTCATTGACCAGTTCTTTGAACAGACAAGACGAGTTGCAATTGGGAGCCCTCTGTCTGTTGCCAATGTGTTATTGAAGATTTTCAAAAACATGCCCTGCACTGGCAGCATTGAAACATGTGCTTTTTTTTTTAAGGTATGTAGATAATTATTTTGTTAATTGGCCTCACAGAAGTGAAAATTTAAACACGTTTTCAGGAGATTTGAATTCAGTCCACCCGAATTTTCACTTAATGATTGATTTTCAAAATAATGGCTGCCATTCCTTGCTTCATGTACTGCTGAGGAGGAAAGTTGATAGTGCATTGAACATGCTGTTTACAGAAAACCAAATGATGATGATGATGATGATTGGTTTGTGGGGCACTCAACTGCTTGGTTGTCGGTACCCATACAAATTCCTAACCTTTGCTCAGTCCAAACTCGCCACAGTCACGAATTATGATGAAATGATGAGAACAACACAAACACCCAGTCATCTCGGGGCAGGTGAAAATACCTGACCCCGCTGGGAATCGAACCCGGTACAGAAAACCAACTCACACTGTTTTATATCTTTAGTCTGATAGTAGTCACAAACTGGCTCAGTATGAAGGGATACTTCATACCTTGCTTCATAGAGCCCATGTCATATCAGACCCCGAAAGTTTGTTAGCCAAGCTAACCAATCTCAAGGTCACCTTTGGCCAGAAAGGTTATAATGAAAGACAGATCAGATGTGAGCTGCACTATCAACCTACTGGGAACAGCTGAGTGATGAAAACAATGAGGTGGCACCGAAGTCTATGACCTTTTTACCTTATGCATGTAGCATTTCCAACAGGATTGGTCATGTTCTGTGGAAAGATGCTTTGAAACGTGTTTTTCAGCCACCACTTATGATTTGCTTTGAAACGTGTTTTTCAGCCACCACTTATGATTAGGGCTCTTAAGGCCTGTAACTGGTGACTTCAGTTTGCATCAGATGGGTGTCTACCATATCTTTTACAGCTGTGGCATGTCACTAATCAGTCAGACCATCAGCACTGTGCAGAACTGATGTATTAAGTGTAAGCATTCACATACGCTTACAACAGCTGATTAAATCTAACACTGTAGAACTATGCCTCTGCCTTGTTACCAGTCATTCTACATAATGTTACAACATAGATACTAGCATGCACTTTCAGCTATTGAGACAGTGTTATTAGGGAAGCAGTCAGTATTCAATTCGCATTTCACCTATAAATAGCCCTGTCTCTCTCTGTGATGAAACAAGGGTAACAGGGTTAATGTTAATTGATCATATATTGTTAATTTATGTTCACTACTTGTAACATCTGACATTGGTCATCTTTTTTTGTGTGGTGATGCTGGCATTTATGGTGGGTGTATTGTTTTTCTGTATGTGTCCCACATACTGAGGTTTTAAATTTCCTTGGGGAGGGTGCTCACATTTGTGCTCTGAAAATGGCTGGGTGTGCACCTGTCGAAAAGTCGAAATCAAGAATTAGATATCACACTTCTGCATTCCTGCAAGTGGTTTGAACATTTTACATGTGGAGAAACTGAAGTTTCACAACAGTTTAAAAACAGATTTGCTTTTAAAATGCAGTGCTAGCTGGGATGCAAAGTGAAAACATTTGGAATACATCATTTGTAAACAACGTTAAGTTCACATTGTGTAATGTTAAATATGTGCGATGGATAGGGTAGGAACTGTGAAACAAGGTACAATGAGAATAGTGATGCCTTGAGACGGAACAACTTCAATAAATCAGTAGTAGTCAACCAGGTTTGCGATAACGGACATGCACTAATCCAACTGGATTTATACACTGAAGTATAACAGACTTTTCAGAAAGGGAATAAACTGTACTTAGGTGAAGAAATGGAAATATTACTGCTTAATAGTAAGGGTGAGGGTATTTTAAATTATGAAGTCATGAGCAGTTCAAGTGTTTTCTTTCGAAGCTCTGAAAGGACGCTACAATAAACTTCTTCATGCTGAAGAAAGATATAATAAACTTACATGCAGCTCAGGAGCATTTGAAGGTGACAGTTATATAGACTGCTAGTTTAATCAACATTTACAGAGAGAACTGATATACCACAAACCTACAATCATGAAAAATGCACACGAATATCTGTGAATTGCTTTCACACTGCTGTCACACTAACAGTACATAGCCTAGTCCAGTCCTGAGCCCCATCACAGATGCACCAGATGTCAGTCAAAGTTTTCCAGTAAAAATACAGCACAACACACAATACGAGATTGCTGTGCCAACTGATGGAAGATGATGTGCAGAAGAACCAAGTGTGAGAGTTCAATGGTTTCAGCAGATGATGAGAAAGAGTAAGACAGATGTTTAGTCTGATTCAACCCCCCCGACACACACACACACACACACACACACACACACACACACACACACACACACACACACACACACACACACACACTAACCTTCCTTAAATATTCTTGTACAATATGACCCACATTAGTGTGAACTTAAAAACTCATTTGAACCAATAGTGGGACACATTTGCAATTTTGGCTCTGAGCGCTATGGGACTCAACTGCTGTGGTCAGTAGTCCCCTAGAACTTAGAACTACTTAAACCTAACTAACCTAAGGACATCACACACATCCATGCCCGAGGCAGGATTCGAACCTGCGACCGTAGCAGTCGCACGGGTCCGGACTGCGCGCCTAGAACCGCGAGACCGCCGCGGCCGGCCATTTGCAACTTTGGGAGATGATGATACACAATTGGGAGAAAATATAGTATGTGCATACACACATACATACAAAGTCCTCACAGCAAATGTTGGAAGCGCTCTCCGCCAAGATCGATGCACAACTGTACTCGTTTCACCATATTTTGTGACATTCTCTGGAGCGTAACATCTTTGTTTATTTCGTGTGTAATGGTCTCTTGGAGTGCTGCAGTTGTCCATGTTCTATTCTTGGCTTTTAAGATAACATCACAAGGGGGGGGGGGGGGGGGGGGGGACAGGCTGTCAGGTGATCCAGAGGGCCATATTGAGATTATTCGCAAAAAAAAAAGGTTACAAGCTGCATGGAAGCATTAGACGTGTGACACGATCTGTCTTTTTGCAAATAACCTTCTGAAAGCTCAATGTCATCCGGCTGATCTACAACTGTATTGAAGATGCTCATATCAAATGTAGTGGCTATGGTCATATCAAAGAAATGGGGCCAACAGTCCTTGAAGCTGACACCGTGCACTACAAACTAAGCTTTTCATCATGCAGTGGTTTCATGGATGATGTAGGGGGTTTACACCAGTCGGCTGTCTTCTGTGTTGATGTATCCCAACAGACTGAACCATGCCTCATCTGTAAATCAAGTTATGTAGAAAATGTCTGGACATTGAATAAGAAACCCCTGAAACAACTGACAACAAAATGTACTTTTCTCATGATCTGTTTCTTGTAATCCTTCCAACATACGACCTCAATATAGTCGCAATGCCAATTTCTTTGCAGCGTTCTGGCATATGCTATATGTAATGCCTGTCTCCTAACTCAATTGACGCAATGATTTCCTTGGAGACGTCTCCAAGCGTCTTTGAACATTATCATAACCTCTGCATTCACTGGTAGCATATGTTTACCACTGCCAGTATTTAATAAACCAGTTGTCTCCAGCTTAATTACAATTGATAAAATTCTTGCCTTTGTTGGAACATTGCGCACACTGAATTCTCTCTGGAATGCCTGTTGTGTGGTAACCAATGAATCTGTCCCCCAAAATGTTTTCACAATAAAAACCCACTATGTAAATGGGTACTGCAAGTTTCTGCCAGCTAAAGATTGTGAATGAATCACTAATTTGCTTGTTCTTGTCACACGGCCTGAACTACACATTCACAGACTTCACAAACTGTGACCGACAAGGCTACGAACAAACAGGAGCCAAGCAAGTGTGGCATTATACTGGATAAAGTACTTCATGTGCAGAAACAACAATTAACTCACCAACAAGGGACAGTACTTTTGATTCTCCCAGAGTTACTGAGTTTATCTTCCAAAATGTAAAATTACAACATCACTAACAGATTAATACAGAAACAGTCCCAAAGTTGAGACAAAAAACAGATACCAGCAACTATGTGTGTAGGAACTTAGTTGCAGTATACAGAGTTTAGAAGAGCAGAATTTTTGATACAAGATATGAAGAACAGATCAAATCGCAGAGAACACAAAACAAACCTAATGCTTTTAGACCAACTCACTCTTCCCCACTAAACAAACACCACACAACCATTATCTCCCCACTTCACTCCACATCAAGATTTTTTTAGCACAATAAGGGGTGCACAGTTATGCAATAAGACTTTTTGATCACTTATCCAGTGATACAAAATGTCTGACAGACAAAACTTGAAAACAAACTGGAAAGTCTCTTGTTGACAACACTCTATTCTGTAGAAGATTTTTTTTTTAATTGCAACAAACCTTGAAATGTTCAGGATGCAGCCGTATGTAATCTGCAAAGTGAATGTGAAATTACTTGCTCCACATTATTATGATTTACTGTCCAAAATGATCCATAGAACGTGTAACTAACTCTCCCCAAAACACAGACTCAAAAAGTGGTGCATACATCATAAATAATAGCTGGTAGTGCCCCCAAACAACTACAAACTTAGCACAAACACAGATATCAAATGAAATTAAAGTTTAGTCAGTTACTGGCCCAATGTAAATTCAGATGGCAAAAATAAACTCTAGAAATATGACTATTTCCATGAATATCATGGGAAATGTGTAGTGCTGGATGTGCAAAATTTGTGGACATAACCATCCCAATGACAAAATCCATATACGAGTGAAAAACATAGGACAAAAATGTCAAAATTACAATAAGTAAAATGTCTTTATCCCAGTAGTTTAGTAAATAAAATTATTTCAATCTACATAAAAATAAAATTTAAAGCAATTTCATATTTCATATCAAAGATGATGAAGTTCCTCAATATAACAAAAACATATATACAGTAACATAGAAACTTTA
Organism: Schistocerca gregaria; assembly: GCF_023897955.1. Taxonomy (NCBI): domain Eukaryota; kingdom Metazoa; phylum Arthropoda; class Insecta; order Orthoptera; family Acrididae; genus Schistocerca; species Schistocerca gregaria. Next base: position 759,552,506 of record NC_064920.1, read on the forward strand.
TTTTACATACAGTATCCGCCAGAAAAATGTATACTCTCTTTGTCAGGCTCTACCGAGATATCAATATTGTCATTCAATTTGAGTTACAAGTGTGTTGTAGTCTGGTCTTGGGCTCAACAGATGTTAGTACTTTCATCTTGGTATTCAGAAAACAAGATGGCTGGAACACGCTTGACATATGAGCAACGAAAATGTATTGTGAAGTAGTTTTACAAGTTTGATAATGCCATTGAAGTGCAACATCCACGGAGGCGGGAGTTCGAAACAGAACCGCCAACTCGCCTAACAAATAAACGCATCATTGACAAGTTTGAATTGCATGGAACGTTTGTGATTTTCACAAAGGAAGATCAGGAAGATAGCATACAGCTACATGTCCTGGTTCATCTGCTCTCATATAGGAAATGTTTGTCAATTCGCCACAGAAGTCTGCTATGCAATGTTCAAGCAGGGTTAGCAGTAAATGTGTAAGAAAAATTCTGAAAGCTGCAAAGTGGAAAGTTTACATTCCACGATTACTGCGCGTCATTAATGATGACAATCCTGTCCTATGAATGGTATCAGCAAGTGGTAACCGATGATGAACAATTTGTGATGAAGGTAGTGTGGAATGACAAGGCACAATTAAAACTTAATGGAACCGTGAATCGGCATAACAGTGTTTACTGGGCACCGGAAAATCTGCATGTTTTTGTGGATAAAGTGGTCAATCTACCAGGGATTCATGTGTGGTGTGGACTAACATCTAGGGGCTTAGTGGGACCCTTTTTCTTTGATGCTACTGTCTCTGGAGAAGCGTACCTGGAAATGTTATGCACATCAATTTTGCCAGGTATACATGAACTTTATGGAGCTGATGAAGTGGTCTTCTACCAAGAGCACAAGGCACCACCACATTACCACCTAGGCGTACGAATTTTCTTGGATGACCGTTTTGCAGGGCATTGCTTGGATGAAGAGGGCACGATTGAGTTCCCTCCACAGTCACCAGATCTTAACACCTATGGACTTTTACTTGTGGGGAACTGTGAAAGATAACATCTATCGACGTAAGCCATGCACGCTGGAGGAACTTCATCAGGAGATTACAGCAACATGTTCAGCAATCTCCACTGTAACATTGACTGACATAGTTGCAGCAACCGCTTGTCGTTCTGTTATGTACACAGCCACCAATGGTGAACATTTTGAACATTTAAAGTAACTATGTGCTAAACTGAAGGCTGTACAACATGTCTGATCAATTAATAAATGCAAAATGAACACACAAGTAATACTTTTTGTTCCTTATAGTGTGTGTACATTTTTCTGGTGGACTCTGTGCATAGGTAATAACGCATTTAATAATGTATTTATACAGTAACAATGTATAAGGCAGCTACAAAATTGGCAGTTTTTTGGAAAAGTTTAATAGTAGGCATTAAAAAGCACTTTGTAAAATCAGAAAATTAATGGTATTTTAGCAGAAGTATTTTCAGGCTATGGGAGAATAAAAGATAATCACAGAAAGCCACAGTTGTTGGCTGTGCTTGTAGAGTTCATTTACCCAGAACTGTGTCATTGTTAACCAGGCTAAGTCTAATGAATTTGTGACAGTTTGGAGTAAATTTCCCCAGGTCATGTAAGCATTCCTGACAACAACAGTCAGTTGTTCTTTTCTTGTCTATTGTTGACAGCAGTGCTATATCAAATATTCACAAAATCTCCCTGTGTACAGTTGTGAAATAATGACACATTTTCAAACGATATCATGTTTAGTCTTTAGACAGGAAAAAATGACGTGTGAAATATTAATTGATTTGTCGGAAAAGACTTCCTTACATCTGTTTACTGTAAGAACAGCTCGGCAAGAGTAGAGGGATAACTTTACTGCGGGGAGGGGGGGGTGGTATGGGGAATGTACTAAACAGATTTTTCTTTGATACTAAGTGGCTGATGACTGTACATCCCAAGGTTTATCTTCAGCAACAGATGAGTGTTACAGTATGTTAACTACAGGGTAAAGAAAGGACACTGAAAATTACTTGGAGATTTGAAATAATGCTGTTTTCAGGAAGCTTCACACTATGTGTATAGTTGCGAAGCCATTGCAGTATTGAAGCTTGATTCACTGGAACATGGCTAAGGAATGGTATAGGTGCCACAAAAAACAAGAATTCCCCCCCCCCCCCCACCCCATACAGATATCTGTGTGTGTGTGTGTGTGTGTGTGTGTGTGTGTGTGTGTGTGTGTGTGTGTGTGTGTACCCTAGCTTGTAAACAACTCAATGCAAATGTTCTGTATAATAAGTGTTCTTGTGTTGCTGCACTAAAATATACATTAAGGAAATTCAAAAATGTTAAGTATCGCCCTAATATTGGATTGTATTTGGTCCACTGTGCAATTATGGAAAACTAAGGTGGATCTGCTTGGGCATTATTTCCATAAGCTTGATTTTAAGAGCACCATGAAAGCGTATGTAGTTTGATAATCTTTAAAATCACAAAAGATTATCATTATTGTCTGAATGACTAAGCAGTGTTCTGCAGATGGCCTCTTACAGAGCATTAACATGCAGTCTGCCCTTCCCTGATTGCAGAATGACTTGGCTAATTCTTCTACATCTACAGCTACATTTATACTCCGCAAGCCACCCAACGGTGTGTTGCGGAGGGCACTTTATGTGCCACTGTCAATGCCTCCCTTTCCTGTTCCGGTCGCGTATGGTTCGCGGGAATAACGACTGTCTGAAAGCCTCCGTGCGCGCTGTAATCTCTCTAACTTTACATTCGTGATCTCCTCGGTAGGTATAAGTAGGGGGAAGCAATATATTCGATACCTCATCCAGAAACACACCCTCTCGAAACCTGGTGAGCAAGCTACATCGCGATGCAGAGCGCCTCTCTTGCAGAGTCTGCCACTTGAGTTTGTTAAACATCTCCGTAATGCTATCACGGTTACCAAATAACCCTGTGACGAAACGCGCCACTCTTCTTTGGATCTTCTCTATCTCCGATCTGGCACGGATCCCACACTGATGAGCAATACTCAAGTATAGGTCGAACGAGTGTTTTGTAAGACACCTCCTTTGTTGATGGACTACATTTTCTAAGGACTCTCCCAATGAATCTCAACCTGGTACCCGCCTTACCAACAATTAATTTTATATGATCATTCCACTTAAAATCGTTCTGCACGCATACTCCCAGATGTTTTAGAGAAGTAACTGCTACCAGTGTTTGTTCTGCTATCATATAATCATACAATAAAGGATCCTTCTTTCTATGTATTCGCAATACATTACATTTGTCTATGTTAAGGGTCAGTTGCCACTTCCTTCACCAAGTGCCTATCCGCTGCATATCTTCCTGCATTTCGCTACAATTTTCTAATGGTGCAACTTCTCTGTATACTACAGCATCATCCACGAAAAACCGCATGGAACTTCCGACACTATCTACTAGGCAACTATCTTATTTTACATAACTTATCAGGACAAACTAATAACACACACACTACACAGACTTGAATACTATAGCACTACCAGCACAGTACCAGTCATCTGTACAAATGATATGCCTTGCTAAGAATCACTCTGAGTTGCTGTTACTAAATTTTTGGTAAAAGACTACGACATGGACATAGAGAAGAAATCAATTAAAGAGGACCAACATTTTGTTGTGCTATGAAAAGTTATTCATTCAGTGTTGAACAGATGTAATTTTCAACTGAATTATGTCACTTACAATGTAAGTTTAAGGAATATCCACTGCTGATGGTGTACTTTGTCCACTCCCCCTCCTGCACCCCCCCCCCCCCCACACACACACAAGTGTGTGTGTGTGTGTGTGTGTGTGTGTGTGTGTGTGTGTGTGTGTGTGAGAGAGAGAGAGAGAGAGAGAGAGAGAGAGAGAGAGAGAGAGAGAGAGAGAGGGGGGGGGGGGTGATGTACAACTTCAATCTTTTCAACAAGATGCAATTGGGACAAATGGGTTACCAATTGGAAATGTTTGAAATGGTTTTTCCAGTTCCAATATCTTCCAGATAAACAGGGAGAACATCTCTAGAATCTAGGTCACTTGCATGGAAACGGGGTTGGGGTTGAAAATATTTTTAATTGTTTCTGTGATGATGCTGTCTATAATCTACATATACCTGAGCTTGTAAGTAAAACCTGGTAAAAAAACTCTAAGTATAGGGGCAACACTAGGAAACAATCTGTTAAAGAAGTTATACCTTATAAGAAAGCCACCAAAATATTGGCATGACGTAATAAAATCAAATGCGGTACATTCAAGGTTCCTGGGCACAGTAACACAGATACAAGACCACATACAACAACAAATATTATGTACAATTAAATGGAAAACACATCACCATGTATGATTGTCCTTAACTGATTTGTTAAGTGCATGAACGTGTAACATGTTCTCTTAAGGAAGTAAGTATACCGGTGCAATCTTATTAAGGACAGGGAGTTGGGTTGCGGGGATAACTTATCTTGTTGACACTACACATAACATGAACAAAAAATACACTGCATGCAAATAAATAAAAAATACCAATGATGGAAAATACATCTACAAATATACAAAACATGCAGACAAACTATCCTATTGAAGATATAAGCCAAATGATGTGAGCAAATAATAAAGTAGCCGACACAGTACAAAATATTACAGCTGATACATAACGGCAGTCCTCAATGTAAATCTAGAACGTTGCATATATCGAGCACTAGAAACAGTTATACGAGGGTTAGAACTTAAATAGTGGCAACTACTTATTCACAACCGATACAAAAGAGTTACATGTTAGCATCTGTTACAGCCCTTCAAAGTAATCACCAGCGTTGTGTAGAACCAGTCATCAGCGATGTGGAAGGCATAGCATACCGTTAGCAGAGCCTGCTCTGTTGATGGAGCGAATCTCTGGAACAGGTCTTTCTTTATTCTTTGGAATCATATCAAAGTCACAAGGACTTAAGTCATATTACTGTCCGTTTTTGGAGCATCACCTGCGACCAGCTTTGCGAAAGAAGTGGCGACACTTTCTGTGTAACCCACGCATCATTTTGCATGACAATGTGTGGGCGCATATAGCGCAAGCTGTGGCTACTCTGTTCAGTCGATGGGCTGGGAAGTACTGTACCATTCACCATACTCCCTGGACTTAAGTCCTCGTGACTTTGACAGAACAGGCTCTGCTAATAGTATACTACGCCTTCCACATCACTGGCAACAGGGTTTATACAATGCTGGTGACTACTTTGAAGGACTGTAACAGGTGCAAACATGTAACTCTTTTGTATCGGTTGTGGATAAATAGTTGCCACTACTTAAGTTCCAACCCTCGTAATATACTTAAAAGTATAAATTGGTTAAAGCCTGAAATTCTGTGAATACCAAGTTTATCCCACTGCATAGCTTTGAATGTGCTCCATTTGATGTCATTATGTTGGGTCTATTTTGGTGAGCTTCTGGTATAATGTAATACCTTTGAGAGAGACTTTTAATGTTGTTTTACCATGTTTTGCATAGGAACTACAATAAAACTGACCATTTAATATCCAGATTGCCTGTCATTATGGTGAAACAGACAACAGTGAAAACAATTCTGCTGCTGCACAACAGTGTTGTAACATTGCCTAAGAAAGGCATAGTTCTGGGTTTGAGGCTAAATAAATTTCCTAAAAAACTTGAGACTCAAAAAATCTCATGTGCCGACTGAAATACAGATCCAGTAAACCCCAAAAACATATTTGGGTATAAAATAACAAACTGAAGAAATACAATGTAAACTGGTGTCTTTGGGAATGAATTAATCAATAAACAAGCTGCAAAACAAACAGATACATAAAAAATAAACTACAAAAATAGTATAAATATACACCCAAACCCTCCCTCCATGAACCATGGACCTTGCCGTTGGTGGGGAGGCTTGTGTGCCTCAGCAATACAGATAGCCGTACCGTAGGTTCAACCACAACGGAGGGGTATCTGTTTAGAGGCCAGACAAACGTGTGGTTCCTCAAGAGGGGCAGCAGCCTTTTCAGTAGTTGCAGAGGCAACAGTCTGGATGATTGACTAATCTGGCCTTGTAACAATAACCAAAACGGCCTTGCTGTGCTGGTACTGCAAACGGCTGAAAGCAAGGGGAAACTACGACCGTAATTTTTCCCGAGGGCATGCAGCTTTACTGTATGATTAAATGATAATGGTGTCCTCTTGGGTAAAATAGTCGCCCATTCGGATCTCAGGGCGGGGACTACTCAAGAGGATGTCGTTATCAGGAGAAATAAAACTGGCATTCTACGGATCGGAGCATGGAATGTCATATCCCTTAATCGGGCAGGTAGGTTAGAAAATTTTAAAAGGGAAATGGATAGGTTAAAGTTAGATACAGTGGGAATTAGTGAAGTTCGGTGGCAGGAGGAACAAGAATTCTGGTCTGGTGACTACAGGATTATAAACACAAAATCAAATAGGGGTAATGCAGGAGTAGGTTTAATAATGAATAGGAAAATAGGAATACGGGTAAGCTACTACAAACAGCATAGTGAACGCATTATTGTGGCCAAGATAGATATGAAGCACACACCTACTACAGTAGTACAAGTTTATATGCCAAATAGCTCTGCAGATGACGAAAAAATTGATGAAATGTATGATCAAATAAAAGAAATTATTCACACAGTGAAGGGAGACGAAAATTTAATAGTCATGGGTGACTGGAATTCGGTAGTAGGAAAAGGGAGAGAAGGAAACGTAGTAGGTGAATATGGACTGGGGCAAAGAAATGAAAGAGGGAGCCGCCTGGTAGAAATTTGCACAGAGCACAACTTCATCATAGGTAACACTTGGTTCAAGAATCATAAAAGAAGGCTGTATACATGGAAGAAGCCTGGATATACTAAAAGGTATCAGATAGATTATATAATGGTAAGACAGAGATTTAGGAACCAGGTTTTAAATTTTAAGACATTTCCAGGGGCAGATGTGGACTCTCACCACAATTTATTGGTTATGAACTGTAGATTAAAACTGAAGAAACTGCAAAAAGGTGGAAATTTAAGGAGATGGGACCTGGATAAACTGAAAGAACCAGAGGTTGTACAGAGTTTCAGGGAGAGCATAAGGGAGCAATTGACAGAAATGGGGGAAAGAAATACGGTGGAAGAAGAATGGGTAGCTTTGAGGGATGAAGTAGTGAAGGCAGCAGAGGATCAAGTAGGTAAAAAGATGAGGGCTCGTAGAAATCCTTGGGTAACAGAGGAAATATTGAATTTAATTGATGAAAGGAGAAAATATAAAAATGCAGTAAATGAAGTAGGCAAAAAGGAATACAAACGTCTCAAAAATGAGATCGACAGGAAGTGCAAAATGGTTAAGCAGGGAAGGCTAGAGGACAAATGTAAGGATGTAGAGGCTTACCTCACTAGGGGTAAGATAGATACCGCCCACAGGAAAATTAGAGAAACCTTTGGAGAAAAAAGAACCACTTGTATGAATATCAAGAGCTCAGATGGAAAGCCAGTTCTAAGGAAAGAAGGGAAGCAGAAAGGTGGAAGGAGTATATAGAGGGTCTACACAAGGGCGATGTATTTGAGGACAATATTATGGAAGTGCAAGAGGATGTAGATGAAGATGAAATGGGAGATATGATACTGCGTGAAGAGTTTGACACAGCACTGAAAGACCTGAGTCGAAACAAGGCCCCAGGAGTAGATAACATTCCATTAGAACTACTGACGGCCTTGGGAGAGCCAGTCGTGACAAAACTCTACCATCTGGTGAGTAAGATGTATGAGACAGGCGAAATACCCTCAGACTTCAAGAAGAATATAATAATTCCAATCCCAAAGAAAAGGAGGTGTTGACAGATGTGAAAATTACCGAACTATCAGTTAAATAAGTCACAGCTGCAAAATACTAACACGAATTCTTCACAAACGAATGGAAAAACTGGTAGAATCTGACCTCAGGGAAGATCAGTTTGGATTCCGTAGAAATGTTGGAACACATGAGGCAATACTGACCCTACGATTTATCTTAGAAGCTAGATTAAGGAAGGGCAAATCTACGTTTCTAGCATTTGTAGACTTAGAGAAAGCTTTTGACAATCTTGACTGGAATACTCTCTTTCAAATTCTGAAGGTGGCAGGTGTAAAATACAGGGAGCGAAAGGCTATTTACAATTTGTACAGAAACCAGATGGCAGTTATAAGAGTCGAGGGACATGACAGGGAAGCTGTGGTTGGGAAGGGAGTGAGACAGGGTTGTAGCCTCTCCCCGATGTTATTCAATCTGTATATTGAGAAAGCAGTGAAGGAAGCAAAAGAAAAGTTTGGAGTAAGTATGAAAATCCAAAGTGAATAAATAAAAACTTTGAGGTTCACCGATGACATTGTAATTCTGTAAGAGATAGGAAAGGACTTGGAAGAGCAGTTGAATGGAATGGATAGTGTCTTGAAAGGAGGATATAAGATGAACACCAACAAAAGCAAAACTAGGGTAATGGAATGTAGTTGAATTAAGTCGGGTGATGTTGAGGGTATTAGATTAGGAAATGAGAAACTTAAAGTAGTAAAGGACTTTTGCTATTTGGGGAGCAAAATAACTGATGATGGTCGAAGTAGAGAGGATATTAAATGTAGACTGGCAATGGCAAGGAAAGCGTTTCTGAAGAAGAGAAATTTGTTAACATCGAGTTTAGATTTAAGTGTCAGGAAGTCATTTCTGAAAGTGTTTGTATGGAGTGTAGCTATGTATGGAATTGAAACATGGACGATAAATAGTTTGGACAACAAGAGAATAGAAGCTTTCGAAATGTGGTGCTACAGAAGAACGCTGAAGATTAGATGGGTAGATCACATAACTAATGAGGAAGTATTGAATAGGATTGGGGAGAAGAGAAGTTTGTGGCACAACTTGACCAGAAGAAGGGATCGGTTGGTAGGATATGTTCCGAGGCATCAAGGGATCAAGGGCAGTGTGGAGGGTAAAAATTGTAGAGGGAGACCAAGAGATGACCACACTACGCAGATTCAGAAGGATGTAGGTTGCAGTGGGTACTGGGAGATGAAGAGGCTTGCACAGGATAGAGTAGCATGGAGAGCTGCATCAAACCAGTCTCAGGACTGAAGACCACAACAACAACAACAACATACACACAAACAAAATTTCGAAAATTAATTTCTAATAATCATGTAGCCTATGCTTAAAAATGTAGTAGCTTCAAGTTGAAAAATTGATGTTTTCCCAGGGATAAGAACTCATCAACCAAATATGCATTTCAAAATTTGTTCTGAAATAAAAAGCGAGCCAAACAGAACGTGTTACACACTAACTGTAAAGCAGTTTTTATCCATTTATGGCCAAATTTTCTTTGAAGCTGTGGCAAAGACTATGTTATCAATAAAACATGAAATCAAATCAAACAAAAACATATTTACAACTCCAAGAGAAGTAGCAGTGACTGGCATTAACCTGATCAGTGAGTGGTAAAATATACACACAAAATAAACTTCAATGTAACAGAATTTTTGCCTGACTTGTAGCGTTATATGTCAGTTTTGTGGCGAAGTGCTCATCATCTTGCTAATGGTAATATTTATTGTGATATACACATTTTAGCAAGGAACTACACAAAATTCCAAAAGTTTGCAATGAAAAATAGGGTCGCTATGATTTTGCATATGGTGCATATTACACCATATGTTGCTGCTTATAAAATTTAGCTAACATATTGAATTTTTCTTTAAACTTTGGAGGTCTCTATTTATCTCCCATCTGTAGTGCATTCACTCCTGATCTCACGCCTCCAAGAAAGAAACATTCACAACATCCTTAATATCTCCTAAACCACTCGAGACACCGAAACGATATCTTTAAGAATGATGGCACACAAGGAGGGGAGTATTTTGCACAGTTCGTAAGCACAGTGAACTTTCTTATCTATGGCAGAATATCAGGAGTTTTACTTTCCATTTTATTTTTTTCACTCCAGTGACCGTAATTTTTTCAGTTATCAACAACTAGTGAAACAATAGTTTCCTAATATGAAAATAAACATGAAATTTCTTCTCTTATGGTAACACAAACTGACACAATGGGGTTTTTCGTATGCTATTGTGCTCTCTGTTCACCAATTACTTGTTGAAAGGGCCACACAGTTTCAGAATTCTGTCACAATAGCAGCCGCAAAAATGCATGTGTGCAAATTGTACTGTGTTTTGACAAAAGAAATACAATTAAACCTGTTAACAAGAGAAATGTGGCTGTTACTCATAAATGGTGACATTTCTTCGAATGAGAAAAGGTTAACAATTTACATAAAAATACATGGCCAATTCTGTTGGAATTTTGGTTGGATCACCATAACCTATCGCACTTTTAACACTGAAAGACTGGAATGGAAACTTACCAAAGGATTTTATTCCTTTTCTTCACTGGAGCAGTGTTACAAAAATGACAAGCATACCTTTCAGTTGGAATGATACGCACATTCCAGATAGTGGTTACTCACCTACGGCTTGCCAGACTGTGCATGTGGTGCGGCGCAGTGCAGCACGCTTTTTTGTAACTTCACGGTTTCGAATGGCACTGTGCAAATTGCAATGCAACGTGACACGCGCCTGCACCAGGTCATGCGGCATTGTGGTTGTGGCACAGTTTCTCGCGTCTCGTGCCGAGCATCACATGAGCACTGCGGGAAGGGTGAGGCAGGGAGCGGGAAGGCAGTCCTGCCCCATGTTCACTTCGGCATGGCACATATGGGCAGTGGAAGTACTGCCCCTTCAAAAAATACAACCTTACAGTATACTGAATTTTATTGTAACATGTTTGGCCATTTAAGTGCTCCATCTCTTTTCATTAGTACATAACAGTTTTCAGTTACATATATCTGTATACTTTTTTTGTTTGTTTGTTCTGCTGTCAAGAACAATGCACAGTTCAATAACTGGTGAGCCATTAGCCACTGGGATTATGTATCTTCTGAACTGGATGCTTTCAGATTGTAAGAAGGAGCAGATGATTCATGGTAAGGGTATTGAATATGAAAGTAAGGAATTTTATAAAATCATGTGATCCAGAAGCCAGGCAGTAAAGTAAAACAAGGTTATCTGCTTGCTGCCTGTTATGCTTAGATGTATCTACGACCTGGTACAAAAAGAAGAAAAGGCTTAATTTCCACAGGTATGACCCCTTTGTGCTCCAGGCAAAAAGCGTCCAAGAAATGAAGTACATAAGTTTCACTATCATTACTTGGATATGGCTGTAAAAAGGCATTATACTACATACATGTGGGCATCACATTTCCACTGCAAGCTAGAAACAGTTGAGAAGCCCTCACAAATATCAATGTTCTTATCAGCTCGTCGTGATGAGAAAAAGTATATCAATGGTTGCATACACACTATCAGCATTAATAAACTACTTATACAACAGGATAAACAATGACGTAGTGGTCAATATTATTCTGAAAGTATGAATATCTTGAAAGAGTGTGGTGATTTGATATACTTAATTTGTTGAAATGTATTGCTGTCAAAGGCAGATCTACTTTCACGACAGTGTTTTTCAAATGACGTGAACTCTTCCTCTCACAAAACACACTTGGTTAGCTTTTGCATTCCTGTCACGCACATTATTGTCAGCTGCTGATGATACACTGACAGTCATGTTGTGTGACATATTAGTTTTTTACTTTTCTCAATAACAACTATTTTATTCGCAAATCACACATTTTCATTGGCCAACTTACAACTATGGAGGCACAAGTTTTTCCTTATCGATGTCCTTTTCTGATACCGCATGCAGTAGAACTGAGATGGGAAATCAGCACTGGTGCCTTTCTTACGAGTTTCACACAGCAGTCTGCACAACAGTACAAACAATTCCTGAAATCAGCAGCAACCCATATTCCCAACAGTAATCCAAACAAGCTTGCACACTACACAGTCAAGGAATTAAGTTTCGCCAGGTAAAAGTATTGGGACTCACGATTACAGCAGCTTCATTCATACCCATTCACAACACTAAATGTTGCACTATGTTTCCTTGACAACACACAAAACACTTTCCATATCTTACACCGTGATAGATGTGCATTCAATGAATATTGTCATTCAATGGGCAATGCTTCTTGAAAATTATTCACAGATCTTGTGTCTATCATCATCCTAGATGTGTTCCAGTGATGTCCAATTAGGTAAGTTTTGTAGTCAGGACATCAATGTGAGTTCACTATTATGCTCCTCAAGCCACTGTAGTATGATTCTGGCCATGTGACACCGCCAGTTATCATCCTGGAAGATACCATCACCACTGGGGAAGACATCAGGCATGAAGGGATTCACGTGGTCTGTGTTAGTATTCACATAGTCTACAATTGTTATAATCCCTTCAAATTGTTACACAGATTCCACAGAAGACCTTGTGAATGTCCCCCACAGCCCGATACTGTACCCACCAGTCTGTGTGTGTGGCACGGTCCCAGCCATTTGCCTGCATGAGTATCTGGACACAACCACTGACCTAGTGTAAAGAGAAACATGATTCATCCAACCAGGTGACACGTCTCCATAGACCCACAGTCAAATCTGTATGATCATTTGCTCCCTGTAAACAAAATTGATGATGTCACTGGATCAACATGGGCACATATACCGGTGCAGCCCCACGACCAACATTGTGCACTTAATGGTGTGATCCAAAACACTTATGCCTCCATCAGCACTGTACTCTGTTGTCAGATCTGCCACAGATCCTTCTTTATGGACTGGACATGAATCCAATCTCCACAATCTGTGATGAGGTGTGGACATCCGGCTGCCTGGTGCCCACTTGTGATTTCACCATTCTTCAACCACTCTTCATCAATGCCCATGACAGTAACATACAAACAGCTTCACCATTTCAGAGATGCTTGTCCCCATGCACCAGACAATAACAGTCTGCATCAGTCAGTCACTTACACCAATGATTTTTCCATTTGCAAATCACATGATTACTACAATGTCCCTCCTCTACTTATATACGTCCCTTATTGAGTCACATGGATGCCTGCAAATCCAGCAGGTAGCTTTCAATCTCATGGTGGGCAGTGTTCATAATGCTATGGCTTATCACTATAGATCTCCCTACATCATATCTATAATTAGGTCAGAAACAGAGGCAGATGGCTTATTACAACTGCTAATTAAATAAACTATCTGGGTATAGGTCCTATAATTAATATAGCTTGTATAACATTGGGCCTCGTGCACTAATGCTGTGGACATATTCTTATGTGATGCAAAGTTTATGCCTGGAAAATAAGGGGAATTATAATGAAAGTATATTTTTCACATTTAAGAAATATTTTATGTTCCTTTATAAGCAGTTGTGAAGAACTCTGAACAACAATCTCATTTTGTATCTGATTGATTAATTAGTTATACAGTTACAGTGATTGCAATTCTGAACACCAAAAGTATCATCCCCCCCCCGACCCTTTATATACCATTTAGAAAATTAATGAAATCAAAAACTTCACATCATTTGTCTTTTATAACAGAGACTCTGAGCAACTATTTGGACATCCAAGAGATGCAGGCAGAGAAGATTAGTGTTTAACATCCCGTTTAACATCCCATTGACAACTAGGTCATCAGAGATGGAGCACAAGCTCAGTTTAGGGATGGGTGGGGAAGGAAACTGAATCGGCCTTACTGGCATTTGCCTGAATCAATTTTAGGAAATCACATAAAACCTAAATCAGGATGCCTGGAAGTTAGTTTGATCTAAGAGATGGAATCATAAAGGAAGTTATTGGTGACATCTAGATAAATAAAAATGTAAATGTTCATTTCAAAATTGTGTATCTTTGAAGTTCTTGAGCAATTTCTTTGAAATTTTGGTACAACATTGCATTCAGGTTGTATTTTTAGGTACTTATTTTTTAAATATAGCTAATATATAATATTTTACAAATTTTGTAACAGGGATATCAGAAATACATATATAAAAACACATGTGTATTCCAGTGCAACATTCTGTCAAACTTTTAAAGCATTCAGTCAAAACATTTTGGCGATTTGCAATTAGAAACATCTAAATTTTCAGTACAAGTACAAATGTAAATGTTTGTTTCTTCAAAATCTCAAATCTCTGAACATTCTTCAGGGATTGCTTTGAAATTTCAGCATAACATTGCATTTGAATCCTCATGTTTTTATATAAATACTGGAATGCCATCTGATATTTATATATAACAAAAGAGAAAATATTCTAAATACGTAAATGTTGATTTGTTTAAAATTGTTACTCTGCGAAAGTTCTTGACTAATCCTTTTAAATTTTGACATCATGTTTACTTCTGATATGGGCTTGTCTTTAGGTAATTCATTGTTTAATATATGATGTATTATACATGTACATGTCACATTTTGAGATTTTTTAATGTTTCCCTATTATTAACTTTATATAAATTTATGTTCTACATACACTCCTGGAAATTGAAATAAGAACACCGTGAATTCATTGTCCCAGGAAGGGGAAACTTTATTGACACATTCCTGGTGTCAGATACATCACATGATCACACTGACAGAACCACAGGCACATAGACACAGGCAACAGACCATGCACAATGTCGGCACTAGTACAGTGTATATCCACCTTTCGCAGCAATGCAGGCTGCTATTCTCCCATGGAGACGATCGAAGAGATGCTGGATGTAGTCCTGTGGAATGGCTTGCCATGCCATTTCCACCTGGCGCCTCAGTTGGACCAGCGTTTGTGCTGGACGTGCAGACCGCGTGAGACGACGCTTCATCCAGTCCCAAACATGCTCAATGGGAGACAGATCCAGAGATCTTGCTGGCCAGGGTAGTTGACTTATACCTTCTAGAGCATGTTGGGTGGCACGGGATACATGCGGACGTGCATTGTCCTGTTGGAACAGCAAGTTCCCTTGCTGGTCTAGGAATGGTAGAACAATGGGTTCGATGACGGTTTGGATGTACCGTGCACTATTCAGTGTCCCCTCGACGATCACCAGAGGTGTACGGCCGGTGTAGGAGATCGCTCCCCACACCATGATGCCGGGTGTTGGCCCTGTGTGCCTCGGTCGTATGCAGTCCTGATTGTGGCACTCACCTGCACGGCGCCAAACACGCATACGACCATCACTGGCACCAAGGCAGAAGCGACTCTCGTCGCTGAAGACGACACGTCTCCATTCGTCCCTCCATTCATGCCTGTCGCGACACCACTGGAGGCGGGCTGCACGATGTTGGGGCGTGAGCGGAAGACGGCCTAACGGTGTGCGGGAGCGTAGCCCAGCTTCATGGAGATAGTTGCAAATGGTCCTCGCCGATACCCCAGTAGCAACAGTGTCCCTAATTTGCTGGGCAGTGGCGGTGCGGTCCCCTACGGCACTGCATAGGATCCTACGGTCTTGGCGTGCATCCGTGCGACGCTGCGGTCCGGTCCCAGGTCGACGGGCACGTGCACCTTCCGCCGACCACTGGCGACAACATCAATGTACTGTGGAGACCTCACGCCCCACGTGTTGAGCAATTCGGCAGTACGTCCACCCAGCCTTCCGCATGCCCACTATACGTCCTCGCTCAAAGTCCGTCAACTGCACATACGGTTCACGTCCACGCTGTCGCGGCATGCTACCAGTGTTAAAGACTGTGATGGAGCTCCGTATGCCACTACAAACTGGCTGACACTGACGGCGGCGGTGCACAAATGCTGCGCAGCTAGCGCCATTCGACGGCCAACACCGCGGTTTATGGTGTGTCCGCTGTGCCGTGCTTGTGATCATTGCTTGTACAGCCCTCTCGCAGTGTCCGGAGCAAGTATGGTGGGTCTGACACACCAGTGTCAATGTGTTTTTTTTTTCCATTTCCAGGAGTGTATATTTAAAATATAGATAAATGAAAAGTGCACATATACCAATGGAATGTTGTATCAAAAGTTCAAAGCAATCAGTCAAAAACTTTTGGAGATATGCAAATAGGAACATCAAAATTTTATATGTAAGTACAAATGTGGATGCTTGTTTCTTCAAAATTTCAAATCCCTGAAAGTTCTTCAAGGATTGCTCAGAAATTTTGACACAATGTTGCATTCAAATGCTCAAGTATTTTCATATATCGGTACATAAGGGAACTCCATCATATATATATATATATATATATATATATATATATATATATATATATATATATATATATATATATATATATATATATATATATATATATATATATATATATACAGGGAAAATCGGCTAAAACTTGCAGCACAAATGGAAAGTGCTATTGATGTCTGGTTTTCACATAATGGATTGGCGGAGAGAGGATCATATTGTTCACCAATCAACAGATTCTAAAAATACTTTGAAAGTTTATTTTTGTGCAAACATACACTCCTGAAATGGAGCAATGTCTATTGACGTTAACAAACTAAATGTAGGGTAAATTAGAACATCAGTGGTGTTTGTTACATAATTATAGCATCAGTCGTATACAAGATATCTGTGTTTTGAAAAGTTCAGACACTGGCTTTGTACAAAACGATTACCAGCAGCACGAATACACACTAGTCTGGTTGGAATGACTGCTGCACACACGCTAGGGTTTCAGTGGAGATATCCGAGCAGGTGACATAATACATCATTGCATATCATCGTGTGTAGTTGGTATGTCCTTGTAGACAGTGTCTTTCAGCTTTCCCCGCTGAAAAAAGTCTACAGGTGCCAAATCAGGGGAATGGGCCAGCCCAAGTACAGGTCCCCTGCATCCAATCCAACAATTTGGAACCAATCATGAAAACATGCTATAGCACTTTGTGTCCCATCGGCTGGACATCCATCACGTTGATACCATAGGTTCCTCCTAGTCTACAGAGGAATGCTTTCCAGCATTTGTGAAAGATGGTCTGTGTGATACTTGTGCATGTGCATGTTCAGTGCTCTGTCTATGAAAAACAGGCCTATGAGCTGATGGTTCACTATACCACACCACATTTTTACACTCCATTGATGCTGACATCCTACCTGACATATCCAGTGGGAATTGTCTACAGACCAAAAACACATGTTTTGGCAGTTTACCTAGCCATGATTGGTAAATGAGGTTTCATCACTAAACAACATTGTGCTTTCTGTTCTCTCTCTTTTCCATTTAAGCAGAGCCACAACAAGGTATGGCCAGGTACAGCTAGTTAATCAAATAAGAATGTCTAACAAATAATCCTTTAAAGGTTGTACCTTGGTGTCTATGGTAAAAGTGGTACTATTTTAAACAAGTACTCAAATCCTCAGATATGTAGAACATTAGTCACATGTTGTAATGCATATCTGTAATGTTAGAAATGACATATTGTAACATTTGAAGCTGCTCTATAATTTGTTTTTAATTGTACGACTGGTTTTAGATACCATTTTCCAGTACCTGTTGTACAACATTAAGGATACAGGACCATTTTCATACAAAAACAATACTTAAAAATTACAAGCAATAATTACAAGTTTTGTTAATATCTGGTATTACATATATATTGTAAAACAAATGTCAAAATATAAAATTTATAAATAATGTATTGTTATGCAACAGTAGATGCATGGAGAGTCAATTGCATAGTGATCCAAAGAAATGTATAAAATGGGAAAAGAGTTGATAGTAGTACTAGTTATCATATCTGTAAGAATGTATCACAAAATGTTTTAATATATTCGTTCATTTTTCAGCACAAGTTGATCATTCAAAATTCAAGCAAAATCAATGTTTAGTCACGGGCTGTAACCTGACAGGAACATTAACCAAGATTTTTCTTGATAATATAGAAAACAAGCCTTTTAAAGAGCAACCAATGCAAGGTGAAAAGATAACTATAGGCATTAACGTATTTTTTTATTTATTTGACACGTCTAGTTCAAATGATTCAAATGGCTCTGAGCACTATGGGACTTAACATCTATGGTCATAAGTCCCCTAGAACTTAGAACTACTTAAACCTATCCAACCTAAGGACATCACACACATCCATGCCCGAGGCAGGATTCGAACCTGCGACCGTAGCAGTCGCGCGGTTCGGGACTGAGTGCCTTAACCGCGAGACCACCGCGGCCAACCACATCTAGTTCCACAGGACTAAATCGAGGAGGAAATCTCGAAAATCATGGAATCTGTCAGTACATGAAATAGAAGAGTAATAACAGATTAAAATAAAGTGTTTATGAACCCAAAAACATACAAGCCATAATTTTATTAAATGCAATCAACAATATAACACAGGAATCACCTTAATTTTTCAAGGAACTCCTTGACAGAATAGGAGTGACCCATGAGGAAACTCTTCAGTTCCGATTTGAAAGTGTGTGAATTTCTGCTACAATTTCTGAATTCTTGTGGTAGCTTATTGAAAATGGCTGCAACGATACATTTCACACCTTTCTGCACAAGAGTCAAGAAAATGCAATCTAAATACTAACTGGATTTCTTCCTAGTATTAACTGAATGAAAGCTGCTAATTCTTGGGAATAAGCTGATATTAACAAGAAATGACAATAAAGAACAATTATATTGAGAGGCCAATGTTAGAGGACCCAGACTAGTGAACAGGGGTTGAGAAAAGGTTCACGAACTTACACCACTTACTGCCCAAACTGCTCATTTCTGAACAGACGATATCCTTTGAGAATGGGAAGAGTTACCCCAAAATATAATGCCATACGACATAAGCGAATGAAAATAAGCAAAGTAGACTACTTTTTGTGTCGAACTATATGTACCTCAGATACTACCTGAATAGTAAAAATGGCAGCATTAAGTCTCTGAACAGGTTCCTGAACGTGGACTTTCGACGAGTTTACTGTCTATCTGAACACCAAAAAACTTGAACTGTTTAGTTTCACTAAATATATGACCACTCTGTGAAATTAAAACTTCAGGTCTCATTGAATCATGTTATAGAAAATGTAAAGGCTGTGTCTTACTGTGATTTAGTGTTTATTTTCTACAAGCCATGAACTTATGTCATGAGCTCCACTATCTGAAACAGTGCCAATGTTGCACACAACATCCCTTACTAATAAGCCAGTGTCATCAGCAAACAAAAATATTTTAGAATCATCTATAGTACTAGAGGGCATTTCACTTATATAAATAAGGAACAGACGTGGCATCAGCACTGATCCCTGGTGCACCCCTCATTTGACCGTGTCCCAATTAGACCCCACATCATAGCCATTATCAACACTGTGGATATTGACCTTTTGCTGTCTGTGGTCAAGGGAAGAGGTTAAACAATTGTGAGCTATTCCCCATATTCCATAATGGTCCAAATTCTGGAGAAATCAATCAAACACATTAGATAAGTCAAAAAAGAGTCCTAGCATTCAAAATCTTTTATAAAAACCATCCAGTACCACATAGAGAAAAAAGAATACAGCATTTTCAGTTATTAAACCACTTCTAAAACCGAAATGTACATTTGATAGCATTACTGTACATGACAGCATTACATGAAATAAAATGGTCAATTATCCTTACATCCATAGCCTTTTCAATAAATTTAGCAACCACTGATGGCATAGAAGGATGTCTAAAATTGTCTAAATTAAACCTTCCTCTCTTTTTATAAATCAACTTTACTACTGAGTACTTTAATCGTTCAGGAAACTGGCCGTTCTTAAAGCAAAAATTACAAACATGGCTAAGTACAGTGCTAACATTTGCAGCACAGTACTTTAATATTTTGCTAGGTACTCCATCACATCCATGAGAGTCCTAAGTCTTCAGTGATTTAATTATTGACTCAATCTCCCCCTTGTCAGTATCACAGAGGAGTATTTCAGACATCAGTCTCAGAAAGGCATTTTCCAAGAGATCTATACACTGAAATGCCAAAGAAACTGGTACAGCATGTGTATGCAAATATAGAGATATGCTGCGGTCGACAATGCCTTTATAAGACAAGTGTTTGGTGAAGTTGTTAGATTGGTTACTGCTGCTACAACGGCAGGCTATCAAAATTTAATTGAGTTTGCATATGGTGTTATAGCTGGTGCATGAGCGATGGGACACAGCATGTCCGAGATAGTAATAAAGTGGAGATTTTCCCATACTACCATTTCACAAGTGTACTGTGAAATCAGGAATTTGGTAAAATACCAAATCGCTGACAGCACTGCAAGAATGGGACCAACAATGACTGAAGAGAATTGTACAAGGTGACAGAAGTGCAACCCTACCACAAATTGCTGCAGATTTCATTGCTGGGCCATCAACAAGTGTTAAAGTGAGAACCACTCCACAAAAAATCAACGATAAGGGTTTCAGAGCAGACGGCCAACTTATGTACCCATGTTGATTGCACAACACTGTCTGTGCCCATCAACAGAGGCTTGGAATGTTTATGACTGGGAACATGTTACCTTGGTCGGACAAGTCTCGTTTCAAATTGTATGGAGCACATGGACATGTACAGATATGGTGTGGGGAATGTGCAATTGGAATGATACATGACTCTCAATATGCCTAGATACAACTCTCACAGGTGACATGTATGGAACCATTCTGTCTGATCATCTGCATCCATTCATGTCCTTTGTGCATTCCGACACACTTGGGCAATTCCGGCAGGACAATGAGACACCCTGTAATGGGACATCCTCCTCTAGCATTACTTTTCCTCAACAGTAGTTGTCAATACCAGCATTATTTTTCAAATTTTGGACAGGTCAATATTATCTCAGTTGCTTTTTTGAAAACTTTCATATAATTTTATTCACAGTACTGTATGTTATATTTCAAGCTAAAATTTATGAAATGGAATCACTTTATAAAATATTTTAGTTTCAATGTTATAATCAATAGGTACTAATTCTGAATGTACAGTTAAAACCATTTTTTAGAAACATTTGAAATTATGAATTATTGGCACACTTAAAATTTCTGTTATTAATTATGCGAATCCTGAACTGTTTACTATGTTAATTCTGAGTTCATTTATGAAATAATAATTGAAATTAAAGCTAGTAGAAATTCATTTGTTGAGAAAAATTGTAAAACCTTTGGAATATTGTTATTTCCGCAAAGTGTGAGAGTCGTAAACATACCTCTGATGTGATAGGAAATATTTTTCTGAGAACAATGTCGTTGTGGCTTCGTTAATGTAAAAAATCAAAAGACTGTATGATATACTAAAATGTGAGAAAATATATTTACATAAAAACAAAATTTCTGGAACAACACTCCAACTGTGAGGACCTAAAATGTGAGTTTTCAGCTTCAAGAATCAGACCCCTAGACAAGAAGAACTGGAGCCAACTCAACATGACAAGCTAAGTAAACCAGAAAGTTTATTGTAATCTTTGCTCCCCTCAAATGTTTTCATAAAATACTTTTCTTATTGTGGACAATAGCTGGAACCAGAAATGAGGGGGGAGATTAAAACCCCACTCATCTAGAATTGCTACAGGGTGGCTGCAGGAATACTATTCTGAGTTTAAATACTACCACTGGTCATCAAACCCCCCACGCATGATCATTATTGTGTATATATATCTGGGATGCATTGCAACATGCTGTTCAGAAGAGACCTCCACACCCCTTTGTATTTTTATGGATTTATGGACAGCCCTACATGAGTCATAGTGTCATTTCCCTCCAGCACTACTTCAGGCATAAGTCAAGTCCATGCCACATTGTATTGCGGCACTTCTGCAAGCTCGTGGGGGCCCTATACGATATTAGGCAGGTGTACCAGTTTCTTTGGCTCTTCAGTGTATAATTCCATGTAGAAATGAGTTCACCAGCAATTATCAAAAAGTGATTGTTAAATACTGTACATACATCTGACTTATCAGTAACAGAAATATTTTTGCTATGAACTGACTTTATACTGTCAATCTTTTTGCTGCTGACTACACACTTCTTTCACGACTGACCATATGGTTTTAATTTTATCCTGTGAATCAGCTATTCCATTTGCATGCCACATACTCTGCCTTCCTAGTAACATTTTTAAGCACCTTCCAGCACTGTTTGTAATGGACTATTGTAGCTCTATTTTGACCACTTCTAACTTTTTGATATAATTCCCACTTTGTTCTACATGATATTGTTATCTCACTAGCCAGCCACCCAGGCTGCCTTTTACTGCTAGTACCCTGTTTAGAATGTTCTAATGGAAATCAACTTTCAAAGAGCATGAGAAATATGTTAAGGAAAGCATTATATTTGTCATCTACATTATAGGCACTGTAAACATCCTGCCACTCTTGTTCTTTAATGAGGTTTAAAAAACTCTTAATTGCTACTGGATTAGCTTTTCTACATAGTTTGTTATAAAATGTAACATTTGTTTGAGTGCAAAAACCTTTTAGCGTTAAAATTTGTGCATAATGGTCTGAAAGACCATTCGCCCCTTTACTAACAGAATGCCCAATGACACAATTAATTTCTTCAATGGCACAAAAGAAAAGGCATCCAAACTTCACCAGAAATTCAATGAACTCCAATAATATATAAAGCAATTTACCATTAAATATTGATAAATTTTCAGTTTCTCACTCTTAAATAACTCACAAAATGCTAAAAACATTAGTTAACTTCATTAAAATGGGGAAAAAATACTGACATAACTGAGCAATGAAAAATGGAAACAAGCAGGCTTTTAAATCTTTGAAGTTACTTACCGCCCTTTTCAATCTATCCCAGGCCTGTCCGATAGGGTTCATGTCTGGAGAACATGCTAGTCTCTTGTCGAGCGATGTCTGAAGAAAGTCATTCACAAGATGTGTACAATAGGGGTGTGAACTGTCATCCATGAAGATGAATGCCTCATCAATATGCTGCCGATATGACTGCACTATTGGTCGGAGGATGGCATTCACATATTGTACAGCTGTTACGGCGCCTTCCATGGCCAGCAGCGGCATACATCGGCCCCAAATAATGCCTCCAAAACAGCAGGGAACCTCCACCTTGCTGCACTCGCTGATCAGTGTGTCTAAGGCGTTCAGACTGACCGGGTTGCCTCCGAAAACAACCCAGTACAGCTTTATACCAGTATTCCTTATCTTCATAAGTTGCAACTTTCTTGTAGCTTTTTGGTACATCTTTAACAAATAATTCAGCATTCAGTGCAAGAACAGCATAGTCATACATGTATTTAAGATGATTCCCCTTGCTGGTAGAATGTCAAACAGCTTCCTTTCCAGTTTCATCTTCAACACTTGTCAGTTCTGGTATGGGAATTCATTCATGACCCCATCATCTGACGTAACATTTTCTTCAGTGAATTCTCCTTCATTATTGTTTTTGTGTTCCTTCTCTGATGACTTCTGTATGGGTTACGGAACCCAGTCCTCAATCGATGTATTTTCAAAGCCAAATCTTCCTTCAAAGAAAACAATGTTCCTTCCTGTAACTATTTTTCCTTCCTCTGCACATCAAAGCTTGTACCTGTTAGGACAGTAACCAGCAGCATTTCAAGGGCTTGCTGTGGAACATCCCTGTTCTTAATTCCGTTGGTACCAGTAGACAGGCAATACTTCTAAGTACTCTCAGCTTACTCAAGTTAGGTTCGTGCAGCTTTGTAGTACAACAAGAAACCTTTCCTTCCAAACCTGCAATAGGACTTCTATTAAGTAGGTATATGGCAGTACAAACAGCTTCTGACCATGACATCATCTTAATTTACACTGAAGAATCAAACACAGAGCTTTCTCAATGAGAGATCTGTTCATTCTGAGATACTATTTTGCTGATGAATATATCTGATTGTAAACTCTAAATTTATTCCTTGTTCTTCAAAAACTGCATCAACTCGTTTGACATTTATTCATGACTACTGTCACAGTGCAGTCTACTAATCTTCAACTTAAAATGAGCTGTAGCCATGGCGTGAAACATATTCAGGTAACAAGTTACCTCCAACTTACGATTCCAGTGCACAGGCCACTGTGAAATGTGTAAAGTTGTCGACAAACATGACCACATACTTCTTTCTGTCAAACAATTCTGGTTAGATTGGGCCGCACAGGTCACCGTGGAACAACTCAAGATATCTGATGGCAAATTTCCTAGTGTGATTGTATGGCAGCTGTGATTGTTTTCCTTTGACACAATCTGAGCATTGTACCATGGAGATTACGAAATTTTCAGTTCCATACCATCAACTTGTGAATGGAAGCGTTTAACACTATCATAACTGAAATGGCCTAATTTGCTGTGCGTCGGTTTCACATTACTTTCAGTTGAAACAGCCAAAAGGCTTTACACTGGAAAAAAATATATATAAAAAAAAAAAACAGCTGAGATTCATTCCTATTTGCAATGGCAATGTTTTTCTTTTCTTTTTTAATTAAACCTTCAGTTCTTTCAAATGTGATACTAAAACCATTCATTTCCAATTTTTTAACTGCCAGCAAATTATAACTAGGATCAGGCACTGACAAAAAGTCTTTAATCGTTATCCGAATTTCATTTTCTTTTACAATCTATAGTGACTTCATTTTCTCCTTTTATTTCAGGCACAAGAAAAATGCCTGTGTTAACTAATTTAATTTTAATTGATTGTTCCAGTTTCTTTAAATCAGTGAGAGGTATTTTACTGTTAATCAAGTATTCCATTGCTCCGGAGCCTGAGAACCAATGTATTTTGTTCACTGACTGATCTTCACTAAATGCTGCAAAACAACAACCATCTTTCTCTTTGACGTTATCCACGATCACCAAATTGTGGTTCCTGATTATCCACGATCACCGAATTGTGGTTCCCGAGTTCCTATTTGGTAACTTATCTTTGCAGTTAGCCCTTTTGTGGCCAGGTTTTCCATAATGATGGCAAGTAAAGGTCAATGAGTTCCCCAAACACGGAAAAAAAATTCCCGGATTTTTCCTGGTTAAAAATACACTTTTTCCATGTTAAGTAACATTATACTTTTCCTCGGAACAGTAAAACTTATCAAGCTTTCAATGGTTGTGGTTTTATACACCGGAGTAGAATTTCCCGGCACTTTAGAAAATGAAACTCAGGGGGAAAAAACATATTTTGGAAAGATATCTGATGTGCAGCAACATGTACACTGCATATTTCGTATTACGAAAGTATAAATTCGATTTCACCAAACACCACATGTTACTTTCCGAAGGATTATGATCGAGGTTGCGATGCGCTTTTGTAAGCCAGTTGTAGCTCATGTCAAGCGATCTCGCCAGCCAATGACAGCGGACATTCAGAACATAGGACATGTGATGTAGTCAGCCAATAAGCAACATCACTGTTAAGTAGTCTGGATACACAAATAAGGAAGGGTAATGGTTTAAAATAAAAAATACATGGTGTTGCTAAAAGAAAAGAAAAGCTTTCATGCAGATATTGGCCTCTAAGATTAGTAAGCTGCAAGAGAAGCTAAGCTTCAACAATTAATGTTGAGCTTTTTTGTGCATGTTACATTTTAAAATACATCACACTAATGTGCCAGTAACATTTTTAACAACAACATAAATGTCTGATCTACTTGGCTCGAAAAAATTCTAAATGGTTGTTCTCAAAGATCTGAATTTTGAATGAAAGTCAAACGCTCTGTGATTTAAGAAATTCATCGGACATTGGCGGACAGAGTCCTTCTTGTGTAAAAGGAAATTTACTTTACTTGAAAGTAACGCTTTTCATACAACCATTTGGAATATTTTCCCGCGACCTGTTAGAAAGAGATTCGTTTCAGTAGTTGCGCCAGATGACAGCTGTCGCTGCGCTTGCGCAGCTACGATGACGCAGGAAGCCCGTATGTCTGTACATATAAAACATTAAAAGATCTTACATTATGGCATAAAAGAAACAAGATGTTAGAGGATACTCCAAGAGCATGGGAATTTTGTGAACCCTACTAAAATGCACAACTTGGCTTAAAGTGCACATTTGTATGTCCAGATTCAGATGTAAATTTTCTTGGATTACCAGTACCGCATTATCTCATGTTTGGCTGTTTATTATGGCATAATGCTATACGTGCTAGACGATGAAAATGTGAACTTGAAATGTAGTGAACAGTTGAAACTAGGCAATAGTGTGGAATTAAACACCTCATTTCAAATAAACTGACTGCCTCAGCACAAAAGATTAATACAGGTCAAATTTCTTTAACAAACCGACAGAGATAACTTCATTGTTCGGCAAGGCGATTAACGTTTGGCTATCAGAAAGGCAGAAAAAAATAAAATCTGAAACTAATAACTTATTTTAGCCTTCCGTAATTATGTGAATGTATTTTAATTCACCTGATAGCTCCTGACCACAGTGAGAGCAATAAACGAAGAGGAAACAGCAAAATCACTTAACATAAAAATGGGGCACATGGAGATTACCATCTCCCCACAACTCAAACTGCTCTGCGCATCAGGTCATGATCTACGAGATTTCCGAACCGGGCAAATATTAAATAGTGGCGTTCCCCCTCCCTCAAGCATTTGAGGTAAGACGCAAAATTAAAATAAAAAAAAATCGACTTTTCAAAAACATCTTCAAATTGTAGCGCACATCTTTCTGAAGGGTCTGATTCATAAAACATAAATGATTGAGGGAACGTAAGACATGTTATTTGGTCTTAAGTGTACCAAAGTGCAGTGCCATGCCTCTTCACAGAATTCTTCCATCGCACGTCTCTGTACTTCGCTCTGTGGAATTCAAACATGAATATTTTGTAGTGGGTGCAATCAAACTATATTCAGGCCAGTGGAAATTAAAATGTCCTGAGGTGCCTCTCCTGCTCCCAGTTTGATATCCTGCCTCTCTTTAAAAAATTCTCGCAATTAATAATGGATGGGATTATTTGTAACCGGCAGAACAAGAACTCTTCAGAAAATTTGCAGTCTTTACTGCCTATTAGCTAATAACTTGCTGCTTTGTGTGACAAAAAATTAAATATAGGATACATAAAACAAGTAAAGACAAGAGACAAGCAAGGAATTAACATTTCTTCAATCCTTAAGTCCTAGCTCTCTCTCTCTCTCTCTCTCTCTCTCTCTCTCTCTAATCTTGCCACAGCTTTATATGGCATACTTTCCTTGGTGGGAAAGAATCTATTACCTCGTCAATGTTCGTCAACGATTTGCAACATTAAAAATCAAAATGTCGTTGTCTAATACTAGAAAAGCTGTTAATACAAAGAGTACCCAAGACTGGTGTCGTTTCTCGATCTGATTACATGTATTTTGTCACTGTCTGCTAGATAAAACGAAATAGGTCTGCCTAATACTGCAGCAATTGTTACACAGACCAAATAAGAGAGACTGTTTTGGCACAAATGGTCATTTTTATAACACGACAGAATATAATTCATGTAGTACCAATATCAAATGCCTATTAGGCCCACTACAAGCAAAAGGTTTTGTGTTAGGAAATAGTTTCACATTTCATTCATATTCTCTAGCTTCTGAAGCATGAGATCGAAAAGTAGTAGTACGAAATGTTTATATAAATGTTGAATCATCATATTCCAAGCCAATCGTGTTTCCTTTGCAACACGCTGGGTGTTCTCCTCCCCATCCACAAATTCCTCCTTTCTGAGATAATTTGCTTGCACAAATGGTAAAAGTTCCAGCTTCTTAATAACCAGTTGTTGAAATTCGTTCCAACGGATAAGAGAATACGATATTTTTACTCTTCAATTGCCACACCGAAAAACTTTTAGGTGCAAGTCTTTAAAATGACTTAATGTAAGTGACAGATAAAATCATTAAATTGCAGTCAACAAATATGAAAAAGAGAAGAGCATAAAGTTTTGAGATGTCACTATCCTCAAGAAAATGGAACTCACACATTTAATGTTTTTTGGAAACCAACTCAGTCTGGTAACATAATCCACAATGCCTCATGCAATCCCACGACAAATGAAAAAGTGGTTTTTCATGCCACGATAGAGAACACAATCCATTTACCACAACCTGATAAGAGCAATGAAATCGAGCTTAATACCTTGAGACACATGGCCATACAACACGGATACAATTCTGAATTAGTCAATACAATCTATTCAAATAAGAGCTATAAAATAGAAATAACTTTAGTAAAAGGAGAGAGGAAAAGAAATGAAACCAAAATATTCAGTCATTCCATACATGAGACAAATATCTAACAAAATTAGCTACATATTTCATATAACAGAAATAATTATTGGTTTTTGAACAGGTATTATAATGCAATGCCAATGCACTCCACTCTGAGCTGCTGGAGAAAGCAGTCATGTGTGTGTGTGGTGTGGTTATTAGTGTGTGTGTGTGTGTGTGTGTGTGTGTGTGTGTGTTTTATCCTTTCTGATGAAGGCTATGGGAGAATCTATGTATAAGTTTGTCTTTGTTGTGCGTGTCTGCAATTTGAAGTGTTATCTTTATGGTAAGTAGCACTATCTATTTCTTATATTGTTAAACAAGATCTAGTCATTCAAGAAAGCAAGAAACAAGACATCAATAAAGACACTGCACCAATTGTGTATGAATGTAATGAAGAAAAGGTTTCACAAGATGCCAAAGAGAAAGAAGATATCATCATGGTTGATAATAGTGCACATACAGGACGTATGTTTAATGAAGTGGACAAATTAACAATTGTGAAATACTATATGTTGTGAAAGTTGCCAAACAAGGTGGCTGAATGAAAATAGTAGCAACAGACAAGTTTGTGAGTGATAACTGTGTTCTCAAATATGTTAAGTATGTTCCTCAACTGAGTAGTACTGTACATTTGTGTTTACTAAACATTAGGTTCAAAAGACAAAATACTCATTTTTAAATGACATAAAACAAGAAATGGATTATACAAAGTGAATAGTAAATCAGAAATGTAATCACTACTGACACAAGAAGCAAAACAAGAATGGCATCACAAGCAAGGTCATCCAGACATATGCTGCACTTCACAGATCAAGAGAATGTGCGCTGGAGTTCCTAACATTTTATACTCAGCAGAAAAATTGCGTGAAGCTTGTGTGAGAGCTAAGCTAACAAGAAAGTATTTTTCTACTGTGAGAAAAAGAGCAACAACACCACTTGAAATAATACATACTGCCATCTGTGGAGACACAGAACCCCCAACATTTCATCAATATAGATATTACATGACAGTATTGGATAGTTTCACTCATTTTTGTGTAACTTATTTGTTACGATGCAAGTCAGAGGCTGCTAAACTGATAAGAAAATATGTGTAAGAAAGTTTTTTTTTTGTTTTTTTGGGCGCACAACTACAATGGTCATTAGCGCCCTGACTAATTTAGGAATGTACCGCGAGGCACAAGGTTAAAACAGCAACTAAAAGGGACGACACTATAAAAGACAAATTAACAGGCATGTTGTTGTTGTTGTTGTCTGCAGTCCTGAGACTGGTTTGATGCAGCTCTCCATGCTACTCTATCCTGTGCAAGCTGCTTCATCTCCCAGTACCTACTGCAACCTACATCCTTCTGAATCTGCTTAGTGTACTCATCTCTCGGTCTCCCTCTACGATTTTTACCCTCCACGCTGCCCTCCAATGCTAAATTTGTGATCCCTTGATGCCTCAAAACATGTCCTACCAACCGATCCCTTCTTCTAGTCAAGTTCTGCCACAAACTTCTCTTCTCCCCAATCCTATTCAATACCTCCTCATTAGTTACGTGATCTATCCATCTTATCTTCAGTATTCTTCTGTAGCACCACATTTCGAAAGCTTCTATTCTCTTCTTGTCCAAATTAGTTATCGTCCATGTTTCACTTCCATACATGGCTACAGTCCAAACAAATACTTTCAGAAACGACTTCCTGATGCATTAATCTATATTCGATGTTAACAAATTTCTCTTCTTCAGAAACGGTTTCCTTGCCATTGCCAGTCTACATTTTATATCCTCTCTACTTCGACCATCATCAGTTATTTTACTTCCTAAATAGCAAAACTCCTTTACTACTTTAAGTGTCTCATTTCCTAATCTAATTCCCTCAGCATCACCCGATTTAATTTGACTACATTCCATTATCCTCGTTTTGCTTTTGTTAATGTTCATCTTATATCCTCCTTTCAAGACACTGTCCATTCCGTTCAACTGCTCTTCCAAGTCCTTTGCTGTCTCTGACAGAATTACAATGTCATCGGCGAACCTCAAAGTTTTTACTTCGTCTCCATGAATTTTAATACCTACGCCAAATTTTTCTTTTGTTTCCTTTACTGCTTGCTCAAAATACAGATTTAATAACATCGGGGAGAGCCTACAACCCTGTCTCACTCCTTTCCCAACCACTGCTTCCCTTTCATGCACCTCGACTCTTATGACTGCCATCTGGTTTCTGTACAAATTATAAATAGCCTTTCGCTCCCTGTATTTTACGCCTGCCACCTTTAGAATTTGAAAAAGAGTATTCCAGTCAACATTGTCAAAAGCTTTCTCTAAGTCTACAAATGCTAGAAACGTAGGTTTGCCTTTTCTTAATCTTTCTTCTAAGATAAGTCGTAAGGTCAGTATTGCCTCACGTGTTCCAACATTTCTACGGAATCCAAACTGATCCTCCCCGAGGTCTGCATCTACCAGTTTTTCCATTCGTCTGTAAAGAATTCACGTTAGTATTTTGCAGCCGTGGCTTATTAAACTGATAGTTCGGTAATTTTCACATCTGTCAGCACCTGCTTTTTTTGGGATTGGAATTATTACATTCTTCTTGAAGTCTGAGGGTATTTCGCCTGTCTCATACATCTTGCTCACCAGCTGGTAGAGTTTTGTCAGGACTGGTTGTCCCAAGGCCGTCAGTAGTTCTAATGGAATGTTGTCTACTCCGGGGGCCTTGTTTCGACTCAGGTCTTTCAGTGCTCTGTCAAACTCTTCACGCTGTATCGTATCTCCCATTTCGTCTTCATCTACATCCTCTTCCATTTCCATAATATTGTCCTCAAGTACATTGCCCTTGTATAAACCTTCTATATACTCCTTCCACCTTTCTGCCTTCCCTTCTTTGCTTAGAACTGGGCTGCCATCTGAGCTCTTGATATTCATACACGTGGTTCTCTTCTCTCCAAAGGTCTCTTTAATTTTCCTGTAGGCAGTATCTATCTTACCCCTAGTGAGATAAGCTTCTACATCCTTACATTTGTCCTCTAGCCATCCCTGTTTAGCCATTTTGCACTTCCTGTCGATCTCATTTTTGAGACGTTTGTATTCCTTTTTGCCTGCTTCATTTACTGCATTTTTATATTTTCTCCTTTCATCAATTAAATTCAATATTTCTTCTGTTAGCCAAGGATTTCTACGAGCCCTCTTCTTTGTACCTACTTTATCCTCTGCTGCCTTCACTACTTCATCCCTCAGAGCTACCCATTCTTCTTCTACTGTATTTCTTTCCCCTATTCCTGTCAATTGTTCCCTTATGCTCTCCCTGAAACTCTGTACAACCTCTGGTTCTTTCAGTTTATCCAGGTCCCATCTCCTTAATTTCCCACATTTTTGCAGTTTCTTCAGTTTTAATCTACAGGTCATAACCAATAGATTGTGGTCAGAGTCCACATCTGCCCCTGGAAATGTCTTACAACTTAAAACCTGGTTCCTAAATCTCTGTCTTACCATTATATAATCTATCTGATACCTTTTAGTATCTCCAGGGTTCTTCCACGTATACAACCTTCTTTCATGATTCTTAAACCAAGTGTTACCTATGATTAAGTTGTGCTCTCAGGCATAGGATTAAAAAATTACAGCATAATCAAACGTCCTTAGATAGGTGTGTCAAGTTGATAAAACGAAGAACGCGAGCAGCAGCTCCTGGGTCATCCGCTAAAATGGCATCCAGAGTACATGGCAGGCCCAGATCAAGTCGCAGCGAAATAAAATCCGGACAGGACGTTAAAATGTGGCGGACCGTCAGCAATTGCCCACACGGACAGAACAGCGCCGGCGCTGCCGTCAGCAGATGGCGATGGCTGAACTGGCAGTGTCCAATTCGTAGCCGGGCCAAAACGACCTCCTCCCGCCAAGAAGGACGTGAAAAGGATGTCCAAGCTGCGGGAAGAGGTTTCAAGGCCCGAAGCTTGTTGTCCCTAAGTGCAGCCCAATCGGCATGCCACAGCGATAAAATGCGCCGACAAATGACCGTGCTACAATCTGATGAAGGGACACAACAAGAAGCCGTCCGAGGCTGGAGGACCGCAGCCTTGGCCGCGGCATCTGCAGCTTTGTTCCCAGGGATACCGACATGGCCAGGAACCCACATAAAGCTAACTGGAGACCCGTCGTCCACCAGCTGCTGAAGAGAGCGTTGGATCCCGTGCACGAAAGGGTGAACCGGATACGGATCACTGAAGCTCTGGATGGCGGAGCAGATGACATAAGCAGAATGTCGGTGGCGGCAGACGTAAAGAATAGCCTGGTAGAGGGCAAAGAGCTCAGCTGTGAAGACCGAACAATGGCCATGTAGCCGGTATTTGAAACTTTGTGCCCCGACAATAAAAGAACACCTGACCCAGTCATTGGTCTTAGAGCCATCTGTATAAATGAAGGTCATATTAATGAACTTCAAACGAAGTTCAACAAAACAGGAGTGGTATACCGAACTGGGGGTAACCTCCTTTGGGAGTGAGCGGAGGTCAAGGTGAACGCGAACCTGAGCCTGGAGCCAAGGTGGCGTGTGGCTCTCGCCCACTCTAAAAGTTGCAGGGAGTGAAAAATCAAGGTGTTGAAGGAGGCGACGAAAGCGAACTCCAGGGGGTAGCAGGGCAGAGACATACAACCTGTATTGACGGTCGAGAGAGTCGTCAAAAAAGGAACGATACGATGGGTGGTCGGGCATTGACAGTAGCCGACAGGTGTAACGACAAAGCAGTATATAGCGCCGGTAGGTGAGTGGCAATTCATCGGCTTCAGCATGAAGACTCTCGATGGGACTAGTATAAAACGCTCCGATCGCAAGCCGTAAACCCCGATGTTGTATGGAGTTGAGGCGGCGTAAGATGGACGGCCGTGCAGAGGAGTATACAAAGCACCCATAATCCAGCTTGGAGCGGACAATCGACCGATATAGGCGAAGTAGGACAGTTCGATCCGCTCCCCACGACGTGCCACTGAGAACATGGAGGACATTTAGAGAACGGGTACAATGGGCAGCCAAATATGACACATGTGGAGACCAACTAAGTTTCCTGTCAAATGTAAGACCTAAAAATTTTGTTGTCTCCACGAATGGGAGAGCAACAGGGCCGAGTTGTAAGGACGATGGGAGAAACTCTTTGTAGTGCCAGAAGTTAATACAGACCATTTTCTCGGCAGAAAAACGGAAGCCATTGGTGACACTCCAGGAGTAAAGACGGTCAAGAGAACGCTAAAGACAGCGCTCCAGGAAACATGTACGCTGCGCGCTGCAATAGATGGTAAAACCGTCCACGAAAAGGGAGCCTGATACATCATGTGGGAGGCAATGCATTATTGGATTGATCGCTATGGCGAAGAGAGCGACACTCAAAACGGAGCCCTGTGGCACCCCATTCTCCTGGCAAAAGGTGTCTGACAGGACAGAACCCACACGTACCCTGAACTGTCGATCCATTTAAAAGGAACGAATAAAAAGAGGGAGGCGACCGCGAAAGCCCCACGTATGCATGGTGCGGAGAATGCCCGCCCTCCAACAGGTGTCGTAAGCCTTCTCCAAATCAAAGAACACAGGCACGGTCGGGCGCTTCTGCAAGAAGTTATTCATAATGAAGGTCGACAAGGTAACCATATGGTCAACAGCAGAGTGGCGCCTACGAAATCCACATTGTACATTGGTTAGTAGGAGTCGAGATTCGAGCAGCCAAACCAAACGAGAGTTAACCATTCGCTCCATCACCTTACAGACACAGCTGGTAAGCGAGATGGGTCCATAACTGGAAGGCAACTGCTTGTCCTTCCCCGGCTTAAGAATCGGGACAACAATAGATTTGCACCAGCATGTGGGAATATGACCCTTAATCCAGATGGAATTATAAGTACGAAGAAGAAAACCTTTACTCGCAGGAGAAAGGTTCTTCAGCATCTGAATATGAATAGAATCAGGCCCCGGAGCGGAGGACCGTGACCGGGCACGTGCATTTTCGAGTTCCCGCATGGTGAATGGGGCATTGTAGTTTTCACAATTCGAGGCGTGGAAATTAGGTGGCTGAGCCTCCTCTGCCCGTTTTCGGCAGGGGGGTAATGAGTGGAGCTCGAAACCTCTGCGAAAAAGTGGCCAAAGGCATTGGAGACATCCTCAGGGGCCACAAGGACGTCATTTGCGACCGTCAAGCCAGAAACTGGTGAGTGGACCTTAGTGCCAGATAGCTGGTGCAGGCTACCCCAGACAACAGAAGAAGGAGTAAAACTGTTGAAGGTGCTTGTGAAAGCAGCCCAGCTGGCTTTCTTTAAAAATACGACGACACTGCGCACGTAATCGTTTATAATTGATACAATTCGCCACTGTAGGGTGGCGTTTAAAAGTGTGTAAAGCATGTCGACGAGCACGTAAGGCGTCTCTACATGCTGCGGTCCACCAGGGGACCGGTACACGGCATGGAGAAGAAGTAGTGTGAGGGATGGAATACTCAGCAGCAGTGAGAATGACTTCCGTGACGTGTGCGGCCTGACTATCGCAGCTTGTGAAGGTTTGATCCTGAAAGGTCGCCCTGGAAGAGAAGAGCCCCCAGTCTGCTTTGGAGATGTTCCAACTAGTTGAGCACGGAGAGGGGGTATAATGCAGGAGATGGATAACATACAGGAAGTGGTCACTCGAATATGTATCAGAAAGCGCATACCACTCAAACCGGCATGCAAGTTGGGTAGTACATACAGAGAGGTCTAAATGGGAAGAGGTGTGAGAGGTGTCTGAAAGGAAAGTAGGGGCGTCAGTATTGAGGCAGACAAGATTGAGCTGGTTGAAAACGTCTGCTAACAGGGAGCCCCTCGGACAGGATGCTGGAGAGCCCCAAAGAGGATGGTGAGCATTGAAGTCTCCAGTTAACAAAAATGGTGCAGGGAGCTGAGCAATAATTTGCAGCATGTCTGCCCTGGTAACGGCAGACAACGATGGAGTGTAAACGGTACAAATGGAAAATGTAAAAGTGGGGAAAGTAATGCGGACAGCAACTGCCTGCAGGCCGGTGTGCAATGTGATGGGATCATAGTAGATATCATCCCGGACCAGCAACATAACCCCTCCATGAGCCGGAATACCTGCCACAGGGGGTAAGTGAAAACGCACAGAGGTGTAGTGTGCCAAGGCAATTTGATCGCATGGGCATAGCTTCGTTTCCTGGAGGGCTACGACGAGCGGACGGTGCAAGCAGAGCAGCAATTTCAAGTCCTCTCGGTTGGAGCGAATGCTGCGAATATTCCAGTGAATAAGTGCCATCGTGAGAAAAAGAAGATGCAAGAAGGGGTCATCTCGAAGGCCGCTGAGGGCCTGGCTTCGAGCGAGCCCTGCCGCCGCTAGCAGGAGGCGGACAGTCATCGTCCATTTGTTCTATAGGTTCTTCGGCCATCTTATGAAGATGGCCGGGAGGGGGAGCTTCCTCCGCTGGTTAACGGCCAGATGTTGGGCTACCAGGGGTGCGACCAGGCGAAATGGATGACGGCCTGGGGCGGCAACCGCTGGATGGCGCAGAAGGAGAAATGCGCCGTGGCGGGGAAGGAGAACTGTGCTTCCTATGAGCCTTCTTGGAAGGTCGTTTTGTGGAAAGATTGGTCGATGGCTGAGGGTTCAAGGTACGTACAAGGTCTGAACGAGATGGTTCCCTCTTGAAGGCCCGTGCATCTGACTTCTGGGTCTTCGTCCTGGCAGAAGCTGATAAATGTGCTTGTGTCGGAGGGGCGACGGGAGGAAGAGGAGACGTCGACCGGGCGATCTTAGCACTGGCCGAACGGACGACCGTAGTGCTGAAGGTCAGATCACATGTCTGCGTCGCCACCTCCCTGGTAGTCCGAGGAGAGGCGAGGACCGTAATGTACTTCCCCGCTAGGAGCAACGTGGGCTTCCTACTAGCGAATAGCTTGTGAGCAGCTGAGGTGGAGACTTTCTCTTTGACCCGAATTTCTTGGATATAGCGTTCTTCCTTGTAGATGGGACGGTCGCGGGAGGACGCAGCATGGTCACCGTGACAGTTCACACAACGGGGAGACGGAGGTGGGGAGTCACCCTCATGGGCATCCCTGCCACAAGTCACACATGTAGCCGCATTGGAACAAGACTGGCGAGTGTGATTAAA
Source organism: Schistocerca gregaria (assembly GCF_023897955.1). Taxonomy (NCBI): domain Eukaryota; kingdom Metazoa; phylum Arthropoda; class Insecta; order Orthoptera; family Acrididae; genus Schistocerca; species Schistocerca gregaria. Next base: position 759,588,725 of record NC_064920.1, read on the forward strand.
ACGCTGACACTGGTAGCAGCGCGTAGGTGTTGGGACATAGGGGCGAACAGAAATAACCTCTTAGCCTGCTTTGATGTGCGACGGCAGCTGAACACTACAAAGGTCAAGGAAAGTGTCCAGGTCGGTACAAGGTCATTGTTGACCTTTTTCATGACCCTATGGACAGCCGTCACGCCCTGCTCAGCGAGGAAAGACTGAATCTCCTCGTCAGTCAATCCGTCGAGTGATCTATTATATACCACACCACGAGACAAATTCAATGTGCGGTGAGCCTCCACCCGGACAGGGAACGTGTACAGGAGTGTGGCCCGAAGCAGTTTTTGTGCCTGAAATGCGCTCTCAGTTTCTAGTAACAAGGTACCATTACGCAACCTGGTACGAGACTTAACAGATCCGGCTATGGCATCTACGCCCTTCTGGATAACGAAAGGATTGACAGAGGAAAAATCCTTTCCGTCCTCAGATCGAGAAACTACGAGGAACTGTGGGGTAGGCGGTAGTACTTTTGTCACTGGTGGCTGGTCAAGTTTCCGTTTGTGGGCAGAAGTCGAGAGAGAAGAAGAAGAAGAAGAAGAAGAAGAAGAAGAAGACAAATCCATTGCAGAGTAATCCCCCATGATTGCCAGCGTCTCCAATGGCGCGCTCCTTCCTTGTGGGGACCCTCTGAGAGGGCACTCCCACCTTAGGTGATTGTTCACACCTCAGGTCACACCTCCCGAGAAACGGACGGAGGGACCAATCGGCATGGTCGGAAGGGCAATCACCCCTCCCTGGGCCTGGCCTTTACCAGGGGGTATGTGCGTGCCTTACTTGTCTACCCAGGGCGGGGAATTACGCGTTACCCCCGTTACCGGCTACGCGTGCGAACGCGTGGGTCGGCCTTCAGGCACGTACAGGGAGGAAGGAAGAAGAGGAAAAAGAAAGGAGAGAGGGAAATAAAGGACAGACTGTCTCAAACGCCGACGCGGAGACCAAAGAAGGAGAAGAAGGCAAGGAGAAGAGTAAGTAAGACAGTGAGATGGAGAAGAACAAAGAAAGGAACCAACCAAAGGAAGGAAGAAACCAGAAGAAGTGAAAAACCAAAATGAACGCAAATATAGGTCGTGAAACCGTCCGTCTCCGGACGCAGGCACTAACTACCCCCTTGAAGGGGAGGAACTCCTTTTAGTCGCCTCTTACGACAGGCAGGAATACCGGGGGCCTATTCTAACCCCCGAACCTGCAGGGGGGGGGTGTAAGAAAGTGAAGACTAGTTCAATCTGAAAGTGTCAAAAATAAGATTCGATAAAGGTGGCGAATACACCATCCACGAGTTTATGAACTGGTGTGAAGGAAATTGAATTGTGCTAGACTACAGTATTCCTTATAGTCCTCAAGTTATTGGGAAAGCAGAGAGACTAAATGTGACAATAATGAACAAGGCAAGAGCAACAATATTCGATAACAAACTGAAGAAAGGGTTATGGGAAGAGGCAATGCTCACAGCTACATATTGATCAATATGAGCTCATCTATCAATCAGTGCCACACCTGCAGAAAAATGGGTTGGGAAAACACAAGATACTTCAAAACTTGAAATTTTTGGATAAAGAGTTTTTGCCAAAAATCTAAGCCACTTGAAGAAATTAGATGAAACAAGTAATCCACACATTTTGGCTGGTTAAGCTCCAAATGGCTACAGACTGATTGTTGCAGATAGAAGGAATATTGCTGTGTCAAGAGATGTCAAATTTGAACAGTATGTGACAAAAGAAACTATCAAATGACACTAACAATCACATAAATAAAATTAAATACCAAGGAAATAAAGGAGAAGAAAAATCAAGAGGAAAGAACATGCACTGAAGATGCAAGAACCCACATTATTAGAGACAGAAAGAATGTATTAATGGTCTAGACAAGCAATAGATAAAGAAGAGAAATCTCTCTAACAGAATGAAATGTGGAAGTTGGTCAATCCAGAGAAGGCAAAAGGGAATGAGATCTTAAGAAGCAAACAGATCATTGAAGTCAAACATGATGGTCAACTGAAGGCCAGACTAATTGTCAGATATTGTTAACAAGAAATGGGTATAGATTTCAAGGAATTATTCAGCTCAGCACTAGACAGATGTTCAGTAAGACCACTGTTTGCTCGGGCAGCACAGAAACATTTCCATGTGAGACTTATTGATGAACAAAAAAGCATTTCTCTATGGACACTGGATGAAGAGATTTTTATGAAGATACCTGAAGGATATGAAGGAGCTGGAAAAATTTGGCTTTTGAAGAAAGCTCTGTATGGACTTAAACAAGCTCCATCCAGATAGAATAAAATTCTGACAAATTTTCCAAAAACAGAAGGACTAATTCAGTCGAATTCAGATTAGAGCATATTTAAAGATGTAACTGAAGAAATGTATCGATACTTGGATATGCAAGCTGATGATTGAATCATAATAGGAAAAGACTTGAAGAAAACTGAAAATATACTGAAGAGACTTGGGAAGAGTTTTGAAATGGTCATGGGAGAAAATCTGGACATGTACATGGGGATAAATGCTACAAGCTTGCAATCAACAATGATGTGTTATGGATGTCACTGCCTCATATAGGTGTGAAATTTCACTATGTTAGTGAGCAGTGCATAGACGATTTGTTTGGGATAAAATACTGTAGTATAGAAGGACAACTAGTAGATATACTGAATAAAGTTCTGCGAAGATCAATGTCTGAGAAATTTAGGAATGCTATTATCAAACGATTACCACAACTTATCTGTTTTCGAAAAATATTACGTGACAACTGCTTACTGTGTGATTAAGTAAAATTGTGAAAATCCTGATTTAATTGAAAACAAACATTATATTTTAAGGGGGGATGTTGAAAGTGTCGAAGAACATGCTGAAAAACAATGTTTACTGTGTGTTTTTAAGAATTGGCAATCATAAAAAAAATAATGTGAGTTATTTAAGAGTTTGTATATGCAAAAAGATATATGAGTGGTCGGATGTCACAGCAACGTGGCAATTTATGTAGTTTCTAATCTGTGTTGTGTGCCTTATTATACTTCCAGTAATGTGGACACAAACTAATGAAAAAACCACTAGTATCAATGAGCTATTTAAAAAATACAATGCAACAATTGTAACAAATTAGTTTATCTAAAAACAAAGATGATGTGACTTACCAAACAAAAGCGCTGGCAGGTCGATAGACACACATACATACACATCATCTTTGTTTTTAGATATATTTTTCCCACATGGAATGTTTCCCTCTATTATAAAAAATTAGTTTTACAATCACACACACACACACACACACACACACACACACACCAAGTGATGGCAGAGCATACACATAAAAGATTATTGTGATTGGCAAGCTTTCAGAGCCAGTGGCTCCTTTTTCAGGCAGAAGGGTTGAAGGGGAAGGAAGATGGGTGAAAGGATAAGGACTGGAGAGGTCTAGGAAAAGGGGTAGATTTTGGGAAAGCCACCCAGAAACACAGGTCAGGGGAAAATTACTGTACAAGGTGAGAAGGAAAGACTGATTGTTGGGGACTGTATCAGACAAGATTTGAAAACCTGACAGCTTAAAGGTGGAAGACAAGTTAATATGCAAGACAGAGATTACTACTAAAACATCATGCATAAGTTAATAAGAGTAAGAAGCTAAGTGCATTGTACGTAACAGAGGTGGGAGGGGGCACTTCGGAGTACACCATTTGTGACTCATTATTATCCTGGTCTGGAATGTGTTAATCAGCTACTTCAACAACGCCATGAATTCCTAAAATCATGCCCTGAAATGAGACCCATTCTGTCAAAAATTTTGCCCACTACACCTAGAATAGCTTTTCATCGCACTCCCAATCTCCGCTATATTCTTGTCAGACCCAATGGTTCTTCTGCACTCATCTCCCTACCCTATGGCTCCTACCCCCGTGACCCTTACCGCTGCAAGACTTGCCCTAAGCACCCTCCTACCACCATCTATAATAGCCCTGTAACTGGTAAAATATATACTATCAAAGGGAGAGCCACCTGCAAAATGACATGTCACGTACCAGCTATTATGTAAACACTGTTCAGCCTTCTATATCAGCGTGGCTACAGCCAAATTATCAATTAGGATGAATCGGCATAGGTAGAGAGTATAAACTGGCAATTCACAATATCCTGCTGCAGAACTTGTTCTACAACATGACATTCGTGACCTCAGCGCCTGTTTCCACACGCGCCATCGGGATTCTTTCCCCAGACACCAGTTTCTCAGAACTCCGCAGGTGGGAACTAGCACTACGACATGTCCCTGGTTCTCGCCACCCACCTGGCCTTAATTTATGTTAATTTCTTCTGTCTCAGCTTTTCTACACTGTGACTACTCTTTTCTTCATTCCGTTTCAATTTTCTAGATCTTTTGTCGTCTTCCCCGTCTATTTTTCATCACTCTCTTCCACCTCCATTACGTACAATGCACTTAGCTTCTCACTCTTATTAACCCAAGCATGGTGTTTTAGTAGTAATCTCTGTTTTTCATATTACCCTGCCTTCCACCTTTAAGCTCTCAGGTTTCCAAATCTCACCCGATGAAGTCCCCAACAATCAGTCTTTCTTTCTCATGCCACACACAGATAAATAAAAGAGGGAGAAAAAGAGAGAGAGAGATAGATAGAGAGAGAGAGAGAGAGAGAGAGAGAGAGAGAGAGTTTTTGTGATATATTATTACAAAAATAATCCTTTGACACTTCACGCATCTACCAGTGTGTAACAAAATATTATTTAGACAATGAAGAAAAGAGCAGCAACTGATTGTTAAATCCATCAATTTATTACAGCAGATATGAACTATTATACAGTCATATTCAGTGCTTATAATAACAAATGACATTAGTCCAAACCGACATGTAGCAAACAATATTGGATGATGTAGAGAATACCGGAGACTAAAGTAATTTCGCAATCAATTGCTGCTCTTTTCTCCATTATCTATATTCAATGATCAGGATTATATGGATTCCAATCTAGTTAAAATATTAATTTTGACATTTGTTTTATAATTTCTGTGTGTGTATCACCTGCTATTAACAAAAATTCTTGAGCACTGCTTGCATTATACCAAAATTTTCAATCATAGGTTTTACATGAAAATTGTCCTGTTTTTGTAACGTAGAACAGACACTGGAAAATTGTCTCTGAAACCAGTAATATATTTAAAAAGAAATTATACATCAGCCTCATGGTAACAACATACAGGGTGAGTCACGAGATAATATTAATAACAGCAAGATTGTTGACACCAGAAATTAACAGCAGAGAAATTCTATGGTCAGACTGGGATATTTATAGTAAGGGTAGGTTAGTTGCCATTGGTAATGGTGTATTCATTGCAGTAAAGTAATGAACAACATCAATCATGTATTCCAAAGGTGATTTAACTGGATCAAGCTAAGCATCAAAGGACAATAAAAAAATGATAATTGGACGCTTCTGTTGACCACCTAAATCAGGAGTTGTAATGGCAGAGTGGTTCAGAGAGAACCTGCAGAATATTGTTAAAATTTTCCTGGTCATACTGTTGTAATGGGGATGTGACTTCAACTTGCCAGGTATATATTGGGTGAGTCGTGCTATCAAAACTGGTTCCAGAGACAGGGACTCATGAGACATCCTGAATGCCTTGTACGAAACTGTTTCAACAGATAGAACCAAATCATTAAGGTAACATCTTACACCACCTAGTAACAAACAGATCTGATCATATTTAATCAGTTAATGTAGAATAAGGTATCAGTAATCATACGGCTATGATAGCAACTATGACTAAGGATTTCACAAGGAATGTTAAGAAAAGTAGGAAGACATTTTTGTTTACCAAGAGTGACAGGGTACAAATTGCAGAGTATCTGACAAGTCAGAATCCAATACTCAATGGCAAGGACGAATATGTGGAACACAAATGGAAAAATTCAAAAGCATCATTCAATACATCTTAGACAGGTATGTTTACAGCAAGGTCTTAAGGGATGGTGAAGACCCACCGTGGTTTAATAGCCATGATAGAAAACTGTTTGACTCTGAAAGCGACATTTGTCAGTCAATTTGAGTAAAAACACTAAGAGGTTTTAGTCTTATGTAAAACCAGTAAGTGGCTTGAAATCCTCTACTCATTCAATCGGTGACCATACTGGCATCAAATTGGAAGATAATAGAAAGAAGGACAAAATACGGAAATCATTCTTCAGACATTGATTCATTGTGGCAAATCAGAACAAGGCCCATCCTTTCAATCATAGTACAAATGTCGAAATAGCAGGTATTGAGATAACTGATTGCAGAATAGAAAAGCAAATACCATCACACAGTAGTGGAAAGCCATCAAGATCGGATGAGATACCTATAAGGTTCTACAAAGATGACATGAAAGAACTTACCCTCCCTTCCAGCAGCAATTTATCATGGATGCCTAGTGACTGGAAAAAAGTACAGTTCATTCCCATTTTCTAAAAAGGCCATAGGACAAATGCACATAATTATAGGCCTATATCATTGAGATTGTAGAATTATGGAATTAAGCATTATGACATTTTTGGTAAACAAAAATCTCATCTATAGAAATCAACATGGATTACATAAACAAGTTTGCGAAACTCAGATCGCTCTGTTCATCCACAGCACTGTAGATAATGGTGCTCACGGTGCTGCTGTGTTCCTTAAATTTAGGAAGGCATTTGACAGTGTCCCCCATTGATGGTTAGTGGGAGGGGGGGGGGGGGGGGACTTTTCAAGACCAGACCTGCAACTGGATTTAAGACTTCCTTGCAGAAGACAGACCTCAATATATCACTTTTAATGAAACAAAATTGACAGATATAATGGTAATTTCTAGAGTACCCCAAGGAAGTGTGACAGCACCATTACCATTTACAACATATATAAATGATCTAACCAAAAGCATTGGAAGTTCTTTAAGACTGTTTGCAGATGATGTGATTTTCTATAAGAAAGTAGCAACACCAGAAGACTGTATCAATTTGCGGAATGATCTGCAGTGGATTAATGGTTGGTGAAAGCTTTGGGAGTTGACCATGAATGCAAATAAATGTAACGTAATGCGCATACACAGGAAGAGAAATCCGCTACTCTGTAACTACACTATTTATGACAAACTGTTGGAAATAGTTTCACTGTAAAATATCTAGGAGCAACTATCCAGCATAACGAGCATGAAGTAACTATTCATTGTCATGAGCAAGGCATCCAACAGTCAAACTCCACTTTCAAAAGAGTAGACACATTTAAATACTTGGAAGTATTTTTAGGGAGCAGACTAGAATGGAAATTGAGATCAAAGCAAGGATGCCAGAATAAGTGGAGGATATTTTGGCTTATGGGATGTGCTGTGCAGTTTCAAGAAATTTTAAAACCATACCATACCAGAGTTTAATCCTCCCAGTATCTGTATATGGCTTTGGAACGTTCACATGAAGGAAAACAGATGAACAAATCTGCTAGTCTTAGACAGAAAGATATTAAGGACAATGTCTGTCCCAAGAAGGGACACTAAGTCACAGGAATGGAGGGTATTAAAAAACCAGGAACTGGTAGAGCCATATTTACAAATTGATATAATCTGAAGGATGAAGAAAAGAAGACCGGTGTGGTCTGGACACCTAATTAGAACGGAAGATAAAAGTCTACCATGAGCATGATTATCAGGATCCGTGGTAGGCAGAAGGGGCCAAGGAATGCCATGGACAATATCAATAGGAATATGAAGGCGGTGGGCCAAAGAAAAGGAGAGTGGACAACGAAAGCCAGGACTAGAAATGATTGTTGAAGGAAAGCGGAGGACACACATGGTCTCCCAGGCAAAAGTGACAGTTAAAAAGAATGAAGAAGAAGAACCATTCACGGCAACCTTATTGGAATGACCACATAAAACAAGTAGTATGAAAAGCAGATACCAGATAGAGATTCATATCAGAATCCTAAGAAAATATTACTAATCTACAAAGGAAGTGGTTTCTAAGGGACTTGCGCACCTGATTCTTGAGTATTGTTCATAAATGTGGGATCCTTACCAGGTAGGACTCATGGAAGAGGGGGTGGGGGCAGGGAGGGGAGAGGGAGACAGGGATGAGGGAGGGGGGGACGAGAGGGAGAGAGGGAGAGGGAGAGGGAGAGAGGGAGAGAGAGAGAGGGGGGGGGGGAGAACACAACAAACAGAGGCACATTTCAACAAGGGATGATTTTACAGATACAAGAGCATTACGTCGATGCTCAACAATCTCCCGTGGCAGACATTACAAGGGAGGTGTTTATATCAGATGCAGTCGTTTGATATCAAAATTTCGATAGAAAACTTTCCAGGAACAGACAGATAATGTATTACTTCCACCCACATACATCTCACGAAATGACCACAATGAGAAAATTCGAGAAATTGGAGCTAATACAACGGCTTACCAATAATCATTCTTCCCTCATTCTGTTTGTGAGTGGAACAGGGTGTGTGGATGGGGTGAAGGGGTGGGGTGGGAGAAGAATCAGATGGTAGTATCAAAAGCACCTTTTGTCGCACACTGTTAGGTGGCTTGCAGACTATGATGTATATGCTGTGAAACACAGTGAACAAAAACTATTTCTGTAATACTTCAATTTTTAAAAATAAAGCCAGCCCATTTATACATGGTTATTCACAGAAAAACTAAAAACATTATAATAAACTGAAAAATGTTATACGAAAAAGTGACAAACTGATACCTGTGTGGGAACTGAACTGCAGCCAGTACATCAGCTTCAGAATCTGTTTCACAAATAGTCCACTTTCCCATAAGAAAAGGTACTCCTTCACAAATAAGGACACAACAGATAGTGGTTGATGTGCGTAATCCTGTGAAAAGAGCATCAATTTGAGAGAGAACATTTTGGATGATTGGAGGGATAACAAAATTACAAGATGAATTTAACACAGTTTATAATAACTGAGGTGACAAAAGTCATGGCATACCTCCAAATATCATGTAGGAGCTGCTTTTGCCCGGCGTAGTGCACCAACTCAATGTGGCATAGACTCAACAAGTTGTCGGAAGTCTCCTGCAGAAATACTGAGCCGTGACAACTCTATAGCTGACCATAATTGCGAAAGTGTTGTCAGTGCAGGCTTTTGTGCACAAACTGACCTCTCAATTATGTCGCGTAAACATTTGAGGGCACTCTGCTAGGCGATATGGGTGACCCAATTATATGCTCAGATCGTCCAGAGCGTTCTTCAAACCAATCACCAATAATTGTGGTGCAGTGTCATGGCGCACTGTCATCCATAAAAATTTCATCGTTGTTTGTTGCAAATGATCTCCAAGTAGCTGCACACAACTATTTCCAGTCAATAATCAGTTCATTTAGACCAGATGACCCAGCCCATTCCTCATAAATACAGCCCACACCACTACGGTGTCACCGCCAGGTTTCACGATGCCTTGTTGACAACTTGGGTCTGTGGCTTCATGATGTCTGCACAACATTCAGACCATACCATCAGCTCTTAGCAGCTGAAACTGGGACTCATCTGACCAGGCCATGGTTTTGCAGTCGTATCCGGTCCAACTGATATGGTCACAAGCCTAGGAGAGGCACTGCAGGTGATTTCCTGCTGTTAGCAAAGGCACTCCCCTCAGTCGTCTGCTGCTAAAGCCCATTAATGCCAAATTTCACCTCATTATGTAACGGATACATTCGTCGTATGCCCACATTGCTTGCTGCCATTATTTCATGCAGTGATGCTTGTCTGTTAGCACTGACAACTCTACTTGTCTGCTAGCATTGACAACTCTACACAAACCCCACTGATCTCGGTTGCTAAGTGAAGGTCATAGGCCACTGTGATGTCTGTGGTGAGAGACAATGCCTGAAATGTGGTATTCTTGGAACACTCTTGACAGCACTGGACCTCAGTTCCCTAATACTTTCTGAAATGGAATGTCCCATGGGTCTAGCTGCAACTACCATTCTGTGTTCAAAGTCTCATTTCCTGTGGTGCACCCATAACCATGTTGGAAACCTTTCCACATTAATCACCTAAGTACAAATGACAGCTTGTCAATGCACTGTCCTTTTATGCCTTATGTACATGATACTACTGCCATCTGTATATGTACATATCACTATCCCATGACTTTTGTCCCCTCTGTGGAAACATCAGCAACAACATCTACATTTTTATGAGAGTGTTATCTAACAATATGGCTAATACTGATGTAAATAAAATAGAAAGAAACTTCCACATGGGAAAAATATATTAAAAACAAAGATTCCAAGACTTACCAAGCGGGAAAGCGCCGGCAGACAGGCACAATGAACAAAACACACACACAGAATTACTAGCTTTTGCAACCGATGGTTGCTTCTTCAGGAAAGAGGGAAGGAGAGGGAAAGACGAAAGGATGTGGGTTTTAAGGGAGAGGGATGGATATGTGTGCGTGTGTACACCTGTCCTTTTTTTCCCCCTAAGGGAAGTCTTTCCGCTCCCGGGATTGGAATGACTCCTTACCCTCTCCCTTAAAACCCACATCCTTTCGTCTTTCCCTCTCCTTCCCTCTTTCCTGAAGAAGCAACCATCGGTTGCGAAAGCTAGTAATTCTGTGTGTGTGTTTTGTTCATTGAGCCTGTCTGCCGGCGCTTTCCCGCTTGGTAAATATGGCTAATACTGGCGCACTAAATCCAATCATCCATTCCAGTGCCCTTTATCTAGCCAATGTTGGGTCGGAACTAGGACAGTATATCTACAATTACACAGAGCATCAACCATATCTGTATGTAAGGACATTATTATGATGGGGTTGGCACTCCCGAAGGAATTTTAAAGCTACTGCCAAATGTGATGTCAATTAAGACCAAACAGTGTGCTAACCATACCTCAGTTCATGTCAGTGCTTCACTTTGCTATCAGTACTTTAGTTTTTAACAGATGTCAGATGCAGAAGATACGTCAGTTGGTTCTTAGTTCCAAAATATGCAAAATCTATGCCATTTGGCAGTTTGATACCTGTTACTCAACTGTTTCTTACATTGAGACTTCTTTTATGAAGCACACTGTATACAGATTTTTTTTTTAAACCAAGATGATTTAAACAGTTATGAAACCTGAAGGTGTCCTAATACATGATGAAAAGGAAGAATCACCTGACTACTCTGTCTATCTATAATAAGGACCTGGATGCTACAAGGGTGGCTTGAAAAGTTCTCAGAATGGAACAGAAAAAAGTACTTACATCACTTAAACTTTTTTTATTTTTCAATGTAGTCTCCTCGTAGATTAATGCACTTTGTTTAACGATGTTCCAGTGCCTTGATCCCATCTCGAAAATGATTTTCCTCCAGGCCTGCAGAATAGTTGTCAAATCCAGCTATCAATTCCTCGTTTAAAATTAATCTTTGTCCACCAAGAAAAATTTTCAATTTTGGGAAGAGATGGAAGCCTTATGCAGTGATGTCAGGTACATAAAGTGGGTTTGGCAACAATTCATACCTTGTTGTTGTTGTGGTCTTCAGTCCTGAGACTGGTTTGACGCAGCTCTCCATGCTACTCTATCCTGTGCAAGCTTCTTCATTTCCCAGTACCTACTGCAACCTACATCCTTCTGAATCTGCTTAGTGTAGCCATCTCTTGGTCTCCCTCTACGATTTTTACCCTCCACGCTGCCCTCCAATACTAAATTGGTGATCCCTTGATGCCTCAGAACATGTCCTAGCAACCGATCCCTTCTTCTGGTCAAGTTGTGCCACAAACTTCTCTTCTCCCCAATCCTATTCAATATTTCCTCATTAGTTATGCGATCTACCCATCTAATCTTCAACATTCTTCTGTAGCACCACATTTCGAAAGCTTCTATTCTCTTCTTGTCCAAACTATTTATCATCCATGTTTCACTTCCACACATGGCTACACTCCATACAAATACTTTCAAAAATGATTTCCTGACACTTAAATCTATACTCGATGTTAACAAATTTCTCTTCTTCAGAAACGCTTTCCTTGCCACTGCCAGTCTACATTTTATATCCTCCCTACTTCGACCATCATCAGTTATTTTGCTCCCAAAATAGTAAAAGTCCTTTACTACTTTAAGTGCCTCATTTCCTAATCTAATTCCCTCAGCATCACCCGATTTAATTCGACTACATTCCATTATCTTCGTTTTGCTTTTGTTGATGTTCATCTTATATCCTCCTTTCAAGAAACTATCCATTCCGTTCAACTGCACTTCCAAGTCCTTTGCTGTCTCTGACAGAATTACGATGTCATCGGCGAACCTCAACATTTTTATTTATTCTCCATGGATTTTAATACCTACTCCGAATTTTTCTTTTGTTTCCTTCACTGCTTGCTCAATATACAGATTGAATAACATTGGGTAGAGACTACAACCCTGTCTCACTCCCTTCCCAACCACTGCTTCCCTTTCATGTCCCTCGACTCTTAAAACTGCCATCTGGTTTCTGTACAAATTGCAAATAGCCTTTCGCTCCCTGTATTTTACCCCTGCTACCTTCAGAATTTGAAAGAGAGTATTCTAATCAACATTGTCAAAAGCTTTCTCTAAGTCTACAAATGCTAGAAACGTAGGTTTGCCCTTCCTTAATCTAGCTTCTAAGATAAGTCGTAGGGACAGTATTGCCTCACGTGTTCCAACATTTCTACGGAATCCAAACTGATCTTCCCCGAGGTCGGCCTCTACTAGTTTTTCCATTCGTCTGTAAAGAATTCGCGTTAGTATTTTGCAGCTGTGACTTATTAAACTGATAGTTCGGTAATTTTCACATCTGTCAACACCTGATTTCTTTGGGATTGGAATTATTATATTCTTCTTGAAGTCTGAGGGTATTTCGCCTGTCTCATTCATCTTGCTCACCAGATGGTAGAGTTTTGTCACGACTGGCTCTCCCAAGGCCGTCAGTAGTTCTAATGGAATGTTGTCTACTCCGGGGGCCTTGTTTCGACTCAGGTCTTTCAGTGCTCTGTCAAACTCTTCACGCAGTATCGTATTTCCCATTTCATCTTCATCTACATCCTCTTCCATTTCCATAGTATTGTCCTCAAGTACATCGCCCTTGTATAGACCCTCTATATACTCCTTCCACCTTTCTGCTTTCCCTTCTTTGCTTAGAACTGGGTTTCCATCTGAGCTCTTGATGTTCATACAAGTGGCTCTCTTATCTCCAAAGGTCTCTCTAATTTTCCTGCAGGCAGTGTCTACCTTACCCCTTAGTGAGATAAGCCTCTACATCCTTACATTTGCCCTCTAGCCATCCCTGCTTAGACATTTTGCACTTCCTGTTGATATCGTGTTTGAGACGTTTGTATTCCTTTTCGCCTGCTTCATTTACTGCATTTTTATATTTTCTCCTTTCATCAATTAAATTCAATATTTCTTCTGTTACCCACGGATTTCTATTAGCCCTAGTCTTTTTACCTACTTGATCCTCTGCTGCCTTCACTACTTCATCCCTCAAAGCTACCCATTCTTCTTCCACCATATTTCTTTCCCCCATTCCTGTCAATTGCTCCCTTATGCTCTCCCTGAAACTCTGTACAACCTCTGGTTCTTTCAGTTTATCCAGGTCCCATGTCCTTAAATTCCCACCTTTTTGCAGTTTCTTCATTTTTAATCTACAGGTCATAACCAATAGATTGTGGTCAGAGTCCACATGTGCCCCTGGAAATGTCTTACAATTTAAAACCTCGTTCCTAAATCTCTGTCTTACCATTATATAATCTATCTGATACCTTTTAGTATATCCAGGCTTCTTTCATGTATACAGCCTTCTTTTATGATTCTTGAACCAAGTGTTACCTTTGATGAAGTGCTCTGTGCAAATTTCTACCAGGCGGCTTCCTCATTAATTTCTTTGCTCCAGTCCATAATCACCTACTACTACGTTTCCGTCTCTCCCTTTTCCTACTACCGAATTCCAGTCACCCACAACTATTAAATTTTCGTCACCCTTCACTATGTGAATAATTTCTTTTATTGGATCATAAATTTCTTCAATTTCTTCGTCATCTGCAGAGCTAGTTGGCATATAAATTTGTACTACTGTAGTAGGTGTGGGCTTCGTATCTATCTTGGCCACAATAATGCGTTCACTATGCTGTTTGTAGTAGCTTACCCGCATTCCTATTTTCCTATTAATTATTAAACCTACTCCTGCATTACCCCTATTTGATTTTGTGTTTATAACCCTATAATCAGCTGACCAGAAGTCTTGTTCCTCCTGCCACTGAACTTCACTAATTCCCACTATATCTAACTTTAACCTATCCATTTCCCTTTTTAAATTTTCTAGCCTACTTGCCCGATTAAGGGATCTGAAATTCCACGCTCCGATTGGTAGAACGCCAGTTTTCTTTCACCTGATAATGACATATTCTTGAGTAGTCCCCGCCCTGAGATCCGAATGGGGGACTATTTTTCCTCCGGAATATTTTACCCAAGAGGACACCATTATCATTTAATCATACAGTAAAGCTGCATACCCTCGGGAAAAATTACGGCTGTAGTTTTCCCTTGCTTTCAGCCGTTCGCAGTACCTGCACAGCAAGGCCGTTTTGGTTATTGTTACAAGGCCAGATCAGCCAATCATCCAGACTGTTGCCCCTGTAACTACTGAAAAGGCTGCTGCCCCTTTTCAGGAACCACACGTATGTCTGGCCTCTCAACAGATACCCCTCCGTTGTGGTTGCACCTACGATACGGCTATCTGTATCGCTGAGGCACACAAGCCTCCCCATCAACGGCAAGGTCCATGGTTCATACCTTACTTCATGTAATTTTGCCACGGTGATGGCATGTGTTTTTAATCCAGCGTCAAAGAGTCACGGCACCCATCTTGCAGACAATTTTTTCAATTCTAATTCTTCAGTTAAAATGTGATATACCCTTTCATATGACATCTGGCAAGCACGTGCAATTTCACGCATTTCCATCAGTGATCCTCCATGACAATTTTGTGCACGTTTGCAATGATTTCTGGAGTAGTGACACATCTTGGCTGACCACTGCGCAGATCATCATCTAAGCTCTCCCGACCTAATTTAAATTCATTAGTCCACTTGGCGACAGCTGAATATGAAGGAGCAGAGTCCCCCAGTGTATTTTGGAAATCAGCATCAATGTCCTTTGCTTTCATACCTTTCTTTACGAAGTACTTAATCACTGCTTGAATCTCTATTTTTTCCACAGAGCCACATCACTGCCGCAGCTTTCTTGACGTGGCATTTGTTTGCAGGCAACAGTCCAATGAATATCATGTGAACAAATTGTTGCGCTACCGCTAACCTCTTGTGCTGATTCAGAGAACTTTTCAGTCCACCCTCGTAAATATTATTTATATAGTCACTGAATAAAATGGAACCTTGGACATTGGAGATAAGTACTCTTTCTGATATGACAGTCCTTATGAGAAAAGCTTTCATTAAAGGAAAAAAATAGTGTTTACCACTAAAAGAGGATGCAAACGATACATATTTTTGCTGGTTCAATTCCCTTTAACACTGTTATAGTTCTCAGGGATCACTGGCTGAGCAATGG
The DNA here is from genome assembly GCF_023897955.1 of Schistocerca gregaria. NCBI lineage: Eukaryota > Metazoa > Arthropoda > Insecta > Orthoptera > Acrididae > Schistocerca > Schistocerca gregaria. Next base: position 759,604,302 of record NC_064920.1, read on the forward strand.
ATAGTCTGGGAGAAAGAAGTGGTGCTGCAAGATGACAACATTGGATCTTCAGAGAGTCCTTAGTCTTCACTGATGGTTCTCGTGAAGAAGAAGAACCCCACATGTTGTTTCCATCAAATCCCAACAACTGAAAAAAATCATGAAAAAAATGTGTGTCTATTGATCATACCTTAGACTGCTTGAGAGGAGCAAAGTATTTCTCAAATACGGACATGCAAACACGCTATTGGCTGATCAGAGAATGAGTGGCTTCCTAACTACTGATAGTCTCTCCGAGTTCAAATTTATGCTGGTTGTAGTATATAATATGTCACCCACATTCAAGCAGATGATAGACAACCTGCTTGACCCCTAAAATGTGCAAGATATATGGAAAGATGATACTTTATTTTTCTTTTGGGGAAGGGGGTGGTGGTGTTTCTCTGAAGGACATCTAGGCTGCTTGACAACTTTATTGAAGTGTGTCTCAAACCGAATCCAAAATGATGCCTCTTTGCCAACCAAGAAATAAAAACCTTGGGCCGCCTAGTGGATGGTGATTGTGATGGTGTCCATCTGGGGGATATCAGTCACATATTTTCCTGACTCATCAGCAGATTGGTGATGTGAGAAGTTTTCTCATAATGTGATCATACTACCAGTGATTCATAAAGGATTTCTTTACAAAATCATGCCCCTTGCAAGAACTACTGCAGAGAGACACTAAATCTTCGCGGAACAAGGCACAATTAAGTTCTTTTCTTGTCCTGAAGGAGGCGCTAACATCATCTCGTCCTAGCATTTTGTGAAGAGAATGCATAAACCGAACTTCACACCAGTGCTAGGGGCTCTGAAAAAGATGTAGTTCTAGTATAAATTCAGGAAGGTATTGAAATGAAACGGTGAGAGCTTATCCTACCAGAGTACTCTCCAAGTCCACGATGAACTACTCTACAACCAAGAAAGAGTATCTTGTAGTAGTTTGGGAAATCAAAATGTTCTGGTCACACTTCTTTCACAAACCATTCTCCACTGTGATTGAACACCATGCTCTATACTTGTTGAAAGGCCTGCTTCATATCTCAGGTCGACTGGTGACTTCAGGAATGCATTGTCACTGAGGTGTGTAAAAACAGAATTTAACACATGGACACTAATTGCCTTTCAAAGCTTTCTGTGGCCGAACAAAGCAGCATGGATGAAATCTCATCACCTGGGATCCATGAAGTTCTAAACAGAATTAGGCATCAGCCAGGCCCCTGTCAAGCCATTAGCCATTACATGGGCCACTGTAAGGACTACCAGAGGTGGGAGCGTCTGCCCCAAACCACCTCCAGCGCATCTGGTACCAACTCCAACTGCAGCAACAACATTCCACCTAGTTGGAATCAACCTCTTAGGGAGATTCCCAAAGTTGACAAACAGGTATCAATGGACAACAGTCTGAACTGACTACCTCACCCACCATGCTGTCACTAAAACTCTGCCAACTGCTGAAGCTCCCGAAATTGTAAAAGACATCATTCTGATGTATGGAGCACCTAAGTGATGATCTCTGATTGTGGAAAGTTTTCTAGTCGAGACTAGTATCAGTGGTAATTTCACATTGCATTATCACCCACAGATGAATGGTCTCTCTGAACGATTTAATAAGATAATGTCAGATACGCTTTCACATAGCAACGTCACTCACAGATGAATGGTATCTCTGAATGATTTAATAAGACAATGGCAGATATGCTCTTAATGTATGCTGAACACGGAGTTTGGGACACAGTTATGCCTGTCACAGCATTCACATGTAACAAAGCGAAGCTAGATACTACCTGGTCATGAGGTCAAAATGACGTAGTTTCCATTTCAAAGAGACGATATTCAGGATGACTAGATGAAACACCTCATCACCAAGATGGAAGATGAAAATCAGATGGCTTGGACCCTGGATCCCAAGAGTAGTTAACGTCAAGCACTGACTAGTCCAGAAGATTGGGTATGGATTTTCACACTTGTGCAGGAAGTGGGACTATCGGAAAAGTGATCAAAATGCTACTTTGGGCCACCTGTATCCTTTGCTGCTTGTCGGACGTCACATATGAAGTTGAAGATTATGTCCCTCAAGATAAAAGTGCAGGGATGGCCATGTACTCTTTATGAAGCCTTATTACAGTCCTAGGTGCAGACTGATGATTGGAGAATTCTCATTCAAGGAAACTAAAGTCCCACCTAGTCATCACAAAGCTGCAATTGGTTAACTTCGACACTTGTCATAGTGAAGAGGATGTCACAACATGACCAGAGTGCGAGGATCCACCAACACTGCCGTACATAGGGCCAGAGACAAGATCTAGATCCAGGGTGTTGCAGTCAGCTCTAATAAGAACTTCTGAAGCAGGAAGTCACTGTATCTCCAGGGGAGGGGGCGATGCGAAAAGTGGTGCTGCATTCAGTGTGGCATAGTGGTTAGTGTCACTGGCTGGTCTGCTACAAGTCGCCAGTTCAGACCCAACCACCAGCAATCATTTGTTACCAGTGACCCAGTGACACTTTGTGTGGGTAGTTTTAAGTAAGTATCTACAGCCATACAATTTGTGTAGCATAGAGTATAATGTTTATGGGCCACTCTGTAGTGTTATTAATAAATTTCAGAGAAAAATGATAAATGAGTGAAAGTCATTACTTTCACATAAATCACGTGATGCAAACAGTGCACGTCAGGAAAATTGTCTGAAGGCATGAATGTTGTGTGTTCCATATTGAATTGGAATTTGGATTGGTATCTAATGATGGGAGTACATTATGATGTATGTAATAACCAAGGTAAATATTGTATGTGAAGAGTGTGTGTGTGTGTGTGTGTGTGTGTGTGTGTGTGTGTGTGAGAGAGAGAGAGAGAGAGAGAGAGAGAGAGAGAGAGAGAGAGAGATTTAGTATGTATTTGTGACACTTAGCACACACTATACTGAATTATTGAGACTCATTGCTGCAGTCCTTTGTTGTGGACTCTTTATGACAGACTTCTTCAAAGTGCCACACGAAGAATTATGTCAGTTTCTATGATTTAGTCGCGGAAGCAGGAAGCTGAAATTTGAGTCACCTGCTGTGCTGCTTAAAGAACACACTATGTGTAAACGAAGCAAAACTGCAGAAGTAGTTTTTTGGAAACATTGTACTTGTGGAGGAGGGAAAAAAAACAACAACTTATTTTGAACTCGCAAGTTTTTTGACTATGCAGTTGTTGTCAAACAACAGCAGAAAAACTAATGGTTAAAAATACTTGATTATTTCATATTGTAGATGTAGCACCACAGCCTGATGATCAGGTGCTACAATACTTCAAAGCAGAGTAACTCACTGCCCAATGTTCAATGAATTTGCAGTGAATTAAGAGTGCATACTGTGATTGCTAATCTGAGGGATGTAGAAATTAGCAGTCTGAAACTGTTGTCATATTTTGAAATGTGTATCTCCAAATCACAGAGAAATGAACACTAGTTTAAAATGCACAGTGGGGAAAAAGACCCTGACACAGCCATGATTCTACGCAACAACCGTTTAGCACCCAGCTAGATGCTTTACCATTAGACCAGCAGACTGTATGTGAGTCAGACTCGCTTGCTGCGTTCTCAAGAAACTCCTGTTCTCTTGAGTTATGGCAATTGGTGGCATTGGTGTCGTTTCTGCAACTTCACTTTAATTTCTCATAAGTCAGACAGTTTGTAAGAAATATTTATATATTATGTACAAAAACCTTCCTTGTGAATCAATCTATCTATTGCTGAAAACACAATCAAAAACCCTACAGCAGTTTCTCAAAGTTCTTTCGTTTTTAATGTTTGTATAAACAGCAGCACTCTCTGTTCAAAAGTTCAATTCTGGTCTGTTCTGGCTGTTCATTGTACGTTCGTCCTCATAACAAACATGTTTTCAGTCATAAGTGATGTACTTCACTTACTAGCCAGCTTTCGGATTTGGATTTCATTCTGGTTATGTTGTGACAATATTGCAGGTTGGGTAAAAGAAAATTTTCAAGATCATATGGCTTATCTGGTCCAAAAAATTAGAAAAAATGGAAATTTACCAACATGAGGATATAAAAACTGCTCTGACACACTGGTTTAAAAGTCTTCTTGCTTTCTTAGGAAAAATTAACTGTTATGCCTAGTACACTGCCTGACAAAAATGGGTTCCTAGAAGGGGAGGAGGAAATGAAATGAAACTTCACTGGTTGAGAGGGCATGTGCTGTATATCAGTGATTACAACACACAGTCAAATTTATAAGGAACTTGGCAGTATGAGCCCACTTATCAGTATAATGTTGCAACTTCTCTGGTCTGGATGCATGCATTGACCCACTTGGAAAGGGTTTCATAAAGCTGTTGTATCCATTCACAAGGCAAGCTCTCCCACAACTGTTGCAACTGGTTCTTGATATCCTGGATAATGGCACTGTGACAGAGTTGATGTAGAGGCGGTCCCATGGAGGTAGATCTGAATAGTTTGCAGGCCACTGGCATACCTCAACATCACCCAGACAATACATACACACACGCCATGTGTGGATGAGCACTGTGCCATTGCTGCACGAGAGGTAACACACATGAACGCAGGACACCTGTGATGTACCACTGTGCCACCAAGCATTCCTTCAATTGGTACCAGCTCTGATCTGAAGGTACACATAATGGCTTCTCATACAATGACAGCAGGAGTAACATTGCTGTGCCTCTATAACCCATTGAAAGAATGGGTTCTCTCCCAGGTCACTGACATACACACCAATAATCAATATCCACAGGGTGTATACACGGACAAGGGAAAAAAAAAAGCCACGGATTTTTCATGGCTTTCCCGGTCAAAAATACACTTTCTCTCGGATGAAAATACACTTTTTCCGTTTAAGTGACAGTATACTTTTCCTCGGAACTGTAAAACTTAGCAATGCTTTCAATGGTTGTGGTTTTATACACATGCGTAGAATTTCCCGGCACTTTAGAAAACAAAACTCAGGGAGAAAAAACACGTTTTGGTAAGATGTCTGTTGTGCAGCAACGTGTACACAGCATATTTTGTATTACGAAAGTATAAATTCGAATTCCACCAAACACTGCATGTTACTTTCCATAGGATTGAGATTGAGATTGCAATGCACTTTTGTAAGCCAGTCGTAGCTCATGTCAAGCGATCTCGCCAGCTGATGACAGCAGACATTCAGAGCATAGAACACATGATGTAGTCAGCCAATAGCAATATCAGTGTTAACTAGTGCAAACACACAAATAGTGAAAGGTAATGGTTTAAGTTAATATACATAGCGTTGCTAAAAGAAAAGAAAAGCTTTCACGCAGTGTGTAATATTGGCCTCTAAGATTAATAAGCTTCAAGAGAAGCTAAGCTTTCACACATAATGCTGATGTTTTTTGGGTGTGTTACACTTTAAGATACATCACACAAATGTGCCAGTAAAATTTTTAACAACAACATAAATGTCTGATCTTCTGGGCTCGAAAATATTCCAAATGGTCGTCCTCAAAGATATGAATTTTGAATGAGAGTCAAATGCTCTGTGATTTAAGAAATTCATCGGACATTGGTGGACAGAGTTCATCTTGTGTAAAAGGAAATTTACTTTACTTGAAAGTAACGCTTTTCAAACAACCATTTGGAATATTTTCCCGTGACCTGTTAGAAATAGATTTGTTTCAGTGGTTGCACCAGATGACAGGCATTGTCACGCTTGCGCAGCTACGATGACGCAGGAAGCCCATATGTTCGTACGTGTAAAACATTACTCCAAGAGCATGGGAATTTTGTGAACCCTACTAAAGTGTATAATTTGGCTTGAAGTGCACATTGGTATGTCCAGATTCAGATGTAAATTTTCTTGGATTACCAGTACCGCATTATCTCATGTTTGGTTCTTTATTATGGCATAATGCTATACATGCTAGATGATGAAAACGTGAACTTGAAATTTAGCGAACAGTTGAAACTAGGCAATAGTGTGAAATTAAACACTTCGTTTCAAATAAATTGACTGCCTCAGCATAAAAGATTAATAAGTCAAATTTCTTTAATAAACGGCAAAGATAACTTCATTGTTCTGCAAAACAATTAACGCTTGACTATCAGAAAGGTGGAAACAAAATAAAATATGAAACTAATAACTTATTTTATCCTTCCGTAATTATGTGAATGTATTTTAATTGACTTGATAGCTTCCGACCACAGAATCCGTTTTGTTTTAACTTGACGTGAGAGCAATAAAGGAAGAGGAAACAGCAAAATCACTTAATGTAAACAGGGGTCACGTGGAGACTACTACCACTCCACTACAACTCAGACTGCTCTGTGCATCAGACCCAGATCTACGAGATTTCCGAACCGGGCCAATATTAGATAGTACCGCTCCCCCTCCCTCGAGTGTTTGAGTAAGATGCCAAAAATTTAAAAAATCCACTTTTCAAAAACATCTTCATATTGTAGTGCACATCTTTCTGAAGGGTCTGATACATAAAACATATATGATCGAGGGAACGTAAGACATGTTATTCGGTCTTAAGTGTGCCGAAGTGTAGTGCCACGCCTCTTCACAGAATTCTTCCATTGCACGTCTCTGTATTTCGCTGTGTGGAATTCAAATGTGTAATTATAATGGGTACCATCGAACTATATTCAGGCCAGTCGAAATTAAAATCACCAGTGGTGCTTCTCCTGCTAGCAGTCGTCCGGTTTGACATCCTGCCCTAAATTTAAAAATATCTTTTAATTAATACTGGATGCAATTAATTGTAACTGACAGGACAAGACCTCTTCAGAAAATTTGCAGTCTTTACTGCCTCTTAGCTAATAATTTGCTGTTTTGTGTCACATAAAATTAAATATAGGATACATAAAGCGAGTAAAGGCAAGAGACAAGCAAGACAGTACACATTTCTTCAATACTTAAGTCCTAGCTTTTTCTTCCTCTCTAATCTTGCCACAGCTTTATATGGTGTACTTTCCTTTCTGGGAAAGAATCTATTACGCCATCAAAGTTCGTAAACGTTTTGCTACATGAAAAAACGCAGAAAAGTTGTTAATAGAAATAGTACGCAAGACTGGTGTCATTTCTCGATCTGATTACATGTATTTTGTCACTGCCTGCTAGATAAAATGAAATAGGTCTGCCTAATACTGCAGCAATTGTTACACACACCAAATAAAATGAAAATTTTATGAACATGAAAATTTAATAGTCATGGGTGACTGGAATTCGGTAGTAGGAAAAGGGAGAGAAGGAAACATAGTAGGTGAATATGGACTGGGGAAAAGAAATGAAAGAGTAAGCCGCCTGGTAGAAATTTGCACAGAGCACAATTTAATCATAGGTAACACTTGGTTCAAGAATCATAAAAGAAGGCTGTATACATGGAAGAAGCCTGGAAATACTAAAAGGTATCAGATAGATTATATAATGGTAAGACAGAGATTTAGGAACCAGGTTTTAAATTTTAAGACATTTCCAGGGGCAGATGTGGACTCTGACCACAATCTATTGGTTACGACCTGTAGATTAAAACTGAAGAAACTGCAAAAAGGTGGGAATTTAAGGACATGGGACCTGGATAAACTAAAAGAACCAGAGGTTGTACAGAGTTTCAGGGAGAGCATAAGGGAGCAATTGACAGAAATGGGGGAAAGAAATACGGTGGAAGAAGAATGGGTAGCTTTGAGGGATGAAGTAGTGAAGGCAGCAGAGGATCAAGTAGGTAAAAAGATGAGGGCTCGTAGAAATCCTTGGCTAACAGAAGAAATATTGAATTTAATTGATGAAAGGAGAAAATATAAAAATGTAGTAAATGAAGCAGGCAAAAAGGAATACAAACGTCTCAAAAATGAGATCGATAGGAAGTGCAAAATGGCTAAGCAGGGATGGCTAGAGGGCAAATGTAAGGATGTAGAGGCTTATCTCACTAGGGGTAAGGTAGATAACGCCTACAGGAAAATTAGAGAAACCTTTGGAGAAAAAAGAATCACTTGTATGAATATCAAGAGCTCAGATGGAAACCCAGTTCTAAGCAAAGAAGGGAAAGCGAAAAGGTGGAAGGAGTATATAGAGGGTCTATACAAGGACGATGTTCTTGAGGACAATACTATGGAAATGGGAGAGGATGTAGATGAAGATGAAATGGGAGATACGATACTGCGTGAAGAGTTTGACAGAGCACTGAAAGACCTGAGTCGAAACAAGGCCCCCGGAGTAGACAACATTCCATTAGAACTACTGACGGCCTTGGGAGAGCCAGTCCTGACAAAACTCTACTATCTGGTGAGCAAGATGAATGAGACAGGCGAAATACCCTCAGACTTCAAGAAGAATATAATAATTCCAATCCCAAAGAAAGCAGGTGTTGACAGATGTGAAAATTATCGAACTATCAGTATAATAAGTCACGGCTGCAAAATACTAACGCGAATTCTTTACAGACGAATGGAAAAACTGGTAGATGCAGACCTCGGGGAGGATCAGTTTGGATTCTGTAGAAATGTTGGAACACGTGAGGCAATACTGACCTTACGACTTATCTTAGAAGAAAGATTAAGAAAAGGCAAACCTACGTTTCTAGCATTTGTAGACTTAGAGAAAGCTTTTGACAATGTTGACTGGAATACTCTTTTTCAAATTCTAAAGGTGGCAGCGGTAAAATATAGGGAGCGAAAGGCTATTTACAATTTGTACAGAAACCAGATGGCAGTTATAAGAGTCGATGGGTATGAAAGGGAAGCAGTGGTTGGGAAGGGAGTGAGACAGGTTTGTAGTCTCTCCCCGATGTTATTCAATCTGTATATTGAGCAAGCAGTAAAGGAAACAAAAGAAAAATTTGGAGTAGGTATTAAAATCCATGGAGAAGAAATAAAAACTTTGAGGTTCGCCGATGACATAGTAATTCTGTCAGAGACAGCAAAGGACTTGGAAGAGCAGCTGAACTGAATGGATAGTGTCTTGAAAGGAGGATATAAGATGAACATCAACAAAAGCAAAACGATGATAATGGAATGTAGTTGAATTAAGTCTGGTGATCCTGAGGGAATTAGATTAGGAAATGAGACACTTAAAGTAGTAATGGAGTTTTGCTATCTGGGGAGCAAAATAACTGATCATGGTCGAAGTAGAGAAGATATAAAATGTAGACTGGCAATGGCAAGGAAAGTGTTTCTGAAGAAGAGAAATTTGTTAACATCGAGTATAGATTTAAGTGTCAGGAAGTCATTTCTGAAAGTATTTGTATGGAGTGTAGCCATGTATGGAATTGAAACATGGACGATAAATAGTTTGGACAACAAGAGAATAGAAGCTTTCGAAATGTGGTGCTACAGAAGAATGCTGAAGATTAGATGGGTAGATGACATAACTAATGAGGAAGTATTGAATAGGATTGGGCAGAAGAGAAGTTTGTGGCACAACTTGGCCAGAAGAAGGGATCGGTTGGTAGGACATGTTCTGAGGCATCAAGGGATCACCAATTTAGTATTGGATGGCAGCGTAGAGGGTAAAAATCCTAGAGGGAGACCAAGAGATGACTACAATAAGCAGATTCAGAAGGATGCAGATTCAGAAGGATGTGGGTTGCAGTGGGTTCTGGGAGATGAAGAAGCTTGCACAGGATAGAGTAGCATGGAGAGCTGCATCAAACCAGTCTCAGGACTGAAGACCACAACAACAACAACACCAAATAAACGAGACTGTTTTGGCACAAATGGTCATTTTTATAACACAACAGAATATAATTCATGTAGTACCAATATCAAATGCCTATTAGGCCTACTACAAGCAAAAGGTTTTATGTTAGGAAATAGTTTCACATTTCGTTTATACTCTCTAGTTTCTGAAGCACCGCATCGAAAAGTAGTAGTATGAATTTTTTATATAAATTTGGAATCGTTATATTCTTCCGTGATTTGTGAGAGTCTCCATTTCTTCTCCTTCCTCGTTCTAACAAACTAGCTTGTCATGACTAATTCTGTAACTATTCCTGCCAGTGTTAAACTTTATTCCCTGGTTAACTTCACTAACCCTGCCACAATCACCGGTTTAGTTATCCCGCATTTGTTCTCCGGTTAGGTGCTATTACGTGTTCGTACAACGCATTTTCCGCGCTACTCCCAGAATGGAACTTTAGCGGCTGCTAGCCGGTGACTGTATAACTGGCCCTTAGTAGAGTAACGGTCTGGCCAAAAATTTTCTCTCAAAATTTCATTTTCTTGGATACATGGAGAAGACAACACGTAATCTTAGTTGCCTGTTATTCCTGTTAGTCATTTATTTCCACTCTGGTAGTCTGAATCTATGGAATTCGCTAGCAATTATAACAACGCTGATCATTTGCAAACCCAGTCAACCACATAAACAGTGATTGTCATTCACCCTTTCGGCATTATTCGCTCAGCTCGTATAGACCCGTCCCCTTTTCTCTGCAGGAAAGTTTATTTCTAGATGCAACGGGGATTCCCCTGACAGAGACATCACGTACAATATGCACACATTCAAAAATCAACTTATCATTCATTCAAAAATCAGTATTTGATCAAAAATGTTCAAAAACCAACAGGGATGCGTTCAAAATCACATGAGTAATTAATAGACCAACGTGTGCTGGATGCTAGGTGCTTTATGAAACAAAGTCTTTTTCCTCAATAATATGAATTTGGTCCATGCGGTAGCCCAACTAGTTGCATAAAAATCAACACAACAGGAAAAAAAATTTCACTGATCAAGAATGGTCCCTCAGTTCTGTATGTAGTAAGTAAGTGTATCTCACTGACTCAAATATTCAACTTATTTCATACTATTAATTGCTCTATTTGGTCAGCATTGTTGTTCTTTTTCTTTGCCTTTATCCCAGATCTACATGAGGTCTGCATAGTTATTGTCAGATTTGGCATTGTTTACATTAGACAGTGGCCAGATGCCTTTCCTGTCACCACCCCTTCATCCTACGGGACAGAAGTGTATCCAAACCGCCTGTGTTTAGTGTTATCCACGTAAAGGTGCATGAACACTTTCTAAATGTTTGCGAATTATGCAGCTGACACAGCACATGGGTGCTCTCACCAATCTTTCACGCTTTGGGATGGAAGTTGTTTACTCCAACTGTCTGCATTTACTGTTATACACATAAAAGAGCGTGAACATTTTTTAAATGTTTGAGAATCGTGTAACTGAGACAGAACATCATTACCAGCCCGGTATAAGAATGGGCAAATCTGTGGAGAGGGTAAATTAGTCTGTTCATGATGATCCTAACCTCTCAATTTGTAAGCATGCAAATTCTTTAAATGTGCACGGATCATGCAAATTCTTTAAATGTGCACGGATCATCACTGTACCAAATTCTCCAATAAGCCTTAAACTGTACCCTTGCAAAATCCAATTGTTGCACAAATTAAAGTCAGGATTTCACACATATGCTATAATTTGTTAATGATGTGACTCAGTGCCCTTCATGTAACAACATCTGGTTTTCTGAAGAGGCTCATTTTCACCTGAACGTTCATGTCAGTAAGCAAAATTGTCACTACTGGAATGCAACAAACCCTAAATAGAAGCTTAGAAACCCCTTCATTCACCAAAAGTTACTTTATGGGCTGCCATGTTGGCTTGAGGAATGATTGGCCTGTACTTTTACAAGGACAAGAGCGATTGTGCAATTATAGTGAATTTGGAACATTATATGATGATGATGATGATGATGATGATGATAAATTACTTTTTTGTGCCTCAATTGCAAAACTTTCCTGGTTATAACCAAAGAACATGGTTTCAGCAAAACGGAGCCACAGCACACATGTCGAAAGTGTCTGTACCACAAGTTCGTGAAATTTTCCCTATCAAATTGATCTCCAGGTGGAGTGATGTAAATTGGCCCCAACTTCTCTGGAGCAACTGAAAGCAAAATATCTGTAGCGAAGTGGCTCTTATCCCAGCATCTATAAGGTGAGGCGTCATGGAAAATTTTGTTCATCGTTTAAATGAGTGCCATAGGTGTGTTGGACAGTATTTAAATAACATTTTTCAATAATAAATAAAGATTTTGTCGATAGACTTCAACCTCTATTTTATTTTGACATATCAAATATAAACTTTCTTTTGAGACACTGTACAAACCACCAAGCGCTGATTTCAGAGTCATGTCACATTTACTGCTATCTTTCAAGACCAATATACACAGTGATTGGCAACTTTAGCTGCCACAGCTGTACACAGGGACATACTACACTAATGGGCTAAGCCTTAACATGATCTGAAACAACCTGCACCATTTATCTGTGATGTACATATATGTGGCTATAATCCAGAACTGACATTTAACAGTGGTCACATGTTTCAGTAGTGTATCAGAGCAGTCTGCCATCCTATTCCAGATACACCATATAGACCAATCATGTGTCAAGTATATACAGCAGTTAGACCACAGAGAGTTCCATTTTACAGTAGTCTTGCTGGATGCTACAGTTTCCAGCCTCATCATCTGAATCATATGATGGATTCATCAATATACAGAGATGCTCTGGACTGTCAATGCCTCAAGGCTGTTGGACCTTATATATCCCTGTTCGTACTTCTGACTTGCTGTTCAGTTCACAGAATACAGGAATCTACTTGAAAAAGTACCATTTTGTAATACAATAGTAGATGCTGTGAAAAAAACTTGCCATGTCACTGACAGTGCAGAAAAGGGATACTTGGATAAAAACACAGAACTGGAGTGACCAGGGGACGCAAAAATGTATGGCGATTAATAAGACAACTCCATAAAAATCCAACCAGGTCTAAAAAAATTACATCATCACTGCAGACCAAAATTAAACATTATGTTAAAGTACCTGAAATATGAGGGTCAAGAGGGATGGGATAGTCTTACCAACCAATTTCAGACTTCAGAACACTATAAGATTAACAAGAAAAGTAAGGATAGAGAAGCGGTCAGCTTAGATGGTAATCAAATGGAAGAAATGAAGAACTATGGCCCATCAGCAAGAGAATGAGTCAATAATTCTTCAACAGTTCCATGGCAAGCTACCAAATATTGACGATATGGCAAAAGAGCAGAGAGAGAAATCATTTAAATCAGACAATCTGTCACAAGAAGACTATGCCAGGTCGACTTTTAAGCAAACTCTACAAACTGGCAGACCACATTATTCTGAATAGAATTCTACCTATATTTGACCCTCTATTTATACAGACGAAGCAGAGTATTGGGCCAGAAAAATCCATACAGAACAGCCCTTGAACCTTACTCAGTTCACAGAGGATGCATCTGAAAACTTATCACTTTATTGATGTGGCTTTCATGGATCTTAAAGTAGCATATTCCTCTGGCAACTATCCATTACTACATTTCAAACTGGACAAACTACTTGAAGACCTCCATCTCAGTGAATTCATAAGCACTCTTCCGCAAAATTTTAGATTTTTATTTACTTCTATGCACAGAAAAAGTCTACCTCACGGAAGTATACTAGCTCCATTTCTCTGAACCATCTATGCCACAACCAACTGCTGACCTCTAATGTAGAAGGCTAAACAAAGCAAAAGCTATGACACTGTGGAGACAAATATGACAACTGTTCCAGAACTCTACTCTTCTACAATAAAGTTTGTTTTACAACCTGCGTGCTGGGGTCGCGTTGTGAACAGATCTAGTGTAGAGTTAGGCTGAGTGGTCCAGTGCATCCTTGGAGGCAACAAAGATTCAGCAGTGTCTGTAAGAACATTTCTCATGCAGAGTGTACAAAGGGTAAGTGTCTTTCGAGCTGCCGTGGAGAAGCAAGTGCACGAGCCGTGAAGGAATGCCGCCACCTTATCAGCGTGACATTAAGTCACCACCTTAGGTCAGTGCTACAGCTGTATGCTGTTCTGGTGGCAGTGGTGGAGTCAGAAAGGTGCTGCCTACCCAGACATTCTGCGGTGACCCAGTACGGGTCCCAACTCTGTTCTCTCGAAGACAGCGTGTCGTGCGCTCAGGAGCAGACTGCCGAATACGGTTCAGGACATCAGTTGTTGTGAAGATGGATCAAAACTGTAGTGCATGCTCAATCAATTCAATGGTTCTGCGATCTGCACAAATTTTTTTATAAATCCGCAGTAATAACTGAATAAACAGCTGTAGTTTTGTTGTTCATCACGCTTCTCCAATGATTTTAATACCTACTCCGAATTTTTCTTTTGTTTCCTTTACTGCTTGCTCAATATACAGCTTGAACAACATCGGGGAGAAGCTACAACCTTGTCTCACTCCCTTCCAACCACTGCTTCCCTTTCATGTCCCTCGACTCTTATAACTGCCATCTGGTTTCTGTACAAATTGTAAATAGCCTTTTGCTCCCTGTATTTTACCCCTGCCACCTTTAGAATTTGAAAGAGAGTATTCCAGTCAACATTGTCAAAAGCTTTCTCTAAATCTACAAATACTAGAAACGTAGGTTTGCCTTTCCTTAATCTTTCTTCTAAGATAAGTCGTAAAGTCAGTATTGCCTTACGTGTTCCAATATTTCTACGGAATCCAAACTGATCTTCCCCGAGGGCGGCTTCTACCAATTTTTCCATTAGTCTGTAAAGAATTCGTGTTAGTATTTTGCAGCTGTGAATTATTAAACTGATAGTTCCGTAATTTTCACATCTGTCAACACCTGCTTTCTTTGGGATTGGAATTATTATATTCTTCTTGAAGTTTGAGGGTATTTCGCCTGTCTCAGACATCTTGCTCACCAGATGGTAGAGTTTTGTCAGGACTGGCTCTCCCAAGGCTGTCAGTCTTTCAGTGCTCTGTCAAACTCTTCAAGCAGTATCATATCTCCCATTTCAGCTTCATCTACATCCTCTTCCATTTCCATAATATTGTCCTCAATTACACAGCCCTTGTATAGACCCGTATAGACCCGCTATATACTCCTTCCACCTTCCTGCTTTCCCTTCTTTGCTTAGAACTGGGTTTCTATCTGAGCTCTTGATATTCATACAAATGTCTCTCTTTTCTCCAAAGGTCTCTCTAATTTTCCTGTAGGCAATACCTATCTTACCCTTAGTGAGATAAGCCTCTACATCAAGACATTTGTCCTCTAACCGTCCCTGCTTAGCCGTTTTTGCGCTTCTTGTCGATCTCATTTATGAGACGTTTGTATTCCTTTTTGCCTGATTCATTTACTGCATTTTTATATTTTCTCCTTTCATCAATTAAATTCAATATTTCTTCTGTTACCCAAGGATTTCTACTAGCCCTCATCTTTTTACCTACTTGATCCTTTTTTGCCTTCACTACTACATCCCTTGGGCGAAAATCGTTCCTGGTGTCCGTGAGGATTTTCCCTTGCCCAGTAATGAACGTTTCAAGTGTTGTAAGGGCCATCCTGGTGGAAAGTACACTCGTTGGCAAACAATACAATGGCGGGCAAGTCAGGGTCTCATGCAACACGTCACAGAAACAACCAGCAAAACCCTAGCCTGTGTTCATAGTCCGCCACAGTGTCTACATCTCGGACAGGGTGGAGAGTAAATAGATGCTGGCCATCATCCCTCAAAACCACCCAGACTAACTGATGAGTGACCTGCGTGTTGGGTCCAACCACCAAGTACCTGTCTCTTCAAATGCAGCAACCTGTCTTCGAGGTCTTCCAGCATCACCACGATATCCCGCTAATGAGCCTGTTTTCCCAAGACATTCGTGAATTGATGTAAACATTTGCCTGTGTGGGTGGCGTCTTGCTGGGTACCGTTCTTGATACAACTGTCAAGCTTCATGCACATTGGCATCAGCTAGTCCATGAACAAAAACTATATCTTGTTGTTCAAACAAATACTGTGCCACCATGCTTAGTGTATGACTAAATTGCAGGAGACTTTTGTGTGGTCCGAAGCAAAGCTTACATGTGAATGGCTCAATGAGGTGGAGACAAACAGCAACACATGTGCGTATCATGTTAGGGCAGTGACGGGGCCAGGGACGTTTGTATATGCGAACCGACAACCACAGCACTGCACATCAACCGACGAATGCTAACAGGGCAATCCCACAGCCAATCTGAGTGCTTGGCGTCAGGTTTCAGTAGTTTAAAAATGGTGTGTTGTTGGCCTTCACAACACTATTAATTTGGATCCTACTGGCAGCAGCTATTCAGTGTTAAAATTTCTTGACAAATTTTCTCCACCCTTTATATTCCAAAACTAAAGCAACAAACCACTATTTCCTCGACTTGTGTCTATCTCATCATGTAATCATACAAACTGTCAACAGATGTCTGTACAATCATGTTCAGCTTTCTGGTCAATGGACATCCATGCCAACGATGACATCGAGACACCCACCATACGGCGTAATGTTGCTGGATAGTCCCACATCCAAAACTGCTGCGTACACAGTCACAGACAGTGCAGTATGGCACAGAGAAAACACCCATCAGACTGTCTGTGGTGAAAGGCCATAGGAAGAATGGAAGCAGGACGGTCGCGAACTGATGTGGCCCGATGGCTTAATGTGAATCATTCTGTTGTTTCACAGATGGAAAGACAATTTAAAAAGACTTGAAACTGTATTCTGAAGACCAGGGCAGGGTCAATCACATGTGATATCAGAAAGAAAGGACCACTATTTGACTGTAAGGGCATAACACTACCACCTTAGTACTGCACAACAACTGGGATCTGACCTCGCAGCATCCACTGTGTGTCTTATATTGCGGCAAATGGTGTACAGAAGACATCAACAGAGTGGCCTTTATTGTGAGAGACATTCTGTGTATGTACTTCTGACACAGAAGGGAACGTATAGAGTGGAGTTGTCAACATGTCACCTGAATGGTTGAACAGTGAGCCAATGTTCTTTTCACAAATGAATCCCAATTTCATCTGGAGTGTGTTTATGAATGTATTTGCATCTGGAGGGAACATGAAACATGATTTTGGGATCCAAACATTGTGGAAAGAGACTGATATTGAACAGAATCCCTTATGTTGTGGGCAAGAATTATGTTGACCATTCTAAAATCTCTTCATGAAATTTTACACGTGAATTGGCAAGGTTGAACTGCTGCCAGGCATCGTAAACAGATATGGGTACCTCGTGCAGTTGTTGCGAGGTGCTGTGGGCCCAGACTTCATACTGATGGATGATAATGCTCGACCTCATAGAGCATGGGTGGTTGATGTTTTCTTGAAAATGAAAGATATTGCACATATGGCGTGGCCTGCTTGCTCTCCCAACTTGAATCCCATGGAATATGTAAGGCATGCATTAGGGAGACAGACTGCATGATGTCAGCATCCACCAACCACTCTCCAAGATGTGCGAGAAGCTTCGCACAAAGAATGGGCGTTATTGCCTCAACATGAGATTGATGACATCATTTGCAGCATGCCCCATTGTTTCAGGCTTGTACTGGTTGGTTTGGGAGAGGGGACCAGACAATGTGGTCATCGGTCCCATCTGATTAGGGAAGGAGGAGAAGGAAGTCAGCCGTGCCCTTTCAAAGGAACCATCTTGGTATTTTCCTGAAGTAATTTAAGGAACTCATGGAAACCCTAAATCGGGATGGCCAGAAACACGTCTGAACCATTGTCCTCCCAACTGTAAGTCCAGTGTGCTAACCGCTGCACCACCTTGCTCAATCTGTGCTGCTGTCGGAGGTGGTCGCACCTCAGGCTGAACACAATTGTAGTACCGTAGTAACAAGTGAAGAACATATTTGCCTACAATTACAGATGTTGCAGTTGTTTATGTTATGTATTCTTTATATTGTTTCTACCTTACTGTCAGCTGTTTATATAATTTTATTGCAAAATAACACAACCTTGCAAAATTTCCGTTTGTTGTTTTAATTTTGGACACAACTGTATCAGAGAGAAATAGAGAAAGAGAAATAGAGAGAGAGAGAGAGAGAGAGAGAGAGAGAGAGAGAGAGAGAGAGAGAGAGAGAGAGAGAGAGAGAGAGAGAGAGAGAGAGAGAGAGAGAAGACTTTATGACAAGACAATAGGACCAGTCAAAAATAGTGAAACAAACCAGTTGTAGCTTTATGGGGATTTTAGCCCATTCTCCCTGAATGTTGGTCCCAATTTACTAATTAATGTACCTAAATGCTCAATCATTGTAAAATTATTTTAATATCCTTCATCCCAGACAGTTATTGGCACATTCACACATCTCCAGCAATCTTATAGAGAAGACTGCCCACAACATGTCGTTGTGCCCCCCCCCCCCCCCCTCCCTTTCCCGCTCCACCAAAAAACACCACCAACAACAACATGAGTTCATTAGTGATTTATATCCATCTCTACTGTCTGCTAAAAGACTGGGAGGCTATAAAATAGCAGAAACCAAAATATTATGCAATAACATGCAAACACTTTACCTGAAGAGCTGCCATGTTTTTCAGCAGTAGTCGTTTCTCCTGGAGTGGGTATGTTCTTCGACACTTCAGAAACACTAAATAAATGATATAAAAAAATTAAATTATTCAGAAATCAAATATGTACATGCGTAATCATAGTTAAAATTTCAACACTATAAATAGATTAGCTGCAACAGTGATGCACGCATATGCACGCGCACAGACATACACACTCTATGAGAGGGTGAGTGGGGATGGAAGTCTGCAAAAGCTGCAAGTGGAATAATTGTGAGGTTAACTGTTCCTGAGACAAAATGCAGATCAACTGTTGCTTTCAAACTGAGAGTAATTTAGTTATTCATACTTAGTTTACTGCTTGAAAACACTCAACTCGACAATGACATTATTAGAGGAGAATGCCAATAAAATAGATCTATGGAAATAACAAAGTTTACTGTAAAGACTGTACACAACAACTGAATGGAATAGGAACAGTCCTACATGTCAGGTACTGTATCAATCCAAATGTCATGGGAATTGTACCTTTTGTAGATGTTGCACAAATTTGACTCAAAGAAAAGCCTGTAATTAAGTATTCATATATTGCATAACAATTATATAAGTGACAATATTGTTAGAAATTATGCAAATATTATCCTCTAGATGGCAGCTAAATGCAGTTATACAACAAACTTATAGATTTTAGTAATAGCAGCAGTTGCAGTAGTAGCAGTAGTAGTATTCATCCGTAGATCACTTTTACAAGGATACACATTTAAAGGTCTAGTTTGTCAAAGGTGGGGCATTATCATACATAAAAGATGACTGTTTCCATGGAAAATTTCACTGCACCAAACTATAAAAGTGATACATCATTTGGTTTTTGAGCTGCAGAAGTAAGAAGCCTATTAAAATTCATATCTGAATAAAGTCTCATTATGGTATTGTCTGTTTCAGAATAACTCTCCAAAATTATGTAGAAAATTTATAAACACACTGCTCAAAAGAACTGGGGGACATGATTTTGGGCACCTGCTACACTTCATCGAGCATGTTGAGAACTGGGCATGTTACCAATTTATACCTTACCTTATCTTTCACAAAGTAAGCACAAGACAAAACATCATTATATCCTCAATCACTTGCATAAAAAGAATTGATATGTGTGACAGATGGCAAAGGCAAGATAGAAACAATCATTCACCCCATCATCCTGGGCACTTATCATTGCAATATGAGAGCTTCAGTAATGTGTCTGGCCTCGATGAGTTTATCACTGTCGGACACCTACGTGGTAAGTGCTGAAAGTTTAAGGAGGTCACCCTGTGGCACCCATTCCCATTTTTCAATGAGAGTCCATGTGAGTTCCAGTAGGAGCTATGAACACATCTGTCAGGCATGTATCACATAATCACAATGGGGTTAGGTTCAGACTCATCGCTGGCTATTACGTTACTTCTATGTCCAGGCTTCATAAGACAACCTTGTTGATGCCTGCCACATGGGCCCTAGCAATGGAAGGAATCTGGGATCACGACTGTATGCAGCAACAATCACATTTTCCAACTCGATCTGTTCAAAGCACTGTCTGGCAGTAGGGTGACTATTGACAAAGATAATATTCATACGGCTGTCAACACTGAAGCTTCCTCATACCATCACAGAACCTTGGCCAAACTGGTCGATTTAACGAGCAACATTTGGCAGGTACTGCTCATCATGGACCTCTGCACACGAATGAGGTCATTACCTTGCCTCAGAGGATATATGGACTTGTCTGTGAATAACACATTTTGCCAGCGTCGAAGTTGTCTGCTGACATAGAAACAGCAGAACTGAAGGTAAGCTGCAAGATGATGTCATGTCAAGCAGGGTACTCAAACAGGCTGCCTGGATCACAAGGTCCTTTCTCGTAACCTGTTCATTACAGTCTGATTGGACACAGCAGCTCTAGTGGCTCTTCTGAGATCATCTTCTGGTGCTCCAGTGGTGCCCATATGGTGCCACAATGCAGAGATGGCCAGATATCAGTCTTCATGTCGGGTTGTAATGTGTCAGTGACCTTGTCCAACTAACCTCTGGATACTGGCCTGTAGCATGTCCGCAATCTATGTATCTATTGGACAGCCTACACTATTCAGATGGCCCTAGCACAGGTGGGGCTTGTAGATAACCCTCTGATCTTATGAATGTATCACAGGGACCATTCAACATCCAGCCATCAAGTATAAATCAGTCAATGGTTCTGAATTCAGGCAGAGGCCCATGGGTAACTGAATCTGTTACATGGCAGTTCTAAGCTGCAGGTCCTTGACTGTGGTTCTGGTTGCACAAAATCTGTTGCCGAGTTACAGGAGGCTTGTTGAAAAGTGTGTCTGAAAACCATTCACAACGGGAAAAAAATACACTGAAGAGCCAAAGAAACTGATACACATCTAATATCGTGTAGGGTCTCAGCATGCAGAAGTGGTGTAATATGACATGGCATAGGCTCAACTTATGTCTGAAGTACTTCTGGAGGGAACTGACACTATGAATCTTGCATGCTGTCCATAAAGCTGTTAAAGTATATAGCAATTTTGGACATGTGGTATGTCACATTGTCCAGCTGGAATTGCTCGAGTTGTTGGAATGCACAATGGACATGAATGGATATAGGTGATCAGACAGGATGCTTACGTATGTGTCACCTGTCAAAGTCGTACCTAAGCATATCAAGGGTCTCATATCACTTAAACTGTACACTTCCCACACAGTTACAGAGCCTCCACCAGCTTGAACAGCACCTTGTTAAGATGTGAGGTCCATGGATTCATGAGGTTCTAACCCAAAACTTTGAACACGTTTTTCTTAAAACAGTATTTTTTGAACTCACGGAAAAGGTAACTTCATAATGGTTCGTGTAAGTTTGATTGGAATTTGTAACCAGCACTCTAAATTGAATTTGTTATCAGCAGGAATAGTTGTTTTACCTTACCTTCAAAAGTCTATTTTTGTTGAACACTTTTGTCTCAACTTTCTGGATGAAATAAATGACTTTTTTTCAACATGTCACCATTTTGTTAGAACTTTATATTTTGCAATTGGCATATGTATGCTGATAGAAAATTCATTGAAAATGATTTACATGAAATTATTTTTTTACAGTCCTGTTGACGACCAGCGTTCTGGTTGCAATGGGTCCTTCCACCTAGTGCAGTGGTTACAGGGAGCATCTGATTTGGGCACAAAAGTGATTTCTTAAAGACAGAAGTGTCAGGAATAAAACTATATCATCACATTTAGTATTACTTTTTATTTAACTAGGAAAAAAATTATGAAATCACCTAATTTTCATGCATTTAAAGAAGACTACCCCCTTCAGAGGTAAATAATATATTTTGTCCTATGAAGTCATAGCAAACCAAGCAGCAGATCAACTAAGACTTATGATTCATACAGAAGAGAAATAACATACTCAAGTGTCAATCAAAGAAAATTTAGAAAAATATTTTTGAGTTAGACATATTCAAATCATTTAAGTTTTCTGTTCAAGAGTCAGTGAATGCATTGCAAGATTCACATGTGCCCACCGAGTCCCACATTTTGCACATACCTGGAAGACCAGAGCTTAACAGGCTACATGAGCAGAATTTAATACTGCCCATTACATGAAGCTAATTATCAGGTGTCACAGGTTGTGTGGCGATTAAAGCTTCGAATTACCAGATTACTGTAACTTCTTTCCCAAAATCATACCCACAAGAGTTGTTCTCTCGTTTTAACAGTGGTAAGTGTTTCTCAAACACAGGTCCCCTTATCTACAGTTACATTTAGAAGCAGAACCTCAAAAGTTTCTAGTACTGACAACTCTATTTGTTTTCTAGAAATATCCAGATCTACCCTTCAGTAGAACTAGCATTCAGACACTTAAACAAAGATTTCTAGAACAGTTAATCAGTGGAATTCCATCATGATGTAACTAACTGGATAATATTTTCACAGCAAAAAATATGCAATAACATATGAGAACATGAAAAATATTTTTCAACTGTAACCTAAAAATGGGCCACTTCTTCCATAATTAGTCCAGTATCTATGGGTTTTTACAAAGATGGACTACATCCCATGTGGCAGCATGTAAGTGCAAGCAATAGACAAGATGCTGTATCCCAACAATTTTTAAGGATTACAGGAGTTCTTAGGAGAGGTTGTTTCATTCCAAATGTAGCTCAGGTATCTAAAACAATAAAAATAAACAGGAAGAATACTCTAGTAATTGTGTTGTGTTTAGAGAGGAAGCATTAGGATTCCTTATACAGAATTTTTATTCACCCCCTTCTCTCATTACACATTCCCCAAGAAAACCTGCAGTCCTCACAACAGTTACATCCCATTATGGCACTGGTGGGTCCAGTCACGTATACAGCAAAATGAAGCAATACTTCCCACTGGGCATATTTCAGAGGTAAGGTTTGCCCAGGTTAACTAAGGGAGGATTCCATGTCTTGTTATCTACTAGTTCCCACTCAACCACGTCAGATTTTGCATGCAGGTCTGCTAAATGATGAAACAAGGATACAAAAATTTCTAGCCCATGATCTTCAATACTTTGTGGGTGGAAACCTTGTATGTGCAGAGTGACAAAATGTTGTGTCATGCTATCATTGATGTTATGACACAATGATACTATACTCCTTATGCTGGCCTCTGGAATTTTTGAAGCTGAGCTTGTTTTTTTAACTAGAGGGAACACTGTGTTCCAGTATAACATTAACGATGGCAGAGTGGTATGGGTCAACTGCTGAGTTAGTGTGCACAAAGGAGTCATTGACCTTCAGCATAGCATGGATAAGTATTATGAAGAATTTGCTACAAAGCATAATTAAGAGATAAAACTGTTGCATCAATTCGTAGGAGAAAACTCTTCAAGTAATTCAGTTTTTTGCAGAAAGGTGTGCAGGATTAATTTTGAGATTTGTGATTAGAGCAGTATCATGTTCATAAATCAATAACTTCTGCAGAGGAACATATTGAGTAGAACTAAATGAAAAGAATTCTGTGATCTGTGATTACCTCTTTGAATTAATGTGGAAATACAATTTAGCAATGATTACTTCATTATGAAAGTGGAATGAGCTTAACTGTTGACAAAAGTCTGGATGAGGTTAGGCATTGTTAGGCAGGTGGACACTGATCAGCCAGGACATTGTGACTAACTAACTAATAGTCGGTATGTTCACCTTTGGCACAGGTAACAGTGGTGACACTTCATGCCATGGAAGCAATGAGGGCCTGGTAGGTCGTTGGAGGGAGTTGGTATAACATCTGTACACACAAATCACCAAATTCTTGTAGATTTCAGGAAGGGGAAGAGCTCTTACGCCACATTCAATCACATCCCAGATGTGTTTGATCAGATTCAGATCTGGTGAGTTGGGGGCCAGCACATCAATTGGAACTCGCCACTGTGTTCTTCAAACCACTCGGTCACACTTCTGGCCTTGTGACAGGGTACATTATCTTGCTGAAAAATGCCACTGCCATCGGGAAACATGATCGTCATTACGGGGTGTACATGGTCTGCAGCCAGTGTACAATACTCCTTGGTCATTGTGTTGCTTTGCACAAGCTCTACTGGACCCATGGATGTGCACATGAATGTCTCCCGGAGCATAAAGGAGCAGCAGCTTGTCTCTGACCCACAGTACAGGTGTCAAGTAGCTATTCCCTTGGCAGACGCTGGTTTCGTGCCCTCCCATCAGCATGATGAAGAAGGTATCGAGATTCATCAGACCGTGCGACGCTCTGCCACTGAGTCAATGTCCAGTGCCGATGGTCACATGCCATTTTCAGTCATAGTTGGCTAAATCGTGGTGTTAATATTGGCACACGCATGGGTCGTCAGCTACAGGGGCCCATTATTAGGAGAGTTCAGTGCATTGAGTGTTCAGATACACTAGTACTCTGCCCAGAATTACAGTCCAATGTTAGGTCCATCATAGTTTGCTGCCTGTCCTGTTCTATCAGTCTTCCCAGCCTATGACGTCTGACATCTGTAATGAGGGGTGGGTGCCCAACCCCACGACGTCTGTACATGGTTTAATCTTGGTTTTGCTGTGTGTTGAAGACACTCACGACAGCACTGTTCGAACACCCAACAAGTCATGCAGTTTCCGAAATGCTCATGCTGAGCCTCTTGGCCATCACAATCTGCCCTCAATCATTCAGATAGATTGTGCACTTCCCCCATTTTACATATGGGCAGCACACTTACTCATAGTAGATGCATTGTGCATGTGTCTGGCAACCAGGTGATGCTGCTATTACCTGGACAAGTTATATTAATAGTAAATAGGTTGTCATAATTCCTGTCTGGTCAATATATACATACTAAAGGAGGAATAAGACAAAGTAACCTGACTTGGACTGTTGTTATTTCGAAGTGACAGTCTCCATTTTTCAAACAATTTTACCGTTAACAAACTAATGAGACAGGGACAACCATATTATACTTGTGTCCACAACAGGATATAGTTTACATTTTATCAATGTAACAACCGAGAAGATGACGAATATTATACATCATTTTGTACATGATGTAAGTTTTATGTCATTGATATACTATTTTGGTTTAAAGTAACAACTTTTCTTTGAGGTTTAAGTAGCTTGATTTCATCATGATGTTGATTTAGGAAGTTCCCTTTTTACCTTGTTTATAAAACCTGCAAGTTTGATCATTTTTGGTACTTAAGTTTTCAAAGTTGGAAAAAAAAACTGGCTTAAAAATTAATGGTTTTTAAACCTTTTTATCCCCAAAGTGATGCCTGAGCAATACTTGTGTTAGCCATGATTTGAAAGAGCATACACGGACACCCCTATGCAATCTGGAAATGACCATTACACATCACGAGAGGCAGACCCATTAATATAAAAGGGGGCCGGGTGTATTTTGATGGCAGTGGAAAAGCAGTAACAACAGGATGTGTCGGTCAGGAGAGCTCAGTGACTTTGAACATGGACTCGTCATTGGGTACTACATGAGTAATAAATCCATCATGGACATTTCAGACCCTGATAACTGCCCAAATCAGGTCTTGGTTAAGTGACTGTGAAGTGGAAACCTGAAGGAACAACTACTGTTAAACCAAAACAAGGAAGGCCTCATGTATTGAAAGAGAAGGTCTGTCAAGCATTGCAGAGAGTAGATGTAAAAAAATCACATTTTCCGAAGTGGTACCACCAGTCCAGCTAGCACAATGACTGTGCATAGGGAGTTAAAAATAATGGGGAACAATGCTTGAGAAGCTCCTCATGTGCTACACTTTTTTGTGGTCACTGCTAAATGACTTCACTGGACAATGGATGATTGGAAATGAATGATTTTGAGTGATGAATCATGCTATATCCTGTGTCAGTCTGATGGCAGGGTGAATGCCTGGATAATGATAGTGCTTGCCATCACATGTAGTGCTAACAGTGAAGCACGGAAGATGTCATGTTATGGTAATGGAACATTTTTTGGAGTTAGGATACGGTCCTCTTATTGCATTTAAGAAAACGCTGGTCTGTTCAGAATCCCAACTTGAACTCAATGAAACATCTTTGGGATAAATAATAACATTTACTCCCCTCCAGACTCTTGTGTCCAGCAGTACTATCTTTTTTAGTTTAGATTGCAATTCTTCCACAAATTTTCAGACACCTCATTGAAAGTGTCTCCAGCAGATTTCACGCCATCACAAAGGCAATTAGTGAACACACCCCATACGTCCACTAATACGTGTCTCAGTACTTTCAAACAAAGGAAAATCCTCTGATGGAATAATGACAATATTATGAAAAGTATGGTTGCTACTCACATTATAGCGGAGATGCTGAGTCGCAGATAGGCACAACAAAAAGACTGTCGGCATGTAAGCTTTTGGCCAAAAAGGCCTTCATCAGAAACAGACAGCAATGTGCACAAGTTTACAGAAGGTCCTACATTGGGTGCAAAACAGTTGGCCAAAGAATGTAAAAGTTGCAAGTTGTATAACTTTGCTTCCGCCGTTTGCTGATAGGTGGCGACAATGGTAAGTACAGATCAAAAGAAACAGATTGCAGTTGACAGACAGTTAGCTTGGACCTCAGTCAACATAAACTCATTCAAACATTAGGCGATTTGTGTCTGCATCAAACAGTTGTTCTTGATTGAAAATGTCAGTTTACGAGTCTAATTCTAGTCATTTGCAGGAGGAGTTACTGTTTTATTTAAATATCGAGAAAACAGCGGCTGAGTCTCATCAAATGCTCTCAAGTACGTACAGTAAGGACACTATTAGCAAAATAATGTGTCTTGAGTGGTTTGAAGGCTTCAAGAACAGTGATTTTAACGTCGTAGACCAGCACAATGGTGGGAGAGAGAATGTTTTCAAAGATGCAGACATTGCTGAGTGAAAACTCACATCAAACTCAAGAAGATTTGGCATGATTAGTGGGAGTGACACAGCAAGCCATTTCAAAATGTCTCAAGGCTATGGGCATGATTCTGAAAGCAGAAAATTGGGTCCCGTATGAGCTGAAACCAAGAGACATTGAATGGCATTTGTGTGTTTGTGAACAGTTGCTTCAGAGGCAAAAACAGAAGGGATTTCTGCATTGCATTGTGACTGGGGACGAAAAATGAGTTCATTACAATAACCCTAAATGCAAAAATTTATGGCGATATCTCGGCCATGCTTCCACATCGACGGCCAAACCGTATATTCACGGCTCCAAGATCATGCTCTGCATTTGGTGGGGCCAGCTCAGCGTCGTGTATTATGAGATGTTAAAACCAAGCGAGACAATCACAGGTGCTCATTATTGAACACAATTAATGCGTTTGAGCAGTGCAATGAAAGACAAACGGCCGCATACAGCGAGAGGCATGATAAAATGATTTTGCAGCACAACAACACTCGACCCCATGTTGCAAAAGAGGTCAAAACATACTTGGAAACATTAAAACAGGAAGTCCTACCCCATCCGCTGTATTCCCCAGACATTGCTCCGTCTGACTATCACCTGTTTAGATCAATGGCACTTGGCCTGGCTGACTAACACTTCTGATCTCATGAAGAAGTCACAAATTGGATCAATTCATGGATCGCTTCGAAAGATGAACAATTTTTTCGATGGGCGATTCGTACACTGCCCAAAAGATGACAGAAAGTAGTGGCCAGTGATGGAAAATACTTTGAATGATACATGTGTAACCATTTTGTTTCATTAAAGCCTCAAATGTTTGGGGAAAAATGGTAGAAGCAAAGTTGCACAAGTAATTTTTGTTAAATTTGTTTTCAGTCAGACAAAGGGCTATTCTCTCTCTTAGTGCCAGAGAATGACACTGGACTTCCTCTCATGTTCTAAAACAAAAGTACTTGCGTTAGCACTAGTGAATTCTGGGGTGTCTGTGGAATTAAAGTATTGCCATGACATGTTTATTGGTCCGCAATAGACAAGGATATAGAATGCAATGTAAAGTTCTACAAGCAGTTACAGGGCTGCAAGCAGCTCCACAAAGTATTCTCACCATGGGTGCAAATAATCAAACCTTGAGACTTAGCAGCCACTTTCTCAATGCAATCAGATTAATTGTAGTGGATTCTTCTTTTCCAAGTTTCCCTATATATACAAATTATGGTCAATAACAGTGGATCAACAGTCAAGGTGTTATTTAGAATTGTCAAAACTGAAAGCCTTGCTGAAGTAATAGTTGCAGACAATAGCCCACAATTTGCCTCCACAACATTCATGGTCTTTTACTCATCACATGGTATCCAAACTACTAACTGCCCCTTTTCGCTCACACCCGAATGGAGAGGCAGAAATATTCAAATGGAGTTCAGGTTTACAATGAAAACAGCATTGTGGTCCACTCCTACTCCCAAAGTGATGTCTTTATTTTTGACACCCATTCTTAGTATAAGTCCAGTGGAGGTCTTACATTGGTACCAGTCATGGACTTTACCTTCTGACACCAAAGCACAATCACCATCATGCACTGCAATTCCATCCACTCTTCCCAGTTGGAATAAAGAATTGGATGAAATATTTTGGTGCACACTTCAGCTGGTTCCCTATCACAGACAGTATGACACTGATGCAGTGATATGAAGCATGTTCTACCATGGCAGGAGTGGACAGACCAGATTGCCTGCAACCTCCACCCGAGACTGCTGTTGTGAGTGGCATTGTCTCCCCAATCCCCTCAGCAGCAAGGGTCGCCACTGACTCCAAGAGATGGGGCACCTTCTGAAGGTGGACCAATCAACTGGCCCTACTGTCCAACGGGCCTATAACTCAGTTCCAGACACCATCCTGCAATGCAGCAGGCAGTCCCAGGTTCATCACGACTCAAGTATCAGCAGCCTGAACCCCAACAGGAATGGCCAGCAACAACATGCTACAGCAATCAGCGCCCCTTCACATCTCCAACCAGACAGTTTCCTGTACCTACCATGCGCAATCCAGGCTGAAACTACAATAATGGCAGTTTACAGTACGGCGGAGTTAAGGCAAGGTGGGATATGATAGAACTGAGCAATCTGAGCTGGAAATGGTTTATAAACAACTTTCTCCCCACTTCAAAGGGGAGGCAAGATGGCCCTTCCTCCTAGAGCACCAGCTCTTCAAGAATGCCAACCCCCTTCAAGGCAGTTGCAGCACAAAGTGTGGTGGTACTGACCATATACACCGAATCTGGGGAGGGGGATGTAGTATTTGACATTACAGACAGATGTGTAGATGGAGAGCAATACTAGAAAGGATATCTTGATGGTTGTTTCAGACATTAGCTTGGATAGCCAGCACTATGGTCCACAGGATAATTACCTTGGGAAGGATTGCTGGAACCAATCATCATGGAACCACAAAGGATAAATCACCTAGACTCTCCACACTCAGACCTGTGAGTAACTGAAACTGCTGTGTGTCATCTGTTAACTGTCATTAGACTTTAGTCTTTAATCACCCTGTCTGTGTGATTTATGACACTGAATAAATTGTGTGTAATTTACATATCAGTGTGAGACGTCATTGTATTTGGTATGCTAATGAGCCTTGTATAATAAGTATGCAGTTTTTATCCATCTGAGGTATTGCATTTTTCCACTGATGATGGTTCTAAAATCTGAAACCTGTGACGAATAAAGGTGAGTGTGTACAGCTGATGGCTATAAAAATTTTTTTCTTCAATAATAAATTGATGGCTCATACAGTGTCAGAAATTCAGCTTTTGTGTACTTGTAGCAATGACTGCACCCTGTAGCTTCCAACAGTTATTAAAGAGCTATGGGAATTTCTTTTGAATGTTCCTGACAAATTAGACCTATGCTGTGTCAATGCTCTTATAAACTGAGCCAAACGAGCATAGCACACATCTTCAATCTGTCAGAACCTATCCCGATTCTTTCAGAATCTACATGTACCATCTCCTCCACATATCTTGCAAAGAGAGAGGATATCACAAAGGTTACCTTGGCCAGAGTCCACAGTTGTATCCGAAAGCAATATTTCACTTTTCAGGGGAAATATATGGTGTAATGCAATTTTATGACCAATTAAATTTGTAAGTCTAAAACGGCAAATGTTTTCAGAAGTAGTCATAAGCAGAATATTTATATTTTCAATACATAAAAAAGAATTACTCTTATTTGGAAAAAAATAATGTTTTAGTTTGAAGCATGAAACTATTATTGTTTAATTTTGTTTAATGAGTTACCTCCGGCTGTAGATTTATACGCAACATCTATCAATAAATTTGTTTAATTTTTATGAAAAAGGATAGCAACATTTTAACTGATTTTAAATTACAGAAAATTTATAGGTATTGTTAATTCTACTAAACCTATAAACATCAGAGGGAGAATAGTTTTTCTAAACTGTATTTTTTTTAAGGCAGCACCATTAACTTTTCTCTACATAGCACCTTAGAGCAATGTCAGTTGAAAGGAAAGTTATTCAAAAGAGGCGTCAATTTTAATATTAGCAAATATTACCAGTTTCTTCTTTTAAGGACTCAAAGTAGTGTCTCAAATATTACAGTTATAGCATTTTTTTGTAAAGTGTCTCCATGCTTTCCTTTAAGATGCTTGCTTCACTACATTAGTTTTGTAACTTACACCAAACTAAGTCACTAATCTATGAAAAGTGCAATATGTTACTCAATCAACTGCAAACCAACGTATACCCATACCACATATGGGGAAAATCTGACAATTTTCGAAAATCTAGCAGCCTAAAGGTGGAAGATAGGTTGGGACAAGTAAACTTCGTTTAAATGACAACAGCCGTCCGTAGTGACTGAGCGATTCTAGGCACTTCAGTCCGGAATCGCACTACTGCTATGGTTGCAGGTTCGAATCCTGCCTCGGGCATGGATGTGTGTGATGTCCTTAGGTTGGTTAATTTTATGAAGTTCTAAGTCTAGGGGGCTGATGACCTGAGATATTAAGTCCCATAGTGCTTAGAGCCATTTGAATCATTTATGCGATAAGGCAATGAATAATGCAAATTTGGTGGTTTTTAAGGAAATAACGAGAATTCAGCTGTTTTTAGGAAGTAACGTAAAAATCTGTGTCTTTCAACAAAATTTATCTGCGGTCCTTGTAAGAAGTGTCATAAATCTAAATATGTCAAATGTTAAATGTTCCATGTTGAACTATCGCAATACTTTTTGCAGTCATGGCGTCACTAGTGGGCTTCCGACTATCGACTTTTGCAAGCGCGTGCGAACGATTTTTGTGTGAATTTCGATTATTTATTTCTTTTGTAGTGTATGTGCTGCAGTATACCTTTTCAAAGCAATAGCGCAATGAGAATATATCACAAACACATCACCCTGCTCATTAAATGTGATTAATAACGCAGCAGCGATGTAAGGTTTGAAGAAACGTGATCACTGCGACTTGAGACAGTAGCCAAATGAGTAGCCATAACGTAACGGATAGTTTCGAGGTTTCCAATATGAATGGATGTAGGTTTGTGTCCCACTGCATGCTAATACATAATTTTTTTCCATCGTAGCGTTGTCAACACAGTCTGGGTCTTTTGTTATGAATGTAATGCAAGTATTTGGAAGGAAGTGGGCGTGAACACTGCCAACACCATCATCCATCATTCAGCTTACGACTCTACCACTTTATACAGTAAAAGTAAGGGAAAAACCCAGAAAGTGTAATACAAATATGTTCTGCAATAAATGATGTTAACATTTCCGTCTGATTAGAGATCGAAGAATGAAATAAATATTTGGGTGTTTATTTCTGAATAAGTGATGAGTTCCGAATAGTTGATGAGGCAGGTATCTTACAAAACAGCATTAACTTCTGTGGCGAACCACGTTGATGTTGTACATGCTTGTGTTTAAGCCATTAGTCAAGTTTACAGAAATCATTCATTTGCAGGACAACTGTTTTGGGTATGCTCGCTGCCAAGCCTTGCGAACAAACAATATTGTGCACCATACCAACAGCAATGTGGTATTCCAGGCTGAGTGCATATTTTTCTGTGTGTATTAACTTACGAAAATTTTAAAATTTTAATTAATATCGGTTTTTTTTTTTTTCCCCCCCCCCCCCCTCCAAGTTTTGTTGAATTAAGGTTCGTTTAAACAGTTATCAGACAGCTTACTGCGCATGCACAGAGTTGAAATCTGGTAGAAGCAGCAACTATTCCCACTTCTGGATACTTTGAGTGTGGTTGTTTGGTATATAAACATTGAGAAGAAGCAGCCAGAATCTAAACGGAAATTTTTTTCAGAAAGCTGCGAAACTGCCAGATTCGCGCATGCAGTTAGCTGTAAAATGCAGTACATAAAAGAGCCTTACGATCAATTGTACATGTGTGTAAAAAGAAACAGAGAGAGAGACTACTTGTACATTAAAAGAAAGTATTTTTATATTAAAAGACTGTGTTACTGATGGGAAATAGAATTTAAAACTCAAAACTTCTACTGCAACATATTATAAACTATGTTTCCAAGCAACATGTGAATAAACACTACGAAAA
The DNA here is from genome assembly GCF_023897955.1 of Schistocerca gregaria. Classification (NCBI taxonomy): domain Eukaryota; kingdom Metazoa; phylum Arthropoda; class Insecta; order Orthoptera; family Acrididae; genus Schistocerca; species Schistocerca gregaria. Next base: position 759,636,659 of record NC_064920.1, read on the forward strand.
TTAAATTTGGTCTTATTTTTGACCCAAGTTTTGTAAATGTTTATAAATATTTTGTTACTTAGGAATACGTCACAAATAACCTTCAAGCTTTCCTGGTGACATTCATAAAGAAAAATCTCTTGGGGATGCAGCCAAGACATTTTATTTATTAACAATAGCACCTCAAAGGCAAAGATTTTCCTTTACATTACTAGATTTTCTTCTAAGTTTCATTATTGCTATTACGTAAGAAATTTCAACCATTTAACATAGATTTTTAAGTTGGTGAGAAAAATCGTTGAGTATCAAAACTAGATTGCAGACCTGAAAAAAGGAGAGTTCTGTATATTAATTAATCTCCTGGATACATCATTCATAATATTTTTTTCAGTATTTAAAACATATGTCTCACTCCACACAATTCTAGCCCAGCACAGCAACAGTATACAGACGCAAAAAATTGAAATAATAGTCTCTGTTGCAGATACTGTACTGATGATGCATTTCATGCTTCTTGTGCATCTTCAGATCATTCTTGAGCCAAGGAGACCGGCTTCTGTGATCTCCACAGCTCAAGAATGATATGAAGAAGTGCAAAACATGTCATCAATAAAATATCAGCAGTATACTATTATTTTCACTTTTACCTTTGGTGTTTGTTTTTAAATACTTTTTCGTGTCAAAATTTTTTGTTAAAATAATTTTTCTCCACACTTTTTTCATGTTTGGCCCACCCTATCTTAGGAATAATTCCACTTTCAACATAGTATTGAAAAATGGTTAAATATGACAAAAATAGATAACTGACAATAGAATAAGCTTGCCAGAGAACACCACCAATTTTGGCCGTATAATAACCCCGATTTTTTCCTGTCCCCAAAGATAGGCAATTACGGAAGACAGATTGCTGACAAAACATCATGCACTAGCTAATAAGAGTGAAAAGGGGTATGTGCATCGTATGTGGGAGAGGAGGGGGAATGAATGGGGGGAGGAGAATAGACAAGTCAGAAAATAAAAGATACAGAAAATCAAAAGGGAGTGAAAAAGGAACATTTACTGAGAAGAGATGTTGAGACTGAAAAAAAAAAAAAATGTAAATTAAGGCCAGATGGGTGGCGAGAACCAAGGACGTGTTGCAGTGCCAGTTCCCACCTGCAAAGTTCTGAGAAACTGGTGTCTGTTGGAATAATCCATGTGGCACATACAATGATGAAAGCACCGAGGTCACAAATGTCATGCTTTAGAGCATGCTATGCTCGAGAATATTGTGTGTTGTTAGTATACACCCTCAGCCTACACCGATTCGCTGTAACTGATGCACCAAGTTATCAGTTGGGATGAATGGGCAGAGGTAGAGGGGTATACTGGCAACACACAATATACTGTAGCAGAGTTTGTGGCTTCAGTGCCTGTTTCACCATATGTGCCATCTGGATTAAGACCCAGACACTAGTTTTTCAGAATTCCACAAGTGGAAACTGGTGTTACATAGTCTTTGGTTTTCACCACACTCTTAGCCGTAATTTACATTTATTTCTTCAGTCTCAGTATTCCTTTCTTCACTCCATTTTAGTTTCCTATATCTTTTAACTTCTGTCTTGTCTCTTACCTCTCCTCCCCTGCCCCCCCCCCCCCCTCCAAAACCCCACCTCTACCTCATACAATGCACTTACCTTAACTCCTGCACAATGTTTTGTCAGAATATTGTGTATTACCCTATATTCTTACTTTACGCTCTCAGGTTTTCAAATCTCATCCAGTGCAGTCTCCAACAATCAGCCCTTCCTTCTCATCCCATCCAATAAGTCTCCCCTCACTTGGGGTTTTGGGCAACTTTTTCGAACTTTCCCCATTTCCTAAATCTGTCCAGTCCTTTTCCTAAACCCCTCTTCCTTCCCTTTCAACTCTTCTGTCAGGAGGAGGAGCCACTGGCTCTGAAAGCATATGGATTTCAATAGCTTTATGTGTTTTCTTCCACTGTCATCAGTGAGTAGATTTTTTATCTATTCAATTACATTATAGTTTCAAAAAATTGATTATTTTCAATTATATTCAAAGTCTTTTTTGTGTAAATACAAGGAATATAATGACAAGGTGTCCACAACTACCAGCAGTGGCCACATCTCCTGGGCTCTGAGTCACCTGGCTGGCCCATTTCTGCTCATGGTGTCCCACGGGCACAGAAATTGTTAGTGTCAAAAACTCCGCATGGACATTATTTAGAGCTTAACAGCAAAATTACGTTACACTGAAGTAAGAAGGGAACAACCTCAAGAGATTTTCTGATTTTATATAAATTTGAATCTCTAACTGATCTCTAAAAAGATAAATTTTACAGAAACATGAAATCTGATGTTTTATATCAGTACAAAGGTCTTGCACCCTAGTTGTATTCATTTTTATAATAACTTTCTCAAAACCTTTGAAAGCAGGACCCGCGACACCAATGTCAATAGATGCTCTAGGAATTATGTTCAGTTATGTCACTATATCATCTATTATAGGTTACAAGAATGTAAATTCAAAGCTCACAAGAGAACACAGATTTGTAAAATTAAACAGTAGTTAAGCTGAAAATGACAGGTAAATCCTCTCTCTGTACAAAGGGGATTTAAGAGAGAGAGAGAGAGAGATATATATTTATAATGTAGTACAACGATGTAGGTGTAAAATGATGGTAGAGAATCTGCTAAAATGTAGATGTATTTAGGGTGGTTTCATTGGAAGTGTACTGCCGTGAATTTTAAAACTAATTGAAAAGTTTTGTGTACGTGGTTTTGTACAGCTTTAATGAAGGTTAGGAAGTGCATTACGAAATACACAGCTGTAGTGATATATTTCAATAAAGGTAATTGATTTTGATCTACGATCAGACAATCACAGAGTCCAAAAAAATCTCTGCTATTTATTAACAAATTGGAATAAGAAGAGTTATCAGTTATAGACTGTCCTACCACAAATATTAGCTGTATATGCATAACATAAACATTCCATTAACTTCTGAAGTTGCAGTGCTGATCCCAGCTTTCACTTCCCCTCTGGATAGAAATGAGTATTGTTGTGTTTCACAAGAAGTTAAAGGAAATTTCAACAGAGATTCATTTATACTTGCTTCTTTTCAGGCACCTGTGGTCTTGTGATTCTTTATGTATATGCGCAGCACATGTAGAAGAGATCATAATGGATACCGAGCACACTGTAATGGGAATTACTTTAAAACTGCATGGTTCAAATGTGGATTCCTACAATAGCGCACAAACACACATTTCACTGTAAAACAATTTCACATCATATAAATGACTGCACACCAGTCACGTTTCGTTCTGGCACTGCTATCAAGAATTTTTGTTTGTCTATTTTCCATGACCTCTTGTAAGTACATGAAACATACAGTAAAAAGTTGGGCATCATTTGACCCAATACTTCCAGAATGAGATTTTCACTCTGCAGCAAAGTGTGCGCTGATATGAAACTTCCTATCAGATTAAAACTGTGTGACGGACCAATAACCAAATTCGGGGCCTTTGCCTTTCACAAGCAAGTGCTCTATCACGTGAGATACCTGTCGCTGGGCAATCAAAGTGGGGCAGTGCACCAGAAGATGGGCCACTGTCAAGTGGGCGCTGCACCGACACTGAGGCAGGTCTTCACGGCGCAGGAGGTAACCATGGGTCACACAAGCGTGGGCAATGCGGAGCCAGCAGAGGACAACTGATTCCCTGTGAGAGGCCCACATAGAAGACTTCCACACAGTTGTAGTCTCCTTAATGACACACATTTTGTTGCACGTACTGTTATGCCATTACGTCTCCCAAAGCCAAAAAGCCCTGCGACATAAGTCAGAACGCACATCAGGTTCAGACATGCCCATCTGCAAAAGTGGTTTCCACGCAGCCTGTTTGGCCAGCCTGTCGGCAAGTTCATTCCCTGGGATTCAAGTGTGATCTGAGGTCCAGACAAACACCACTGAATGACTGGACAGTTGCAAGGCATAGATGGACTCCTGAATGGTCGCTACCAAAGGATGATGACGGGAGTACTGGTTGATAACTTCTAGGCTGCTCAAGGAGTCAGTACAAAGGAGAAATGAGCGGATGTGCTTAAGAACACGAAATACAGCTGCCAGCTCTGCAGTGAAAACACTGCAGCCATCAGGCAAGGAGTGCTGTTCTATATGTCCTCCATGAACACAGGCAAAGCCAACATGACCATCGGCCATTGAGCCATCACTGTAAACCACTTCATGGTCCTGGTACACGTCAAGAACCGAGAGGAAGTGACATCAGAGAGTCGCAGGGTTAACTGAGTCCTTAGGGACATGTAAAAGGTCCACTCGATCCCACTGCCTAGGTGTACAACACGGAGGCGCTTGTGAATGAACCTCAAGTATAGGTGGTAAAGGCAAATACTTCAGTTCGGAGAGATGGGATCACGTATGAACTGCAATTGTAACCCCAGACCTGGTCCGCCAATGAGGCAGATGAACTGCCATGTGTGGGAAAAGGAGAAGGTAATTCAGATGCGCAGGAGAACTACAAATGTGTGCAATGTAACTGGAGACCAATTGCACAAGCCTAACCTCGAATGGAGGGACTTCAGCCTCCACCAGGACACTGGTCACTGGACTCGTCCGAAAAGCTTCTGTCGCTAGGCAAACACCACAGCGATGCACTGGGTCAAGTAAACACAGCACTGAGCATGCCTCTGAACCATAAACCACACTCCCATAGTCAAGGTGGGACTGAACAAGGGCTCTGTAGAGCTGCAGCAGCATAGAGCGTTCTGAACTCCAGTTGGTGTTGCTCAGTACTGTTGGAGCAGTACGAAATGCAGAAGTTGTTGGCATACAGAGAAGGTGAGACAGAGGGGCCTGCAGCTGCTGCTAGATCATTAATGACCACTAAAAATAGAGATACGCCCAATATGGAGCCCTGCAGGACCCCATTCTCCTGGATATAAGGGCAACTATGGGAGGCACCAACTCTGACGTGGAAAGTATGTAGCAACAGGAAGGTCTCGATAATTGGAAACAGGCCTCAGAGAACCAACTCATATAATGTGGCAAGGATATGATGTTGCCAGGTCGTGTCATATGCTTTTTGTAAATCAAAAAACATGCAAACCAGGTGTTGGCGTCTGGAAAAGGCTGTTCGGATGGCAGACTCGAGGGACACAAGATTATTAATGGTAAAGTGACCCTGGTGGAAGCCGCCCTGACATGGAGCCAGTAGGCCATGTGACTCTACGACCCAACCCAAAGCGCACACCATACATTCCAGCAGCTTACAAACAACATTGGTGAGGCTGATGGGCTGATAGCTATCCACATCAAGCGGGTTTTACTGGGTTTGAGCACCGGAATGATGGTGCTCTCCCACCACTGCGATGGAAAGATGCCATCGCACCAGATACGGTTGATGATGAGAAGATATCACTTGTAGTCAGACGAGAGAGGTTTAATCATCTGACCGTGTATCTGATCTGGCCCAGGAGCTACATCGGCGCAATGTGCAAGGGCACTGAGGAGCTCCCACTCTGTAAATGGGCATTATAGGGTTCACTGTGGCTTGTAGGGAACAAGAGGACTTTCCTTTCCATCTGCTGTTTGAGGGTGCGAATGGCTGGGGGTAGTTCTCCAACACTGAGAATCGAGCATAGTGCTCAGCAATCGCGTTTGCGTAGGTAGATAACACGCCATTGATGTTCATGCCAGGGGCACTTGTCGGGGCCTGCTACCCAAAAAGAAGTCTGATCTTCGTCCAAACTTGGGAAGGTGACATATGACGCCAAATGGTCGAGATGTATCTCTCCTAATTCTACTACTTCCGTCTCTTGATAAGCTGATGAACGCGGGCACGAAGCCGCTTAAAGGCTATGAGGTTGTCCAGGGAGGGTGCCACTGTAGAGCTTGCCAACGCTTCTTAATTGCCTCAGCAACTTCTAGCGACCACCAAAGGACTGCCTTTCGCCGGGGGTGTCCTAAAGAGCGAGGGATCGCGTTTTCTGCCTCAGTAACAATTGTTGTGGTCACCTGTTCAACCATCACATCGATGTTACGCCGTAGGGGAGAGTAAAAAGTGACCACAGAGGTAAATGTTTCCCAGTCTGCCTTGTTTAAAGCCCACCTGGGCAGTTGTCCATGGGCCTGACGCCAGGACAGTGACAGGAAGATGGGGAAGTGGTCACTACCACACAGGTTGTCATGTGCAGGTTGTCATGTGCTCTCCAGTGGATAATGGGAGAAGTCCTGGGCTGCAAATGGATAAATCAATGGCCGAGTAACTACCATGAGCCACACTGAAATGTGTGGCGGCTCCAGTATTTAAGAGGCAGAAGTCGAACCGAGACAGTAAAGTTTCAACACCTCTGCCTCTGCCAGTAAGCACTGTGGCAACCCACAAGGGGTTGTGGGCATTAAAATCCCCCCAAAACAGATGATCGTGAAGCCCTACGATCATCTGCTTTCGGGTACTTCAGCCACTAGCAGGCATCATCTTTCCTATTAGCAGAAACATGGGAAGGAAGTGAACAAATGGAGATAAAAGTCTGCCGCAGTGTGCTACCACCTGGCAGCACTGATGTAAACTTCTAGTTGAGTGGCATGGGCTAGCTGTGCACTCTATGAATCATGCTCGTTGTTTATCAAATCCATATGAATTCTGCTGTAAGGCAATTGTCACATGAACTGCGCGTGCGCAAAAATTCCTTAAAACTTACACAACTGAAGGTGTGCTCGCAACCCTGATGTCGAAGCTTCACAGATTCCAGAGGAGTTGCAGCACAGTACATTTAAGTGCTATATCTTTAAGATTGTAGCATATATGTTATGTTTAACATCATTCAAGTATAAATAACGATAAATCCACAAGCTCTCTAAATTTAGGGAGTTCACGTGCTCTTGCGCTCTTACACAGCATTTTTGTATTCTATTTTCAATTTTGCATTTTGCAATTTTTAGACAAGAAGGGAAGGTCCTTGATGCCAGTGAACTATTGCATAAATGTGTCAGTCATTTTGCAATGAGTTGAATACACCTTTTTATTATTTTATCAGGTATCAGGTTTGCCAGCTACTCCTGAAGACTATTTCGCTTTTAAGGTTTTTATGACAGTCAAAATTTCATCTTCATTTGTTGGATACGGATACAATGAGATAGCAGAGCTATTGATCTTAAATGATGATGCTGCTGTATTTTAATTACGTGGGTTATTCTTACTGATTAGTTGCTCACTAACATTTGTAAAATAGTTGTTGAAGATATTTGTTACTTTCCTTGGGTCTGTAATTTTCTCTTCACCTAGACATAGCTTGATATTGACATTTCTCATAGTGATATTACCTGTCTGTTGTTGCAAGACTTTCCACACAGCCTTTGTCTTGTTTTGTATATAAACATAATTTGCCTTCACTATTGCTTCTACGATAACTGTTACATATGACCTTGTATTCTCTATAGTAAGCATGCAAGTCATCCCATATCCACTGTGTTTTTATAATATCATACAGTTCTCTCTCTCTCTCTCTCTCTCTCTCTCTCTCTCTCTCTCTCTCTCCCCCCTCTCTCTTAGCTTGAAATCTTAATTCCAGATGTGATCCAACACTTGTTTTTGTTATTAGGCTTCAGTCTGTATTTCTTCATTAGGAATGCAGTTTCGTACAGTAACAATTTCCACAAATAACTGATAACTGAACAGAACTACTTTTCAGTTTAATAATGAGTACTATTTACAAGAAGATGAGCTACCAATGGGATCCCCAAAGTCAGGTGCCCTAGCCAACATTTTCATAAATCTCATGTAGAAAACCAGATTTTTTAATATGCTATCACACAGAATTACAACATACTTTAGTGGTTCCAATTATGGATGACATTCTTTGTGTAACTGATGAACCTCCAGCAAAAATTGTTCAGCTCCATGCAGATATAAAACACAACACAAAAAAGATAAGATTCATGATGGAAAAATAACATTACAACCAAATAAACTTCTTAGATATAACCATCAAAAAAGAAACAATCAGCATAGCTTTGAAATTTACTGTAAACCTACAACAATGGCCGTTATCACACATCAGACTAAAAATCATCCACACTCTCGCAAGCAGTCAGCACTCAGACACATCCTTCATAGACTCAACGCAATACCCTTCAGCACAGAATACTACCAGAAAATCCTAGACATAACCACACGAATAGCAACAATGGTAATCTAGCCACAAAGTTAAACAAAAAAATTAAACAATAAATACAGTCAATAAACATGACACATACTCAACCAGCAACAACAGCACAACAAAACACTAAACAAACACACAGCAACTCAACGACAATGACATACAAATACCTGAAAGACTCAAGATGGTACACAATGACCTATAAGCACAAACTCTCACATAAAATAACAAGCACTTTCAAAAGACAAGCCATAAACATAGCTTTCAAAACAGACAGTTCAATTCAATAGTGCATTCCATAAATAACCAAAGACAAAGACATTTACCAGAAAGCAGGAATATACCAACTACAATGCAGCACATGTGACTGAAGATAAGTTGGGCAAACCAGCAGAACATTCAAAACATATTACCGAACTTCTGCAGAGAAAATAATCACAAACCTTCTGAGCCGTGGCGAGCTGACGCCAGTGTTATTTTGTTCATGTATTGTTGAGATTGATTGTGGTTGACCTAAGCTATCTTTGCTTTTCGTATGTCTTATCTTCTGGGTTGGCAGGCGAAGGATTGGGTTGTTAGCCTTAGACGGGTAACCCTCAAGATCTCGTGACATTCACTGGGAGACAAGTGTCGACAGCTGACGAATGACTGACGAATGAGGGTGATGACCGTTGTATGTTGTGATGTGAAATTGGTCAGGCATTTTGGCGACATGGGCAGATTGGAGATACAAGTACTGTGACTTCACTGGGAACAAAATTTGAAGTGAAGTAGTGAAGCTGTGGAACTCTCTCTGTCGTATTGTGTACGTGATATGTAGTAAGTGGTCATAATTGTGTTTTGTTGACTGATACACTCGGAGGCATTTAATTTATTATTATTATGGTGAGACTTTCATAGTCAAACTTTAAGATGGTGGAAGAGTTCAGTTGGCCCAGTTAAATGGTGGTCGTTATTTTGAAAGTTTTCTCAGAAGTTTTACTAGTGCTCTGTGTTTCTTGTAATGAAATGATTTTATGTTGGCGTTTTCAAAGCCTGCACTCTATTAATACAGTTGTCCATGTGTAAAAGGCTTAAGGGCAAAGTTACGAAATTGTCAGTAGTGTAATGTGTTCTTTTACATGCTTACCCATATATCAAGTCAAGAGTTCGACCAAGTGTTTCTATGTTTCAGAGTTATTGGAATGCCTTCACGATTCGCGCAAAAACCTTTGATTGTGCCAGCGCCTTGGCGGGGAGTGAAATGTCTTCCGAGGTCTAGGCATGCAGTGTTTAAGAACCTGGCCACTACCGGTAGTTGTTCACATACCATCTTCCAAAGTTTAGAATTTATATCCCTTCCTCCAAGACGGGTTAAGCTGGTAGATATATATTTATATATTGTAAGTAACCAGTTTTTATACGAGACTGTTTCCTTAAATACTGGCAACTGGCTAAGCTTTTATTGCGTAGCATCTGTTAAGTTCCTTGCGCAGCTCTTTCTAGTAGTCTTTTATTAACACATCTGGCAAGAGGACCCTCCATACTGTAAATCATGGATTTTGATGTGTTTCAAATATGTTGTAGAGGCACTTAACCAGAGCACCTGTCTATTCGTTTTTTTAGCGGCAGGCCTTGGTTTTTGAGAAAATCAATTTTGAAGTTTGTCGTGTGGCTTGTATATATGTAACATTTCCTATGTGCCAAATAGGTCAGCATGGTGTAGGGGCAAGGTTAACAGATACCATCATGAAGGTACCATGTTCAAATCCTGCTACTGCATTTTATTTTATTTATTTTTATTTTTTTTTCAAAATCGACCAAATTTTTCAATTTTATTTGAAATAATATCAACAAACAGTGTAAGGTGTGCGAAATTATAAAGATATATTCAGTTATTAATTTTTTAGAATATTCAGTCCGTTTGTGGTTTGCAATTGGAGTTCCAAAGGTTCATACAATGGTTGCTTCTTGTATTACCTGAAATCGATCTTCGGCCATTATCGTACCCTTTCCCGTGAATACCATTAGCCGTAACGTGAACCCCAGCTCCTAGTTTCGGCCAATGAGGATGCGAGTTGCATAGCTGTAGGGTCACATCTAACTACAGTTTCAGTTGCTCACAAAGCGTCTCTAGTGCCATGTGTTAGAAGAATTCTGTGAAATGGAAGAACCAAGTGTTTCTGCAGTAGTGCAGCCAGAAGAGGATCCACAAGTAGAGGAGTTGAATGAAGAATCAAAAGGGGACATGGGATCTCTGCCTATTCTGTTGCAGTTGGCGATGAGTTATGTATGGCAATGCAGGATCTCTTGGCTAAAAGACAGATGAATTGATAGATTTCAACAAAGATGATGAATTGGGAGAATATGATGAGGTAAGTTTTACTATTTCATGAATATTTTCTGTTTCGGAAGAATGAAAAAAACAAAACTCTTCACTTTGCACTGTAGGGGGATAGAGGAAGATGGCAATTATGTTCCCGAAGAGTTCGCGTCAGAACCGACAGATTATGTGTCTCTGTCCTACAAGGAAAAAGCAGTCGCTTTTGCAGCAGCTTGAAAAGTCTGCAGTCTCACGGAGTTTCGCGATTTAAACATAAATCTATACTACATCGATGGAAAGATGATGTAAAACGGGGTGGAACTCATCTCAATAAATGGAGAACCATTGATTGTGAGACTTATGAAAGGATCGCCGAAGCGAGGTAGAATTTGGAACAGGTAAATCATATTGACTTAAAATATATGTCTAGTATATCGTAAAAAAGTGAATGACTTGTGAAAATAATAATAATAAAAAAAAAATTCCGAGATCAGATGACAACGGAGAACTCTACAGCAGTGGGCAATGAACGCTGCTCTTCCCTTTTTATGGGTTCAAGAAAAAACATAAGATTCGACAAAGAAAAATCACAAAGTTCGTCAGCTCTAAAGAATTTGTGACGATAGACAAAGTTTTAGCAGCTGCCAAACAATTCCACATACAAACAAGAATATTTATGGAGTATTTCAACCGCGACTTTGTAATCAACACTGATCAAACTGGCTGCCAGTCTCAGGCAACGTACAATAGATCACTTTTGGAAAAAGGAATGAAATCTGTTCTTGTCCGATAAAAAGATTTTAACAAGACTACTCATTCTTATATGGCTCAGTATACCACAACAGCCTCAGGAAAAGTGATCCCATATGTTTTTTTATGTATGCAAGAACCATCCGGAAAATTTGGTCCTACTGATAAAAACGAGTAGACAAATTAACTGGGAAATACAGAAATGTAGTCTTGTCCTGCACGAAATAAGGCAAGTTCACGTAACTGGTGTATGAAGAATTTTTGTGTTCTGTAATTCTTCCGTATTTCTGTACATTCGTGGGGAGGGCAAACTGATTCAACCTTATATCATCATCTATTCACTGATGAAAGGAAAGCGAGCACCTGCACCCTAAGAGTGATCCCACCAAAGTGCATGCTTTATCGACAGCCTCGTGGTGTTTATTTTTACCGAGATGAGAAAATCTTTACGAAAATTATTCAGAATGCTCCCGATTTGATGAAAGACAATAGAGAGATTGCTTCTAGGGAAGATTCGATAAAATTACATTCGCTAATCTTACATCAATTCAGTGCACCTAATTTTGAAAGCATGATTAAATATGGACGGTTCGCATCGAAATTTGCAGGCGAAAGAGAAATCTTTTTGAATGGAAAAAAATTGTCTATCCCAGTATCGCCTATGAAGAAACCATGTGCCTGCAAGACGTTTGCTTTCATAAAATGCATGTGGTGCTGTGAAAATTTGTGCTTCAGTTGTTTCTATGATAAGTATCACCCACAATATTGTTTTGGCACATCAAGCAATGTGTACACTGAAAACTAAGATTTTGTTGTACTGTATGATAGAAAAAATTAATAACTGAATATATCTTTATAATTTCACACACCTTACACTGTTTGTTATTATTCTTTGAAATAAAATTGAGGGGGGGGGGGCGAGGGAGGGGGGGGGGGAGAGAGAGAGAGAGAGAGAGAGAGAGAGAGAGAGAGAGAGAGAGAGAGAGAGGTGCTGACCTATTCAGTGTGGGCATAGTGTTACGGATATAAAAGGTGGGCAATAAACTTCAAAACTGATTTTATAAAAAAATAAGACCCATTGCTAAACAACTGGATAGCCAGGTACTCAGGGTAAGTGCCTCTATCCACATATTTGAATTGCATCAGAATCCATGATTTACAGTATGGAGGGTTCCCTTGTGAGCACATGAACATTCATTTTTAATGAACAGTGTTTCTGCTGTAGTTTTTTATGTAATTGGTTCTATCATGTTATATAATTGGGTCTTAGCGTGGCACTAGTGTTGAACTGTCATTACGTCACCTTTATTGGTAATCGTTTATATTACATGTATTTTGAGGGAAATCCTATATGGGAGTTTGAATTACTGCACTTTGTCAGTAATTCTCTTATCTTAATAAGGGAAAAATAAAGTGAGGGGTATTAGTGCACGGCAATGTTAAGTTTGTAAATGACCTTTTAACAAGTGCTTCATTAACGGATTGAAATAGTAAATTTATAAGAGTATTTTGGTGAAGAATGTTAAGTGTGGCCATCTTAATTTAATAACTGGTTTTAAGGAGTTTGATGAAGTGGCTATGTGAAGTAATTGATAATTGCTATGCTTAAGGTTTCTACAACTGCCTGGCACATTAAGTTTTTTATAACTTTCTCTTAAGGGAACTGTTTATTTGAGTACTGAATATGATGGGTTTCTATCTGTATTTGCAAAGCTTTATCTAGTGACTCGTCCACAATTTGTAATTGTCAAATTCCTTAAAAGGCATAATGTCAGCAAACTGTCTTAATTATAAATTGTGACTACCAACCCTGATTCCATCCCACTTCCTATTTTATGGTATCTAAGATACGGTGGGTAAGTATGGTATAACAAGGGACCACATACCACCTACTAGCAGAGGGGACGACATAAAAATAGTTGGAATAAGGCACTTCTTTACCTTACTAGAAAATTACCGCATACACAAAATGAAGGCTGAAAGACAGATATTACTAAATGACGAAGTGAATCTGACTGACTACTCACTGTTTACACTGATTGATCATATATTATGTGGACACTGTATCATTAGAGTTGATTGAGACTGTAAACAATTTAGAATTTAGACTGTCCGAGAGGAGAGTGATGTGGGGAAATAAGCCCCACCTCCCTCTTGAAGGGCTGCCATCCTTTGTCCACATTCTGTGCTTCCCCAAAAGCACACCTAACTGTCATGAGGCTCACTGATTCCTTTTGTTCCGGTGAGAGTCGCATTCAAATCCTATCAAAGCATTTGGTAGTGGGTACAGCACAACTGTTTGCTGCAGTTGGCTGTGGTAGTTCAGGAACGAGCTCTACTGGTATCATATGCAACCATAGTTCAAAACAATTCCCCCACCTAAAACTGCCACGATATAGTGTCTACACAATAATAGACAATGGATGATCACAAATCACATTTCTCTCCCAAGAATATAAACGTATGTGAAAAAAATAAAAAAAATAAAAATGCAGGGTGAGCACAAAGTCTTGCCCTGATTATAACAATTTATTACAGAATAAACATTTGACATATTAATTTACATTTGATGACGTTACATAGGTTAGTGTTACTAGTTTTAAGACCACATACATTAGTAAACCTCAATGTGTGCTCCCTTGGTAGCTCAGAGAATGTCCAGGCAGTATTCGAGTTCCCGCCAGTTTCGTAACATGCGTTCTGTCACAGTACCCACAGCAGCTTGTATCCTAGCCTTCAGTTCATTGACGTCAGCAACTGGTGTGACGAAGACTCTATCCTTGATATAGTTCCAGAAAAAAAGTCAAGGGGCATAATGCCTGGAGAGCGAAAGGCCAGGTTGTTGGACAGTTCTTTCCAATCCACCGATCTGGAAATGTTTCATCCATGAAATCACGAACTTTCAAAGCCCAGTGGGGTAATGCTCCATCTTGCCGGAGAAGTGTCCATAGTTGATATTCTTCTAAATGAGGGGCAATGAACTGTTGCAAAACATCTAAGTAAATGTTAGCGGTAATGGATTTTTCCATGAAGAAAAACGGTCCCAAAACCTTGTTATGCAGGAGGCCGCACCAAACATTCACTTTTTCACTGTCTTGCTGTAACTGTAAAATAGTATGTGGAGATTCTAAATCACATATACCGACATTATGCCTATGTACCATTCCACTGACATGAAAAGTGGATTCATTGGTAAAGCATATGCGATTTAAGTAATCGTTAGCACCATCAATCCTGTTGAGAATCTCAGTTGCAAATTCAGCACATGACAGCAAATCATTCAGTTGCAAGGCCTGCACGATTTGCACTTTGTATACATGCAACCTATGCCTTTCATGAAGAATCTTCACCACACTTGCTTGTGGCTGATTTAGACGGACTCCGTTGAAACGATTGCCGAACACGATCAACAGTCACATCACTCACAAGTGGTCTGCCACTTTGATGACGATCTTCAACGCTGCCTGTTTCGTTAAACATTTCATAATATTGCTTTACTGATTTAACGTCAGGATGGCTGCATCCATAAGAAGCCCGAAATTTAGACAGAACACTGATGGGTGATTTCGTTCTGTGATACCAAAGCACACAGCAACTAACGTGACTTAAAAGATCACATCAGCATTGTGGACCACTAGCTTCATCTATTGGTCACAACAACTAGTAACACTAACCTATGATGGTTGGTTGGTTTAAAGGCGGGAGAAGGGACCAAACTACAAGGTCATCGGTCCCTTGTTCCTAATACAATAATGCCACACATGTGAGAATAAAACGGACGAAACATATAACACAAAACAGAAAGAAAACAACACAGAGATGCTAGAAACAGAAGACAGTAAAAGATGAAAGCAGATTACAGTGGCTGGCCAACCACGAGAATAAAAAGGGAAAGCCAGCTTCTTTGCAACACATTAAAACCTCCGTCCTAAAAGCACTGGAGTGGAGGACAAAGAGAGACAAAGGACATGTGCTGAAACCTACATAGAGTTATAAAATCCACTCTCACGGTGCTGTGGAGGCACTGTTGACGAACACCAAAGGCAGGGCGCTGGGAAAGTTAAAAGTCGGTCACAGAGCGGCTAAAAGTGGGCAGTCCAGCAAGAGGTGGACCGGAGCCTGCCGAGGACAACTGATTCCCGGCAAGAGGTTTGCATGGAAGAGTTCCACACATTCATAATCTCCTTAATGACTCACAGTTTGTTGTATGTGCTGTTATGCCATTCTGTCTTCCAAAGCCAGAAAACCCAGTGGTGTAAGACAGAACGCAAGTCAGTTTCGGAGATGCCTATCTCCAGATGCAGTTTCCACACAGCCTGTTGGCAAGTTCGCTGCCAAGGATTCCGATGTGTCCTGGGGTCCACACAAACACCACGAAACGGTGGGACTGTTCCAGGGTATAGCTGGACTCCTGAATGAATGCTACCAAAGGGTGACGAGGGT
Source organism: Schistocerca gregaria (assembly GCF_023897955.1). Lineage (NCBI taxonomy): Eukaryota > Metazoa > Arthropoda > Insecta > Orthoptera > Acrididae > Schistocerca > Schistocerca gregaria. Next base: position 759,652,311 of record NC_064920.1, read on the forward strand.
AGTACTGGTCGATAGCTTGTAGGCTGCTCAAGAAGTCAGTACACAGGAGAAATGACTGGCCAGGGCATGAGCAGATGTACTCAAGAGCACGAGATATGGCCGCCAGCTCTGCAGTGTAAACACTGCAGCCAACTAGAAAGGAGTGCTGCTCAATATGTCCTCCATGAACATATGCAAAGCCTACGTGACCATCAGCAACTGAGCTGTTGGTGTAAACCACTTCAGAGCCCCGGATGTCAAGAATTGGGAGGATGTGACAGCGGAGAGTGGCAGGGTTAACTGAGTCCTTAGGGTCATGCAAAAGGTCCTGGCGAAGCTGCAGCCGAGGTGTGCTCCATGGAGGCGTACATGAATGGACTACAAGTAGCGATGGTAAAGGAAAGGACTCCAGTTCGAAGAGAAGGGACTACACGCAAACCGCAATTGTTAGACCCCATCTGGGCCGCCAATGCGGGAGATGGACTGCTGTGGGCGGGAAAGGAGACGGTAATTCGGATGCTTAGGGGCACAAATGACGAGCAGTGGCACCCGTCTGATCTGCAGTGGATGGACACCAGCCTCGTCCCAAAAGCTCCTGTCGCTAATTGAACCCCATGGTAGTGCACAGGGTGAAGTAAATGCAATGCTGAAGGCGCTGCCGAACCATAAACCACAGTCCCATATTCAATTCGGGATTGGACAAGGGCTCTGTAGAGCTACAGCAGCGTACAGCGATCTGCACCCCAATTGGCAATGCTCAGGTAACGGAGGGCACTGAGGTGCCGCCAGCACTTCTGCTTAAGCTGACGAAGATGAGGGAGCCAATTCAATCGAGCGTCGAAAACCAGTCCTAGGAATTGATATGTCTGCACTACTATGAGTGGATTGTCATTAAGGTAATTGCGGGTTCCGCATGAACGGCACGATGCCGACAGAAGTGCATGACACACGACTTTGCTGTTGAAAACTGGAAGCCCATGACTGTGCCTTGTGGATGGCTCCCTGGAGGCACTGCTCAGCAACAACAGTACTGGAGTAGCAATATGAAATGCAGAAGTCATCTGCATACAGAGAAGGTGAGACGGAGGGACCGACAGCTGCTGCTACACCGTTAATGGCCACTAAAAAGAGGAAGACACTAAATACAGAGCAGTGCAGGACTCCACTCTCCTGAATATGGATGGAACTATGGGAGTCACCAACTTGGACACAAAAAGTACACAGTGACAGGAAGCTTTGCATAAAAATCAGGAGTGGTCCCCGGAGACCCCACTCGTACACCGTGGCAAGGATATGACGTTGCCACGTCGTGTCATATGCTTTACATAAGTGAAAAAAAGACAGCAATCAGGTGTGAAAAGGCTAGGGTAATTCTCCGGCACAGAGGCTCGAGCATAGTGTTCAGCAAAGTGCTCGGCAATCGCGTTTGCGTTGGTACATAACTAGCCATTTATGGTAACACTGGGGACAGCTGTTGGGGCCTGGTACCCAAAAAGACATTTGATCCTTGCCTAGAATTGGTCTCCTCCTTCCGTTGTCTGATAAGATAGCGAACACGGGCACGGAGCCGTTTCAAGGCTATTAGGTGCTCCAAGGAAGGGTGCCACTGTAGAGCTCACCGACACTCCTTAATTGCTTCAAAGACTCCCGGCGACCACCAAGGGACTGCCTACACCTCGGGCACCCTAAAGAGCGAGAGATTGCCTTTTCTGCTGCAGAAACAATTGTGCTTATCACCTGCTCAACCAACACATCGATGTTACCATGTGGGGGAGATTCAGCAGGGATAGTAGAGGTCAAACTTTTCCAATCTGCCTTGTTCAAAGCCCATCTGGGCAGGAGTCCGTGCGCCTGATGCTGAGGCAGTGACAGGAAGATGGGGAAGTGGTCAATACCACACAGGTCGTCATGTGCTCCCCAGTGGATAGAATAGAAGTCCTGCACTGCAAATTGATAAATCAATGGCCGAGTAACTACCATGAGCCACACTGACATGTGTGGAGGCCCCAATATTTAAGAGCCAGAGGTCAAATTGCGACAGTAAAGCTTCGACATCTCTGCCTCGGCCAGTAAGCATGGTACCACCCCACAAGCGGTTGTTGGCATTAAAATCTCCCAAAAGTAGGAAAGGTTTAGGGAGTTGATCAATCAGTGCAGCTAATACATTCAGGGGTACTGCATCATCTGGAGGAAGATATACATTGCAGACAGTTATTTTCTATGGTGTCCTTATTCAGACAGCCACAGCTTCAAGAGGGGTTTGAAGGGGCACAGTTTCAGTACAGACGAAGTTCAGGACATAAATGCAAACTCCACCTGACACTCGATTATAGTCGGTACGGTTCCTGTAATATCCCTTATAGCCGTAGAGGGCAGGGGCCGCATTAGCATGTGTAAAGCCTAACAGTTTCCGTAGCTCTCAGCCAGGCAGTGGAAAAAACCTCCGTTATTCCACTGTAGGATGACATCGTGAGACTAGGAAGGAATGGAAGATTCAATGAGGCAGTTTACACTTCAGAGTCATTTGCTGCCACCGATTTATTGCCTGAGCAGTCTACATCCATTGTGTCTGAGGGTTTGGTGAGATCTAGGTTCTCAGCAGACACCAAAATCTCCTTCCCCATCCTCAGCCACAGAGCTTGTAGGTAGCGGTGGTGTGGGTGCCATCACAGTTTCCTTGGTCTTAGGTTTCTTCTTCTTGGATTTCTCTCACTGCTCCTTGGGTTTCCCTAGTTGGGAGGACTTCACTGGCTCAGTCTCCGGCACTGAGGATGAGCGAAGCCCTATGACCAGCTGCTTTTGGGTTCTTCAGCCACTGGCAGGAGTTGTGTTTCCCACTAGAATAAAACTGGGAAGGGAGTGACCTAGCAAGAGAAGCCGAAGAAGACTTACACTTCTCCGGCTAAGAAGTGGGGACTCTTCGGGAAAATTTTGAAGAATGGAGGAACAAACCCAACAGGGATCCATCAAGTAAAGGCCAAAATGTGTGAAACTTCTTTTAGTCGCCTCGTACGACAGGCAGGAATACCTCAGGCCTTTGCTAACCTCCAGACCCGCAGGGGGGACACTAACCTATGTAACGGCATCAAATGTAACTTATTACATGAAACTGTTATTCTGTTATAAGTTTTTGTAATCAGGGCAAGACTTTGTGCCCACCCTGTACACACACACACACACACACACACACACACACACACACACACACACACACACACACACACACACACACACAAAACTTACATCAGCACACATATAGTCACAGAAAAAACAGTTGAAACTAAACCTGAGAAACAAATGAAAATGTACATACAGCATGTTGTTGTTGTTGTCTTCAGTCCAGAGACTGGTTTGATGCAGCTCTCCATGCTACTTTATCCTGTGCATGCTTCTTCATCTCCCAGTACCTCCTGCAACCTACATCTTTCTGAATCTGCTTAGTGTATTCATCTCTTGGTCTCCCTCTATGATTTTTACGCTCCATGCTGCCCTCCAATACTAAATTGGTGATCCCTTGATGCCTCAGAACATGTCCTACCAACTGATCCCTTCTTCTGGTCAAGTTGTGCCACAAGCTCCTCTTCTGCCCAATCCTATTCAATACTTCCTCATTAGTTATGTGATCTACCCATCTAATCTTCAGCATTCTTCTGTAGCACCACATTTCGAAAGCTTCTATTCTCTTCTTGTCCAAACTATTTATCGTCCATGTTTCACTTCCATACATGGCTACACTCCAAACAAATACTTTCAGAAATGACTTCCTGACAGTTAAATCTATACTCGATGTTAACAAATTTCTCTTCTTCAGAAACGCTTTCCTTGCCATCGCCAGTCTACATTTTATATCCTCTCTACTTCGACCATCATCAGTTATTTTGCTCCCCAAATAGCAAAAGTCCTTTACTACTTTAAGCGTCTCATTTCCTAATCTAATTCTCTCAGCATCACCCGACTTAATTCGACTACATTCCATTATCCTCGTTTTGCTTTTGTTGATGTTCATCTTATATCCTCCTTTCAAGACACTGTCCATTCCGTTCAACTGCTCTTCCAAGTCCTTTGCTGTCTCTACCTATTCCGAATTTTTCTTTTGTTTCCTTTACTGCTTGCTCAATATACAGATTGAATAACATCGGGGAGAGGCTACAACCCTGTCTTACTCCCTTCCCAACAACTGCCTCCCTTTCATGTCGCTCGATTCTTTTAACTGCCATCTGGTTTCTGTACAAATTGTAAATAGTCTTTCGCTCCCTGTATTGTACCCCTGCCACCTTTAGAATTTGAAAGATAGTATTCCAGTCAAACATACAGTTTATGGCAGCCAAAATGCTATACATCGAAAACAGTGACCAAAAGGAAAAGTACAAACTCTCAAGCAGTTTGCCACATGAGAGAAAGCTGTTTGGTTTAAAAATAGTGAATTAGATGCTGATCTGTAAGTACCTTTACATTTTATTACGAAAACTTCAACAAACTGTTTTAAATTTATAACACATAAGTGCAAATGATAACCTGTATGAGCAAAATATTTCAAGAAAACACCTGAAGATGCCTTGTAACTAAGGTGAAATGCATCTGAGCGCACAAGATAAATAACAAAACAAGATAAATAACAAAACAAGATAAATAACAAAATGTGTTTCCTTTTGAACTATTGTAATTTATATACACATGCTGCAGCAGAAGAAATTTATTCCACAAATCTGCTGGAATTTTCACATGTACTGCTAAGCTCAAATACTGCATTCCATGTTTCCTTAGCTAGCAGTTGTCTGAAAGTGCCCACATTTTATTCACTTAGAATTTTTTGTTCTTTAACTGAATCTGTTTGCACTGTTGTTTCAGGTATTGTATGGAAAGCAATATACTGTCTGTTATGGTCATTTGAACTTTTCCAATCTGGAAGCCATTATTTTCTGTGTTTATAAATATCTGGTCAATAGTTTTACATGTGTTTTTGTCATTGTTGTGGAATAGTTTATAGTGGTCTGTAAGTTATATGTTGACAGTGCGGTCATGAGATTTTGGTTTTTTCATTTGAGTTTTCCTGGAAATTTATGTTAAAATCACCACAGAGGCAATGGAAAAGGCATGCGAAGTTCAGAAGAACGCGAAATCCCGAAGATGGGCTAAAATTTACAGACGCGCAAAATTTGGCACGGACTTCGATGCGAGATGCCTTTAATAGGTTCCACAACGAAACATTGTCTCGAAATTTGGAAGAAAATCCGAAGAAATTCTGGTCGTATGTAAAGTACACAAGCGGCAAGACGCAGTCAATACCTTCGCTGCGCAGTGCCGATGGTACTGTTACCGACGACTGTGCCGTTAAAGCGGAGTTATTGAACGCAGTTTTCCGAAATTCCTTCACCAGGGAAGACGAATGGAATATTCCAGAATTTGAAACACGAACATCAGCTAGCATGAGTTTCTTAGAAGTAGATACCTTAGGAGTTGCGAAGCAACTCAAATCGCTTGATACGGGCAAGTCTTCAGGTCCAGATTGTATACCGATTAGGTTCCTTTCAGATTACGCTGATACTATAGCTCCCTAGTTAGCACTCATATACAACCGCTCGCTCACCGATAGATCTGTACCTACAGATTGGAAAATTGCGCAGGTCGCACCAGTGTTCAAGAAGGGTAGTAGGAGTAATCCATTTAACTACAGACCTATATCATTGACGTCAGTTTGCAGTAGGGTTTTGGAGCATATACTGTATTCAAACATTATGAATCACCTCGAAGGGAACGATCTATTGACACGTAATCAGCATGGCTTCAGAAAACATCGCTCTTGTGCAACGCAGCTAGCTCTTTATTCGCACGAAGTAATGGCCGCTATCGACAGGGGATCTCAAGTTGATTCCGTATTTCTAGTTTTCCGGAAAGCTTTTGACACGGTTCCTCACAAGCGACTTCTAATCAAGCTCCGGAGCTATGGGGTATCGTCTCAGTTGTGCGACTGGATTCGTGATTTCCTGTCAGGAAGGTCGCATTTCGTAGTAATAGACGGCAAATCATCGAGTAAAACTGAAGTGATATCAGGTGTTCCCCAGGGAAGCGTCCTGGGACCTCTGCTGTTCCTGATCTATATAAATGACCTGGGTGACAATCTGAGCAGTTCTCTTAGATTGTTCGCAGATGATGCTGTAATTTACCGTCTCGTAAGGTCAGCCGAAGACCAGTATCAGTTGCAAAGCGATTTAGAAAAGATTGCTGTATGGTGTGGCATGTGGCAGTTGACGCTAAATAACGAAAAATGTGAGGTGATCCACATGAGTTCCAAAAGAAATCCGTTGGAATTGGATTACTCGATAAATAGTACAATTCTCAAGGCTGTCAATTCAACTAAGTACCTTGGTGTTAAAATTACAAACAGCTTCAGTTGGAAAGACCACATAGATAACAGTGTGGGGAAGGCGAGCCAAAGGTTGCGTTTCATTGGCAGGACATTTAGAAGATGCAACAAGTCCACTAAAGAGACAGCTTACACTACACTCATTCGTCCTCTGTTAGAATATTGCTGCGCAGTGTGGGATCCTTACCAGGTGGGATTGACGGAGGACATCGAAAGGGTGCAAAAAAGGGCAGCTCGTTTTGTATTATCACGTAATAGGGGAGAGAGTGTGGCAGATATGATACACGAGTTGGGATGGAAGTCATTACAGCAAAGACGTTTTTCGTCGCGGCGAGACCTTTTTACGCAATTTCAGTCACCAACTTTCTCTTCCGAATGCGAAAATATTTTGTTGAGCACAACCTACATAGGTAGGAATGATCATCAAAATGAAATACGAGAAATCAGAGCTCGAACAGAAAGGTTTAGGTGTTCGTTTTTCCCGCGCGCTGTTCGGGAGTGGAATAGTAGAGAGATAGTATGATTGTGGTTCGATGAAGCCTCTGCCAAGCACTTAAATGTGAATTGCAGAGTAGTCATGTAGATGTAGATGTAGATGTACTATTAGATTTTCCTTATTAGCGTCAAGTTTACTGAGTGCACCGTCTAGTTCCTGTAGGAGTATATGTAAGCCTTATCTGGGCTTCTGGGCAGGCAAATTATAATTGCTTTTAGTGAAGCAATGTATATAGCTGTTATTTCAGTCTTCACTTTTGCAGCATCTCTAAGGATATTAAGCAGAAATGTTTCATGTTACTTCCAACAAAAAAATGGCTGTCCCATCATGGGCAGACAATATTCTACAGAATGATGAGGATAGAGTTAATTTTGGTAGTTTTAAACTGCAAGCATACTACTGCCTGACGAATGTTCACTTAAGTATATATCATAAACTTCCTTCAGATCAATTGACATTTACAAATTTGCTAATTTTATTGGGAAGTGATTCTACATTCTGATGAAAGAGTATAAATTTTGTACTTTTGTCAAGTCCAGGCAATATGTAATTGACCACTTACTTCCTTTTTCGCCCACCCATTTTCACAATGATGTCTGCCTAGTCTTCGTTTTTAGCCCCGTCATGCCATATTAGTTTCCCTTATTTACACACACCTGTTACATTCTACTGAGAGTTACAGACCTCAGTCTATTTAAAAGTGCCAATATAAATCTTTTGTATTGTCAACACAGCAAGGTACAAATTTGTCATGAAATCTTTGCTGAATTTGAATGGAAGGAAAGGGAACATTTCATTCTTGGAAAGAACTGAATATTTAAGATATTTAAGATGGGATACAAGGAATCTCCAGACAGATTCACAGGTATGACCAGAATTTGCATTTTAGTCATTGCCCAGTATATAGTTACAGTGTTGGTGTGTTACTATACAATCTATGCTCTGGTGAACAGTAAAATATGCATTTTCGAAATGACTCTTAGACAGTGGTTAAGCCATTCCCCATAACATCCTGGAGGTGTTAATCGAATAAAGCAGGAGGGCCTCTGTGAAGACTGAAAAATGACAGGGTGTACTGTCAAATTAAGGTGTGTGTGCAACCATGGATTGTGTGTGGATGAATCTATCACTAACAGCATTGTCTGTGAAAGTTAAGGGTCTGAGTTGGAATATTGACCCAGTGCACAGTTTTTATATGTCATAAAGTTTCACTTCTGCACACACTCTTCTTTAGAGTGGAAGATTCATTGTACAATAATAATCCTGTATCTTGATCTCCAGCCTGACTTAACAGATTATTTTCCCTATCCATCATGTCAGAGGGTGGCACAGATTTGGTACATTCTGTCTACCAGCCCTTTTCAACCAATGTGATTTAGTCTCCTTCCAGGTGCCTTGACATGAACAGCACTGGACAATGACAAAATTCTCTCTGCCACCCTGTGTTCTGGCCACGCTTCACTTTCACTCATTGTTTTCAACAGAAACAGTCTGCTAAGCTTGACAACACAGAAGGTGCCAACTCCTCCTCTGCCACCTAATTAAAGTAAAGTTCATCGCCTCCACACTTCCCTTACCCCACTATTACAGATCCCCCCCCTTTCCCTGTGCAGAGTCATCTTTCGACATGACATGCATTACAATACAGATTTAAAGCAATTTTATGGCACTGACCTTCATCAAGTATGTTGTGGAGTTGATAACTGAAGCAAAAAAGGAGAGTATTCTGGTGAAACGTTAGCATATGTCTGCCCAGTTCACTCCGAAGCAATGATATTGTCACATTAGGTGTCTCCACTGACAGCTCAAAACGTGCCAAAGACTCCAACCTGAGAAAAAGTTAGTTATCACCTGAACTGAAAGCAGTACCAATTCATACAGTACAACATATTAATTATTTAAAATCAAAACAGATACATTTGCATGTCTCTTGGCCATACTCCATTTATTCCTGTTTCACCAACTGGGAAACAGAAATAAACTATTAAATAATTTAGGAGTAAAGGAGACCACTCACCACACAGCAGAAGTGTTGTGTCATGCCTATGACACAAAACAGAAAGAAAACTTGCTATCTTCTTTCAGAATAAATGCTTTGTCAAGCTACAGTACGTACGTATGCATGCTGTGCCCGTGCCCACACACACACACACACACACACACACACACACACACACATTGTGCTGACTGCACATACAATATTGGGATTGCAGTTTGGCAGGTGGACCGGGGTGGGGATTGTATCAGGTGGGAAGGGTGAGAAAGGAGTTGGAAGCAGGAGGAGGGGTTAGGGATGGGTGGGTAATGGCAGCTTACCAGCGAGTTATGGGTAAGGGAAGCTGGTAGGTACATGGACTAGGTATTGTGACACTTTGTCACTAGAGCCCGTGAGGTCCAGCATAAGATAAAGATGCCATGGTCGTGTGGACTGGGAAGGGAAAAAAGGACAGTGGAGGGTAAAACTGTTGGTGGAGGGTGTGAAGACAGTGGAGATGGATGCCAGGAGGATTATGGGAGTGAAGGATGTGTTATGAGGAAATTTCCCATCTATGTAGTTCAGAAAATCTGGAGCTGGAGGGAAGGATTTAGATGCTGTGGGTTGTGAAGTAGACACTGAACGTGGGCTTGTTGTGCTCAGCAGCATGTTGTGCCACTGGGCTGTTCTTGGCTACAGTTTGGTGGTGGCCATTCATTCTGGTGGACAACTGGTTGGCAGTTATACTCACATAAAATGTCATGCAGAAATTGTGGCACGGCTGGTATATTACACCCCTGCATCTGATGGGTTAGGGGTACCTGTGGCAGGACTGGAGTAAGACGTGCTGGCTGGGTGAATAGGTCTTCCACAGGGGTACGTCATTCCTTTTAAGATGATTCTTGTGGATGATAGGAGGATTAGGAGTGTGTCGGTATATGGCAAGGGAAATTCTTTGTGGGCTAGGTTTGGGGGCAGTGTCTGTATGTTAAGGCGTTTGTGAGGCCTTGAGCATACTGGGTAAGGAAATCGCATCACTGCAGATACGATGTCTACACAGGGTAAAAAGATGTGTTTGATATGTAAAGATGTGTATAAGTGACCATCAGAGTGTGGGGAGGTCTACATTCAGGAAGGTAGCACATTGGGTTGAGGAAGATCAGGTGAAGAAGGTGGGAGAAGTTGTTGAACTTATGGAGGAATGGGGACAGGGTGTCTTGCCCTGTGTCCTGCTTATGAAGATGTCATCAATGAATGTGAACCAGACAAGCAGTTTCAGGTTTTTAAATGCTAGGAGGGTTTCCTGTAGGTGACCCATACACTGGTTTCCAAAGGAGGCTCTTGTGGGTACCCATAGCTGCACCAGAGATTTGTTTCTATCCATTCCCCTCTAAGGAGAAGTAGTAGTAGTAGTAGTAGTAGTAGTAGTAGTAGTAGCAGCAGCTTAATTCATCCATAGGACTCTTTTTACAAGGATATAGTAGTAGTAGTAGTAGTAGTAGTAGTAGTAGCAGCAGCAGCTTCATTCATCCATAGGACTCTTTTTACAAGGATATAGGACATGTTAAAGTATTTACAAGTTTAGACCAATTTAAAATAACCTAATTTGTATACATATATATTTACAGACTTATAGTTAGACATAAAAATTAGCCTTACTCATGGTATACAATACTTTTTTCTACAAATGATGACGATGAGTCCCATACTTCTTTACAGAGCATAGGAGAGCGACGCGGGAGACCCGCGCCACCTTACTTGGCAAGGTCCTAGTGGAGGTGGTTTGCCATTGCCTTCCTCCAACCGTAATGGGGATGAATGATGATGAAGACGCCACAACAACACCCAGACATCTTGAGGCAGGAAAAATCCCAGACCCCGCCGGGAATTGAACCCAGGACCCTGTGCTTGGAAAGTGAGAACACTACCGCAAGACCACGAGCTGTGTGTAATGCCACACTGTTCACTCATATTACTGCACACTATACACACATTGTTTCATAACACTTTACTCATTACACAAACACAACACACACAACACACACACACACACACACACACACACACACACACACACACACACTGATGATTTCTGTAACGCAACTTCCCATTTACTATCCCGAAAAACTGAGTCAGCTTCGCTCCATAATGAGTGAGATGTTGACCTCATCTAAGTAATCCTTCAACATATAAAATGTATTGCATAACACACACTTTTTAACTGCCTTTTTAAATAAGTATATTTTTGCAGTTTCTTTATCTCTTTTGGTAATTTATTGTACAGTTTTATTCCTTGACAGAAAACAATGATTTGAGTTTTATGTTTATTTTTTCTTGGTAAATGTAAGTATATCTCGTGTTACATGGTCATTAACAGAGCTGTTTGTGCAGTAATTACCAATGTTATTTTTGATGTGTATAACTGACTGGTAAATGTATTCACATGAAACAGTTAAAATCCCCAGTGTTTTGAACAGATCTAGTGTTTTTGGTTATTATTCTAATGGCTCCTTTATGGGGTATGAAAATTGCGTTCATGATTTGTGCGTTTGTTTCCCAAAAAGAATGCCATAGCTAAGAATTGAGTGTACATATGAACAATATGTAACTAAAAGACACTACATGTTACACACTGATGACAGGATTCTAAGGGCATAACGTGCTGATGACATTCTGTTTGCAAGTACCTTTGTGTGTTCGCACCACTTCAACTGAGAATCAATATTCACTCCAAAAAATTTTGAATTTGTTACACGGTCTATAGAGGTGCCATCTACATTTAATTTAACATTGTACTTTTCCTCTTAAAACTGAAATTCATGGCATTAGTTTTCTTTATGTTCAATGTCACTTTATTGCTTATTGGCCAATCATAAACTTCCTTGAGAGTTTCATTTGCTTTCTCAGCAAGGAGCGCTCTTGTTTTCTCCGTGACTATAATATTGATGTCATCAGTGAAGAGAATTTTTTCACCATGAGTAACACTAGTGGGAAAGTCATTGATGTATATCAGGAACAGTACTGGTCCTAATATGCCACGTGGCGGAACCCATATATTAATGTATTTTGGTTCTGATAAGTGTTTTACTAATTGTTTAAATCTATTTGAAGTATGTGTTATCTCTACTCTTTGTACCGTATCTGATACTCAGCTCATTCCTCATGCTTCTAATTTATTTAATAGGATCTTGTGGTCAACTGTATCAGATGCCTTAGAAAGATCCAAAAATATGCCTGTGTCTCACTCATCTTTATCAAGAGCATCAAGTACAACTTTTGTGAATTCTACTACGGCTGACTTTGTATTTTTAGCCGCTTCGGAAACCAAACTGTGATTCACTTAAAAGATTGTATTTATTCAGATAACTCACTAATCTGTCTTTCATAATTGCTTCTATTATTTTTGAGAATGCTGACAGCAGGGGCTGGTAATTTTCTATGTCTTCTGCATTACCTTTCTTAAGCAAAGGTACAACTCTCACCTGTTTTCAGTGCTCTGGAAATGTCCCTGATGTGAAGGATTCATTTATTATATTTGTTAAGGGGCCTTGTATAATCCCTGTGCATTGTTTAAGTACACAGATTGGTACTTCATCTAAGCCTACTGACTTATTATTTTCAAGTTTCTGAACATTTTTATTGACTTCATTCTCTGTGGTTGGAAGTAACAACATTGCATTTAGTGCAACATTATTTACAGGTGTTATATTTGCTTTGGAGAATTTTTGCTGTAACTTCTCTGCAATACTTGAAAAATGCTGGTTTACATAGTTTGCTAAGTGTTGTGATCATTTATTACCTTATCCCCCTCCCTTAACAGTATGTTATTCTGCGATTGTTTGCCTCTCCCCGTTTCCTTTTTTATAACATCCCAGACTGCTTTGCTTTTATTCTCTGCATTATATATTATTTTTGTCATTAAACGACTTTTTCGCAGCAGTCACCACTTTCCTATAGATCTTTTTGTATCTATGATAGAAATTTAAGAATTCTGTATCATTGCAAATCTTTTTCATGGAACTGAAGTTTTTAAGTGTTTGGGAGGACTTCTTAATAACTGTTATTATCCAACTGTTTTTGTGAGATGATACAGACATGCATACTTTTGGAAATGCCTTTTCAAAGTTCAATTTAAACAATGTGGAGAATTTCATATTCACATTGGTTTCCTTATACACTTCCTTCTAGCTTTGTATTTCTAGTTCTTTTCAAAAATCTTTTATTTTGATTTCTGATAGATGTCGTTTATAGGCTTGTAGTTTAGGGAATGATTCAATGCCTGATTTTACTGTTGTTATTTGACAGAGATGGTCCGATAGTCCGACATCTTTTACAGCTACATCACATTTTTCCCTATCCATATTTATGGCCACACTGTCAATTACTGATGCAGTCACTGTAGTAAACCTTGTTGCACTATTGACCAGTAGGGACATGCCAAAACTTTGAAGGATGTTTATGAAGGTGCTACTGGATTCATTTATGATTCTAGTGTTGATGTTAATGTCCACACACAGAATTACGTTGGCCTTTGTACTTGAGACTTTATCTAGAACTTCTGTTAATTTACTGAAAAAAGTGTCCACACTACCACTGGGAGATCTATACACACACAAAATGAGTAATTTCTTGGTGATATCAAGCCCTGTTAATTCAACAGATGATATTTCAAAGTGTTTGTCTTCACTTACTGTACTGTGCTCCTTTTCTGATATAAATGCATGACCCTCCACCCCCTGAAGTAGTTCTGCAGTAAGAGTTTGCCCTTTCATACAAATATAATACTAGATGTTGGATTTCTGTGTCTCTAAACTAGTGCTCAGTAATACAAACTACTGTGCAGTTCAAAGATTGGAGCTCAACTTCTAATAGTTGTATTTAATGTTTTGATGGAGGATTGTTAAGTCTGTGAAATGCACCATGTTACTCTTTCCAGTGGTGTGTGTAATATTTGAAGTGTTAAAATCTGTCTTGTGAGTGATTGTTTCAGTATTTTTTAAACTGCTGGAGATACTCTTTAGGCAGGGGAACCTGTTGTCTGGTTTTACCCTAAAAATGTGAGTGAGGACCTAGTTGCTCAGGACAGGGTGTATACGTGGACAAATAAAAAAAAATCCTGGATTTTTCCCAGATTTCCTGGTTAAATATACACTTTCTCCCAGGTGACAGTATATTTTCCTTTATCAATCCTTTGAATGGTTACGGTTTTATACACGGGCGTACAATTTCCCCGGTGCTTTAGAAAACGAAACTCAGGGAAAAAGACATGTTTTGGAAATGTCTTTGATGTGCAGCAACATGTACAATGCGTATTTTCGTATTACGAAAGTATACATTGGAATTCCACCAAACACCACATGTTACTTTCCGAATCATTGAAATCGAGATTTCGATGCACTTTTGTAAGCCGTTCGTAGCTCATGTCATGTGATCTCGCCAGCCGATGACAGTGGATATTCAGAGCATATGACACGTGATGTAGTGAGCCATCAGCAACATCACTGTTAAGTAGCACGAAAACACAAACAGGGAAAGTTAATACTTTAAATTAATATACATAGTGTTGCTATGAGAAAAACAAAGCTTTCACATTTAATATTGGTCTCAAGCTGCAAGAGAAGCTAAGCTTTCGCATATATTGTTGACCTTTTTTGCGCGTGTTACACTTTACGATATATCACACAAATGTGCCAGTAAAATTCGAAACTCTTCTAAATGGCTCATCATCAAAGAGTTTATTTTTAAATGAGAGTCAAATGCTCTGTGATTTAATAAATTCATGGTACATTCTTGCACATACTTCAACTTACGTAAAAGGATATTTACTTTGAAAGCAACGCTTTTCAAACCACTATTCGCAATATATTCCCGCGACCTGATAGAAATTGGTTCGTTTCAGCAGTTGCCAGAAAGTGCAGATAACAGGCAACACTGTGCTTGGATAGCTATCCTGATGTAGGAAGCCGGTATGTACGTACGTGTAAAACATTAAAAGATCATACATTATGTCATAAAAGAAACAAGACATCAGAGGATACTGCAAGAGCATTGGAATTTCGTGAACCATATTAAAATGTGCACATTTAAAGCGCATACTTAAAGGGCACATCCATATATGCAGATTCCCAATGAAGTTGACCTCGACCTGATATTAAGCTATCCTGTGTGGTTTTTGGGATGTAAATTTCCTTGGAGCACCAGTACTGTATTATATCATGTTTGGTTCTTTATTACGGCAGAATGCCATACGTGCTAGAAAATGAAAACGTGCACTTGAAAAGCAGCGAACAGTTGAAACTAGCCGGTACTGTGAAATTAAACATTTCGTTTCAAATACATTGACTGCCTCTGTGGAAAAGGTTAGCAAAGATCAAATTTCTTTAGCAAACAGACAAAAATAACTTCATTGTTCCGCAAGGCAATTAATGCTTGATTCTCAGAAAGGTGGAAATAAAATAAAATCTGAAACTAATGACATATTTAAGCCTTCCATAATGATGTGAATGTGTTTTAATTCACCTGATAGCTCCCAGTCACAGATACCCTGTTTGTTTTCATTTAACATGAAAGTAAATGAAGGGGAAAAAGCAGAATCACTAAATGTAAACACGGGTCACGTGGAGACTACCCACTCTAACTCAGACTGCTCTGTGCATCAGCTGGGTCAATACTAAAAATATCGAATTTTCAAAATATGTTCATCTTTTAGAGCACATCTTTCTGAAAAGTCTGAAAAATAAAACATATGTATTGGAGGAAATGTAAGACTATTATTTGGACTTAAGTATGCCAAAGTGCAGTGCCACGCCTCTTCATAAATCATTTTTCTACCGCATGTCCAAACTATATTCAGGAGAGTGGAAATCGAAATGTCCTGTGGTGCCTCTCCTGCTCCCAGTCGACCGGTTTGACAGCCTTCCCCTCTTTTAAAAAAAAAAAAAACTCACAATTAATAGCGGATGGTATTATTTATAATCAAGAGAAAAAGAACTCTTCAGAAAATCTGAACTCTTTATTGCTTATTAGTTAATAGTTTGCTGTTTTGTGTGGCTTAAAATTAAATATAGGATATATAAAACCAATACTGACAAGAGATAAGCAAGATATTACACATTTCTTCAAACATTAGCTACTAGCATTTTTTTTCTCTCTCTTATCTTGCTACAGCTTTACATGGCGTGCTTTCCTATCTGCTAAAGAATCTATTACCTCATCAAAGTTTGTCACACGTTTTGCTACATGAAAAATCGAAATGTCGTTTTCTATAGACTGGTGTGGTTTCTCAATCTGATTACATCTATTTTGTCACTGTCTGCTAGATAAAACAAAATAGGCCTTTCTAATATTGCAGCAGTTTTGTAACACACACAAAATAAACGAGACTGTTTTGGCACAAATGGCCATTTTTATAGCACGACAGAATATAATCCACAAAGTACCAATATAAAATGCCTATTAAGCCTACTACAAGCAAAAAGCTTTATGTTAGGAAATAGTTTCAATTTCATTCATATGCACCAGCTTCTCACGTATGAGATCGAAAAGTAGTATTACAAAATTTTTATATAAATTTGGAATCTTCTTATTGTTCCATAATTTGTGTGATGTCCCCTTTTCTTCTCCTTCCTCGTTCTAACAAACAACCTTATCACTAATTCTGTAACTATACCTGCCAGTGTCAAAATTTGTTCACCGATTAACTTCACTAACACTGCCAGAATCACAGGTTTAGTTATCCCGCGATTATTTTCCGGTTAGGCGTTATTACGTGTTCGAACATGTTTTCCATGTTACTTCCAGAATAGAACTTACGCGGCTGCTAGCCGAGGACTGTACTACTGGTCCTTACTAATGTAGCGACCTGGCCAAACTTTTTCTGTCAAAATTTTATTTTCTTGGATACACCAAGAAGATAATACGTAATCTTTCTCACCTGTTATTCCTGTGAGTTATTTATTTCCAATCTGGTAGTCTGAATCTATGGATTTCACTAGTAATTATAACAACGCTGATCATTCGCAAACCCAATCAACCACATAATCAGGCAGTGATTGGCATTTATCCGTTCAGCTTTACTCCCTCAGCTCGTATAGCCCCGTCCCCTTTTGTCTGCGGAAAGTTTATTTCTAGATGCGAGAAGGATTCTCCTGATAGAGACATCACATACACTATGCATGCATTCAAAAGTCTACTTATAATTCATTCAGAAATTATGTGTACTTTTTCATCATGAGCACGGAGGTATTATAACAAGTTGAGTAAGTAAACACTCTGGCATATTTTGTGTTGTTATCTTTTCTGCTGAATTACGATTTCTGTGTTTGATTTTTACTGTCCTTCAGGTTGGCACAGGAGAAGAATTTGTGTTGGGCTGCATCAAACCAGTCGGCAGACTGATGAATCGTGGGGAGGGGGAGATGAGCATATTATTGTCATTCAGCGTGCTTTGAGACTTAGCGAATCCAGTGTGAGCAGTAATCACCATAATACGGAATCAATTCAAAAAAACTGCTCAACCTTCAAATGACTTAAGTGTCACTAGAGTAACCAAATCTCACTGGCAAGCAATGGGAAGAACGAAAAAATGCATCACAACCAACAATACATACTTCTCTATGGAGCCAGAACTGTTCCTGGCCAGCACAAGTAGTTTGATCACTTCAAAGATCTTTGTGGCTTTCACAAAGCTAAAATGACAAGAGAGGCAGCTGTGTCAGATGTTGGAGCCAAGGAATATAAAATGAGGTTTAAAGAAATTGTGACATAATGCAGAACAGTGAGGCACTTTAAATTAATGTCAAGTGCCTAGCAAAAACAGTTCAGATACAAAGAATTTGCATGTAAGGAAATCTGTCAATGAAGCTGAATGACTATAGCACCATCATTTTCTTCCAATGTAGATGATTCAGAGGCTATTTAGGATGTACATGGACTTAATGAAAATGAATTTAGTATATTATTGTAAGTGTTAAATTTTTAAGCAAATAACTCCTCTGTAGCCATTTGTTATGTGTGGATGACCTCGCATTGTTCCTTCTGAAGAAACGACCCACAACCGCATGAAGTCTTTTACAAACAGCAATTGTGGAAAATCACTTGCCTGAAGCCATTTTCCCCATTAACGAAATTTCGTTAATGCTCAGTATTATACATGTTGTATTATGTATATGTTTATATCACAGGGACAGAGACCTACAGATAGACTCTTAGACAATTTCAGTATTTTGTATACCCTCCTGTGAAAAATATGCAGTTCTGAAAACATTTATGGATGCAGTCATAGAGGTGCTGGATTCTATCTTGAGAGATAATGTTTCGTGTTCCACACTACTTCCATTTGTCGTCACATCTGGTCAATAAAGTCTGGACCTACTTCTACTCTAATGTATTATGCACATGTTCAAAGGGGAACATATCTGGTAACTGGGCTATGATCTTCAAACAGGGCATTTGGTAGCATGGTAAGTATGTGTCTGGGCATTGTTCTGCTTGAGCAAACATCTTTCTGATACTGTTGGAATGGCAACAGAATGAGGCGGATGATGTTTTGCTTATGTCCTTCATTCCTCTCTGTTCCACTGGTAAAAACTGGTTGTGTACATTCATAGAAATTTATGGCATTCCACGCCATTATCAAGTCAGTATCCCGTACACTCTATTTGCTACCACATATCTAGATTACATCAGATTCAGAAACGATTATCAATGATGCCAAACACAACTTCACAATGTTTTATTGCTTCAACAGCAGGGCTCACTATAATACCAAGATGAGAATCCACTTTTTCACCAATTTAAGCTGTTACGGGATCAGAATTATCATACATGGTCCCTATTCTATCAACAGAATGGGACTTTAAATTACTGTCTTTATTACCTTCTGTTAAAGTCCCATGTAAATATGATATACTCTCTGCTATGACCTCCAGGTTTCTACCATTGTGTCCTATGCATTTACAATACTATTAGCTTTTTATGGCTGGGCTCATTGGTAGCAGTTTTAAAGTAGTAGGATGAGTGACCTCCAATGAAGACATAAAAACTGGATTTTAATTGCAAGTGTTTCTTTTGTGGAAGTTGTGCAAACAACCTGGGGAAAATTGTGAGCATGCAACACAACAATCTACATTCACAGCAATCTATTTGGTGGAGATATAGGAAATTAATAATTAGTTGATTCTACCATACAACAGAAATGATGTTACCAAACAAAAAGATATCGTGTTCAATGATATAATTTACATATGTTATCGTCCTTGTCTAAAAGGTGCAGACATTTACAACTTGCAGATTACATGAAGAAACATAGATTTATTAACATCCCTGATGTTTCTTCTTCGTGATGGGATCTGTGGAACATAATGAATGAATGAAATCCAGTCAAAGTAGAGTGAACGTTGATTAAAGGTCTCCAAGATGATG
Source organism: Schistocerca gregaria (assembly GCF_023897955.1). NCBI lineage: Eukaryota > Metazoa > Arthropoda > Insecta > Orthoptera > Acrididae > Schistocerca > Schistocerca gregaria. Next base: position 759,671,547 of record NC_064920.1, read on the forward strand.
AATAAGGAGTGCTGATTATAAATCTGAATGTACATAAGTCTATGATGGCAACGCATTACTATTAACAATCTCAACTTATTAAACACACAATATTTAGATGCAGAAAACTTATTGATTCCTAATAATTATAAACACCAACAAAAAAAAATGATTACTTTTTGTTGGGTAATAGCAAAATCTGATTATTTTTTTCTTTGGCACCGCACTATACCTGCCCCCAGTATTATTTTCTATCATGTGCAGAAAACTCCTGTTTTGGGAACAAAAAATAATTTTTTAGAATGAACAAAGGCTTTGTAAAGTACAAACAAAAAAACACTAGTTATATTACATTGGATCTTTGTGTCTACTGCCTTACATTACATTTTTCTCTTCTTATTAAAGAATCTGAGAGAGCTATTTTTCTAGTGAAGTGCCTACTGTATGTCTCAATGAAGTGAACAACAGTATTTGCCTATCATTTTGGTATTCCAATGGTCCTGATACCATATTTCCTTCAGTTTGGTGTCTTCATGAAAGCATTCACATCATTCCTCATTGATGTCACCTGATCATTCAGAGTAAAAACCAAGGTGATTACTTAAAAACTGAATCTTGAAGCACATTAGAAAAAAGTCCAACTTCTTAAATTCCAACATTTTGGGTAAAAAATATCCACCCCCAAGAATTTAATATCAACATCATTTAAATGCTAGCCAAGCTTCCCTTCAAGCATATTTTTTTAAAATTCATAGTTGGAATTAAGTGTAATTTTCAATATCAAGTCCAAAAAACAAGCCTTCTTTCAGTCTACCATCTGACAGATGAGGAAAAATCTTGAGAGCATACAAAATACTCTCTGTCTCTCTTTGGTAAGGCTTTTATAAACTGTATAGCAGTGACACCTTGTGTACTCTTTCATCATGAGCACGGAGGTATTATAACAGGTTGAGTAAGTAAACACTCTGGCATATTTTGTGTTGTGATCTTTTATGCTTAGTTACGAGTTCTGTGCTTGATTTTTACTGTCATTTATTCTTATTGATTTGTAACTTTTACTGCTGGTTATAAGTAATTCTATACATACTGTTAACTACCTACTGTTTTTTTTATGTGAGTAATTTAGAGGACACAACTGTTTCATAATGCCCAGCTTAAAGCAAAGAGGTGGCAATTGATTTTTTTTTATACATGAGGCTCCTGCCCCCCATGAACCTTGCCGTTGATGGGGAGGCTTGCGTGCCTCAGCGATACAGATGGCCGTACCGTAGGTGCAACCACAACGGAGGGGTATCTGTTGAGAGGCCAGACAAACACGTGGTTCCTCAAGAGGGGCAGCAGCCTTTTCAGTAGTTGCAGGGGCAACAGTCTGGATGATTGACTGATCTGGCCTTGCAACATTAACCAAAACAGCCTTGCTGTGCTGGTACTGCGAACGGCTGAAAGCAAGGGGAAACTACAGCCGCAATTTTTCCCGAGGACATGCAGCTTTACTGTATGATTAAATGATGATGGCGTCCTCTTGGGTAAAATATAACGGAGGTAAAATAGTCCCCCATTCGGGTCTCCGGGCGGGGACTACTCAGGAGGACATCATTATCAGGAGAAAGAAAACTGGCGTTCTACGGATCGGAGCGTGGAATGTCAGATCCCCTAATCGGGCAGGTAGGTTAGAACATTTAAAAAGGGAAATGGATAGGTTAAAGTTAGATATAGTGGGAATTAGTGAAGTTCGGTGGCAGGAGGAACAAGACTTTTGGTCAGGTGAATACAGGGTTATAAATACAAAATCAAATAGGGATAATGCAGGAGTAGGTTTAATAATGAATAAAAAAATAGGAGTGCGGGTAAGCTACTACAAACAGCATAGTGAACGCATTATTGTGGCCAAGATAGACACAAAGCCCATGCCTACTACAGTAGTACAAGTTTATATGCCAAATAGCTCTGCAGATGATGAAGAAATTGATGAAATGTATGATGAGATAAAAGAAATTATTCAAGTAGTGAAGGGAGACGAAAATTTAATAGTCATGGGTGACTGGAATTCGAGTGTAGGAAAAAAGAGAAGGAAACATAGTAGGTGATTATGGATTGGGGCTAAGAAATGAAAGAGGAGACCGTCTGGTAGAATTTTGGACAGAGCATAACTTCATCATTTGTAACACTTGGTTCAAGAATCATAAAAGAAGGCTGTATACATGGAAGAAGCCTGGATATACTAAAAGGTATCAGATAGATTATATAATGGTAAGACAGAGATTTAGGAACCAGGTTTTAAATTTTAAGACATTTCCAGGGGCAGATGTGGACTCTGACCACAATCTATTGGTTATGACCTGTAGGTTAAAACTGAAGAAACTGCAAAAAGGTGGAAATTTAAGGAGATGGGACCTGGATAAACTGAAAGAACCAGAGGTTGTACAGAGTTTCAGGGAGAGCATAAGGGAGCAATTGACAGAAATGGGGGAAAGAAATACGGTGGAAGAAGAATGGGTAGCTTTGAGGGATGAAGTAGTGAAGGCAGCAGAGGATCAAGTAGGTAAAAAGATGAGGGCTCGTAGAAATCCTTGGCTAACAGAAGAAATATTGAATTTAATTGATGAAAGGAGAAAATATAAAAATGCAGTAAATGAAGCAGGCAAAAAGGAATACAAACGTCTCAAAAATGAGCTCGACAGAAAGTACAAAATGGCTAAGCAGGGATGGCTAGAGGACAAATGTAAGGATGTAGAAGCTTATCTCACTAGGGGTAAGATAGATACTGCCTACAGGAAAATTAAAGAGACCTTTGGAGAGAAGAAAACCACTTGCATGAATATCAAGAGCTCAGATGGCAACCCAGTTCTAAGCAAAGAAGGGAAGGCAGAAAGGTGGAAGGAGTATATAGAAGGTTTATACAAGGGCGACGTACTTGAGGACAATATTATGGAAATGGAAGAGGATGTAGATGAAGACGAAATGGGAGATACGATACTGCGTGAAGAGTTTGACAGAGCACTGAAAGAACTGCGTCGAAACAACATTCCATTAGAACTACGGACGGCCTTGGGAGAGCCAGTCATGACAAAACTCAATAATTCCAATCCCAGAGAAGGCAGGTGTTGACAGATGTGAGAATTACCGAACTATCAGTTAAATAAGTCACAGCTGCAAAATACTAACGTGAATTCTTTACAGACGAATGGAAAAACTGGTAGATGCGGACCTCAGAGAAGATCAGTTTGGATTCCGTAGAAACACTGGAACACGCGAGGCAATACTGACCTTACGACTTATCTTAGAAGAAAGATTAAGAAAAGGCAAACATACGTTTCTAGCATTTGTAGACTTAGAGAAAGCTTTTGACAATGTTGACTGGAATACTCTCTTTCAAATTCTAAAGGTAGCAGGGGTAAAATACAGGGAGCGAAAGGCTATTTGCAATTTGTACAGAAACCGGATGGCAGTCATAAGAGTCGAGGGGCATGAAAGGGAAACAGTGGTTGGGAAGGTAGCGAGACAGGGTTGTAGTCTCTCCCCGATGTTATTCAATCTGTATATTGAGCAAGCAATAAAGGAAACAAAAGAAAAATTCGGAGTCGGTATTAAAATCCATGGAGAAGAAATAAAAACTTCGAGGTTTGCCGATGACATCATAATTCTGTCAGGGACAGCAAAGGACTTGGAAGAGCTGTTGAACGGAATGGACAGTGTCTTGAAAGAAGGATATAAGATGAACATCAACAAAAGCAAAACAAGGATAATGAAATGTAGTCAAATTAAATCGGGTGATGCTGAGGAACTAGATTAGGAAATGTGACACTTAAAATAGTAAAGGGGTTTTGCTATTTGTGGAGCAAAATAACTGATGATGTTCGAAGTAGGGAAGATATAAATTGTAGACTGGCAATGTCAAGGAAAGCGTTTCTGAAGAAGAGAAATTTGTTAACATCGAGTATAGATTTAAGTGTCAGGAAGTCATTTCTGAAAGTATTTGTATGGAGTGTAGCCATGTATGGGAGTGAAACATGGACAATAAATAGTTTGGACAAGAAGAGAATAGAAACTTTCGAAATGAGGGGGTTATAGAAGATTGCTGAAGATTAGATGGGTAGATCACATAACTAATGAGAAAGTATTGAATAGGATTGAGGAGAAGAGAAGTTTGTGGCACAACTTGACCAGAAGAAGGGATCGGTTGGTAGGACGTGTTCTGAGGCATCAAGGGATCACCAATTTAGAAATGGAGGGCAGCGTGGAGGGTAAAAATCATAGAGGAAGACCAAGAGATGACTACACTAAGCAGATTCAGAAGGATGTAGGTTTCAGTAGGTACTGGGAGATAAAGCAGCTTGCACAGGATAGAGTAGCATGGAGAGCTGCATCAAACCAGTCTCAGGACTGAAGACCACAACAACAACAACAATCCTGGTGTGATGACAAAAAAAATCCATAAAACACATATTTCCGTCCAATTAACAGTCAGTATTTAACAATTGCATTTTTAGCAATTTTATTGAGGTATATTTCATAAACTATTTCAATTAATGATAACATAAGATTAAAATTTTAGTGGAAGCAGTTTTACTAGTTATTTTGTGTCGTGATTGCTATGAAAAGCTCATTGCCTCTTCTTTTCTTGCTTAAGAGCCTCATGTGTTGTTGTTGTTGTTGTTGTCTTCAGTTCTGAGACTGGTTTGATGCAGCTCTCCATGCTACTCTATCCTGTGCAAGCTTCTTCATCTCCCAGTAGCTACTGCAACCTACATCCTTCTGAATCTGCTTAGTGTATTCATCTCTTGGTCTCCCTCTACGATTTTTACCTTCCACGCTGCCCTCCAATGCTAAATTTGTGATCCCTTGATGCCTCAATACATGTCCTAACAACCGATCCCTTCTTCTAGTCAAGTTGTGCCACAAACTTCTCTTCTCCCCAATCCTATTCAATACCTCCTCATTAGTTACATGATCTATTCACCTTATCTTCAGCATTCTTCTGTAGCACCACATTTCAAAAGCTTCTATTCTCTTCTTGTCCAAACTATTTATCGTCCATGTTTCACTTCCATACATGGCTACACTCCATACAAATAGTTTCAGAAATGACTTCCTGACAGTTAAATCTATGCTCGATGTTAACAAATTTCTCTTCTTCAGAAACGCTTTCCTTGCCATTGCCAGTCTACATTTTATATCCTCTCTACTTCGACCATCATCAGTTATTTTGCTCCACAAATAGCAAAAGTCCTTTACTACTTTAAGTGTCTCATTTCCTAATCTAATTCCCTCAGCATCACCCGATTTAATTTGGCTACATTCCATTATCCTCGTTTTGCTTTTGTTGATGTTCATCTTATATCCTCCTTTCAACACACTATCCATTCCGTTCAACAGCTCTTCCAAGTCCTTTGCCGTCTCTGACAGAATTACAATGCCATCGGTGAACCTCAAAATTTTTATTTCTTCTCCATGAATTTTAATACCTACTCCAAATTTTTCTTTTGTTTCCTTGACTCTTATAACTGCCATCTGGTTTCGGTACAAATTGTAAATAGCCTTTCGCTCCCTGTATTTTACCCCTGCCACCTTCAGAATTTGAAAGAGAATATTCCAGTCAATATTGTCAAAAGCTTTCTCTAAGTCTACAAATGCTAGAAACGTAGGTTTGCCCTTCCTTAATCTAGCTTCTAAGGTCGTAGGGTCAGTATTGCCTCACGTGTTCCAACATTTCTACCACCAGGATTAAGCACATTAAAAGTTGCTTTTATTAAAAAGGTGTTCACAATGTTGGATTGTGTTATGACTACAGACTACAATGGCTTATTTTATGAGTAAAAATAAATGTGTTAACAGAAAAACACACTTACGATCTGAAATAGTCCACTGTTAACTCTCCCCTGTTGCTATAGCTTTTTGATCCTACAGAGATGTACACTGGTGGTGGAATAAGAGTGTCACTTTTCCTCTTCCTCTTAACCTACAATTAATAAAGAGAACAAAAATTTAGTCTTGATATATTACAAAACACACAAACATGTACAGACACCAAGCTACAAGTAGAAGAGCTAAAAATTTGCACATCTACAGATGGGCAGACATACTATTATATAACATGGAAAGCAAGTTAGTCGAACTTATTTGTCACTCAGCTTTTTCTAGAGAGCAAATACCTCACTAACTCCTAACACTCCATTTCCTCTTTCGCAAACATGTACAAGATTCTGGAAATGCAGCAGCCACATTTATTCTTAGGTGGTTCAGATTGTGATTTCCTGATCACTCTCACAATGTATGGCAATTTAATTCTGATCACCAGGGTACATTTATCTTATATATGCATAATGAAAAATAAGCAAAATAACTGGAAGGACGCCAAAAACACAACCTAATATTAACTGGAGGCACAAAGAAGAAACACACATTTATTTTGTGAAATTGTAAGCACCAGTTTACCCAAGCAGTTTTACACTGCAATTACCTCCTAACATTTTTTGTGCTAATACCATCATTTAACTTTATCTGGAATAAAATCTTCCTCCTGAGTAATGCCACCAATCACTGTCATGAAAACACTTTTGCTTATCAGAAGGTTAACTTAAATGGAAAAGATGTAGACAGTTTATCTGCCAGGTGATTTTAGAATGATAAACATCGCCAATTAAGTGAACAATTCCTTGACGTAAGTTACAATGATTAACTGACTTACACAAATATCCACATTTAGAGATTTGTGAAACAAGTTACTGACAGGGAAAAGAATAGACAGAAAACATAAAAAAGAGGGGAAGGAAGCAGACCACAAATAAAAACAAGGAGACACTCACAACTCATCTGCAAGAAACACAGAATTATTATAAGGTAGTAATCAAAAGACAAAAATTTGCCTGTTCCATATATGTGTGAAAACAGTGGCAACGCGAAGGAGCACAAGGAATCAGAACATGAATTACAGACTATATTTTATCGGCTGATACATTTATTTAATCTCTAACAATAGTATGTGTGATTATCTTCATATGTCCATTGAACATTCAGTATAAAAGAATACTTGTAGCTTGACAAAGGATTAGATGTCATTAGAATAAAAAAATGACAGTGATAGTAACTTTATGATTACATGGCACTCTGACATTTGCTGTTATGATTCAACTTTGATAGTTTTTCACAATCTCACTTGGCATAGCTCAGTGTTGACAAAGAGGACATACTGATACAGGATCAAAAATTGTACATGGTACACAGACCACAAAGTCCAGTACTTACGACGTAACAGTAGAGTATAATCACCTGTGGCTTGATACAATACGTTAGCATTTGGGTTTGGTAGAGGAATGGTACTTGTGTGTGTGTTACAGGCTCCTGAGTGGTAGAAGTGATGGTAGCAATGAAAGGAGCAATTAACAAGTTGCCAAGCAGTAAGCAACATACTGTGGCTTTGCACCACTGCTGAATTACATCCAGAAGACTTCCTAACAATAAGAATGGAGCAAGATAATGAAGTTTATGATGCAGGTAAAAAATAAAATGTTAAAATTATGAACCATGCAGTATCTGAAGTTCAGTTCATCTAAGTCAAGTTCAAATTGGGGTGATGTAATTGTCAAGAAATCAGTTCACCTCTATGAGGACTAATTTCTTAAAACTATATAAGTTGATTCTTACTGCTAGAGTGGAATGTATTCTGAACAGTATAAGTGCATAACTAGCATAATGCTGGGTGCAGTCCTCAGAGGACTACAATATAATGGTCAAGTTACCTTAAGTGAAGCTAGAGCTGATTTCAATTCAATAGACATGAGCTGAATGACCACTTTTAAGTCTTCATCTGCAGGGAGGATGATTAAATCAGCTTCAGTTTGATAATTTACCGGAGTAAATACAACCTTCTACATGAATCGCAATTAGGTTTCCGACATAGAAGTACAAATCGGCCACCACAGAGTCTACAAAAGTGGTATTTGGAGCTCCTGAGAGGAATGATTGTGTTACAGGCATATTTTTGAACCTATCGAAGGCTTTTGACACTGTTGACCATAAAATACTACTGTACAAGCTAGAAGTATTAGAAATAATTCTGTTGTTAACATATATTACTGATTTTCCAAACAACAGAAGTCACAGAGAAAAAAATTTTCTTAATTGACGACAGCAATATTATACTTAATGTTAAAACACTGAAACACAATTGAGAAGTCAAAAAAATCCTAAAATGTATACTATTGGACAGTATGTAGTAAACTAACACTGAACGTTGTTGTTGTTGTTGTTGTTGTTGTTGCTGCTGCTGCTGTGGTCTTCAGTTCAGAGACTGGTTTGATACAGCTCTCCATGCTAATCTATCCTGTACAAGCTTCATCTCCCAGTACCTAATGCAACCTACATCCTTCTGAATCTGTTTAGCATATTCCTTTCTTGGTCTCCCTCTACGATTTTTACCCTCCGCACTGCCCTCCAATACTAAATTGATGATCCCTTGATGCCTCAGAACATGTCCTACCAACCAATCCCTTCTTCTAGTCAAGTTGTGCCACAAATTTCTCTTCTCCCCAATTCTATTCAATAGTTCCTCATTAGTTACGTGATCTACCCATCTAATCTTCAGCATCCTTCTGTAGCACCACATTTTAAAAGCTTCTATTCTCTTTTTGTCTAAACTATTTATCGTCCATGTTTCACTTCCATACAAATACTTTCAGAAATGACTTCCTGACATTTAAATCTATACTCGATGTTAACAAATTGCTCTTCTTCAGAAACGCTTTCCTTGCCATTGCCAGTCTACATTTTATATCTTCCCTACTTCGAACATCATCAGTTATTTTGCTCCCCAGATAGCAAAACTCCTTTACTACTTTAAGTGTCTCATTTCCTAATCTAATTCCCTCAGCATTACCTGATTTAATTTGACTACATTCCATTATCCTCGTTTTGCTTTTGTTGATGTTCATCTTATATCGTCCTTTCAAGACACTGTCCATTCTATTCAACTGCTCTTCCAAGTCCTTTGCTGTCCCTGACAGAATTACGATGTCATCGGCGAACCTCAAAGTTTTTATTTCTTCTCCATGGATTTTAATACCTACTCCGAATTTTTCTTTTGTTTCCTTTACTGCTTGTTCAATATACAGATTGAACAACATTGGGGATAAGCTACAACCTTGTCTCACTACCTTCCCAACCACTGCTTCCCTTTCATGCCCCTCGACTTATAACTGCCATCTGGTTTCTGTACAAATTGTAAATAGCCTTTCGCTCCCTAAACGTAAGGAAAACAAATAACACTAATTTCAGCTTGAAGAGGGAAAGCAACTCTACCACACTAAACATAAGTGACAAAATTACAGAAGGTGATGCAAATACAATGTTTTTGGGGATTAACTGTCAACTGACATGGAAGAAATGTACAAAGATACTGCCAAAGAGAATTCATCAGCACATTACTCCTCAAGGGTTCTATCATAAGTATGTGCGAGTACTTTGTGGTGACACTATTTTTGCGTGTACTCAATTCGTAAGCATAAAATTCCTTTCTGGAGATCACATAAGCATAACAGAGATGTAGTATTCAAACAGGAAAAAAAGGACATAAGAATAATAGCTAAAATTAGCAATCACATTCACTATCTATATCTAAAAATTGTGTATCCTCACTGCTCCAAGTGCTTGTGTATCAGGGAAAACATTGGTTCATTATGTCAGTAATAGTTCTATACACAATAGACAGTTTGGACTTAAATTTGCAATAGAAAAATGAATGAAGAACTCAAAACAGCTTATTCTATCATTGATTAAAATGGTATAATGCTTTACTCAGAGAGATTAAAGCAATAACTAAAATATAGATCAGTGAAGAGATTAACAGTAAAGAAAAAAAAATACTGCTAGTGGATAACATTAATGTCTTGCATCATAAAAAGATGCTGCCTCCGATTTTTAGACAGGCAGAAGGGAAGGCATGGAGATGTAACAGAGGTTTGGTAGCATGGTTGAAGTCCTGAAGTCACTGCAAGAGTATGTGGCATATGAAGTGGAAAGTGCAGATGTACTAAATGAAAAATGTGTAACTATTTTTCATTTTACTGAACTAATGTGTACCAAGTATATAAAGACAAAGAGATCTGTACTTTAGATACAACAAAATGAGGTAGTTAATTTGTTAAGATCCTGGACTCATATTCAGTTGTGCAGCTGATGATAATTATAGTGAAGAGAAGAAAAAAAGAGAACCTATGACTCTCATAAATTGATAAATAACAAGGAATATGAAGAACAAACTAGGAATAAAAAATAACAGATGATCTGGGTGAAATAATTCCCAAATTGAAACAAATAGCTGAAGAAGTAGCCGCATTAAATCATAGGAAAAAGCAGCAGTGGTAGAATGACAAATGTGATAAAACAGTCGAAGATGAACACCACACCTGGTTAAGGCATCGGAGTCAAAAAGCAAAAGAGTCTTACTTGGAACTCAAAAAACAAAGAAAGATGACTCAAAAAACATTAAAGAGGGTTAAACATCAATATCAAAAAGATATACTTTCTATAATAGAAACAAATACACTAGTGGCCATTAAAATTGCTACTCTACGAAGACCACTTGCTACAGACGCGAAATTTAACCGACAGGATGCAGATGCTGTGATATGCAAATGATTAGCTTTTCAGAGCATTCACACAAGCTTGGCCCCGGTGGTGACAACTACAACGTGCTGACATTAGGAAAGTTTCCAACCTATTTTTCTCATACACAAACAGCAGTTGACCGGCGTTGCCTGGTGAAACGTCGTTGTGATGCCTCGCGTAAGGAGGAGAAATGTGTACCATCACATTTCCGACTTTGATAAAGGTCGGATTGTAGCCTATCGCGATTGTGGTTTATCGTATTGCGACACTGCTGCTCGCGTTGGTCGATATCCAATGACTGTTAGCAGAATATGGAATCGGTGGGTTCAGGAGCATAATACGGAACGCCGTGCTGGATCCCAATGGCCTCTTGTCACTAGCAGTCGAGATGACAGGTAGCTTATCCACATGGCTGTAAGGGATCGTGCAGCCACGTCTCGATCCATAAGTCAACAGATGGGGACGTTTGCAAGACTACAACCATCTGCATGAATGGTTTGACGACGTTTGCAGCAGCATGGTCTATCAGCTCGGAGACCATGGCTGCAGTTACCCTTGACGCTGCATCACAGACCGGATCGCCTGCGATGGTGTACTCAACGATGAACCTGGGTGCACAAATGGCGAAACATCATTTTTTCAGATGAATCCAGATTCTGTTTACAGTATCATGATGGTCGCATCCATGATTGGCGACATCGTGGTGAACGCACATGGGAAGCATGTATTCGTCATCGCCATACTGGCGTATCACCTGGCATGATGGTATGGGGTGACATTGGTTACATGTCTCGGTCACCTCTTGTTCGCATTGACGGCACTTTGAACAGTGGACGTTACATTTCAGATATGTTACGACCCGTGGCTCTACCCTTCATTCGATCCCTGCGAACCCTACATTTCAGCAGGATAATGCACGATGGCATGTTGCAGGTCCTGTACGGGCCTTTCTGGATACAGAAAATGTTCGACTGCTGCCCTGGCCAGCACATTCTTCAGATCTCTCACCAACTGAAAACGTCTGGTCAAAGGTGGCCCAGCAACTGGATCGTAACAATACGCCAGTCACTACTACTTTTGATGAACTGTGGTATCGTGTTGAAGCTGCATGGGCAGCTGTACCTGTACACGCCATCCAAGTTCTGTTTGACTCAATTTCCAGGCATATCAAGGCCATTATTATGGCCAGAGGTGGTGGTTCTGGGTATTGATTTATCATGATCTATGCACCCAAATTGTGTGGAAATGTAATCACATGTCAGTTCTACTATAATATATTTGTAAAATGAATACCCATTTATCATCTGCATTTCTTCTTGGTGTAGCAATTTTAATGGCCAGAAGTGTAGTAAGGAAACAAACTCACGAGATTACTGCAAAACATTTAGCAGACAACTTCAAAGATATTATCCCCCAACACTAATGGTAAAAGATAAAAACAATATGATGGCCCATAGTGATAAAAGAAATTCACAAATTTTAACAGAATCATTTAACGAACTACTAAATCGTGAGGATCCTCGTGAGTTTCTTGAAATAAACACAGAAACTCCAATAAAAACCCCACCAGAAAATGTAAACTCATTGACAATTCAGGAAGTCTACAAAGCTTTGAGTGAGCTCAAGAACTACAAAGCAAGTGGAGAAGATCAAACATTTGCATAGCTCTGGAAATAAGCAGCAGAACCCGTGAAGATGATATTACATCAATACATAGATAAAATCTAGATCGGAGAAGAGCTGCCAGAAGACTGGGCTACAGCTACGCGGGTAGCCCAAAAGTAACGTCTCTTTTTTTTTTTTTTTTTTTTTAATAAGCACATAGACCTATTTACGCCTACAATCATTTACATCAGTTTACAGCTTGAACATTTAGCTATTTTTTGACATAATCACCATTTCTGTCAATTCATTTTTGTAGACTCTGGCAGTTATTGTATGCCCATGTCATACCAGCTCACCGCCATGCTGTTCAGAAAGTTATGAACCTCTTCTTTCACTTTGTCGTCGCAGCTGAATCGCTTTCTGGCCAAATGTTCTTTTAACCAGTCCAGAAAGTTGTCCTGTTCAGCTGCAAGGTGGTGAAGAAATGCGTGGGAGGCATCAACTTGTTGCCGCATGTGGTCTTCAGTCAGCATGCGTTCAATGTTTCTGTTAAAATTCTGTGACCAGTGCTTTGGGAAACCTCGGAAGCAAGGTACAGAGGCCATACAGGGTGATCCGCCAATCTTAACACACGATTTGCTCAACCTTCAACACTGTCGCCTCAGAAACTGACGGTCTCCCACTCCTTTGTTCATTGTAAATTTCGGTCCGACAAACTGCAAACTCTCTACACCACTTTCGAACGTTTTTGACATCCAAACACATCTCACCATACACTTCCATTGATTGGCAATGGACTTCAATCAGCACAGTGCCCTTTGCCTTCAGAAACTGAACAGCTACGCGCAATTCGCATTTGGCGGTAACTTCTAACAAGTGCTCCATTCTCAACAGCTGCCAAGCCAAGACTGAGCGCGGCATGCGCATGTTTACAGACAGTGCATCAAGCACTCTTCATAACAGTGTGACCAACTGACACACAAACAGAGTTCTGTACTTATAAAAAAATAGGAGACCTTACTTTTGGGGTTAGCCTCATATCATACACCCTTACACAAAAAAGGAGAAAAATCAAGTCAGGACAGCTACAGAGGGATTTCCCTATCGGATTGCACACGTAAAATATTGTCAAGAATTGTCTACAATCGCTGTAAAGATCATCTTGAAAAGGAGCTAGGAGAATATCAAGGAGGATTTAGACCCTGGAGAAGCTGCCCAGAACAGATCATCACATTAAAATTAATAATGGATGCCTGCAAAAGGAGACAGAAGCAACTACTCATTACCTTTGTAGACTTCAAAAAAGCTTATGATTACATCCGCAGATCTAGGCTGGACATAATAGAAATTTTGGACTTCATCCAAAATTAACAAAAATGATAAAATTAACCCTTACAAACACCAAGTCCAAAGTTAAATTTAGAGGAGAACTATCTGAGCCATTTACAATTAAAACAGGGTCAAGATAAGGAGATGGTCTATCACCACTGCTCTTCAATTCTGCTCTTGAATACTTGATGAGAGAATGGTATGAAGAGAATCCTAAAAACATAACAATTGGAACCAAGAAAGATGATATAAACCTAAATTGTTTGAGACTTGCAGATGACTTCGCATTACTAGCTAATAATGTACAAGAAGCTAGAAATCAAACAATGAGCCTGATAAATATAATGCAAAAAGTAGGACTCCAGATACCTTTTGATAAGACCAATATGATGGTAACAGACCTGCTAGTAATTGACCACGTAACAGTAGACAACAGAAAAATCAAAATAGTGAAGCAATTTAAATATCTTGGGGAGATTATAACACAACTTGGATGAAAAACCTGCTTGGCAAGAAAGAACCAATAAAATGATAAAAGCTCAAAGACTAACATGATCTACATACAATAAGAAATGCCTATCAATTCAAACAAAATTAAAACACTACAAAACGATGGTTCAGCCAGAGGTAACATACACAAGCGAGACTCTTCTTAAAGTCATTCAGTGAAACAGGGTTGACAAAATACTAAAAGTAGAGAGAAGAACAGCTAGAACATGCATGCATAAAAAATACCAGAAGGAAGGACAATGGCAATAGTGCCGAATGAAATAGTGTACAAAGAACTGGAGCCTATCACAGATATATAAAAACAGGATTTCTTTCTTTGGTCACATAATGAGGATGCCAGAAACCAGATTAGCAAGAAAAATTATGCAGAAACTGTGGAATCTGAAGCAACAAGTATGAAGTATCAAGGAAGTTAAGAGGATATGAGAGAACAAGATATAACCTTGGATGATCTGCAAAACAAGACAAAAAACCCCAAGAAATTTAAAGACAAGAAAATAAGATTTAAACCAAACGTAGACAAAGGACATACTATGATAAGGGTATGAGGAAAGACAGGAAAGATCAGAATGAATGAAAAGATACTGGGCAGTTAAAAAAGAACAAAACATGAGCTTACTGAAGAGGACCAAGAAATGATTGACTAAAGTGGTCCAATGGGGCTGTAAAAGCAAATAGTAAATAATAATAATAATAATAATAATAATAATAATAATAATAATAATAAAGCACAGGAGGCTGATAGGTATTTATTTTATGAACTGCTCATCTGCTTTGTTGTGTATTAGAATAATTACAGCATTATTCCAGTTTTGGAGAATTGTCTTCCTCCCATGACAATTTTGTAACTAATTGTGTCTTCAGTTCCACCCAATGTATTAAAGCCTGTTACTGTGATTCAGTGGAAAAGTGCTGGTCTATACTGTTGATATTCCAACCAGGAGCTCCCACTATTTAACACTTAACTTAGAGGGCCATTAATGTCTAAACAAGAACACTGGCACTGACAAAATTTGTGGGGAGCAGAAGTCTAGTTCACAACTGACAATATAGTATAAATTTTGTGGGAAACTTAGCAACGCCGAAAAACAGATAAAATTAGTAATGATACACACAATCAATGAAAGATGATGGGAAAGTGACAGAAAAAAAGAAATACGAGGATTGGAACCTTAATAGTGGCAACTACTTATTTACAGCTCATACAAAATAGATACCAGCATTGTGTATAACCCATTGCCAGTGATGTCCTAGGATACTCTTCGCAGCGCCAGTTGTGTAGACAGTTCGAGTGACCCAGTCTATTGCCCGACGAATTTGTAGCAGTTCTGAAGCGAATGCTGTGAAGTGTTTCCTTCAGTTTAGAAATTGAGTTGAACACACGAGGGCTTAAGTCAGGGGAGTGCAGTAGGTGGTATAGCACTTAGCAACCCCATCAGTCAAACAAATCAGTAACAGCTTGCACTGTGCGTGCTTGAGCATTGTCCGGCAAAAGGACGGTCAGGCCCTGCAGAAAATGTCAGCACTTCTGTCTCTATGCTCTTCATTTTTGGAACACAACCATAACCACGTATATTTTGTACAAGCTGTAAATAAATAGTTGCCGCTATTAAAGTTCCAACCCTCCTATTACAATCTTAAATTTTGAAGCTACTCTATTTCATACAAAGGTAAACTGAATTCAGATTATACAGGGCGTACATAAAGTATGGAAACACTTACAATTATTTATTGCACAAGAACCAAACATTGTACAGATGTCATATGTATATCATTTTGAGGAAAACCCCTGAAAGTTTTTTTCATGTATACTGCCTTAGTGTAGTCTGGTAATTTGCTGATAGCACTAGTCTCAAACATGGCATGTTCAGGTGTGGAGTGAGCTGCCTGTGTGATGGAGTTCGACAAAAACAAGAGAGCTACAGCTGTTCAACGGATGTTTAGAACAAAGTACGGTTAAGAACCCACCAACAAAAAAGGCCATTTGCCACTGGTGCAACAAATTCGTTACAATGGGTTGCTTGTGCCCGGCAAAGAGAAGCGACATCCCAGTGTGAGTGAAGTGAATGTAGAACGCGTAGGAGACACATTCATAAGGAGCCCAAAGAAATCGAAGTGTTGTGCATCCCGTGAACTCGAAATGACTCCAATGACAGTGTACAAAGTCCTGGAACAGAAGCTATCTATGAAACCATCCAAATTGGAGCTAGTGCAGAAACTCGATGATGAGAACAAAGACAAGCGTTTTGAGTTTTGTTCGTAGTTGCAACAATTGAATGAGGATGAGGATGGCATTTTTGATCACTTAATTTTTAGTGACGAAGCCACTTTTCAGACTAAAGGGAAAGTGAACAGGCATAATTGTCGAATCTGGGGTGCAAAGCGTCCACACGAATGCATTGAATTCAAGTGCGATTCCCCAAAGGTAATGTTTTTGTGCCTTGTCACGTCGAAAACTCTTCACTAAGAGCACTGTCACTGGATATTCCTACTTGGACATGTTGGAGCAATGGCTGATGCCTCAAATGCAATTAGACTCTCTGTTCATCTTTCAGCAGGATGGGGCTCCACCCCATTTTCATCATGACGTTTGGGAGTACCTGGACACGGAGATGCCACCTCGATGGATCAGCTGTGCTACAAAAGGGGACAGCTGTGTAATGAAATGGCTTCCCAGATCACCAAATCTCACTCCGTGTGGTTTTTTTTTTTTTTTTTTTTTTGGGGACACATTAAAGATCTGGTGTATGTACCGCCTCTACCACGTGGTGTATCAGAGCTCCAGGAGAGAATATGGGAAGTGATCTCCCACTTTTGATAAGTGCCAAGAGAGAGATCACATGTTTTAATCACATTTCATCATCTCATTGCTGTCTTTCCACCCTCAGCAGCAACAGCATGATAATGGTAAAGCTTTCACATACAGGCTGGTTGTACTGAGTACTTATCACACAGCTTGAACTTTAATTTTAGTGAGACTTTATCTTAGTCTTAGTTACCATATCACTGCTGATTATCTTTTTGCAACATTGCTCTTCTTCTTGCACCACAGTTATGTAATAAGAACATCACAGTGCTGTGAACCTTCTCAATGAGCTGATTTCCAATTTTCGTGCCATGGGGGCCTCATTGTAGTTCATCAGTTGAACACAGATTACTTGGCTTAGAACTTTCTTTTGTCCGAAAATATTTAGACACAAGCAGTGCATGGTCTCTGGTATTGAGTTTGTAGTATTGCGCCACAGAAAAATTACAGTCAGTTTTGGAAAGAAGCCCCTGTGTACTTATTGAATGCACTTGTGTGGCTAGCTGCATGTTATGATTGATGATGCCTTTTGCCTTTGTTCAGACGCAATCCTCATTTTCTTTAGACACCCAGCTGACTTTGAGATGAATAGTGCTACTCTCTGGAAGGAAGCAAAGGTCACAATTTTCAGAATTGGTGTTAGAACCTGTCATTGTCTGCTGTTTTGAATCCAAGTGATGTGGCTTAAACAGATGCACCAGCAGTTCTACATTGATCTCACATAAGATATCTTGGTCTGTGTTTTTGGGTGGAGAAATGTAGGAATCTACTGAATAGTACCGTATTTTAGTGACCGTTCGTCCTGGTGGACATCAGATTGGTAGTCATACCAATATAAAAAGCTGTGGAATAGGGTGTTACAAGCTATACTCGGTCAGATGAGTAGATTACCAATTTAATCCGCAGGTCATAAAGAGAAAACCTTAACATAATATCGGTAAACTTGAAGGATAATGCATTTAATATTGTTATTTACATATACAGGATGTACATAAAGTCCGGGAACACTTTCAATTATTTATTGCACAAGAATTAAACATTGAACAGATGTCATAAATATTGCATTTTGAAGAGAAATTCTGAAAGGTTTTTTTTTTTTCAAATTTTCTATATGCAAACCATGAATGACCCGGCACACATCAATATGGTAACTGAATTCTTGCCATATCCGTCCCAGCATGGCTTTCTCGACTTAGCAGTCACTTCCTGTATTCTCTCCCGTAGGTCTGCTACATCAAGTGGTAGAGGTGGTACATACACCAGATCTTTAATGTGTCCCCACAAAAAAATTCACATGGAGTGAGATCTGGTGATCGGGGGGAGGCCATTTCATGAAACAGCTGTCCCCTTTTGTAGTGCAGCCGATCCATTGACGCGGCAGCTCCGTGTCCAGGTACCCACGAACTACATGATGAAAACTGGATGGAGCCCCATCCTGCTGAAAGATGAACAGAGAGTCTGATTGCATTTGAGGCATCAGCCATTGCTGCAACATGTCCAAGTAGGAACATCCAGTGACAGTGCTCTCGGCGAAGAAGAAAGGCCCATACAGTTTTCAATGTGGCAAGGCACAAAAAACATTACCTTTGGGAAATCATGCTTAAATTCAATGCATTTGTGTGGGTGCTTTGTAACCCAGATTAGAAAATTATGTCTGTTCACTTTCCCATTAGCGTGAAAAGTGGCTTCGTCACTAAAAATTAGGTGATCAAAAATGCCATCCTCATCCTAATTCAATTGTTGCAACCATGAACAAAACTCAAAACACTTGTCTTTGTCATCGTCATTGAGCTTCCGCACTAACCTCACTAGGTTAAAAGCCCCTATCTAACAGAAGGGTTTCAATCAACATTATCATGTGTCCCAATTCCATGCATTCCAAAGAGAAGAATGAGATTTAAACAATGGTATTAAGGTCCTACCTAATAACAAATAATGTCACATTACCCTCTCTGCTGCATAGAAGAAAACTAGTTTCACAAGCCATGTCAAAATCAGACACCACCAAGCTAAGTGTTATGTAATAACAGTGATTCAAGAGTGTACTCAGGATATGAGACTGGGAGAGGGGAGAGAAGGGTAACAACTCATGCTAGTTTCGCAGTGAACTGAAACAGTATTTAGATTTGATGACAGATGGCATGGTATGTGTGTTGTGGATTTATTCAAACTGACACCAAATCGATACGTCTGTTTGTCTGGTTTGGATTGCAAAGAGTTGCCCCCCCCCCCCCCCAAGGTTTGTGTGTGTGTGTGTGTGTGTGTGTGTGTGTGTGTGTGTGTGTGTGTGTGGTCAGCTGCCCTCCCATTCTCCTAGCTGGGTATGCATTTCCAGTAATTCAGCGTTATAACTTACAGTCGACGTTAATAGTTTAATAGCACAAATTAGATAGAACTTTTTATTCTCTGCCCACCACTATACTGTGGTGGTTATCAAGAATTTCACACTTGCAAAAATGTATAGGGAATGGAAATGTTAACATAAAATGTATAATTATTAATCAAAACTGACTCACTAACACAATCAGGTTACATACAGGGTTATCCATCTTGTTCTCTGTAATTATTATTATGGAAGAAATCATGACTTTATATAAACTTCGTGTTATCTTTAACAAAAAAAAAAATTTGGATATTTCTGAACTTTTGTGTCTAGTTGTTAAAGTGTTTGAAAGTATGAATATGTATTTGAGCCAATATTCTAAAAAGTTATATGATAACTGATCTGCCACATGCAAGTCATAGTTCAATATTTATCAGCTCAGAGTAATCTCCTCATTTATGTGACACTGATTTATACTTGAGTGCTTCTCAGAACAATGACAAAAATGATGATGATGATGATGATGATGATAAGAATAACAGGAAATATAACAACTATAATATATGACTGCTGTATTTTAAATGTTCGCAGAAATGCTGAACACAATTATAGTACTTCTTAATACACCTCTAAAAGTCTCTCACCTTTTGAATAGGATAAATGGATTCACTGTCAGAACTGTCATCATCCTGAAAATAGAAAACACAGGATATATTTAATATGGAAAATTATTAAATAGGCATTCATAATATTTAATCCAATCACATCACATATCAACAAAGCTACCAGAAAAAAGGGGAGGGTGAGAGGCATAGTATTCTGTAAATTGTGTATTCATTACAAAAATCAAAAAAAAAAAATATTAAATCCAACTGTTTTAGCTAAATATAAGGAAACAAAAACATACAGATCTCTTTTGCAGGTGCAAAGTAGTGACATACAAAGAGTGTGTGGGAAGGGACGTGAAAGAGAAAGGGATTGGGGGGAGGGGCGCGGGAAGAGGCAGCATCATGGTATTTTCCCTATACCTTCACTGCTTCGTCAGCTTCATCATTTACCTGTATCCTGTAGTGTTCTGGCATCCAGCAGAATGCACCTCATTGGCTTGGATCTGTATCTGGTAGGAGACGAGATTCCCCCCCTCCCTCCCCCCCCCCCCCCCTCTTATAGCATCTCTAAGAAAGGTAAACTCTGATTATTTTATCAGGGATAATATCGTAGCAGCTGAAGGTATGCCTTGCTTAGACTAGACTCACAAGTAAATAAGCTGATAATATCATAAAAAACCCTTTAAAATAATTAAACCACACACACTTTTAATAATAGTCTTGGAGTACATGAGCTGTTGAACTTCAACTCAAAATCACTCTGTGCCTCCGAAACAGCCAGGACAACAGCTTAATCCATCTCTGACTCATTATCCTCAACTCCAATAAATCAAACGAGACTTTTTTAGCATGCAATCTTAAAGGCACAGTAACTGTTGCCACTTCTAGAACTTTCTGAACTTGTGCATCACACTGACAAGGCATCACATAGTGGAAAGTGACCGCTCCTCAGGCTCTACACACATTCATATCTGAGTTGGTCTGACAGCTGACTTTTGCCAGCATGATGACTTTATGGTGAACAGTACCCAACCTGCCATAGTCAATTTGGGATATTATGAAAATTTTATAGAGCTACAGCAAAATATAATTGTCTTCTGAAGCATCTCAAAACATTCATCAATTTTATGCACTTATTTTGTTAAGCTTTTGAATGCAATAAAGTTTATTTCTTGTCAAAGAGTAATCTACAAATTTGCAGATTAAATAAATTAAAATAGTGTCTGATAATTTGATTTCTGGTTAACAACACAACATGAAGTGTTTAAAATTCATATACATAGTTTTCCCAAAGTAAAAACCTGAAACTAATATTTATTGTCCATTATTTCAATCTTTTCATTATCAGCTGCAACTGTCATGTTGATTTCATTGGATTGAATATAAACAAAAGATTACATAATTATTCATGAACTGAAAACGTTTAACAGAACTTCTTACTGCAAATGAAATGCTGTTGATGACAGTTAAAATAATGCTAGACTTGAAATCTCCTTTGGGGGGAACATTGTTGTCTTGAACAGTAATTGTGTCATTCAACAAGCTGGTACAAGTCTCTCAATCGGACACCATTTTAATGACCTGTGTATCTTTAACTTACCCTAGTAATATTACCAGGGAAAGAAGACGTACAGTTTAACATACAATTGGAACCACATGCTGCTCCTGGTGAATCTTCTTGTCACTGAGAGATGAAGGCTAGACTAATGGTAGACTGGAAAAATTTGTGGTCTAATCGGAATTAGATCCTGGGACCTTTCAGATTCCAGTCACTTGCTTTATTGCCAGACCACCAGGCCTAATTATTCTCCTGAATGAAACCATGTGATAGAGGACCACCAACACAGTACCTCAAGCAATACTCCCATGGAAGGACTGAAAATGAATCAGAAGAGAACAAAACTAACTATGTGAAACGTGATTTTTAAGGCATTCTTGCCAAAATTAATGCTGTTTCAAGTGAATGAAACATGAACTCAGCTAAAACCTTGAAAATTGCAATTGTGAATTTGATGAAGGACATTATACTTGTAAGTGATGATGTGAACCTTTTACTAGTAGAAAATCTCATTAGGTAAAGGCTTTTGAGCTAGGATAGACTGTTGTATGGCCACCTCTAGTAAGATTATGTTATTACTGTCTGAATCAACCACGAAAGTGGCTAAGTGGGTTTTGGGGTCAGAGTCCCTATGAGGCATAGACTGACTACCTACTCAAGAGTCTTTCCTGTGCTACAGGTCAAGATGGCAATCAGGTAACTGAATCAGCTGGTATGATCTAATCAAGAGTTTAACAGCAGAATCATTATTGGCTCCAATTGTTAAGATATTGTAAAAGGTTTATAATTTATAAAAGGCAACTAGCCCAAGTACAGCTTGAGAAAGTTTATTAAAATCAAAGCCTTACCCGTTTTGGATTTATTATAAATCCACCTTCAGAAAACTCTTACAGATTTACTTGTTTTCCTGCTGGGGCTTCATTTTAGAGTAATTTTGCATATAGTTTTGTGCACAAAGGTAAACATCAGTTTTTCATTCAAAATTTGGTAAACTTACTACAGTTATTTTTCTTTTTACCCTTCACAGAAACTTATATGAAATGGTTTTATAATAAGACATGAAATGTGTCACTGACATAGCCCACGAGTCAAAATGTTGAAACTTTAAAATGTATAACACAAATACATAAACAACTTGTTCCACAGAAAATAATAAATACCAAGCAAGTTTTTGCCGTATTTCATGTTTTATTAACTTTAAAATCATTTCACGCATGTTTCTGCAAGGACAAAAAGAAAAAGGACATTAGCAGTAAGTTAACAAAATTTTACCTTCCTGCGTAAAATTTAGGAGTGCCATCTGAAGACAGATTTGTAATAGGTGTGAAAGCAGTAATGGTTTGATTTAAGTAAACTTTTTAAACCATACTTGTCTACTTTTGAGATGATAGTGCTGGGATGGAAACAAGGATTTATTAAAATTTCTTAATAATAATAATAATAATAATAATGTGTTCCTTTATGAGGTAGTAAGTGTACTGACAACAAGGGACATGTCACTAGTGCATACCATGATATTTCAAAAGTTTTTGATTGTGTCGTGTTATAACACTATTAGATATATTGTGAGATATCAGCATTAGAGGCACCGTCTATAACAAATAACAAATAGGAAACAGTTTGTAGTTCTAAAAACAGCAAATAGTGCACATAGGTATGAAACTACTAATATTAGACAAGACGTGCCTTAAGGTCTGAACTAGATCACTCCTCTTTACTGTGTGTGTGTGTGTGTGTGTGTGTGTGTGTGTGTGTGTGTGTGTGTGTGTGTGTGTGTGTGTGTGTGTATGAGAGAGAGAGAGAGAGAGAGAGAGAGAGAGAGAGAGAGAGAGAGAGAGAGAGAGAGAGAGATCCCTGCTGATCAAACCTACGGATCGCTTTCACCCAAATTTGGCACAATAACAGCAGGCCTCATGAGAATCAGCACTGGAGGTTTTACAGCCTCCTAGCTCTAAAAGGAGAAGAGATACATGCAAAATGTATCTTTCACATCCCCTGGTGTATAGGCTGGCCAGCACGACTGGCTTGTTGTGTTGGAACAATACTGGCCTGCCAAATCAACCTGGTTTGCAGGGCAGTGTACATGTCAGCGCGAGAAACAGTTTTCCGGGTCCTGACATGTATGCTGCCTTGGATGACAGGCATGTCATGTTGGAGTAGTGCTGGTTGCTTAGCATGGTGGCCTGTGAAGTCTGGGGCAAATAAACCATTTTCAAGCCACTGATGTGCTGACTGCCCTGATGACAGGCATGTTCTGAGAGCAGTATTGGTGCTCTTTATTACACTGTACAGCAGGGGCTACACGTGCCAATGAGAATGGCTAGGGACAGGTTGAGATGGATAATGAAGGGGATTGACAAAACAAGGGGGAGGAGGAAACAGACAAACATGTGGGAGGAGTAGAAAGAAAGAGGGGAGAAGTGGGAGGAGGAGAAAGGAAGACGGGAGGAGGAGAAAGAAAGACAGGGGAGGAGGAGAAAGAAAGACAGGGGAGGAGGAGAAAGAAAGACAGGGGAGGAGGAGAAAGAAAGACAGGGGAGGAGGAGAAAGAAAGACAGGGGAGGAGGAGAAAGAAAGACAGGGGAGGAGGAGAAAGAAAGACAGGGGAGGAGGAGAAAGAAAGACAGGGGAGGAGGAGAAAGAAAGACAGGGGAGGAGGAGGAGGAAGAAAGAGAGGAGAGGAGGAGAAAGAAAGAGAGGAGAGGAGGAGAAAGAAAGAGAGGAGAGGAGGAGAAAGAAAGAGAGGAGAGGAGGAGAAAGAAAGAGAGGAGAGGAGGAGAAAGAAAGAGAGGAGAGGAGGAGAAAGAAAGAGAGGAGAGGAGAGGAGGAGAAAGAAAGAGAGGAGAGGAGAAGAAAGAAAGAGAGGAGAGGAGGAGAAAGAAAGAGAGGAGAGGAGGAGAAAGAAAGAGAGGAGAGGAGGAGAAAGAAAGAGAGGAGAGGAGGAGAAAGAAAGAGAGGAGAGGAGGAGAAAGAAAGAGAGGAGAGGAGGAGAAAGAAAGAGAGGAGAGGACGGGTGGAAGCAGACTGAAAGAGAGAGGTGGAGGACAACATGGTCAGAGGGTGAGGAAACAGGCTACGGTGAGAGGGTGAGGAAGCAGGCTACGGCGAGAGGGTGAGGAAGCAGGCTACGGTGAGAGGGTGAGGAAGCAGGCTACGGTGAGAGGGTGAGGAAGCAGGCTACGGTGAGAGGGTGAGGAAGCAGGCTACGGTGAGAGGGTGAGGAAGCAGGCTACGGTGAGAGGGTGAGGAAGCAGGCTACGGTGAGACGGTGAGGAAGCAGGATACGGTGAGAGGGTGAGGAAGCAGGCTACGGTGAGAGGGAGGGGAAGGAGGATATGGTGAGAGGGTGAGGAAGGAGGATATGGTCAGAGGGAGGGGAAGGAGGATACGGTCAGAGGGAGGGGAAGGAACATATAGTTAGAAGGAAGGGATGGACAGAGACATGGGGAGGAGGAGATAGACAGGATGGGGAGGACGAGGTGGAAAGATAGAAATGGGAGGATGTGGTGCAGATACAAGAGTGGAGGAGGAGGAGGAGGAGGAGGAGGAGTGTTCAGTACATGTGTCGAACACACATGCTGTCAAAGTAATGGGGAAAAGACTAGTGTTTATACCATGTACTACAAAATGATACAGACAGAAATCGAGGTGTTGTGAGGAAAAATTGAGGATAGGAATCTGTGTCTGGAAATTTCAAGTAATGACACTACAGGGCAATGAAATTATAGGCACCAGGCCAGCATCTGCCACTGGGCCACTCCTTTGGCAGCAAACATTACTTTGTTCACAAAAGGACCATGAGCAGAACACGTCACAATGTTGTTTGTTGTTCAATAATTGCAAGTGACTGCCACAATCACCAGTGGAAAAGATGGAGCCTGCTGGTGCATAAAACTCTGTTCCATATGAATGTGGTGCTGTGTTGCCTCAGTAGGTGACGGTTTCGGACACAGGTTTCCATTCACAGCTCATTTATCTCCCGGAGTCTTCTAAAATCTCCAGTGTTTTTTGGTATATTGGAGAAAAATAAACATTGGATGTAAATCTGTATCCGGAACTGTCATCTACTGAGGCAACAGAGCATCATATTCCTACAAGACAAGGTCTGTATACTTAACAGTTAGTTCCATCTTCTCTACTGGCAATTCTGGCAATCAGTTGCAATCACTGAAAAACAATGTTGCGAGACTTTCCACCTACAGCCTGTCAGCATACAAACTCACATTTACTGCCAAAGGGTATGCACTCTGTGGCAGTGTTGGAAGACATTTCTGGACACGGGTTCCTATCCTCAATTTGTGGCTCATGACAGACTCTACAATTCTTCAAAGTTTGTTATTTGGGGCTATACTTCCATATCACTTAATTTTTGTATAGTGTAATTTTGTTCTAAGACCCCTAAATGGGACATTCACAAAAATTCATTGAAAAAATGAATAAATAAATTAATCGAAGAGTATATTTGCAATAAATATGTTAGTTAGGTGCTGTGAAGACTGTTGCATGAAAGACCACGTGTCACCCTTCAAATTATTCCAAAGTATTAATTAGGGAATAGAAATGTGGAGTTCAAGGTAACTTACACAGGTTACTGATCCTGCAGCAGAAACAGCAGTTAAAATACTCTGTTGGACTGAGCCTAAGGAGTCTTACCACAGTTCATTCCCTAAAACTGGTATTTGTACTTAAGGAGGAATGTGAGGAATTTAAAATAATTATGTTGGTTAGAACATTGCAGCCACTCATACAGCATGATCTAGACAAACATAACACTATGTGGAAAGAGTTCATTGCCTGGAGGAATTAGATTATCAAATGCATTGCTCAGTGCTCTTTAAGTCTTCCAATTCTGAAGTTGCAATTTTCAATGTGAATATTTTAGTTTAATGTTGGCAATGACGTTTATCAATTGCAACTACAAATTACTGCAAACAGTCAAAACTTATTACTATATTGAATATGTGTTTTGGAAGATCACACCACCACCAGTTGGATTTATGTCAATTAATAAGGCAAGCATGTATGACTTTTGGGGTAATCCATCTTTCAGAGATCATAGGCTCCATTTCTGTTCATGCCAGCACTGAATTCACTTTGTATACACTGCAACATGACTAGAAATGGAGCCTGTGACTACTATATAACAGTAACAGTGGTTACCTAAAAGTTGTGTATAAATGTCTTATTCATAGACAAAACTCCACTTGATAGCAGAGATGTAATCCCTCAAAACATGCTGTGGAAATAATAATACATTGTGACTGGTTACAGTAATTTGTGGTCTCAACTTAGGAAAAAATTTACCACAAAAAACTACTTATCAGTAATTATTTTTACATCACTGAACAATATTATTATTTAATGCAAAAAAGGGTGTCATGTAAGTAGAAGATATACTGCACAATACTAACGTAACTTTTCCCCCCTCTTTTTATTTCTTTTATATTTTCTGTGGAATATTAAGTAGAAATTCTCCCTCTTACATTATGTTTATAACCAAAAATATATAACACACTTTCAGTGTTTAACAATCAGGAAAATACTATTTATGTAAAGAGAAAAGTAATCCTAAATTCATTGCACAGTCAGAAAAATGAATTTGCAATGTATTTAAAAAGTATGCCATTTGCCACTGTTGAGTATACGAAAAAACAATTTGGTGCTGAACAAAAACTTAATAATAATAATAATAATAATAATCCTAATACTTCTAGTAAAGCTTATGGTCAAATAATTCTAAAAACTGATGTTAAAAGCCAAAGATACCATTGTGACGCGTTCTGCATCTGTTTGATGATTAATTTCTTTCCTTGGGTCTGCAACACCTGCTCTGTGTATACTAATACGCTTATTTACAGCCTCTGACAGCTTAGCAGGGATTCTTCCAAAGGCTGTATGTGTATTTACAGTTGAAACACGTTCTGGTATAAGTTCTGGACGAAAAGACTTAAATAACCTGTAAACAATGACACTGAATTAGGCAGACAGACACAAATACAATAACATACACAGAGGGTGGGTGGAGGGGAAGATAGCAGTAGTGGTGGAAGTGTAGGAGGGGGGGGGGGGGGGGGGGGGGGGGGGAAGGAAGCACAAGAAGTGTGAAGGACAGAGACAGGTTGTTTAAGGTAGGAGAGAGGTGGGATGGGTGATGGAAAGATGGGGCAAGGGAATGGAGTGATGGTGGAGGATTGAAGAGAGAGAAGGGAAATTAGATCCGTGATGAGGAGATCCTGATGGATGTGGAACATGTCCCTTATATATATATATATATATATATATATATAAGCTGAAATAACAATACTAATAGTATGAGTATATACAGTACATAATTTTTAAGCTGAAATAATAATACTAATAGTATGAGTATATACAATACATCATTTGTTTCTATTAAAAAACTCGTCAATGGAGTAAGGAGTTGGCCACTAGTAAGTCTTTCAGGCTCCTGTCAAACTGATCTTTATTTATAACTAAATTTTTTATGTTTGCTGGCAAATTATTGAAGATGAATGTTCCTGAGTAGTGGACCCCTTTTTGAACTAAAGTAAGTGCTTTTAAGTCCTTGTGCAGATCATTTTTGTTCCTGGTATTGTATGTATGAACTGAGCTGTTTGTTGGAAAAAGAGATATATTATTTAGGACAAATTTCATTAAGGAGTAGATATACTGAGGGGGAGTAGTTAGTATACCCAGTTCCTTGAAGAGGTTTCTACAGGACGTCCGTGTATTTACACCACAAACAATACATATTACACGCTTTTGTTTGACTTGAAGAGTTACCCCATATCATATGACATTATGGAATGAAAGTAGGCGAAGTATGCAAGCTTTTTCATTTTTATGTCGCCTATGTCTGCTAACACTCGAATTGCAAATACAGATTTGTTAAGGCGTTTCTGCAGTTCTGTGGTGTGCTCCTCCCAACTGAATTTATTATCAAGTTGTAATCCCAGGAATTTAAGACTGTCAACCTCTTCTATCTGCTCTTCTTCATACTTTATGCATATGCTGGGTGGAAACCTCTTACAGGTTCTGAATTGCATATAGGGAGTCTTTTCAAAGTTAATGTCAGTGAGTTGGCTTTAAACCATTTATTAATATCCATGAAAATATCATTAGATCTTTCTAGAACTACACTTGACATACTATTTATTGCAATACTTGTGTCATCTGCCAATAAAACAAACTCTGCTTCTGGCAGTGTAATTGATGAGAGATCATTAATGTACACAAGAAAAAACAATGGCCGTAAGATGGATCCTTGTGGGACACCACATGTAATTTCTTCCCATTCTGATGATGACTGATGACTTAATTCACTAGTCCCTTGCACTGACACCCTTTGTTTCCTGTTAGCGAGGTATGACTTGAAACATTTAGCAGCACTGCCCATGACACCATAGAATTCTAATTTATTTAAAAGGATGTTCTACATCTACATCTACATCCATACTCCGCAAGCCACCTGACAGTGTGGGGCGGAGGGTACCCTGACACCTCTATCGGTTCTCCCTTCTATTCCTGTCTCGTATTGTTCGTGGAAAGAAGGATTGTCGGTATGCTTCTGTGTGGGCTCTAATCTCTCTGATTTTATCCTCATGGTCTCTTCGCGAGATATACGTAGGAGGGCACAATATACTGTTTGACTCTTCGGTGAAGGTATGTTCTCGAAACTTCAACAAAAGCCCGTACCGAGCTACTGAGCGTCTCTGCTGCAGAGTCTTCCCCTGGAGTTTATCTATCATCTCCGTAACGCTTTCGCGATTACTAAATGATCCTGTAACGAAGCGCGCTGCTCTCCGTTGGATCTTCTCTATCCCTTCTATCAACCCTATCTGGTACGGATCCCACACTGCTGAGCAGTATTCAAGCTGTGGGCGAACAAGCGCACTGTAACCTACTTCCTTTGTTTTCAGATTGCATTTCCTTAGGATTCTTCCAATGAATCTGTCTGGCATCTGCTTTACCGATGATCAACTTTATATGATCATTCCATTTTAAATCACTCCTAATGCGTACTCCCAGATAATTTATGGAATTAACTGCTTCCAGTTGCTGATCTGCTATTTTGTAGCTAAATGACAAGGGATCTTTCTTTCTATGTATTCGCAGCACTTTACACTTATCTGCATTGAGATTCAATTGCCATTGCTGCACCATGCGTCAATTCGCACACAATCAAATGCCTTTGGCAAATCACAGAAAATACCTGCTGCTTGTAATTCTTTATTTAATGAATAAAGTACATTTTCAGTGTAGATGTAAATAGCCTTCTAGACATAAGAACCCTTCATAAATCCAAACTGTGTTCTTGATAATATGTTATTTGTGGTCAGATGGTTGAGAAGCTGCTTATACATTACTTTTTCAAAAATTTTTGAGAATCCTGGCAAAAGTGAACTTGGTCTGTAGTTTGATGGTGTCCCTTTACCCCCTTTCTTGAATAGAGGCTTAACATCTGCATATTTTAGCCAGTCACAAAATGTCCCAGTTATAATTGATTGGTCACACAAGTTACTTAGAATTGTACTAAATTCACAAGAACATTCCTTAATTAACTCTGTTGATATTTAACTGTAACCATTAGAATGCTTTGTTTTTAAAAATATTATTATGGTAGTTATTTCTTTTGGTGAAGTGAGTGACATATTCGTGTACTTGAAGCTATTTGTAAAGGCTAGTTTCAGATGTTCAAGGGCATTATTTACTGATCCTGACAATCCCATTCTATCAGTAACAGATATAAAGTCCTTGTTAAATAGATTTGCTCCTGTTCCTTTCTGGTTCTACCATTCTCCTCTTTCACTATATCCCATATTGTTTTTATTTTGTTCTATGACATTGCTATCTTCTTCTCGTAGAGCATTTTTTTAGATGTAAGATTATTTTTTTTAATATTTTACAGTATTCCCTGTATTTAGCTAAATCATCAACACTGGAGCTATTCTTGGTCGACAGATACATTTTCCTTTTTGTCTTACAGGAAATCTTTATTCTTTATGTAATCCATGGTTTTATTGTAGACTTCTGTTTAATTTGAGTAACTTTTAGAGGAAAACAGTTTTCAAACATGGTACTGACATTGTTCATGAATGTGTTATATTTTTCATTCACATCATGAGCACTATAAACATCTTTCCAGTTCACATCTTTGAGAAGTTTTCTGAAACACTCAATTTTTGGTTGACTGGCTACTCTCCTGTACTCAGATTTAGCAGTCTTGATAATCTGCTTAGAATTTACATCTAAAACAAGGAGCTGCATGTCATGATCTGATAGTCCATTTATTACAGGTTTTATGATATGATTTTGTTCCTTTGATTTGTCTATAAAATTGTTATCAATGTCCTTGAGGATTTAGTGATTCTAGTTGGAAAGTTTACAGTGTGAGTTAGATTGAAAGACAACATTACTAACTGCGGTAAATGTTTACTGGAAGATTGCATTAGAAAATCTGTATCTAAGTCACCAGCAATCAAAATTTCTTTGTTTCTTCCTATTAAATAACCCAAACAAGCTTCTAGATGATTTATGAATAGATTATAATTTCCTGAAGGTGCTCGGTAAATAGTTACTATTATATAGGATCTGTTATGGAACTCTACTTCTGTTGCACATGCTTCTAGATGGTGCTATGAACAGAATTGATTAATGTCAATGTTCTTGAATTTGTGGCAGTTTTTAATAAATGTGGCAACTCCTCCTCCATCCATATCTACTCTGTACCAGTGTTCACCTGATGTTCAGAGAAGCAGATTATGTCAATTTGGTTAGATGAATTCATTTCATCAATACAAATGAGTAGTTCATGAACTTTATTTCTGAGTCCTGGACTATCCACACTAAAACCAGATGTATGGTAAGCATAGGCAATGGCCATGTGCGTGTTTGAACATGTGTATTTTTTGTTTCTTTTTCTTTTTTCTACACCTGTCGAAGGACCTATTCTTTAAATTGATAGATAAAGATGATCTATCCATTTACATTATATTATATTATCAATAAGTGATTATTTTCTTTGTTATATTAGCCCGAAGGACTTAGTCTGATAACTAAATAATATCTAAAAGTCTCTTTTCAGTGTGTCTTGTCTGCCACTCAGCACCTTTTCTGTGTGCCGAGATCTATCCCTTTCATAATGTTTTTGAATTCCAGATTTTCCATTGTTTAGCTCCTTTGAAAGATATTTTAAACAATCAAACACACTTGGATAGCAAAATTCTCTCTATGCGGTATTAGCACATTAAATGGAAACATTATGAGCTGAAGCACAGTGAGCTGCTTCCTTCATGAATCTATTACCTATAAAAATGTGAACCTATAGCTATGAATTTGAAGAAACAATGACCACACTGCAGTTCTCATACACTTCACACTGTGAACAGACAGTAAGACTTTATTTACACAGATTATTCTACTAACCTCACTAGATTTTTAGAGTACTGGGTAGCAGTTATCTGCAATAAATACTCCACAAGTTCTTGTAAACGAATAACTTCAGAATATCATTTGTTACTCTTCTCCTTGGATAAAAGATCAGTTTTTTTTTACCTCATGAAAATCTAATCATTGGATTAAGATGGTCAATATCAATATTTGTAATCACACGTGACCACAATGTACTAAAATTTTGACACATTTATTAGAATATTCAAACAATGGAAACTCCGGATTGAAGTATCAATACTGTTAGGAAAAGGATAGATTGCTATTCACTGTAAAGATGAAGCATTGAGTTGCAGACAGGCAAAATGGAAGGTCTGTTACAGAGTGTAGGTTTCAACCAAAGCCATCTTCAGCAGAGAAGACACATACACATTCACACAAGCAAGCATCTTTACAGTGAGTAGCTATCTATCCTTTTCGTAACAATGGAAACTATAGGTTGGAATACAAACATTAAAAGGGGCAGGTAGATTGGTACTTAGTACAAAGATGACACATTAAGTTACAGACAGGCACACATTAGCTTTCAGCCAAAGCCTTTGTCAGGAAAGAGAACACACACACACACACACACACACACACACACACACACACACACACACACACACACACACATTTGTGCGAGAAGTGTGTTTTCTTGTGTGAATGGATGTGTGTTTGTGTTTCCATTTTTAACAAAGGATTTGGCCACAAGCTAATGTGGAAACAGCTTGTTGTTGTGCCTGTCTGCAATTTAACATGCCATCTTTATACTAAGTAGCAATCTATGTTTTCCTTATATTGCTGGTATCCTTTTTCTAATATCATTATTACAATGTTCAGCCTATAAAAGTGCGAATAGGACCTTCATTTTTTTGCTGTTTGAATGGTTCATACATGACTCTGAACATGATCTGCCTGCATCTTGTTCCAACATCAGCAGCTTCTTGACAACACCAGCAGCTTTTCTAGCAGTTTTTCTTCCAACCAACCTTTATGTCTTTCATGGCAGATTTAATTTACCTAAATGTAAACTTTCCTGGTGTATGCTATGGAGAAAAGCTCTCTTGCTTCTAGCCAGATGGTAGTGTTAAAATACTGTGATATTTTCACAAGTGTCATATCCATCTTCTTCTGGCAAAGACTATGACAAGTTTGACACTCTGTGAAATGTCACAGTATCTTAACACTGTTGCCTCGCCAAAAACTCAACCGCTTTTGATAATTTCTAATCATTGTTAAATGAACTGAAAATACCAGAGATATTTCACTGGCTTACTTTCGTGCTACATTTATACTCTTTTTGCTAGAATACTGGGAAACGGCCACTTATTCCCAAGTTACTTTCCAATTGATTACCTTCCTTCTTAATTGTATCTTTGGAGTAAGTGAAAACGTATCTTCATATTCTTTGAATAATGACTGAAGTTGGGTCTACTTTTTAGCTTCACCATCCAAAATGTGCATACATCTTCAGACTCACTAGGCACCCTGTTTGGCACTTGTAAGCCTAAAAGCTCATCTTTTGTCTCCTCATTGCCTCCCAACTCTTAACTCACGTTCAGTCTCAGCTAGAGACAAAAGATATTTGAGAGTATTCTCATATTTCTGGCCTTTACTTCCATTTGAAAACTTACTGTTTACACTTCAACTGCTCATCCAATAGAGGTAGAACAGAATACTTTGTGAAGAAATATTTTGATGTTTGACATGTAGTGAAGAAAGAAACATAAATTGCTGAAGCAACACATTACTGTCATGAACAACAAACCAAAATTAACAAATACCAAAATTAGGCATAAATTTGAGCATTATAAAAATTTGTGGCTACGTCAAACAACTTAAACACATCAGTTTTAACACCGATCACCGTGCTAATTGTTTGCGGGTCTTGTGACCACTACAAGGGCACAAGCAGACTGAGGTTCAGTACATCACGCACAGTGGCAATTATGACTACTCTGACTTTTGGTACTCTTCTGCATGTTTACTTATTATTTTCTTCCTAAATCCAAAATTCCAAAATGAGAGCTGAGAGAATGTGTGACATTATTAAACAGTTTCATATTTACAATATTCAGGTTGACAGACCTGTTTTAATGTGCAGCAGCTGCTACGACTTTGTTGCAATTGACAGTGAGTGTAAATACTCAGCACCATGAGTAAAGTACAAAGCATGCCAAGAATATGGAATACTGGGTGACAACAATACTGTAAGTCAGCATTTTATCGGGAGTCACTGGCACCTTAAACATAAAAAAGTAAAAATGATTTTTTTTTATGACACAGTGCCTGCATTTGTAGCATGTGGTACTCCCTCTTCCCAAGCTCGCCAACTCAATTATGAAACTGTATCGAGAGAGGTATACTGTATACCTTCAGCCACTTAACAAAAGATAACTGTCACAAATCAGAGGAGTAGTTACTGATGATCCAGTATTTTTTTATTTAGATGAAATCACTGACAGTTAAACCAAATGTATTGAATATTTTAGTGGGACACCTGAATGAAGAGCAATTGAAAACCATCTTTTTAGGTAACTTCCTTTCTGGGAAAACAGACAAATCAACTGCAATCCCGAGTCTGAACAAAGTACGACATCTGCCTGACTACAATTCATCATTCTTTCACAGGGTTGTCTTATATTCACAGATTAAGCTACTACTGCTGCTCAGGTCGACTTTTTACATTGTTTAATAGAGTATAAATAGAGGTCATCTTACATTCACATAAGAAGCTTTGGCTACTGACATCATATACAGATTTATTTTGAAGAGTAGGCATCGGCAAATGTATTTGCAATCTACACCAAAGTGCTCTAGACAGTATTGACGTTAACAGAACAATCACATGATATTTTACTTGTGTGCCACTAGTGGAAAGGATGACCGAGAAACTATGAACTTGTCACTACAACAATCTATTACTTTGTTTAAAACTTGACAACTTTGTGAAATACAGTAAGATATAGCACTAAATTCTATCATCTCACAAACTCTTTTTGTATTTGAACGGGTTTGTAACAAATGTTCTCATACTGAGAACTTCGGTTGAGTTTACATATTAGAATACAGTGTAAAAATCTTACCAGCTTTTAATCAGAATGAGATATTCACTCTGCAGCGGAGTGTGCGCTGATATGAAACTTCCTGGCACATTAAAACTGTGTGCCTGACCGAGACTCGAACTCGGGACCTTTGCCTTTCGCGGGCAAGTGCTCTACCAACTGAGCTACCGAAGCACGACTCACGACCGGTACTCACAGCTTTACTTCTGCCAGTATCCGTCTCCTACCTTCCAAACTTTACAGAAGCTCTTCTGCGAAACATGCACAACTAGCACTCCTGAAAGAAAGGATACTGTGGAGACATGGCTTAGCCACAGCCTGGGGGATGTTTCCAGAATGAGATTTTCACTCTGCAGCGGAGTGTGCGCTGATATGAAACTTCCTGGCACATTAAAACTGTGTGCCCGACCGAGACTCGAACTCGGGACCTTTGCCTTTCACGGGCAAGTGCTCTACCAACTGAGCTACCGAAGCACGACTCACGACCGGTACTCACAGCTTTACTTCTGCCAGTATCCGTCTCCTACCTTCCAAACTTTACAGAAGCTCTTCTGCGAAACATGCACAACTAGCACTCCTGAAAGAAAGGATACTGTGGAGACATGGCTTAGCCACAGCCTGGGGGATGTTTCCAGAATGAGATTTTCACTCTGCAGCGGAGTGTGCGCTGAAGTTATCCATTAAGTAATGCCTCAATATCATTTCAATGGTCTGGTTATCACAACTTTCTTTTCACTGTCTCACCAACTGTTGCTGTCCTATACTTGTACATGTATCTGTCTGCAGTTTCTTCAGGTGTATCCTTTAAAGTTTGTCAGAATGGTCCAATTTGCCTCTTTCCAAAACATTCTTTTAGTTTCCTCATGGCTGTCATGAGGTAAGAGTGCCTATGTACTGCATAAAGTTTATTTTGAAGTTGTTACTTATCTGGTAATTCTTTAGTCTTTCTTAAAGCTGAAGAAATACCTGACAAAACAATCAAAAGTCTTCGCATGGACTGAAAGTTATTACACATAAACACTGGACCTTCCAACCACATATCTCACTTACCGATGATGGAGGAAGGTGATAAAGTCCTGTAAATTACTTTGTGTTTATTTCTGACAGCAACCTGCATGTTGTGTGTTTTTACTTACAGAGCAAAGACTTGAGAGTGGAAAATGCAAGTAACATGTGATTAACTACTAGTCATACTCAATCATATTTTAATCCATCAGGACGCTATACAAAACATACCATATTTACCTGAGTATAAGCTGACCCTGATTAAAAGATGTCTCCCTTTTTTCAAGAGGCTTCTTGAGAAAAAATTCATTTTTGACTTATTCTGACTAATCAAAATTACAAACCATTTTATTAACATAAATTAACTGCCTAGAAAGTTAACATTACACATGCTCTAAATTTATGCCATTCATTGATTGTCTATATTTTGATAATACAGAGAGAATTAAAATAAATGAAAACAATGGTTTACATTAATTTGGTCATTTCTTTTCTACATTTTTCATTTATTAACTGTGTTGTCTGTGGCATTATTTTTAATCACTGCCCTAATAGCAGGTGTGAAATTTATATATTTTTTGTCGCACATATTTGGTTTTTTTTTTTTTTTTGCATAATACCACAATTGTTTCCATCCAAATACATATTGGATTTTGCTTATGTGCTGAAGTGAGGATGTGACAATTTCTTTTGCTTTCAAACTTATTGTCTGCTCACAGCTCTCTCATTGGCTGTGTATAACCACACACCTCCTTTAGTTCCCGTCATACATCACTGTGAACTTTGACAACATTGCAGCACATAACACCTAAGTAAGTTATTGTCCTCTGTCTAGATTTTTACCATTTCTTGCAGAAATGACTGCTATTGTCCAATTCTAAAGTTAGCTCAGTTCCGGCTGACTACGAGTGGATTCAGGCAAATTGCAGTTTAAGTGGGGTAGATGTTCCTAAGAAACCAAAGTACGAAGTATAGATTCCCATGGTTGACGACATGACGTAATTTGCTGCCCATTCATACTCCTTCACCCCGACTCGTCTAGTTTTCAATCAAGCAGGTGTCACTGTTCCCCCTCCAAGCCTTCTGTAGTGCTGTGCTTGATCAAGTGCGAAACATGGACATCCATATCTTCTAGGGTGCAAGTCATTTGTAAGAACAGCAACTAATACATAAATAAAAGATCACAGTCACAATTAAGTCCAATTTTTGGACTTTCACTCGTCCTACGATCTACTGATGTCTGTTGGTCTCCATGGTGGGTCTTGCAGCTGTAATTTATTCTTGCAGCAATAATGAGACCATTTAATAGGATTTATTTCATTTTTCTTTACATTTCGGCCTGGATTTATTTTCCTTCTTGTTTTGTCTTAATGTCATCATCATGTTCTAAAAGTGATTAAAAGCTGAAACTTCCTGGCAGATTAAAACTGTGTGCCCGACCGAGACTTCAACTCGGGACCTTTGCCTTTCGCGGGCAAGTGCTCTACCAACTGAGCTACCGAAGCAAGACTCACGACCGGTACTCACAGCTTTACTTCTGCCAGTATCCGTCTCCTACCTTCCAAACTTTACAGAAGCTCTTCTGCGAAACATGCAGAACTAGCACTCCTGAAAAAAAGGATACTGTGGAGACATGGCTTAGCCACAGCCTGGGGGATGTTTCCAGAATGAGATTTTCACTCTGCAGCGGAGTGTGTGTGTGTGTGTGTGTGTGTGTGTGTGTGTGTGTGTGTGTGTGTGTGTGTGTGTGTGTGTGGCGCGCGCGTGAGCACCCGCCCGCGAGAGTATATACCTATCCTTTTTCCCCCTAAGGTAAGTCTTTCCGCTCCCGGGATTGGAAACCCACATCCTTTCATCTTTCCTTTTCCTTCCCTCTTTCCTGACAAAGCAGCCGCCGGTTGCGAAAGCTCGAAATTTTGTGTGTGTGCGTTATTTTATTGTGCCTGTCTACCGGCGCTTTCCCGCTTGGTAAGTCTTGGAATCTTTCTTTTTAATATATTTATCTCATGTGGTAGTTTCTTTCTATTTTATTTAAATTATTTAACTGGATAGATAAAGAATCTACTCACCACGCGGTGGCAGAACTCACACATAAAAGACTGATATGACTGGCAAACTTTCGGAGCCAGTGGCTCCTTCTTCAGGCAGAAAGCTTGAAGGAGAAGGAAAAAGAAGAAGAAGAAGAAGAAGAAGAAGAAGGTGGAGAGGTCTAGGAAAAGGGGTAGATTTTGGGAAAGTCACCCGGAACCACACGCCAGGAGAGACTTACTGCACGGGATGAGAAGGAAAGACTGATTCTTGGGAACTGCATCAAACGAGATTTGAAAACCTGAGAGCTTAAAGGTGGAGGACAGGGTAACATACACGACAGAGATTACTAGTAAAACACCATGAATGAGTTAATAAGAGTGAGAAGCTAAGTGCATTGTACATAACAGAGGTCACATGGGGTGGTGAAAAATAGATGGGAAAGACAATGAAAGATGTAGAAAACTAAAACGGAGTGAAGCAAGGAGTAGTTACAGTGAAGTAAAGCTGAGACGGAAGAAATTAACGTAAATTAAGGCCAGGTGGCTGGCAAGAACCAAGGACATATTGTAGTGTTAGTTCCCACATGTGGAGTTCTGAGAAAATAGTACCTGGGGGAAGAATCCAGATGGCACGTGTGGTGAAACAGGTGCAGAGGTCACAAATGTCATGTTGTAGAACATGCTCTGCAACTGGATATTGTGAGTTGCCAGTATATACCCTTTCCCTATGCCTATTCATCCTAATTGATGTAGAAGGCTGAACAGTGTTTACATAATAGCTGGCACATGACGTGTCATTTCGCAGGTGGCTCTCCATTTGATAGTATATGTTTTGCCAGTTACAGGGCTATTATAGGTGGTGGTAGGAGGGTGCATAGGGCAAGTCTTGCAGCAGGCGACAGTCACAGGGGTAGGAGCCACAGGGTAGGGAGATGGGTGCAGAAGGAGCATAGGGTCTGACAAGAATATTGCAGAGATTGGGAGGGTGACAGAAAGCTATTCTAGGTGTGGTGGGCAAAATTTTAGACAGAATGGATCTCGTTTCATGGTGTGATAGCACTTTTGTTTTCTGTTTACCCAGTTTCTAAAAATTTCGTCTGTTTTCACGACTTTTCAGATCGATTTTTTCCAAATATTTTTGTATAAATATAGATTACCCACTCATTGCATCTTATTAACAATTTCCATATGAATTTTTCTAATTTTTCTGACTTTTTTCGTTGCTTTTCTTCCGTTTTCCTATCTTTCTCACCCTCTGCTTATTTATTTTTTTGCCACTCTCACGCTTTTTAACTCCCCATCTGTCTCTCTTGCTTTGATGAATCTGTCTCGTATTAGATATGTCACTTTCAAAAATGTAGCTTTGCACTATCAAAACTAAATTCTGTTTCTTGAAAGCTGCTTGTCCCTTGGAGTTACTACAAAAGGCCTAACACTGAATGTTCCCATTTCTAGATGCAATCTACCCTACACCAGGCTCTTTTACAGTTTCAAATACAACAATCTCTTGGTCTTACCCGGCTAATTTGTAACCTATATGCATCATCAGCAAATTTCCACCCTACCGGACTTCTCTCGCTCTAGAAAATCCTGCAGTTATCTGCCTCTCATGTTTCCTTGAATGATATCATCCACCAAGCCAACTTCAAACTACAACAACATGCCAGACTTCAGCGCAAAAAGCTATCCCACCTTCTCCTAAACTACCTGAACAGTGGTATTTCCTTTCTTGTCCGTCTGCAGTTCGCTAAACAGTGCCGTAAATGAGCCAGAACCAGGCAAAAGTCAGACGACAACACACACATTCAAGGTAAGGGTCATGGAAGTGTGATTTACACTATTCCTTTATTCCATTCTGTGACATCCTGCAAGAATAAGCTAACATCACACAGATTACAAACGGTTGACAGCCACTCAGGACTCAACTTCCTGATAGGTATGGAAGAGAGTGCCCAGTCAGCCTTGACGTTGTTTACAGAAGACATGAGTGAGCCTTTGAAACTGCTAGCAGGTTACAATTCAAGCATAAACTCATATGGTTATAAAGAACTCACAACTGATATCAATTTGTCTACCCGTTACATGTGGAACTTTGTAGTGGCAGATATTTTACACCCCATCTTAGGTGCAGATTTGTCTCTTTTCACACTCATTGTGGACTTGGCAAATAACTGCCTTATTAGTGGATCACATAAGGGCATGGCAAAAGATTCTCAGTGCAGTGGAACAGAGAATGTCATAGGTGTGGTCAGTAGCGCATGTAATCTCCGCTGCAAGAAGCCATCAACACTCCAACAATGAAGCACGATACAAGGCTGTACCGTATAATTAGTGGTGACAAAAGTGAT
Organism: Schistocerca gregaria; assembly: GCF_023897955.1. NCBI lineage: Eukaryota > Metazoa > Arthropoda > Insecta > Orthoptera > Acrididae > Schistocerca > Schistocerca gregaria. The sequence continues at coordinate 759,711,749 of NC_064920.1, forward strand.
TTTTGAGGAGACATTCAAGAGTTTCCCTACACTCTAGCGCGTGCAAAAATGTTCTAAGTGCTGAACTGTCATAAGGCATACAGATTCCATTGGCTCCAGCTGACGTGGCAAATATGTCAGTGATCACACCCTTTGGGCTATTCGAATTTCTGTTTATGCCATTTGGACTCAAAAATCTGGCCCAATCCTGGCAAATATTCCTTGATGAGGTGCTCCATGGATTACTTTTCTGTTACACATAGCAGGATGACATTTTGATATTCTCAGAGGATGCCCAATCACACGATAAACATATTCCGGTGGTACAATAGAGGCTGGATACATACAGAGTAGTTTTAAACGAACAAAAGTGTGTCATCCACTTAAGTAACTTCTCTCGGCTATATAGTCTCAGGCAACGGTGTACAGCCACTATCAGAGAAGATTGACCTACAGACTACAAACAACTTGCGCATTTCCTGCATATGGTAAACTTTTACCATTGTTATTTGTCAACTACTGCCATAACACAGGCACTGTTTACGAATGCATTGGTTGGAAAGAATTCCAAAGGAAAGTGAAAGCTGCAATGGACACAAGAAATGAGCAAAGCTTTCAGTGACTTACAAAGAAGCTTAGAGGAGGCAGTGATACATGCACATCCCATACCTGCCACACCACTGAGTAAGGTAATAGATGCCAGTCATGTCGCAATAGAAGTCTTGCAACAGGTAGACGAACAATGGCAACCTCTTAGTTTCTTGTCAAACAAGCTGCACCTCTGACAGACAAAATGGACTGCACACAACAGGGAGTTGTTGGTGATGTATGAAAGTGTCAGACATCTGTGACCATGTGGAAACTGTGAGAAGACAAACGGTATCTAGGCACAGTGAACACCCAATTTTTGGGCTTAAGGTGTTGGTGGACTGTACACATCATGCTTGGCACAGATAGCGTCGAACACCACTACAGTCTCCGTATGCTGGACCTTATCGAGTAGTGAAACGTAACAGTCATACTATTGACATCTTGCAGAATGACAAAACCATTAGTGTGTCCATAGAGAAGGTAAAGCCAGCATGTATCTTACCAGAAACTGAGTACAACACTCAACTGGAAGAGGAGAACCTAAGTTTGGAGTGTACTAGACATAATGTTGCACAAGAATCCATGCTGAGATGACTTGGAACCACAGCACCGCAGTCCACATCAGCTCACACATCTTTGCAGCAACAAGTCATCCGTATGAGAGCAGGAAGACAAGTCAGATTTAGCTACCTGATTATCCCGGGACCTCCGCACTTCAAGGTAGAGGTTGAGGGGGAGTACATAAGTAACCACTGATGTGTCCTTTGTTTACTCAGTGCTAGTGCAGTTGACATTAGACAATTAAGTTTTTATTCTTTGACTCGCGTTATATCGAGTATTCTGTTCTGAGTTGGAAAAATAAAATATACTATGTAAATAAAATAGAAAGAAACTTCCACATGGGAAAAATATATTAAAAACAAAGATTCCAAGACTTACCAAGTGGGAAAGCGCCGGCAGACAGGCACAATGAACAGAACACACAAACACACACACAGAATTACTAGCTTTCGCAACCGATGGTTGCTTCTTCAGAAAAGAGGGAAGGAGAGGGGAAGACGAAAGGATGTGGGTTTTAAGGGAGAGGGTAAGGAGTCATTCCAATCCCGGGAGCGGAAAGACTTCCCTTAGGGGGAAAAAAGAACAGGTGTACACTCGTTCACACACACACACATATCCATCCGCGCGCACACACACACACACACACACACACACACACACACACACACACACACACATATATATATATATATATATATATATTCTCTTTCTTGAAAAACCTTAATCCTACTCCCAACATCACCACAGCCGAAGCCCAGGCTATCCGTGATCTGAAAGCTGACCGATCCATCATCATTCTTCCGGCTGACAAGGGTTCCACGACCGTGGTACTTGATCATCGGGAGTATGTGGCTGAGGGACTGCGTCAGCTTTCAGACAACTCTACATACAAAGTTTGCCAAGGTAATCCCATTCCTGATGTCCAGGCGGAGCTTCAAGAAATCCTCAGAACCTTAGGCCCCCTACAAAACCTTTCACCTGACTCCATCAAACTCCTCACCCCACCGACACCTCGCACTCCTACCTTCTACCTACTTCCTAAAATTCACAAACCCAAACATCCTGGCCGTCCCATTGTAGCTGGTTACCAAGCCCCCACAGAACGTATCTCTGCCTACGTAGATCAACACCTTCAACCCATTACATGCAGTCTCCCATCCTTCATCAAAGACACCAACCACTTTCTCGAACGCCTGGAATCCGTACCCAGTCTGTTACCCCCGGAAACCATCCTTGTAACCATTGATGCCACTTCCCTATACACGAATATTCCGCACGTCCAGGGCCTCGCTGCAATGGAGCACTTCCTTTCACGCCGATCACCTGCCACCCTACCTAAAACCTCTTTCCTCGTCACCTTAGCCAGCTTCATCCTGACCCACAACTTCTTCACTTTTGAAGGCCAGACATACCAACAATTAAAGGGAACAGCCATGGGTACCAGGATGGCCCCCTCGTATGCCAACCTATTTATGGGTCGCTTAGAGGAAGCCTTCTTTGTTACCCAAGCCTGCCAACCCAAAGTTTGGTACAGATTTATTGATGACATCTTCATGATCTGGACTCACAGTGAAGAACAACTCCAGAATTTCCTCTCCAACCTCAACTCCTTTGGTTCCATCACATTCACCTGGTCCTACTCCAAATCCCATGCCACTTTCCTAGACGTTGACCTCCATCTGTCCAATGGTCAGCTGCACACATCTGTCCACATCAAACCCACCAACAAGCAACAATACCTCCATTATGACAGCTGCCACCCATTCCATATCAAACGGTCCCTTCCCTACAGCCTAGGCCTTCGTGGCAAACAAATCTGCTCCAGTCCTGAATCCCTCGACCATTACACCAACAACCTGAAAACAGCTTTCGCATCCCGCAACTACCCTCCCAACCTGGTACAGAAGCAGATAACCAGAGCCAAAGTCCTCATCCCCTCAAACCCAGAACCTCTCACAGAAGAACCCCAAAAGTGCCCCACTTGTGACAGAATACTTCCCGGGACTGGATCAGACCTTGAATGTGGCTCTCCAGCAAGGATATGACTTCCTAAAATCCTGCCCCGAAATGAGATCCATCCTTCATGAAATCCTCCCCACTCCACCAAGAGTGTCTTTCCGCCGTCCACCTATCCTTCGTAACCTCTTGGTTCATCCCTATGAAATCCCCAAACCACCTTCCCTACCCTCTGGCTCCTACCCTTGCAACCGCCCCCGGTGTAAATCCTGTCCTATGCACCCTCCCACCACCACCTACTCCAGTCCTGTAACCCGGAAGGTGTACACGATCAAAGGGAGAGCCACGTGTGAAAGCACCCATGTGATTTACCAACTGACCTGCCTGCACTGTGACGCTTTCTATGTGGGAATGACCAGCAACAAACTGTCCATTCGCATGAATGGACACAGGCAGACAGTGTTTGTTGGTAATGAGGATCACCCTGTGGCTAAACATGCCTTGATGCACGGCCAGCACATCTTGGCACAGTGTTACACCGTCCGAGTTATCTGGATACTTCCCACCAACACCAACCTATCCGAACTCCGGAGATGGGAACTCGCCCTTCAGTATATCCTCTCTTCTCGATATCCGCCAGGCCTCAACCTCCGCTAATTTCAAGTTGCCGCCGCTCATACCTCACCTGTCTTTCAACAACTACTTTGCCTCTGTACTTCCGCCTCGACTGACATCTCTGCCCTTACTCTTTGCCTTTAAATATGTCTGCTTGTGTCTGTGTATGTGCGGATGGATATATGTGTGTGTGTGTGTGTGTGTGTGTGTGCGCGCGCGAGTGTACACCTGTCCTTTTTTTCCCCTAAGGGAAGTCTTTCCGCTCCCGGGATTGGAATGACTCCTTAACCTCTCCCTTAAAACCCACATCCTTTCATTTTTCCCTCTCCTTCCCTCTTTCCTGACGAAGCAACTGCCAGTTGCGAAAGCTCGTAATTCTGTGTGTGTGTTTGTGTGTTTTGTTCATGTGCCTGTCTGCCGGCGCTTTCCCGCTTGGTAAGTCTTGGAATCTTTGTTTTTAATATATTTTTCCCATGTGGAAGTTTCTTTCTGTTATATAACAAAGATTCCAAGACTTACGAAGTGGGAAAGCGCCGGCAGACAGGCACAATGAACAAAACACACACAAACACACACACACAGAATTACTAGCTTTCGCAACCGATGGTTGCTTCTTCAGGAAAGAGGGAAGGAGAGGGAAAGACAAAAGGATGTGGGTTTTAAGGGAGAGGATAAGGAGTCATTCGAATCCCGGGAGCGGAAAGACTTCCCTTAGGGGGGAAAAAGGACAGGTGTACACTCGCACACACACACATATCCATCCGCACATACACAGACACAAAGACACACACACACACACACACACACACACACACACACACACACACACACACACACACATATATATATATATAAATATGTGTGTGTGTGTGTCTCTTTGTGTCTGTGTATGTGCGGATGGATATGTGTGTGTGTGTGTGCGCGAGTGTACACCTGTCCTTTTTTACCCCCTAAGGGAAGTCTTTCCGCTCCCGGGATTCGAATGACTCCTTATCCTCTCCCTTAAAACCCACAAGATAGTGCTACAGTGACTCTATGGGTGGAGTTGATTGGCGCTACAGGTTTATGAAGCATCATGGACTTAGCAAACAAATCAAAACTAAAGTATCTCAGAAAATACCACAAGAGCATGAAGAGAAAATACACTGTGTGATCAAAAGTACACGGACACCTGGCTGAAAATGACTTACAAGTTCATGGCGGCATCCATAGGTAATTTTGGAATTCAATATGGTGTTCGCCCACCCTTAGCTTTGATGACAGCTTCCACTCTCGCAGGCATACATTCAATATGGGGCTAGAAGGTTTCTTGGGGAATGGCAGCCCATTCTTCACAGACTGCTGCACTAAAGAGAGGTATTGATGTCGGTGAGTGAGGTCTGGCATGAAGTCGGAGTTCCAAAACATCCCAAAGGTGTTCTGTAGGATTCAGGTCAGGACTCTGTGCAGTCCAGTCCATTGTTGTTGTTGTTGTTGTGGACTTCAGTCAAGAGACTGGTTTCATGCAGCTCTATCCTCTACAAGGTTCTTCATCTACGAGTAAGTCCTGCAACCTATATTCTTCTGAAACTGCTTAGTGTATTCAACTCTACGAATTTTACCCTCCACACTTCCCTCCACTGCTAAATTGGTGATCCCTTGATGCATCATAACGTGTCCTACCAATCGATCCCTTCTTTTAGTCAGGTTGCGCCACAAATTCCTCTTCTCAACAATTCCATTCAGTACCTCCTCATTAGTTATGTGACCTACCCATCTAATCTTCAGCATTCTTCTGCAGCACCGCATTTAGAAAGCTTCTATTCTCCTTTTGTCTAAACTATTTATTGTCTATGTTTCACTTCCATACATGGTTACACTCCATACAAATACTTTCAGAAAAGATATCCTGACACTGAAATATACTCGGCGTTAAATTTCTCTTCTTCAGAAACGCTTTCCTTGTCATAACCAGTCTAAATTTTATATCCTCCCTATCTCATGCATCATCAATTATTTTCCTCCCCAAATAGCAAAACTCTTCTACTGCTTTACGGATCTCATTTCTTAATCTAATTCCCTCAGCATCGCCTGATTTAATTCAACTACTTTTGGTTATATTCATTTTGCTTTTGTTGTTGTTCATCTTATATCCTCCTTTCTAGACACTGTCCATTCTATTCAACTGCTCTTCCAGGTCCTGACAGAATTACAATGTCATCGGTGAACCTCAAAGTTTTTATTTCTTCTCCATAGATTTTAATACCTACTCCAAACTTTTCTTTTGTTTCCTTTATTGCTTGCTCAATATACAGATTGAATAACATCTGGGATAGGCTACAACCCTGTCTCCCTTCCCAACCACTGCTTCCCTTTCATGTCCCTCGACTATTGTAACTGCCATCTGGTTTCTGTACAAATTGTAAATAGCCTTTCGCTCCCTGTATTTTACCCCTGCCACCTTCAGAATTTGAAAGAGAGTATTCCAGTCAAGATTGTCAAAAGCTTTCTCTAAGTCTACAAATGCTAGAAACATAGGTTTGCCTTTCCTTAATCTTTCTTCTAAGATAAGTCGTAAGGTCAGTATTGCCTCACGTGTTCAAACATTTCTATGGAATCCAAACTGATCTTCCCCAAGGTTGGCTTCTACGAGTTTTTCCATTCGTCTGTAAAGAATTCGTGTTAGTATTTTGCAGCCGTGACTTATTAAACTGATGGGTCGGTAATAGTACACATTACGACCCTCTTTAACTGTCAGCGGTCTCTGTCAGTCAACAGATGAGGTCTGCCTGTATGCTTTTGTGCTGTACATGTGCCATCAAGTTTCCACTTCACTATCAAATTGGAAACAGTGGACCTAGGCATGTTTAGGAGTGTGGATATCTCACATACAGACGTATGACACAAGTGACACCCAATCACCTCAGCACATTCCAAGTCCTTGAGTTGTGCGGAGTGCCCCATTCTGCTCTCTCATTATGTTTAATTACTACTGAGGTCGCTGATATGGAGTACGTGGCAGTAGGTGCCAGCACAATCAACCTGATATGAGAAACATATGTTTTTGGGGGTGTCTGGATACTTTTGATCACATAGTGTATTATCTTTCCATTACTTGATTACTCAACATCGAAAGAAAACCAATGTACAACTAAGCCAAATAATGAAGACGGATGAAACTTCTGTGCTATCTCATGTGCAGAATAACACAACAGTTGCCATAAACGGTGTTAAAACTGTAACAATAAAGACAAGTGCACACAAAAAAATGCATTATGCTGTTGTCCTTTCATGTTGTGCTGACAGTACTAAACTTAATCCAATTATCATTTCCAAGCATAAAACAATGCCAATACCTTCTGAAATAGCGCCAGGTGGTGTTGTTCACATACATGACAAGGCCTGGATGGATGAGGCTGGTATGAAATTATGGAATAACAATGTGTGGAAGAGGAGGAAAGATGCTTTACTGAAGAATATTTCCCTTCTTAAGCTAGATCAATATCGTAGTCATTTGAAAAATTCTGTGAAAGAGAAATTGAGACAGAGAAATACAGAGCTTACTGTTATTATGGGAGGACTTACTTCACAGCTGCAAACGTTGAGGTCTCGATAAATGAACCATATCAAGAGTATATGAGAGGAATGGAACAAATGGATGATGGATAAAACCCAACATGAATTCATGCTGAAGGGAACTTTAAACCAACCTACAATCAAACAAGTCCATCAGTGGATAAAACAGTCATCGTCTAGAGAGGGAGAAGACATTACTGTTAAATCTTTCAATAGGTGCGGCATAAGTAATGCTTTTGGTGGCAGTGAAGACCATCTTACATATGAAGAGATAATGATGATGACAAAGAGGGACAGGAGGAGGAGGTGGTGGAGGAGAAAGTTCGGATGATGATTTTCAGGGATTTTAAAGGCAAATTCAGTTTATAAACTAAAAAGGTTTTTAGGCTGGCTTTGCAACCTAATAATAAAACAGGTAAACTATTTTTTCAATTGCTTAAAAATTAAGGTGTCTTATAGCTCATAGCGTCTTGTAGTCCATAAAACACAGTAAGTTAAGATTTAGGATTTTATTGTGGATTTATATGTAGTTCTGATTTCCTTATCTTAGTTAGTTTTGCTGAGTGTTTTCCTTTCTGGGTCTGGTGCAAAGAAATGCAGTGGAAAATACATGAGTAAGAGCAAACAGCAACCCACAATGTCTGTATTTAGACACATGAGCTGTTTGTGCATTGGATATCAGTTAAGGGTGTAGGTAGCCGTGAAGCAGACATGCTTACATGAATTGTACATGATTGAATTATGAGAGGTACTTACATTAACACAATTCCATTGGTAATAGGATAGCATACAATCGCAAGATTTGGTATGGCAGTATACCAGGATGTTATAGGATGTTATACTGTGAGGATTTGATGTAAGTCTGACAGATTTGTATACACACAACATAAACATTCAAATGTTAGACAGTCTGACTATGTATATGTAACATGGGAGTGCACTATGAAAAAGAAGGATAAACTGTAGTTGTGGATACGAAAAATGAATTGTGAATTGCATTTACTTGCAAACAGCAACTCTGATGTCAAAGGGACAACTTCTATGATGTATAAGTGATGGAAGCACTGCAGTCCAACACATACCCTAGTGCCATGAAGAGATGCTCTGCATTCCACATGTGAACTGGAGAAAAGTTTCACTGAAACAAAGCAAACTGTCATGGTGCAACAACACAGCTGCATACAACCCTTGTTACTGGAAAACTGCATGTGTTTGACATTTTGAAACTTGATATAGCTGAATGGTCAGCGCGTTGGAATGCGATGCACCAGGGGCCGGATTCGATTCCTGGCTGGGGTAGGAGATTTTTTCCCCTCAGCGACTGGGTGTTGTGTTGTCCTCATCATCATTTCATCCCCATTGTCGACACGCAAATTGCCCAAGGTGGTGTCGCCCTCAATAAGACTTGCAATTGGCGGCTGAACTTCCCGCCTGAGAACTCCCGTCCACTGACGCCATACTATCATTCCCATTTTTTAAATTTGATAATATACATGTGTAACAAGACTACAATTACCTTATTGTACAGACACCATGTGTGTGCATGTGTAGCAGTAATGGACAGTGATATACAACTGTAATTGTAGGATATATGATAAGTAGTCTATGTAAGACTATATCATCTATGACAAGATCAAATATTTTGTCTGCTTTATGAAACCTGTTTTGCAGCGCAGAGGCTACATGTCACTGAATGTGGCTGCACGATTTTACTCAGTGGATTATTAACTGGTTGCTATTTATTTCATTTTCTTTAGTATGGCCAAGTTCATTTTATCATTTATGTGATTGGGGACTGAAGGATATGGTTATAGGTGTCTTCTTCTTCTTCCTTAAAGAAAAATCAGTTTGCTTTCATTTTACTGCTCATATTGTATTGCACAGTCAATCTATGTCGAAAAGTTTTTCCAGATCAGATTACTCGTATTTCCTGGCTCAGTTTTAACTATGTCTCACCATTTGATCGAGGGGAACACCACCCATCAATTCGCGGCATCATCACATGAAAAAATTACACACAAGTATCAAGAACAAATATATAATAATACCTCCCTGGAGGGAGGGGGGGAAAAAGGCAATAGTTAATTAACAACAGGAGGCAGAGATTTGTTCTCGTATTAAAACATCATACTCTATTCCAAACTAGAATCTTGTGAATGAGGAAGAAATGGTCTAAGTTATAGTTTATTGCATCATCATGATAGAAGTTATCTTCTCATTAAACCAGTTTATTGTCTGTCACCTTGTGACTTACCACACATGGATTTGAACCTATGGAGTCTTCTGATATGACTCGATGGTTGCTAAGAAGTATTATAATCAGCAAATTTATTTTAAATTCTCACTTCTGTTCTTCCTGGTTTCCTGACCAACATATACTAAAGGTACATGTATCTGTACAGGGATAAAAGTGTCTATCTGTTAAATGTTATTCGCACGTACTATGTTCCTATTACATTCCTTCATTAATCAAATTATTTACCACAGAAACAAGTAAATTTAAATGCCATGGAACGGCAAGATATTTATACGATTTATAGTGTGCTGTGTACATGCGTCCTTATCTGGAAAGGCAAGTGCTACTAGACACTACAAGCTCAAATTGATAATGGTAAAGAAATGAGCCTACACATTTATGATCTATTTCAGAGATTACTTTTTACAACAACTAATAATTAAATTACTTTTTATTTTTCCCACATGCTGCCATATAAAACAAGCGGTTATATCACCTGATATTTCTAGTTTACTTGTTAGGTACAAATAATCTCAGTACATGTCATGGGTATAAAATACAGTATATTTATTAGAGGAATTATTTGCTGTACATCATAAGCATAAAAATCCTTACTATTATGTTATACACTGAAATTTAAAAATTTAGCATGACAAACTTTTTTAATATCTATATTTATCAATAAACAAGAAAGCAAACAAACAAACAAACAAACAAAAACTAGTTTTATCTTTGTAGAAAGTCCTCACATTTTACCAATGAAGCTATCGAACATGAAACACAATGAGAAGACAGCTTTTGCCAAAATAATAATAATAATAATAATAATAAATTAATTATTTAAATAAATAAATAAAATAAAAATTGAAAGGTTCACTCACATTCAGTAACTTAAGCAACTATTAAGTAAATGCAAGACATTGATTTTAAATATTTTAAATTAAAAGGAGCAGGCAGAAGAGAGAGAGAAATGAAGTTAGCAAAACTAAAGCATACTTTGACTACCAAAGGAAGAAGGCCATTACAACTCGATTATATTCTTTTTCTTCTGCAGGCAAAAATAGAAATAAATAAATAAACCCAATAAATAAATACATGATTATCATGGAGCAAGGAATTCACATCACATATGAGAATAATTTTTTTTAATGGTTTTAGGGCGCACAACTACAGAGGTCATTAGCGCCCAGACAAAGTTATGAATGCACTGCGAGGCACAAGGTTAAAACAGCAACTAAAAAGGACAACATTATAAAAGGCACATTAACAGGCAAGGGATTAAAAGAAAACAGCATAATCAAATGTCCTTAGACAGGTTTATCAAGTGGATAAAACGAAGAACGCGAGCAGCTGCTCCTGGGTCATCAGCTAAAATTTCATCCAGATTACATGGCAGGCCAGGATCAATGCGCAGTGTATTAAAATTTGGACAGGAAGCTTGTTTTCAGTAAGTGTAGACCAATCGGCATGCCACAGTGATAAAATGCACTGACAAATGACCCTGCTAAAATCAGATTAAGGCACACAACAGGAAGCTGTCCGAGGCTGAAGGACTGCAGCCTTGGCCGCGGCATCTGCAGCTTCATTCCCAGGGATACCAACATGGCCAGAAACCCACATAAAGGTAACCGGAGAACCGTGGGCCGCCAGCTGCTGATGAGAGCGTTGGATCTGGTGCACAAAACGGTGAACCGGATACGGATCACTGAGGCTCTGGATGGCGCTCAGGGAGTCAGAGCAGATGACATAAGCAGAATGTTGGTGGCGGCAGATATAAGAACAGCCTGATAGTGGGCAAATAGCTCAGCTGTGAAGACCAAACAATGGCCATGGAGCCGGTATTTGAAACTGCGTGCCCCGACAATAAAAGAACACCCGACGCTGTCATTGGTCTTAGAGCCATCTCTATAAATGAAGACCGTATTAATGAACTGTGAACGAAATTCGACAAACCGCGAGCGGTATACCGAAGCTGGGGTAACCTCCTTTGGGAGTGAGCTGAGGTCAAGGTGAACGCGAACCTGAGCCTGGAGCCAAGGTGGAGTTTGGCTCTCACCCACTCTAAAGGTTGCAGGGAGTGGAAAATCAAGTTGCTGAAGGAGGCGATGAAAGTGAACTCCAGTGGGTAGCAGGGCAGATACATACAACTCGTACTGACGATCGAGAGAGACGTCAAAAAAGAAACGATAAGACAGGTGGTCGGGCACTGATAATAGCCAACAGGCATACCGACAAAGCAGTAGGTTAGTGGCAATTCAAGGCTTCAGCATGAAGACTCTCGATGGGACTAGTATAGAATGGTCCGATCGCAAGACACAACCTCCAATGTTGTATAGAGTTGAGGCGGCATAAGATGGACGGCCGTGCAGAGGAGTATACAAAGCTCCCATAATCCAGCTTTGAGCGGACGATCGACCAATATAGGCGAAGTAGGACGGTTCGATCCGCTCCCCACGACGTACCACTGAGAACACAGAGGACATTTAGGGAACAGGTACAATGGGCAGCCAAATATGATACATGTGGAGACCAACTAAGTTTCCTGTCAAATGTAAGACCTAAAAATGTTGTTGTCTCCACGAATGGGAGAGCAACGGGACCGAGATGTAAGGACGGTCAGAGAAACTCATTGTAGCGCCAGAGGTTAATACAGACAGTCTTCTAGACAGAAAAATGGAAGCCATTGGCGACACTCCAGGAGTAAAGACGGTCAAGACAATGCTGAAGACAGCGCTCCAGGAAACATGTATGCTGCGCGCTGCAGTAGATGGTAAAATCGTCCACGAAAAGGGAGCCTGATACATCAGCTGGGAGGCAATCCATTAATGGATTGATCGCTATGGCGAAGAGAGCAACCCTCAAAACTGAGCCCTGTGGCACCCCATTCTTCTGGCGAAAGGCGTCGGACAAGACAGAACCCATATGTACCCTGAGCTTTCGATCCATTAAAAATGCATGAATAAAAAGAGGGAGGCGACCGCGAAGGCCCATGTATGCATGGTGAGGAGAATGCCCGCCCTCTAACAGGTGTCTTAAGCCTTCTCCAAATCAAAGAATACAGCCACTGTCTGGCACTTCCGCAAGAAGTTATTCATAATGAAGGTCGACAAGGTAACCAGATGGTCAACAGCAGAGCAGTGCCTACGAAATCCACATTGTACATTGGTAAGTAGGAGTCGAGATTCGAGCAGCCAAACCAAATGAGAGTTAACCATTCGTTCCATCACCTTACAGACAAAGCTGGTAAGGGAAATGGGTCGATAACTGGAAGGCAAGTGCTTGTCCTTCCCCAGCTTAAGAATCAGGACAACAATAGATTCGCACCAGCATGTGGGAACATGATCCTCAATCCAGATGGAATTATAAGTACGAAGAAGAAAACCTTTACTCGCAGGAGTAAGGTTCTTCCGCGTCTGAATATGAATAATCAGGCCCTGAAGCGGAGGACCGTGACCAGGCAAGTGCACTTTCGAGTTCCCGCAAAGTGAATGAAGCATTATAACTTTCATTATTCGAGGAGCGGAAGTTAGGTGGCCTTGCCTCCTCTGCCTGTTTTTGGGGGAGGAAGGCAGGGTGGTAATGAGCGGAGCTCGAAACCTCTGCGAAAAATCGGCCGAAGGCATTGAGACATCCTCAGGGGCCACAAGGACGTCATTCGCGACCTTCAAGCCAGAAACTGGTGAGTGGACTTTAGTGCCAGATAGCCGGCGCAGGCTACCCCAGACAACAGGAGGAGGAGTAAATCTGTTGAAGGAGCTTGTGAAAGCAGTCCAGCTGGCTTTCTTTAATAACATGATGACACTGCGCATGTAAACGTTTATAATTAATACAATTCGCCATCGTAGAGTGGCGTTTAAAAGTGCGTAAAGCACGTCGACGAGCATGTATAGCGTCTACATGCTGCGGTCCACCAAGGGATCGGTACGCGACATGGAGAAGTAGTATGAGGGATGGAATATTCAGCAGCAGTGAGAATGACTTCCGTGAGACGTGAGACCTGACTATCACAGCTTGCGAAGTTTCGATCCTGAAATGTCACCCTGGAATAGAAGAGCCCTCAGTCTGCTTTGGAGATGTTCCAAGTAGTGGAGCACGGAGATGGAGTATGATGCAGGAGATGGATAACACATGGGAAGTGGTCGCTGGAATAGATATAAGAAAGAGCATACCACTCAAACTGACATGCAAGTTGGGTAGTACATATAGAGGGGTCTAAATGAGAATAGGTGCGAGTTGTGTCCGAAAGAAAGTATTGAGGCAGACAAGATTGAGGTGATTGAAAAGGTCTGCTAACTGGGAGCCTCTCGGGCAGGATGCTGGAGAGCCCCAAAGTGGATGGTGGGCATTGAAGTCTCCAGTCAACAAAAATGGTGTAGGTAGCTGAGCAATAATTTGCATCACGTCTGCCCTAGTAATGGCAGACAACGATGGAGTGTGTACAGTACAAATGGAAAATATGAAAGTGGGGAGAGTAATTCAGACAGCAACTACCTGCAGATCGGTGTGCAATGTGATGGGATCATAATAGATATCATCCCAGACGAGCAACATAACACCTTCATGAGCCGGAATTCCTGCCACAGGGGGTAGGTCAAAACGCACAGAGGTATTGTGTGCCAAGTCAATATGAGCGCATAGGCGTAGCTTCGTTTCCTGCAGAGCTACTACGAGCGTACAGTGCAAGCATAGCAGCAACTTTAAGTCCTGTAAGTTGGAGCGAATTCCGCGAATATTCCAATGAAGAAGTGCCATTGTGAGATGAAAAAGGAAAAGGAGAAGCAAGTAGGGGCCACCTCGAAGGCTGCTGAGGGCCTGGCTTCAAGCGAGCACTGCCGCCGCTATCAATAGGTGGAGAGTCATCGTCCATTTTTTTAATAGGTTCCTCAGCCATCTTGTTAAGATGGCCAGGAGGGGGAGCTTCCTCTGCCGGTGAACGGCCAGATGTTCGGCTACCAGCGGTGTGGCCAGGGGAAACGGATATCGGCCTGGGGCGACAACCGCTGGGTGGCGCAGGAGAAGAAATGTGCCGTGGCGGAAGAGGAGAACTTTTCTTCCTATGAGCCTTTTTGGAAGGTTGTTTAGTCGAAGTACTGGTCGATGGCTGGGAGTTCGGGATACGTAAGAAGTCTTCACTGGACAGTTCCTTCTTGAAGGCCCGTGCATCTGACTTCTGAGTCTTAGTCTTGGCAGAAGCTGATGAAGATGCTTGTGTCTTAGGGGTGAGGGGAGGAAGAGGAGACGTTGACCGGGCCATCATAACACTGGCCAAACGGATGACCATAGCGCTATAGGTCAGATCGCATGTCTGTGTCAATACCTGCCTGGTAGGCCAAGGAGAGGCGAGGACGGTACTGTATTTGCCTGCTGGGAGCAGCGTGGGCTTCCTACAAGCAAAAAGCCTGATAGTAGCCGAGGTGGACACTCTCTTTGACCCCAGTTTCCTGTATACAGCGCTCATCCTTGCAGATGGGACAGTTGCGAGAGGACGCTGCATGGTCACCCTGACAGTTCAAGCAACGAGGAGATGGAGATGGACAGTCACCCTCACGTGCGTCCCTGCCACAAGTGACGCATTTAGCCGCAATAGAACAAGACTGGCGGGTGTGGTTAAAACACCGACATTGGTAGCAGTGCGTAGTGTCGGGACATAGGTGCGAACAGAAATAACCTCATAGCCAGCTTTGATGCGCAACGGCAGCTGAACACTATCAAAGGTCAAGTAAAGCGTCCAGGTCGGTACAAGGTCATTGTCAACCTTTTTCATGACCCTACGGACAGCCATCATACCCTGCTCAGCGAGGAGAGACTGAATCTCCTCGTCAGTCAATCCGACAAGTGATCTAGTAAATACCACATCACGCAACGAATTCGAAGTGAAGTGAGCCTCCACCCGGACAGGGAGCGTGTACAGGAGTGTGGCCTGTAGGAGTTTTTGTGCCTGAAAGGCACTCTCAGTTTCCAACAACAAGGTACTGTTATGCATCCTGGTACAAGACTTGACAGGTGTGGCTATGGCATCTTAGAAATAAATTATAACAATACTAAACTGATGAATAACCCACATATACAACGCAAAATGGAAAATGTTACAAATTAACAATGAAGTTCCATGAACAGTTGAGTTCTTGTTTTTAGAGCAATGGGAGATGACAAGGTGGATACTAACATAAATAAGCAGAAAAGTAAAAAATGACCTGGAGACCTTTTGGTAAATTAAGTATAGGTTTCAAAACTACACTTCTGATGATCCTGAAAAGTAAAGGTTGTAATCAGTGCTTATTATCAGTTTTTATTTAAATACTGGGACCACTTAAAGGCTGAGGGTCACTGAGCATTCAGTTAAGAGATGCACTACTAAAATAAACAAATGGCTCTGGGACCACACTGGAGAGGAAGACATAATTACAGCTGTATTGAAAACATAACAGAGATGGATAGGACACAGTCAAGTAAACAGATGGTAGACAGACCAAGGAAGATGTTTTCCAAATGCCAAGAGATAAGAAAGTACCAAATCAATAACCTATGGAAACACCAGGAACAAAACGACTGTTTAAAACAGTGCATGGAGGAGACCTTCATCCAGTGGTGAATGTCAGATGGATAATGAAGAAGTTGATATTAGCAGCAGATTATTGCTGTGTTCCACATTGGCTCTGACATCTATATGCTCTGCGTATCAGTATTATCTAACATGGCACACATATTTCTAGGTATCAAATGTTTGAAACCTGTACAAAACTGATTTAGAAAGCTAGGACGAAAAAAGCAAAGACTGTAGATAGATAACTAACTTCTAGGCTGAAGAAGCTAAAGCATACCTTTCTGTATAGAAGCTTCATTACTCAGGCAACAAATTATTGTCACATATTATTAAGGCTGGCTTTAATTTTTACACCAAAGTAGCTTACCCAAGTAAAGCTTCGATGTGGTGTGCTCGTGGCTGTTTGAGCCGGCTGCTCAATAATCTTACAACCCTCACTCTCGTGATGTCATCTGGTGTAGTCAACAAATATATAATTTTAGAAGCCCACCGTGCCTGGTGAAAATAATTTGTGCAGTTTATACTTTATTTAACATTAATAATTAGCTAGTAATAATAATGCTTAGACCCAAAAAGGAAATAAAAAAGATTACTAATGTCTATGATTAACTAGCCATCACAGTCAGCATACTTTCACAAAGAAGAATGTCTCTAAAAACAGTCTCAGTATGTTAGAATAAAGCAGTTTAATATTTTGAGAGAGGATAGCATGGACTCAAGCAAGAATAAATGTGTGAAAGCCACTGATGTTACATAATGCACACTTTGATTGCCACAGATAGAGTGTTTTATGTTCCTAATGTAGTTTTCGTTATGTTGGTAAATGTTGCACAAGAAGGACGTGAAGTATAAATTATATGTGTGGAAGAGTTCTGTTTGTACACCATTTTAAAGTAGTTTTGATCAAACAGATAAACAGTAATACTGTACCATCATAGATAACTTATTTTCAATTGAAGTTCAATGAAAGTATGTTAATGTTTATGATATGAAGTCTACTCCCAAATCTGCTCCTTCCTTTTAAACAAGTGTCAACCACTCCAAATGGCAGATATGTTTTATTGGACCACTACAATATTAGTAGTTCAGAATGGAATAAACCGATGCTACACTGTTCATCTGCATGTTAGTGTTGAATGTGTCACTAAATAAGCTAAGTGTAAAACCAGCGCATTTTGCGCGTTTATTTACATACACAAGCCACCTCCCAGTTATTCCTTTGTGCAAGACACTGTGCGTCATGTTAGCTTCAAAATTCAAGATGCATTTTCCATATGAAGTGGACCAATCATAGGAATAATCCCAACAAGAAAAGCTCCAACTAGAATGAAATTCTGCACAGATGAAGCATGCAGAATAAAGCTAATCTGTGCAAAACCCAAGCTACAACTTACAAAAAATAAAAAGAGTCATTGAACTACACAACAGATATAGCCAAATTTAAGAGGGCTTGAAAGTGAAACAGTAGCACTTCAAAAGAGATATTTGGATCAAATGCGCATATTTTTATGCTCTGTACATTATTAATATTTCAAAGTCACCATTTTAGTGCTACATGGCATCAACATTGGGGAAAAACCAGTTGCAAAAATGTAGCAATCATTTTGTGATAGCAATAATTTATGATAAAACAAAGTGTGTCAACTCGTCTTTAGTAGTTCCATAAAGACATTACATGTTATCAATTCTAATTATACGAACCATTAATTGTAGGTGTTCTATAAGTTACGAGGGTTGTTCAATAAAGAAAAAAAACAACATGCCTTTACCCATCCTCATAATTCTGATGGTCACTCTCAAAGTAGTCTCCCATGAGTGCGATGCACTTGTCCTCCCAGCATTTCTGCCAGTTATCAAAAACACAATGGATTATTTTTTTTTTTTTTTTTTTTTTTTTTTTTTTTTTTTTTTTTTTTTTTTTTTTTTTTGAGAAGTACTTCAAAATTGCCTCCGAGGCCTTCACCACTGCTTGTGATGATTGATAATGTCTCCCACGAAGGCGTTTCTTCACATCAGAGAATAGAAAAGAGTCACATGGAGCTAAATCCGGCCTATAGGGAGGGTGAGGGATGCCCTTCATGTTGATTTTTGTAAGATATTCAGCAACAACATTGACAATATGCAGCCGCGCGTTATCATGGTGTAGCATCCATCCTGCTTCATGGAAATGTAGTCTTTTGCACCTGATGTGGACTTGCAATGTTTTCAGGACAGCCCTGTAGTATTGTCCAGTTAGTGATGTGTGTGCATGTACAACATGCTGATAAACCATTCCGTGAATATCAAAGAATGAGATAACCACAACTTTCCCAGCAGAAGCAACCACTTTTGCTTTTTTGGGGTTGGTGATGAAGGAGATTTCCACACTGAGCTTTGCTGTTTGCTCTCAGGATCAAAATGATGTAGTGAAGTTTCATCAGCAGTGATTGAATTTGAAAGAAACTCCAGATCTTCCTCTAACATCATCTTTAACTGCACGCAGACCAGCACGCTAATGTCCTTTTGTTTGGAAATCAACAGTCCTGGAATCCATCACGCATAAACACATGTCGTCTAATTTTTCTGTCACAAACGAGTGGGTGGCACCCAATGAAATGTTCAATATTTTAGAAAGTAATGTTAAGGTAATTTGTCGATCCTCTCTCACAATGACAGCAGCAGTTTTGATGTTTTCTTCCTTAAGAGCAGTAACTTTATCAACGGGTCCACCTTCCTTTGAAACTGATTGTCTCCCCTCTTTACACATTTTAACCACCTTCAACCTGTGCTGTAGGGAAGAATAGACTCTCCATAGGCCTCCCGTAACATTGTATAGGCCTCAGCTGAAGATTTGTTGAGACAAAAGCAGAATTTCAAAGCTGCATGTTGTTCCTCACTTGTTATCGCCATACAGCGGTAGGCGATACTGAACACGTCTCGCCTTGCCCGCCTCTGACAGGTGGGAACCAGGAGTCCCAACAATGAAACTACTACAGCGTGTTTGTTGCACATTAAGCTAACAGAATATCGTAAGATAAAATAAATTATGACCATAAAAAATTATTATCATTATTTATTGAACAGCCCTCGTACTAATATATAGAACCCCTAAAAAAAAAAAAAAAAAAAAAAAAAAAAAAAAAAAAAAAAAAGGAAAAAAAACGCATCAAATTTGTGCATAGTTTGATGTCAAACATTAGTACCTCCTACTTTCTTTATTTTTGTATCACTAGAAAGAG
Organism: Schistocerca gregaria; assembly: GCF_023897955.1. Taxonomy (NCBI): domain Eukaryota; kingdom Metazoa; phylum Arthropoda; class Insecta; order Orthoptera; family Acrididae; genus Schistocerca; species Schistocerca gregaria. The sequence continues at coordinate 759,731,004 of NC_064920.1, forward strand.
CAGGTGATTTTTACTAGAAAAGATTACTTGTTCTGGAGGTCATCCAGACAAGGTTTACACAATGTGATTGAAAATACTACTGTCAAGCATTTCAAGACAGTAGTTATATTTAATGTTTGATACATCTTTTGTTACTTATACGTGCTGTAATTTCTATATTTGCTAATGCTTTTATTTTTTATCATTTAACTGAAAACATTCCGGTGGGCAAATTGACATTTGCAAGTGTGCATGCAGAAGGTCCACTGGCACTGGGCTTACCAGTCTGGCACATTCCCCCACCCTGCAAACTGTCATTGTTGCTGCCTGGTGTTGATGTCTGAACCTTCATCTGTGACAGATTGTACTGTTGCACCATTTGCAATTGCAGCTAAATGTCATCAGTTTGCAACTGGCAATACTGGGAATATTTTGATTTTGGTTGATAATACCCCAAGTCGTCATTCACATTTTTCAGTTGAAAGAGAAAATAGAAACCCCACCACCACCACCACCACCACCACCACCACCACCACCACAAACACAACTCCGCTGTGAGGTGAATCACAGGATAGTCCTATTGGACCACAAATGAAGCCATTAAAACAATAGAACCTGTTCTAGCCATTATTTCTATTTTGTCTACTTATTTGGTCTTACACTACTGTCCTAATATGATATTCACTGTAAAAAGTTGCATCTGCTGCTGCTGCTGCTGCTGCTACTACTACTACTGCTACTACTACTACTACTACTACTACCAAAAAAAAGTTTTGTTGAAGTTCACCTGAAAAAATTTAAATCAGTTACTGAGTTTTGCAGAAGAATTAACTAAGAATGTTCAATAATTTTTTTCATATTTTAAAATATAAACAACATGAATAGATTGAAGCATTTTCAAAATGTGGGTATAAAGTACCCCCCTGTTGGTATTGCTGGGGATAAAGACAAGTGGCCAAAACCTATTTGAGTAATAATACTAAAAGCCCTACACAGAATATAACTCACAGAATGTGTGTAGATTGCGAAAAACAGAAGGAATTTATAGTATCTGAGTAATCTTGAGATAATTGCATGTCTCTGTAGGTGCAAACACAAGTCTGACTGAAGCACAATGTTATTGTACTTACAACAGTGATATTGGCCACCGAATTTCATTTCTGTAGTGTAAAGTTTGTCAGATTTTGTTTTTAGTACAGAAAAACAGCATATTTAGTGGTTTAAGTTGGAAAAGGAGAGAGAAATTAAATGAGGGATGACAACATGAAGACAAATAATACTGGAATATAGTTAAAACAGGTTTGTTGCTAATAGACAAAAAACAAACAAAATGCACACTCCAACAATTATCAGCAAACTTACCAGACTTTCAATAAAAGCTAGAAAATAAATTTGTTGATAAAAGCTGCCAATCGTTTGTCTGTCTGCGAGCTCATTCTCCAGCAAAGCTAGAAAAAACAAAAAGAATATGTCAAATAGCATCTAACAACACTTCTGGAAAGGTTGAACGTAAACAAAATATTCTCTACAGGCTTTTTTTTGCCAAAATACTTACGCAGTGTGTTTCAAAGTCATTGTTTCAAACGTCTAGGAATGACAGATCAAGCCACGTAGAACAACTTTTGTTAGAGGCAAAATGTTTGCTCTTACTTCCAGACAACACTAGGCACACTTTAGTATATGTCGGTCCTGAGATGATGAGATTTCACGAACTAACAGAGCCTACTAATCAGGTGTGAGACATACTACCTACCACAGTGATCTGACAGTGTGATTTTTCACAAGAAACCAGTAAGAATGAGTACCTACAAGTGGAGAAAGATATTTTAGAAGTGAGTCAGAAACTTTAATTTTGCTGGGCCTATCCCCTCGTAAAGAGTAGATGATTGGCCGACAGGCAACACACAATGAATATTAATGTAGAAGTATGCTTATGTCCTGCTGCCTCTCTGGGACATAACCAATATAAAATGACACCTTAAGTAACTGGAAAGTGCCAACAAACATTTTGGCTAACAAAAATTGTTCCTTGCAGTGTGATGTATCATCCCAAGATGTTTGATGGAAAGATTTCCAAAGACACTGCATAATGTCAATCTGCAAGTTATCCATATTGTTTCAAAAAAAAACATCCTTTCTTCTTTCTTTCCACTGGCAGCAACAGGAGTGTGTTTCCTCAGACAGTGTACTGTTACTCAGACAGTTTACTGTTGATTTGTACCATATAATACTACATTCCCTGAAACGGAGAACTTCCACTTTTCAGTTAAACATGTTTTATTGACAAGTGAAAATTGCAAGTGAAACTTTTGCCACACATTAAACTAGTTTCTATTACCACATCATCACATATTGATCTCACGAAGTAAAAACAAACATTCTTATTTAACATAGGGTTTTATTTCTTCTGAAAGATGAGTACGAGGGACAATTTCCAAATGTATTAAATGATTCCAAAATCCATGTGAAAGCCTCAGACACATACAGGTTCTAAAGCATATAACTTCTGTGCAGTCTGCTTAGAACTGAAATTAGTTATTTAATGAACTAAAAAGGGTGTTTGACTGCATCATTATCTTCCTTTGACATTAAGTGATGCCTTCCTGTTGAACATTGGAAACTGAGGCACTCGCAATTATTAAAACATTGTGAACTAGAAGTGAACACTGATGACAGTGTTCCTGTCTTGCAGCTGGAAACCTATGTCCAGCAGCTGGTCCATGTGGTAGCATAAAGTTCAAAACTGTTTCGTTTAAGTCATAACTGATGTCTATTATCTCTGCAATCCACCAGTCACAGTCATACATGAGGGACACAGACATCCTTCTTTGCAGGTTGTGAATCTGAATATTCTCCTGCTGCTTCTGAGGTCTTGGCTGGACAAATGAAATTTCTTCTTTCTTGCCCTTTAAAGTTCATGCAGTATAAGTTCGCTCATCGCTTTGAGTTCAAAAATGAGTCTTCTGAATTTCTTTCACAGAAATTCCAAATCAGACAAAGTCCTTGTAGAGGCATGCAACTATTATGACTATAATTAATGGAAAGAACGTAAAAGATTGTGGGATTGCTTAAGAACAATTGCTGGTTTTCTCTGAATTTGATTATCAACTGCCATAGCGTGTTTCCTCCCCCCATGAACCATGGACCTTGCCGTTGGTGGGGAGGCTTGCGTGCCTCAGCGATACAGATGGCCGTACCGTAGGTGCAACCACAACGGAGGGGTATCTGTTGAGAGGCCAGACAAACGTGTGGTTCCTGAAGAGGGGCAGCAGCCTTTTCAGTAGTTGCAGGGGCAACAGTCTGGATGATTGACTGATCTGGCCTTGCAACATTAACCAAAACGGCCTTGCTGTGCTGGTACTGCGAACAGTTGAAAGCAAGGGGAAACTACAGCCGTAATTTTTCCCGAGGACATGCAGCTTTACTGTATGATTAAATGATGATGGCATCCTCTTGGGTAAAATATTCCGGAGGTAAAATAGTCCCCCATTCGGATCTCCGGGCGGGGACTACTCAGGAGGATGTCGTTATCAGGAGAAAGAAAACTGGCGTTCTACGGATCGGAGCGTGGAATGTCAGATCCCTTAATCGGGCAGGTAGGTTAGAAAATTTAAAAAGGGAAATGGATAGGTTAAAGTTAGATATAGTGGGAATTAGTGAAGTTCGGTGGCAGGAGGAACAAGACTTCTGGTCAGGTGACTACAGGGTTATAAACACAAAATCAAATAGGGGTAATGCAGGAGTAGGTTTAATAATGAATAGGAAAATAGGAATGCGGGTAAGCTACTACAAACAGCATAGTGAACGCATTATTGTGGCCAAGATAGATACGAAGCCCACACCTACTACAGTAGTACAAGTTTATATGCCAACTAGCTCTGCAGATGATGAAGAAATTGAAGAAATGTACGATGAAATAAAAGAAATTATTCAGATAGTGAAGGGAGACGAAAATTTAATAGTAATGGGTGACTGGAATTCGAGTGTAGGAAAAGGGAGAGAAGGAAACATAGTAGGTGAATATGGATTGGGGCTAAGAAATGAAAGAGGAAGCCGCCTAGTAGAATTTTGCACAGAGCACAACTTATTCATAGCTAACACTTGGTTTAAAAATCATGAAAGAAGGTTGTATACGTGGAAGAACCCTGGAGATACTAAAAGGTATCAAATAGATTATATAATGGTAAGACAGAGATTTAGGAACCAGGTTTTAAATTGTAAGACATTTCCAGGGGCAGATGTGGACTCTGACCACAATCTATTGGTTATGACCTGTAGATTAAAACTGAAGAAACTGCAAAAATGTGAGAAATTAAGGAGATGGGACCTGGATAAACTGAAAGAACCAGAGGTTGTACAGAGTTTCAGAGAGAGCATAAGGGAACAATTGACAGGAATAGGGGAAAGAAATACAGTAGAAGAAGAATGGGTAGCTCTGAGGGATGTAGTAGTGAAGGCAGCAGAGGATAAAGTAGGTACAAAGACGAGGGCTGCTAGAAATCCTTGGGTAACAGAAGAAATATTGAATTTAATTGATGAAAGGAGAAAATATAAAAATGCAGTAAATGAAGCAGGCAAAAAGGAATACAAACGTCTCAAAAATGAGATCGACAGGAAGTGCAAAATGGCTAAACAGGAATGGCTAGAGGACAAATGTAAGGATGTAGAAGCTTATCTCACTAGGGGTAAGATAGATACTGCCTACAGGAAAATTAAAGAGACCTTTGGAGAGAAGAGAACCACGTGTATGAATATCAAGAGCTCAGATGGCAGCCCAGTTCTAAGCAAAGAAGGGAAGGCAGAAAGGTGGAAGGAATATATAGAAGGTTTATACAAGGGCGATGTACTTGAGGACAATATTATGGAAATAGAAGAGGATGTAGATGAAGACGAAATGGGAGATACGATACTGCGTGAAGAGTTTGACAGAGCACTGAAAGACCTGAGTCGAAACAAGGCCCCCGGAGTAGACAACATTCCATTAGAACTACTGACGGCCTTGGGAGAGCCAGTCATGACAAAACTCTACCAGCTGGTGAGCAAGATGTATGAGACAGGCGAAATACCCTCAGACTTCAAGAAGAATATAATAATTCCAATCCCAAAGAAAGCAGGTGCTGACAGATGTGAAAATTACCGAACTATCAGTTTAATAAGCCACGGCTGCAAAATACTAACGCGAATTCTTTACAGACGAATGGAAAAACTGGTAGATGCAGACCTCGGGGAGGATCAGTTTGGATTCCGTCGAAATGTTGGAACGCGTGAGGCAATACTGACCTTACGACTTATCTTAGAAGAAAGATTAAGAAAAGGCAAACCTACGTTTCTAGCATTTGTAGACTTAGAGAAAGCTTTTGACAATGTTGACTGGAATACTCTTTTTCAAATTCTAAAGGTGGCAGGGGTAAAATACAGGGAGCGAAAGGCTATTTATAATTTGTACAGAAACCAGATGGCAGTAATAAGAGTCGAGGGGCATGAAAGGGAAGCAGTGGTTGGGAAAGGAGTGAGACAGGGTTGTAGCCTCTCCCCGATGTTATTCAATCTGTATATTGAGCAAGCAGTAAAGGAAACAAAAGAAAAATGTGGAGTAGGTATTAAAATTCATGGAGACGAAGTAAAAACTTTGAGGTTCGCCGATGACATTGTAATTCTGTCAGAGACGGCAAAGGACTTGGAAGAGCAGTTGAACGGAATGGACAGTGTCTTGAAAGGAGGATATAAGATGAACATTAACAAAAGCAAAACGAGGATAATGGAATGTAGTCAAATTAAATCGGGTGATGCTGAGGGAATTAGATTAGGAAATGAGACACTTAAAGTAGTAAAGGAGTTTTGCTATTTAGGAAGTAAAATAACTGATGATGGTCGAAGTAGAGAGGATATAAAATGTAGACTGGCAATGGCAAGGAAAGCGTTTCTGAAGAAGAGAAATTTGTTAACATCGAATATAGATTTATGTATCAGGAAGTCGTTTCTGAAAGTATTTGTTTGGAGTGTAGCCATGTATGGAAGTGAAACATGGACGATTACTAGTTTGGACAAGAAGAGAATAGAAGCTTTCGAAATGTGGTGCTACAGAAGAATACTGAAGATAAGGTGGATAGATCACGTAACTAATGAGGAGGTATTGAATAGGATTGGGGAGAAGAGAAGTTTGTGGCACAACTTGACTAGAAGAAGGGATCGGTTGGTAGGACATGTTTTGAGGCATCAAGGGATCACAAATTTAGCATTGGAGGGCAGCGTGGAGGGTAAAAATCGTAGAGGGAGACCGAGAGATGAGTACACTAAGCAGATTCAGAAGGATGTAGGTTGCAGTAGGTACTGGGAGATGAAGCAGCTTGCACAGGATAGAGTAGCATGGAGAGCTGCATCAAACCAGTCTCAGGACTGAAGACAACAACAACAACATAGCGTGTTTCTGATTTAACCACATTGACTGATGGCATACTACAAACCGACAAAAGTAACAGATGTTATGTTACAAATTTTACAGAAACAAACATTCTTATCCAAATCAGTTCCAAGCGAACAATATTCAGGGGGAAAATACTTTTTGATACAGAAATACATATCACAGTAGATACTAATACACAAAAATTCAATGTAGATGCCAAATACTGTCATTACTAACATGTAGAATAACAGGTAGCACCATTAGTTGAATAGATTGACCCTAACTGTTGAAATACCATACAAACACTAACTAGCACCACTGTGTGTGCTGGGAGGAAGGCTCAGTCAAGCTAAGTGGCATAAATGTATTGATGCACATTTAATGAGCGCCATACAGATTTGGGACGAAAGTATTACATTTAAATTTTTAAGGAATAACTACCAAAAGTGCACATCAATACACACAAAAATTTAAAAAATTGCTTGCTACATACGGGCAAAAATCCTATCTTACTTATAAAAATAGGTACTATACATTTCATAAACCAACAACTAAAGACTTTATTTTTCCTACCAACTCATGCCATCCCGAATCTCATAAAAAAGAAGCTTTCTTTTACTCAATGTTCCACAAGCTAACCAAGTTTCAGTTGCACTGTGACACAAGAAGTAAAGAAATAGAAACAACTGTTAAGATAAGTTTGGCAAATGGTTTAAATGAAAAAGATATTAGGAATATAGGTAACGAAACGATCAGGAAAATTGAAAACTACAAATAAGAAAAACACCAGACATATTCCCTTGTCTTACTATTATCCACTATCAGACAAAATTGCAAATATGTTTAAGAAATCAATATATGGTTCGGATTCCAAATCAATAACAAACTAGGGCACATTGTGAAACATTGTTTGGAATCCCCAAAAAATCCACTGAGGTGACAAAAGCCATTGGATAGCGATACACACACACACACACACACACACACACACACACACACACACACACACACACGGCAGCAGTATCACATACACAAAATATAAAGGGCTAGTGCATAGTGCATTGGTGCAGCTGGCATTTGTACTCAAGTAACTCACGTGGCAAGATTTTCGACATGATTATGACCGGGAATTAATAGACTTTGAACATGGAATGGTAGTTGAGCAAGGCACATGGGACATTCCATTTTTTAAATCATTAGGGAATCCAATATTCCAAGATCCAAAGTGTCAAAGTATGCCAAGAACACCAAATTTCATCAAGCATTACCTCTCACCACAGAGAACGCAGTGGCCGACGACCTTCGCTTAATGACCGAAAGCAGCGGCTTTTCCACAGAGCTGTCAGTGCTAACAGACAAGCAACTCTGCATTAAATAAAGTAAAATCTGGCATTAATGGGCTATAGAAGCAGATAACTGACATGAGCACCTTTGCTAACAGCATAACTTCGCATGCAGTGCCTCTCCTGGGATCGTGACAACATCAGTTGGACGCTAGACGACTGGAAAACAGTAGCCTGGTCAGAGAAGTTCCAATTTCAGCTCGCAAGAGCTGATGGTAGGATTCGAGTGGGATGCAAAACCCATGAAACCATGGACCAAAACTGTCGATGAAGCACTGTGCAAGCAGGTGATGGTTCTATAATGGTGTTGGCCGTGTTTACACCAATGGACTGGATCCTCTAGTCCAACTGAAATTATCACTGACTGAAATGGTAACGTTTGACTACTTGGAGACCATTTGCAGTCATTCATGGACTTCATGTACCCAAACAATAGAGATTTTATGGATGACTCTAGACTATGTCATTGGGTCATAAGTACTTGCAAATGGTTCGAAGAACATTTTGGGCAATTCGAGTGATGATTTGACCACTCGTCAAATATTTATGGGAGATAATCAAGAGATCCATTCATGCACAACATTATGAACACTTTCGCAAATATGGACGGCTATAGAGGCAGTGTGGCTCAATATTTCTGCAGGAGACGTCCAATAACTTGTTGAGTCCATGCAACAATGTGTTGCTGCAATGTACCAGGCAGAAGGAGGTCGACACAATATTATGAGGTATCAGTGTAAGTATTGTAATGCCAATGTGTACAGGATCAAATGTGGATCCTGTTAATGTTACTACATTGGACAAATGGGAAGAGAATTCAAAATATGTTTCAGGGAGCATGGATACACTCGTAATGGTAGTGTTCTTGAATAAAGCTTAAGGGAACAGAGTCATCATTTAGTTCAAACTGAGAATTGTTTATAAATATTGCACATTGAAAATAAGGATAATAATCAATCAATGAAATGGAAATTTACGTCAGCAGCCAGTTGAACAAGACCGTTTTGATTAATGAGCACACAGCGATCAACCATACTTGGTTTTTCAGCTTTTTAAATGAACTGTTCTTCCACTAAAATAATATAGTATCCCATTCCTGCTTATTCCATTATCTGAGCTTCGATAACCTTTGGTTAGTGAAAATATAGCTTCAGCTAATGTCACACATATTTTGCCCTAGGTCAAATGAGAGACGACCCACATGTCTTTGTTCCGTTGTGAAACTGAAGTTGTAAATTCATTTGTGAAGTTTTAACTCTACCTAATGTTGTACAAATTTTCACTTGGTTTTGTGACCAATGATGCAAGATCTTTTACTTTGTAATAAAAAAGAAAATGTATTTTTATGCTAGCCAATTTGCACTGTAATAGATTCCAATCGGTCATATTTTGACAATTTCACATATGTATATAAACAAAAAACCTTGCAAAGATTTTTATCTGTTGGTTTTATGTAAGATGTCATTTGAATTTTTATAACAAAGATATGAGTTGTGCCCTGTGTGGGTAAGTAATTTTTTTACATGTTCTATATACTGACACATGCTTTTGGCAACTGTGGATCAAAAATTTAAATGTAGTATATACATTGGCCACAATCTAAGTGGTGCTCTTTAAATGTGCACAGACATGGTTACGCCATCTAGAGTGACCGAGCCTTCATCCCAGCACACATAGCGGTGTTCGCCATTGTTTGTGTGGTATTTCAACAGTTGTGGTTGAACTGTGCTACTAATGGTGCTACCTGTTATTCTACATACTAGTAATGTCAGTATTTGCTGCCTACATCAAAGTCTCACATATTTGTATCTAAAATGGTATGTATTTCTGTGTCAAAAGCATTTTGATCTTTAATACTGTTTATTTGCAACTGACTTTGATAAGAAATGTATGTTTCTGTAAAATATGTAACATAACATTTGTTACTTTTGTCTGTTTGTAGTAGGTCATCAGATGACGAGTTAAAACAGAAATGCACCATGAGAGTTAATAAACAAATTAAGAGAAAACCAGTGGCTGTTTTTGAGTAACCACACAGCCTTTTTAAATTCTTTTCATTAATCCTCTCACAGGGGTAGTGTGTTTGGACCATTCTTCTCTTTTCTGCTGGTGAAAATCTTCAGTTTCCTCTTTGGATGTGTACGTTTTCAGCCCTATTGTAAAATCCTTGGCATTCAGAATTGCAGCTGTACTTGGGCTGTAACGATTGTTTTTTGTAACATGGTGCTTAAAAAGGCCCCTTCTTGTGACCAGCAGCACTATATACCTACTCCACTGACTTAGTCAATTCAAACATTTGGTAATGATTTTTGAAATGACTAGGAGTACCATCCAAAATCTCAATGATCTTTTCCGTCTGTGACTGTACTTGTTAACAGTTTCCTGCATCACTTATAACTGAAATTCCTGCGATCTTGTTTTGAAAATATGTGACTCCCATAAAAATTTAACTTTGGTAATTACTTCAATGATATCGTTGTACTTATTATGGCAACGTGACAGACCAGTTCTCAACAAAATCACAGTGAAGCACTAAACATATTTCTGCAGCCTGTACACGTCCCTTTACTTCTGCAATGTGTTGTTGCTGCAATTTCTTCAGATATAGTGTATTATTGCTTTAACTGTCTATTTCCCAAGTCAATTTATTTGTGAATGACAACAGTTTTCTTAATTAGTTTATTTTCCTCTCACATAGCATATGTAAATTCTGAAGAGTCATTAGTTGTGTCTGTAAACAAAGTCCTCCACTTCCATGGCAATCATCACATTTCTGAAACAGAAGGGTCTCTTGCTTTACATCTTAAACTACACACATCATAAAATGTTTTGTATCACTCCGGTTCCCTGAACTCCTGAAGATACACATTGACTGTGGATATTGTATCACAGACACAGTCCCTTTGACTGTTCAAAAATGTCACTAAACCCGCCCAAAGATGTAAATAACCATGCAAGAGCAGTGCCTATTAGACAGAAGGGTGTCCACCAGCCGATCAGTTCCAGTCATTCCACCAGGAAGGAGGTACATGGCTCATGTTGTCTGTAGTTCAACCATGCATAGACGATCAATACCGTGCTACGATTGCATCCACATTGTTACTTTGTGCCAGGAAGGGCTCTCAGAAAGGGAAGTGTCCAAGCATCTCTGAGAGAATCAAAGCGATGTTGTTCGGACATGGAGGAGATACAGGAAGACAGGAACAGTCGATGATATGCCTTGCTCAGGCCATCCAAGGGCAGTGGATGACTGCTACCTATGGATTATGGCTCGGAGGAACCCTGACAGAAGCGACGTTGAACAATGATTTTTGTGCAGCCACAGGACATCACATCACGACTCAAACTGTGCACAATAGGCTGCATGATGCGCAACTGTGTTGCATATGCCTTCAACCTGAAAATCGTCAGAGATGTGTTTGGAGGCAACCCAGTCAGGCAGAATGCCTTGGACACACTGTCCAGCGTGTGCAGCAAGGTGGAGGATCCTTGCTGTTTTGGGGTGACATTATGTGGAGCCAACGTATGCCGCTGCTGGTCGTCGAAGGTGCCATACCGGCTGTACGATACGTTAATGACATCCTCCGACCGATAGTGCAACCGTATTGGCAGCATATTGGTGAGGCATTCGTCTTCATGGCCAACAATTTGCATCCCCATCGTGCACGTCTTGTGAATGATTTCCTTCAGGATAAAGACATCGCTTGGCTAGAGTGCCCATCGTGTTCTCCAAACATGAACCCTATCGAAAATGCCTGGAATAGATGGAAAAGGGCTGTTTATTGGCGACGTGACCCACCAACCACTCTGAGCCGTTGAGGAGTGGGACAATCTGGACCAACAGTGCCTTGATGAACTTGTGGATAGGAGGCCACAACGAATACATGCATGCATCAATGCAAGAGGATGTGCTACTGGGTATTAGAGGTATCTGTGTGTACAGCAATCTAGACCACCACCTCTGAATGTCTCGCTGTATGGTGGTACAACATCCAATGTGTGGTTTACGTGAGCAATAAAAACGGCAGAAATGATGTTTATGTTGATCTCTATTCCAATTTTCTGTACAGGTTCCCCAACACTCAGAACCGAGGTGATGCAAAACTTTTTTTTGAAGTTCACAAAGTCTAACCAAGGGGTCACTGTCACATGTTCAAGTACATTCTTCAGTTATCACACAAAGTTCAAAATTTGCACAATACACACACACACACACACACACACACACACACAAACTGACATCTCTAGGTGTGTGTGTGTGTGTGTGTGTGTGTGTGTGTGTGTGTGTGTGTGTGTGTGTTGAGTGACAGCAGCAATCCAGTGTAGTGTGTGGAAAGGGGGTGGGGGGACAAGATACAGTAGGGAACATAACTCAGGAATGCCTGCTGTAGCATGCAGGAACTATATAGTAGCAAGACAAAGTTGCTAGGTGCAGTGTTGGGTGACCGTAACGGAGAGAACAGGGAGTTCGGGAGTAGAAAAGGAGAAGAGCAGAGAAGGGAAAAATACTGGCAGGTGCATTGGCTGAGTGCGGTGAACATTGAGCTTGAGGGGACATGAACTGGCAGAAGGTGATAGGACAGAGGGGCCAGAAACTGTTGGATGGAGGGTATGGAACAGTAAGTTACCATAGGTTGAGGTCAGGATGATTTTGAGTGTGAAGAATGTGTCATAAGGATAACTCCCATTTTAGCAGTTCAGAAAAGATGGGGTTGGATGGCAGGATCCAGATGGCTTGGGTTGTGAAGCAGCCATTGAAATCAAGCATGTTATGTTCAGCTGCATGTTGTGCCATAGGGTGGTCCACTTTGTTCTTGGCCACAGTTCGGTGGTGGCCACTCATCCTAGAGGACAACTGGTTGGTAGCCATACCAATTAAAAAAACTGTCCAATCATTGCAGCAGAGCTGATATATGATGACTACAATTTCACAGGTGGCCTGAACTCTGATGGGGTAGGATAAGCCTGTGATAGGACTGGAATAGGAAGGGCTAGGTGGGTGGATTGTGCAGGTCTTGCCCCTGGGTCTTCCACAGAGATATGATCGCTGTGGCAAGAAGTCGGGATTGGGAATGGAATTGAAATGGATGAGGATGTTGTGGAGATTGGGTGGGCGACGGAATACTACTTTAGGAGAGGTGTTAAGGATCTTAGCATTTCGGGGCATAATGATAGATAATCAAAGGCGTAATTAAAAATATTGTTCCATCCCTGGATGGTATTGAGTGAGCACGGGAGTGCTCCTTTGTTGCTTCTTATTGGGGGTGGTGGGGGGATTCAAGGTGTGTGGGAATATGGTACAGGAGATCTGTTTATGGACTAGAGCTCCAGAACAATACCTGTCTGTGAAGGCCTTTGTGAGACCTTCAGCATACTTGGGATGGGAGTTCTGCAGACACATCATTCCCACGTAGCCAAGCTGTACAGGAAGGGTTTTTTTTTTTTTTGTGTAGAAGGGATGGCAGATGTCAAAATGCGGGTACTGTTGATAGCTGCTGGGTCAAATGTAGACAAAGAAGTGCATGCAGCCAACAGGGAGGAGGCCACTGTCCAGAAAGGTGGCATGTTGAGTTGAGGAGGACTAGGTGAAGCAGATGCAAGAGAAGATGTTGAGGTTGTGAATAAATGAGTATAGGTTGTCTAGGCCCTGACTTCAGATCATGAATATATCATCAATGAACTTTAACCAGACCAGGGTTTTGTGGTCTTGGGAGGTTAGGAAGGTTTCCTTTAGGTGGTCCAGCTGGTCTCACCATCCATTCACATGTCCCTTCATAAGAACACCAAACTTTCAGCAGAAGAAAGGACAGCCATATACAGCCTCAAAACAGTTCCTCATCTTGTCATCCTACACGCAGACAAATGTTCCACCAGTGTCATTTTGAATTAAAGTGATAGCTAGTGGAAGGCCTTTGCCAATTGTCTGAGTCTTCCACCTACGGACTATTCCAGAATGATCCCATCCCAAAATTCCAACATAACCTCCGATCCCTGATTAAAGCCTAAGGCCTTTCCCAGAACCCCTCCCCTGACTCCATTACCCTCCTCACCTCTCTGACACTCTGAACACTCACCTTCTACATGCCGACCAAAATCCACAAACCAAACAATCCTGGATGCCACATTTTCACTGGTTATTGCACTCCCACGGACAGAATTTCGGCTTTCGATGGCCAACACCTCCAACCTATTGCCCAAAATCTAGCCTTCAATGTCAAAGATATCAAACACTTCCTACAGCGACCCTCCACTATCCCCACCCCTTTACCTCCTAGATACCTAACTTGTCACTTTTGCCGCCACCTGCCTGTATGACAACATCCCTCATGCATATAGTGTAACCATTATTGAACACTACCTCTCCCAATGTCCTTCATACTCCAAACCACTACCTCATTCCTCATACAGCTTACTAATTTTATCCTAAAACACAACTACTTCTCCTTTGAAGCAAAGCTATACAAATAAATCTGTGGCATAGTCATGGGCATCTGCATGGCACCCTCCTGTCACCTGTTTATGGGCCATCTAGCAGTAACTTTCATAGCCTCCCAAAACACCTAGTGCGGTTCAGGTTCACTGATGATGTATTTATGATCTACACTCAGAGCCAAGACATCCTATCCTCATTCTTTCACAGCCTCAACACCTTCTCTCCCATACAATTCACCTGATCCTCCTCAAACCAATGTGTGCCACCTTCCTGTGTGGTGACCTCCTCCTCTCTGATAGCTTCATCCACACTAAACCCACCAAAAATCAAGAGTATCTGCATTTTGATAGCTGACATCCCTTCCACACAAAAAATTGTCTCCCATACATCCTGGCCACCCATGGACAGCATATCATCAGTGACAAGAACTCCTTTGCCCAGTATGCTGAAGGTCTCGCGACGGTCCTCCTAGACGGGCACTGTCGGCCAGACCTAGTCCACAAACAGATTTCCTGTGGCACATCCCCACACCCTCCAATCCTCTCATCATGCCCAATAACCAGCTGCGAATTAGCATCCCCTTCATCACCCTATACCACCTCGGACTGAAACAACTGCATCACACCCATCATCAGGGATTTGATCATTTATCAACATGCCTTGAAATGTGGGACATCCCACCTAAGATCCTTCCCGTCTCTCCTAAAGTGGTGTTCGATCACTCATCCAACCTCTAGAACATTCTCGTCCATCCCCACACCAGCTTTTATCCCAGCTCCTTGCCACAGCGATGACACCCTGTCGAAGACATAGTTGCAATACCTGCCCAATCTACCCACTCAGAATTTCCTATTGCAGTCCCATCATAGGCTTAACCTGCACAATCAGAGGCCAGGACAACTTGAAAGAACCTTGTCATATACCAGCTCGGCTGCAATCATTGCACAATTTCTTATACTGGTATGACTATCAACCAGCTGCCAATTAAGATGAACGACCACCATCAAACTGTGGCCACGAGAAACGTGGGCCACCCTGTGGCACAACATGTAGCTGAATATAACAAGTTTGATTCCAATGGGTGCTACACAACCCATTCCATCTGGATCCTGCCCTCCACCAATAGCTTTTCTTAACTGCAGAGATGGGAGTTATGAGTATAACTCATTCCCCACTCCCAAAATCATCCCAGCCTCAACGTACAATCCCCACACCCTCCATCCAACAGTTTCTGCGCCCTCTATTCTATTATCTCCTCCAAATTCATGTCCCCTTACCCTCATTGTGTGCTACTCTCTGCCAATGCACCCACCAGTTTTTTTCCCTTTAAGGTTCCTCTCCTTTTGCACTCCCTATTCCCCCCCCCCCCCTCCCTCTCCCACAGCTTCCTGAAACTGCATGTGGCAGCTTTGTCCTGCTACCATATAGTCCCTGCACACCACACCCTCACCATGCAGCACTGACTCCCTCCCTCTCACATACACAACCTGTTATCACTCCCACCTCACTCAGGATTGCTGTTGCTGTTTGATGTGACACAGTTGCATTCTTGCGAGAGAGAGAGAGAGAGCTGACATGTCATCTTTACGGCGAGGGGCAAATATCCCTTTCAGAATATTGCTGATATTCCAACCTAGACTTTCCATTGTTTAATGTGTAATGTTGTATTTCCTTCTTTTATAAGGCAACAATTTCTTTAATAATAAATCCCTATCATTTCACTTTTCACCATTTTTGTCCTTTAATTGTTATAGTGTCTTTTTTGTTGAAACTCTGGTGAGAACAGTCACATTTATCTTCCAGATAAAATTATTGTGATATCTGACTATTTAGACATGCGTTTCTTTTACTGGATGATTAGAGTAGGGATGTGGTTTTCCAGACACTTTTACAGCAATTGCATTTAATTGCATTTATTGTTTCGTCCACCATGCATTTTAATGCAGGTGGGATGTGGTGCAAAACTGTTTTCTTTGAAAGTGACTCTGGGATAATAGTTAGAACTTGGAATTGTAAGATACATAGGATTTAACAGCTGAAAAGAAAATCCTGACAAGATGTTCAAGCTTCCTTTGGTTCAATTTCTGCTTTGAAAAGTGAGGTCAGTTTTGCTTTGGTGTACTCCCCTACAGCTTCAGTAATTTCTCAGCTTTCTAGGTGCTAAAAGCTTATGAGCTGACTTCACTGACCACAGTTTATTAACAGGAGTAACACATTCCTCTACAGCTGTGTGACTCAGTGAATGAAATTGTTCCTCTATAGATGCAAAATCTCCATAATCTGCATCATGGAGATTTCCGTTACTGTCACTGTTGATATTCTGCCAAAGCATTTAGAACACAAAGTCATCACTGGAAACATCTTGACTTCAAAATGGACTCTTGAAATTAGTACACACATTACCAGTCTGAAGAAAGTCTTTTTTTTTTTTTTTTTTTTTGGTAGTATTAGATATCACTCTTATGGATACACAAATAGTCTGCACACTTCACTCTTCTGTGTCACCCGTCAAAAGGCATTTCAAACACAGTTCTTTCCACCCTAGAACTCCATTGGTCAGCAGAATCCTTACAGTTCAAGAATTATCTGGATGGTCTCAGAATTCCTAAAAGGCTCTGCACTTTAGAAAACAGTTGCAATACAGAAAGCAGCTATTGGGGGGGGGATCAAGGACAACAAAGAACTGCAACAAAGCAATTGGTAACAAAGAAACTACAGTAAAGAAATTAGCCATGCAAGTTAAAATATGAACATTGTTTATAAAACTTGTTCAATTGAAAAGTGGATGTTCTCTTTTTTAGGGAATGTACTATATGGTAATAGTCAACAGAAAAAAAATTCAAAATTTTTGGGATTTACATTTGTTGACACAAAATTTTTTATTAAATAAAAATCACACATATTTCCAAAGAGAGGACATCATTGTATTACAAAGTTATTGTCTTTTTTTAAAAAAGAAGAAGAAGAAGAAGAAAGAGAGAGAGAGAGGGGAGGGGAGGGGAGGGGGAAGAAAGAAAAGAAAGAAAGGGGGCAAAGCATCCTCCTTGGCAGCTTGTACCTCGGGCCGGGAATTTTCTTCGGAGTGGAAGTGGAGAGGGGAATTAACAGATTTCTTACTTGTCCTGAATTTTAACGTAAGTTAAATTCAACAATATCTGAGACTCTGAAGGTAAGACTTTTCCAAGGTCGGTCTGAAATGCCAACAATGCAGTTACACATATCAATTAAATAACTGTTGAAATTAAGCTTATCCTTTATGAATATTTTAGAACCCATGACTGTTAATTGAATTTAAATACATAAAACTGCAACCTGTCACTTTCTTAATAATAATTTATTATTCCATGAACTAGTTTTCGAACCTTTTCAGATTCATATTCAGATGTCTTCTGGAAGTTACATCACTATAAGAAGATGGAACACACATTCAGAAACCATCTGAAGATGAACCTGAAAAGGTTTGAAAACCGCTTCATGGAATATTTTAAAAAAAGAGGTGACTGGTTGCAGTCTTATGTATTCATAACTGTTAACATGCTTCAAGTGAGCATGGTGCTGCCTTCATGTAGAAGCTTGCCACTACAGGAGATAGAGTTGTGCTCAGTGGAATCCAATGTTTATATCGCATACTATCATGCAGGAAGTACTTGCTTTCAAGTTGTGATGAAGCAAGTTTAACAAATGAGGTTCAAAATGTTGCTCTGGCTTAGAAGTGATGCAAGGAGAGAAATTCTTGCAAACACTGAAAATGCATCAAAAAACACCAGTGTTGTCTGAATTCAGTTTTATAGCTTTCAAGATGTCCACAAACTGCACTAAGTTTCAGATAGATTGTATGGAATGACCTACATGGCACAGTTGCTGTATGTTACACCGAGAGGACCCAAATTTCTTGTTACATCATTTCTCCGTTAAAGAATGTCACAACAGTTCTCAAAAATGATGACCTCTTTGAGCAAAGCAGCACTGGATGTAATTCCTGAAACTTATCACACTTCTCATTACTGATATCTGTGGCCTTCTGACAGGTTCAGTGCAATTCCCAATCCAATATGAATGATGTCAAGAGTCTGGATAAGTGCTGGTGACGAGGCAGCAACAACATAGCTATTTTTTCCAGTTTTCTAGAAGTGCTGCCTTCAGTGACCCATTGTCCCAAATACACTGTGGAATGACAAGATTAGTAATATGTGAATATTTTATTGCATAGGCATATTGCAGGAACTTTCACATGCAAAATATGTTCTTATGTTAAATGAGGTGATAGCCAGACGGCCCAGTCAGTATTTATTCCCGTAAGCACAACTAATAAAAAAACACAAAAAAATGAGTATTTCTAGTTTTCACAACAGGTTATTTTTCAGAGTGAGGTGCAATGAGGGACAGATGAAAAGAAGAGAGCTAGCCCCACCACAACGTAAGTTAAATGTAATACGTGTGGTATAAGGAAAAATTGGAAGAGAAAAGTAAAACACAATACATCAAATGAGTTGGGAGGAGTAATATATTGCAGCAGAGAACATTATGCCAGTGCCAACTGAAATACAAAGTGAGGATGCCACAGTGGAGGCAAGGGAAAAAATAATAAAAGTAAATAATAAAAAGTAGAATAAATAAATGAAGTAGAACTTGAGCCCTAAGAAGAAAAGAAAAGGGTAAGATAATTGGGAGGAAGAAGACTCCAAGAGAAACGTGCAACAAAAAACTGCTTCGGAGTGGTTTCAGACAGTTGCCTTTCACTGCTCCCTGAACCTGGTGATGAATGGAAGGGTCCACATGACTCCTGTGGTTGAAAGGGGAGCAACTAGCCTCTTTACATAACCTCAGTTCAACTGATCTGCTTATTCCTGCCTTACTAACTACATTCCACATACCACTGTCACAGACTTCAGAGCTGAAACAAAAATCACATCAGCTCTGGTGGGCTATCATATCCAACCACTCATCTAAAGTGCACCATCCTACATAAAACTGATATGTCTTCAATGTATTCCCATCTCCTACCATCACAAATCTTTCCTGTTATCATCAATGCGACATCTGCATACAGAAACATCCAACACACACATGGCCTCTTTGCCCTTAACATTACTCCCAGAGCCTATTAGAACGTCTCCCAAAAATTTCATTTCTAATTGGATTAGGTGATTTCAATCTTAACCTTTTAACTTTTGAGGCCTAAACCTACAAAAAATTATGTGGATGGGCTTATAAACACAAATAAACCAATGTTATATCGATTTCTTTAAGGCTGCATGAAGGTTGTATTCCTTAACTGGTAGAATTCTCGAGTTTGTGCCGAGATCACATCGTAAAGGCTCCATTCCAGATAATTTTCCTTAACTCCCAAATTCACCCCTTGGCTTGATATAGGGTCTCGTGGAGCTCTCTGCAGTCTGAATTTAAGGCGAATAAGAAATCTTCTTTTTCCTTCAACAACTGAAACACTTTTCCCCTACTGAATTAAAATGTAGCCATTCTCTACATCACAAACACCCTTGTGGATGTTGAACTCCATCGTGTCGAGACTCTCAATGATCCTCTGACCATACCAAACCAACCAATAACCAAACAATGGAAAATCCAGGATGGAATGAACAACATAATGAAAAGGATAGTTGCTACACACCATATAGCAAAGATAATGAGTTGCAGAAAGGCACAACAAAAAGACTCACACACAATCAACTTTCAGCCAACAAGGCCTTTGTCAATATTTGACAGTGTCGGAAGTTCCATGCGCTTTCGCGGATGATGCTGTAGTATACAGAGAAGTTGCAGCATTAGAAAATTGCAGCAAAATGCAGGAAGATCTGCAGCAGATAGGCACTTGATGCAGGGAGTGGCAACTGACCCTTAAAATAGACAAATGCAATGTACTGCAAATACATTTATTGTATGATTATATGATAGCGGGACAAACACTGGTAGCAGTTACTTCTGTAAAATATCTGGGAGTATGTGTGCGGAACGATTTGAAGTGGAATGATCATATAAAATTAATTGTTGGTAAGGTTGGTGCCAGGTTGAGATTCATTGGGAGAGTCCTTAGAAAATGTAGTCCATCAACAAAGGAGGTGGCTTACAAAACACTCATTCGACCTATACTTGAGTATTGCTCATCAGTGTAGGATCCGTACCAGGTCAGGTTGGCAGAGTAGATAGAGAACATCCAAAGAAGAGTGACGCGTTTTGTCACAGGGTTATTTAGTAAGCGTGATAACGTTACGAAGATGTTTAGCAAACTCAAGTGGCAGACTCTGCAAGAGATACGCTCTGCATCGCGGTGTAGCTTGCTGTCCAGGTTTCAAGAGGGTGCATTTCTGGATGAGGTATCGAATATTTTGCCTCCCCCTACTTATACCTCCTCAGGAGCTCACGAATGTAAAATTAGAGAGATTCGAGTGCACGCGGAGGCTTTCCGGCAGTCGTTCTTCCCACGAACCATACGCGACTGGAACAGGAAAGGGAAGTAATGACAGTGGCAAGTAAAGTGCCCTCCGCCACACACCGTTACGAAGATGTTTAGCAAACTCAAGTGGCAGACTCTGCAAGAGAGGTGCTCTGCATCGCGGTGTAGCTTGCTGTCCAGGTTTCAAGAGGGTGCATTTCTGGATGGGGTATCGAATATTTTGCTTGCCCCTACTTATACCTCCTCAGGAGCTCACGAATGTAAAATTAGAGAGATTCCAGTGCACGCGGAGGCTTTCCGGCAGTCGTTCTTCCCACAAACCATACGCGACTGGAACAGGAAAGGGAGGTAATGACAGTGGCAAGTAAAGTGCCCTCCGCCACACACCGTTGGGTGGCTTGCGGAGTATAAATGTAGATGTAGGTGTAGAACACACATACATGCACGAGTCCACCCACTCACCCATTCACACCAGGTGGGGATAAGGAGGAGCCAGAGGTGGGGAGTGTGGTGGCACGCACAGCTATACAAACGCAATGGTCGGCTACCGTGGCAGAGTTAAGTGGCGCCTGCAACTTAGTGCCGGCGCATTCCGCCAGCCGGAGCTACAGGTGTTCCCACCAAACATTCAATCAGCCGCGAACTACGCACGCACACGAGCCTTTTTCCAGCATGGATGGTCACACTATGATATCACCACCCACCAGTCAGGGATCACCAATGGCTGCCAATCATCACTCCAGAATCAGTGGAGGAAAACTGCAGCCATCGCGTTAAATAGCCAGAAGAAAGGGAAACAGGCATCTTTCGACCCGCCACGGACTGCTGCCTGGAAGATACTTTGACGCAGCCATAATGTCCAGGTGCCACGTCTTCGCAATGCCGGCCATCGAGCCCGGACTCTGCACCCGTCTACTTCCTCGGCATCCGCCGGAAAGCGTCGAGAGAAAACCCGACAGAGGAACATAAATTCAGTTCAGTTGCTAATATTTCAATTCCATAAGGTGGCATATTATTTGGCTTGTTATAAAATTTTGGTAGGAGAAGAAGCCTTTTGTTTTCAAAGAATGTTTATCTTTTAGTAAAATTAAGCAGTGGCCTTCCTCCACCTAATAAAAATTTTTTGTTCGCACATGAGTGGCAATTTGTGGATATAACAGGGAGAGGGAGGGATAGCAGGATAGGGGTGAGCACGGTGAAGTGCTGCTGGGAGCGTGCAGGGAGGAGGTGGAGAGTGGGGCAACTAGATGCTGTCGAGAGGTTAGACTGAGGGCGGGGAGAGAGCAGGGGAGAGTTAGTGGAAAGGAGAGAAATAAAAAGACTGGGTGTGTTTGGTGGAATAAAGGGCTGTGTAGTGTTGGAATGGGAACAGGGAAGGGGCTAGATGGGTAAGGACAATGACTAAGGAAGGTTGAGACCAGGAGGGTTACGGAAACATAGGGTATATTGCAGGAAGAGTTCCCAGCTGCGCAATTCACAAAAGCTGGTAGTGGTGGGAAGTATCAAGATGGCACAGGCTGTGAAGCAGTCATCGAAATGAAGGACATCATGTTGGGTGGCGTACTCAGTAGCAGGATGATCCAGTTGTTTCTTTTCAACAGTTTGCCGGTGGCCATTCATGTGGACAGAAAGCTTGTTGGTTCCATGTGTGCACAACAAACCAAAAACTGTCTGTCAGCATGAATGGCCACCACAAACTGTGGACAAGAAACAACTGGACCACTCTGTTGCTGAACACACTGCCCAACACGATGTCCTTCATTTCAATCATTGTTTTATAGCCTGTGCCACCTGGATCATTAGCGCCAATACCAGCTTTTCGGAACTGCATAGGTGGGAACTCTCCATGCATTATATCCTACATTTGCATAACCCTCCTGGTCAAGACCTTTGTTAGTCATTGTCTTCACCCATCCAGCTCCTTCCCTGTTCCTATTTCAGCACTACACATCTCTGTTCCACCAATGCACCCAGTCTTTTTACTTCTCTCCTTTTGCACTAACCCCCCACCCTCCATCTAACTTCTTGAAAGCACCTAGCTGCCCCCCTCTCCACATCGCCCCTGCATGCTCCCAGCAGCACTTTACCATCTCCCACCCCTACCCTGCTATCCATCCAAGCCTTGCTGGCTGAAAACTAATTATGACTCAATCAGTACACAGTGACTTCTATTTTGACAGCTGCTACATCTTCCTTCATAATAGGTAGCCACAGTTCATGAATTTGCTTCAGTTTCAAATTCCATGACATTCACACCAGTAGCCCGTACCACATTTCTCTCCCCCCCTCCTGCAATACACAAGTGACCTTACCCACAATCAAGTCTTCCGCGCTGTCTCCCTCCATCCGCTGCTCCTTTTCCCCCCACCACAGTGAAGCTTACATTTCCGAACAACTCAGAAGCCATCCTCTTACCATCCAAACTGAAATGTCTTGACAGATCACTTCCTCAAGACTGCAGGCTGCAACTTTCACAACATGACTCTGAAATGATACAGTTCCTGCCTGATATCCACCCAATATACCAAGTGTTGTCTCTCAGCCGTCTCCTAACCTTTGCATCATCCTTGTTAAACTCTACAGACATTTACAGACCACCATCTCTGGCCAAACGGTACAATCCTTGCACTATAATTTTCTGTATAACTTGTCCTATGCTCCTATCCACAACCACTGACACTTATTTTGGCCACATCATTATAAAATATAGGTGAGTTTTTTTGGTCCAATGCAAGTTTAAGGTGAACTGAGATCCGAATGCTGCCACACTGAAAAATCTCATCAAGACTGGAAATCCCCCAATGTATATCTCTAAAAATTTGTCAAAATGTCTTTTAAGTAAGATAAGACTGTATTAAAAGTAGTATTGTAAATTTATATTAGTTATTCCTTGGACAGCTGTAAAGCACCCAGGACTAATGGTGAACAAGAAAGAAACGGAGCTAAAGAATTTGTAATTTCTATCATAGGTGAGCTGCTGCTACAAAACATATCAGACACGTTGGGAAATGTTAACATGACTAAATTTCATTCATATGTGGCAAAACTCAAATGGAAAAAAGGATATACAGAGCTTTGCTTCAATTGCAAATTAATTTACCTACAAGAAGATTTTGCTTGGTTAATGATTACTAACAAAAGTGGCATAGTTGAATGTGCTGATTTAAGAGTGGCAATAGCACATATGACACAGTAACTTGAAAAAAATTGTCTCTCAGAACTTTAACTATAGTCAACAACTTTTTCAACAATATATATATTCATTAATCAAACTCTGAGCAATACATCAATATTGTTAACATCTTTCAATTAAGTTGTGTTAAAACTCTATTTGTTTTTCAATATATTATGTACTATATTTCACATAAGAAGGGAGCTGTCACATCACTGTCTGAAAAAATGGGCTATGACCCATAAAGTTCAAAAACTATGGGTTACATCAATAATTTAAAAACAGGAGGGAGGGAGGGAGGGAGGGAGATTTGGGAGTTGCATCTTTTGAAAATAAGTATAGGACAACCCATCTGTCTCTTCACTAATTTCATACATTTTTAAATAGACTTTTTCATTCAATATTAATGTGGCATTTGACTTGTGCTGAAAACACTTTACGCCATTTTACACTAAAAAATCACTGACAATACTGTGCAGTAGAGAGCAGAAGATTGGTTGGTTGGTTTGGGGTATAAAGGGACCAAACCACAAGGTCATCAGTCCCTTTTTCCTGACGCAAGTAAGGCTAAACATACAAAAACACCCAAAGTATGTTTGAGAACGTAAAAGGGGGAAAAGGAATGGGGAACCACACCTACAAAGAAAACGAATGGAACGGAATAAAAGAGAGAAAGACAGAAAGAAAGAAAGGGGGGGGGGGGGGGGGGAGGAACATATACCACAAGGAAAAGTAGAAGAAGGTATTAAAACCATAGAGCAAATAGTCTGTGCTGACTGATTACAAGAATAAAAAGAGGATTAGCCAGCTACTGCAACACATTAAAATGTTCACCCCAAAAAGACAAGGCAAGATGAACACATGTAGTGAAAAGACAACCACCAAGACAAACAAATGCAAAGAAAGGGTGACAGAGTTAAAATACAGGGAGCGGGATGGCCTCGGAGAGAAGACTAAATGCCCACCCTTAGTGACATCGAGGTGGGTCCTCGCGACGGAGGAGGTAACCGTGCATCGACCATGTATGGCCAATGCGGAGTTGGCAGAAAAGCACAGAGGCCCTGAAAGAGGCCCGCATGGAGGACTTCCACACATTTGTAGTCTCCTTAATGGTAAGCAGTTTGTTGTGCATACTGACATTATGCCATTGCGTCTCTCACAGCTGAGGCGACGGTAATTCGGATGCTCAGAAGAACTGCAAATGTGTGCAACGTAACTGGTGAGGAGTTGTGCATGCCTAACCTTCAATGATGGACCCCGGCCTCTACCAGAATGCTGGTCACAGGACTTGCCCGAAAAGCTCCCATTGCCAGTTGAACGCCACAGTGGTGCACTGGATCAAATAAATGCAATACCGAGGGTGCTGCCAAACCATAAACCAGACTCCCATGGTGAAGGCGGGATTGAACAAGGGCTCTGTAGAGCTGCACCCTGTTGCTCAGGCAGCGGAGGGCACTGAGGTGCTGCCAATACTTCCGCTTCAGCTGACGAAGATGAGGAAGCCACATCAACTGGGCGTCAAAAACCAGTCCTAAAAATCGATATGTCTCCACTACAATGAGGGATCCTCATTAAGGTAAAGTTCTGGTTCCGGATGAATGCTACACCAACAGAAATGCGTGACACACAACTTCGCGACTGAAAACTGGAAGCTGTGGGCTAGAGGCCATGACAGCACCTTGTGGATGGCTCCCTGTCGGAGCCACTAAGCAACATCAGTACTGGAGGAGCAGTACATCTACATACAGAGAGGGTGAGACGGACGGCCCGATAGCTGCTGCTACACTGTTAATGGCCACTAAAAGCAGAGATACACTAAATACATGTGCCTGCGGGACCCCATTCTCCTGTATATAGGAGGAACTATGGGAGGCACCAACTTGGACACGAAATGTACAGTACGGAGCAATAGGAAATTTTGGATAAAAATCAGGAGCAGGCCCTGAAGACCCCAATCATATATTGTGGCAAAGATATGATGTCACCGGGTCCTGTGGTAAGCTTTTCGTACATCAATAAACACAGCAACCAGGTGTTGGCATCTGGAAAAGGCCGTTCAGATGGCAAACTCAAGGCAAACTAGGTTATCGGTGGCAGAGTGATCCTGGCGGAAACTGCCCTGGCATGGAGCCAGTAGGCCACATGACTCCAGGACCCAACACAGCCGCTGACTTATCATACGTTCTAACAGCTTACAAAGAAGTTGGTGAGGCTGATGGGCTGATAGCTGTCCACATCAAGTGGGTATCTGTTGGGTATGAGGACTAGAATGATGGTGCTCTCCTGCCATTGTGATGGAAAGACACCACTGCGCCAGACTGAAAATGACGAGGAAATGTCGCTTGAAGTCGGACGAGAGATATTTTATGATCTGACTGTGGATCCGATCTGGCCCAGGAGCTATGTCGGAGTAATGTACAAGTGCACTGAGGAGTTCCCACTCTGTAAATGGAGCATTATAGGCTTCACTGTGACCTTCAGTGAAGGGAAGGGCTTTACTTTCCATCCATCGTTTGAGAGTGCAAAAGGCTGGGGGATAATTCTCCGATGCGGAGGCCCGAGCATAGTGTTCCGCAAGTGCGTTGCGTCGGTAGATAACACGCCATTGATATTAATCCCAGTGACAGCTCCAGTTTCTGGTACCCACAAACACGTCTGATCTTTGTCCAGGCATGGGAAGATGATGTATGGCATCCAGCAGTCGAGACATACCTCGCTCAACATTCCTGTTTCCATCTTTCTATAAGCTGATGTACGGGAGCATTGATCCGTTTAAAAGCTACTAGGTCCTCTATGAAACGGTGTCATTTAAGTCGCTGTAGAGCTCGCTGACACTCTTTAAAGGCCTCAGTGATTTCCAGAAACCACCAAGGTACTGAAATTAGCCACGGGTACCCTAAAGAATGAGGGATCGCATTTCCTGCCACAGAAACAATCGTTCTAGTGACCACACCAATGGTACCATGTGGGGGAGATTCAACGGTGAAAGCAGAGGTGTAAACTTCCCCGTCTGCATTGCTTAAAGACCATCTTGGAAGATGTCCAGGGGGATGGTGCTGGGAGAGTGACAGGAAGATGGGAAAATCATCATGGGCTCTCCAGTGGACAGATGGGAGAAGTCCTGGGCTGCAGAGGGATAAATCAATGGCTGAGTAAGTGCCACGAGCCACACTGAATGTGTGGCAGCCCCAATACTTAAGAGGCAGAGATGGAGTTGAGACAGTAAGGTTTTGACATCTCTACCTCGGCCAGTATGCCCGGTGCCACCCCACAATGGGTTATGGACATAAAAATCTCCTAAAAGTAGGAAAAGTTTAGGGTGTTGATGAATCAATGCAGCCAATGTGTTCATATGGACTGCACCATCTGGAGGAAGGTATAAGTTGTAGACAGTTATTTCCTTTGTCGTCATCCTCTTGACAGCCACAGCTTCAAGAAGGTTCACTGCATACTGAGTTCAGGACAGACATGAACTCTACCTGACACACTATTATATTCACTACAGTTCTTGTAATATCCCCTATAGCTGCAGAGGGCAAAGGTCTGCATTGCCGGGAACCAGGTTTCCTGGAGGGCAATGCAGAAAGCAGGTGTAAAGCTCAACACTTGCCGTAGCTCAGCCAGGTGGTGGGAAACACCACACCAATTCCACTGGAGGATGATGCCATCATGAGTCTGGGAAGGCATGAAGCATGTAAGGACGGAGGTTATGCCTCAGGGCCACCTCCTGCCACTGACTGAGTATTTGTATCCATTTCTATTGTGGATGAGGCATCAGTGAGATGCAGGTCCTCAAGGGACGCTGAGATCTCCACCTCATCCTCAGGTGCAGAACTGGTATGGAGTGGTGGAGCTGGGGACACTGAAGGGCCCTTTTTCTTAGCAGACTTCTTCGATTGCTTACCCTCTCACTTCTCTTTATGGGCCTGCTGGGAGCACTTCTTTGAAGTAGCTTCAGGCATGGAGGAAGACCATGAAGCTCTTCGACCAGCAGCTTTTGGCTGCCACTGGCGAGTATCCACTGTGGCATTAGTGGAGACCTTGAAAGAGAGGTTCCCAAGGGACCCCTTCCACACAAGAGGAGCCGGAGGAGGCTGTTGCTTCTCCGGCTGGGGGCAGTGGACCGATGTCCCCTGCATTGGAGGGGGGGAGGGGGCGCTTGCTCCCGAAGTAGGTACTTTGGGAGAACAGGAGGAGATTTTCCCCCTACCACCAAAAGGGCAGATGCATTCCGGCGGCCCAGACAACCCACTGTTCATGGCACAGAATGTGGCACGACTAGTACTTATGTGACAGCGACAGTAATGTAGCTGCAGCATATGTAGACATCAACCGAACGGAGTGTAATCGTTCAAATTTACGTTAAGCTAAGGGTAAGTCAACCGGTCCAGGGTCTTGTACTCCATGATTTTCCACTCCTTTTGGAGCACTGTGCACTCTGGCGAGTGGGGAGTGCTTCTCTCCACAGTTGATACAAGTGAAAGGAGGTGCACATGGAGTATCTGAATGCAGTGGACGCCCGCTGTCTTGACACGTGGCACTGGAAGTGCAGCGGAAGACATGTGCCCGAATTTCCAGCACTTAAAGCACCACATAGGGGGAGGGACATATGGTTTAACGTCACAGCAGTAAACCATGACCTTGGCCTTTTCATTGAATCACACTCAAAGGCCAAAATTAAGGCACCAGTAGCAACCCTGTTGTCTTTGAGTCCCCTGTAAACACACCGGATGAAATGAACTCCCCACCATTCTAGATTGGCGTGGGGCTCATAGTCAGACTGCAACAGGAGGTCGTGAGGGAAAATAATCCCCTGGACCATGTTGAGGCTTTTAAGGGGATTGACAGAAACAGGAATATCACCCAGCCGGTCACAAGCGAGTAACACCCGGGATTAGGCTCTGGAGGCTGTCTGAATCAAGACTGCGCCGCTTCTCATCTTGGACAGTGCTGTCACTTCCCAAACTTATCCTCAAGATGTTCAACAAAAAATTAAGGCTTCGTAGGTAGAAAGGAGTCCCCACGCATTCTCCAACAGCCTAAATACTGAGATACTCAATTTTGCCCTTGTTAGAGACTGCTGACGCTGTATGGTCAGCAGCAAGAGATGCCTTAGTCCGCTTCATTGCGGGTCATTCACCCACTCTGATCAGGGGCTCCCCCTTTGGGCACCACACAGCCACAGCATCTACTCCTTGGGATATGGGGGGAATTTACGGCTCAGGCATCAGCAGTGCCAGCCCTGCGTTGTCAGGGGGCTACCACCAAATGGGTACATGACGGCTCCACTACAACAGACTGGCTACCATGCTGGATATTGGGCACAGAGAAATCCAATATTGTTATGGGAGCGAAAGAGGACAGGAGACAACGGAAGAAGATGACATATGCCAGAAAGTGTCCTCGCCCATATAGTAGAATTGCAGGTGGAGATGCAAAGCCATGATGACAATAGGTTCAGGAGATTAAATCTAAGGGCACTATGGACAACTCGTGCACCACGTAAGGCATCCTTCCCCATATGGCCCGCACTTCTGTAGAATTAGGAAAGTGGTAGGTCAAACCACAAAATGGGACCTGAACTGATAAGGCTAAAAAGTGTGAGACTCCTTTTAGTCACCTCTTATGATAGACAGAAATACCTCTGGCCTATTCTAACCCCCAGATATGCAGGGGGGAGAGCAGAAGAAAGTACAACAATTAAAGTACTACTTTACATTTGGCCTGACGCTTACATTCAGCAAATTTCAATAACATTATGTTATCTCCAGAAACTTCATCTTTAAGAAAAGAAAGAAAGGGCATGGCTATTAAGGGTCGATTGTATAAAGCAGCTCATCTTATGACTAGCGCAGAGTAAGTACTCTTATCAAGATGAACTCTGAAATCTGCATTGCATAAAATTTAATTTCAAATTTTATTGCTGTTAACTAGGATCATCTATGACACAAAATTTCATGGATCAAGGCAAGTGCAACTGCGATCATCAGTTCAAAATCTAGTGACATTACAAAACTACAGTTTTGTTCTAACCACATACATGTTGAAAAGAAGCAAATACTAAAGAACTTGTCATTAATGCAAAAATATGTAAATAAGCCTACTCTCATTCTGATGAAGTTCAAAATATTCTTTTCGATCTAGTTTTCAGAAAACTTGTTCAAAAGTATTTCGCATTACTCTCCCCCCACAATGAATCCATAGGCATCCAAGTCTATAATTGGTAGGTTAAGTCACCTCTAGTTAGTACTGAATGATCTGGGTACTTGCGCATTATCGACCATAGACTGTCTTTCAATGACTCTAGAAATGTCACAGCGGATTCAGGAGGCTAGTAAAAACATCCAGCAATTAACTTAGTTTCACCTACGCCTGTTATACGTGACCAGATAGCTTCACTGTTGTACTCCACTTCAACCTGAATAAAGACAATATTTTTGTCAACTGCAATGAACACTTCCCCTCCTATGGACTCTAATCTGTCTTTCTGATATACATTCCATAACCGGCTTAATATCTCACAGCTTTCCAATTCAGGTTTCAGCCAGCTCTGGGTTCCAAGAATAATTTGAGCACAGGAGCTTTCCTAGTTGGGAACTTTTTTTATGAATACTTTGACAGTTATTCTGAAAAAAATTTGACAGTCTAAGTGTCTACCCTAAACATGGTCTGACTTCCTTTGCTACATATCGATTGGCAAGTGTTCATCTGAGTACATCACACTACCGTTAGCCTAAAAAACCTTCGTGTGCACTCCACAAGTACTCTGCTAACAGAGTAGTTGCTTCCTTTGTGTAGTGCACTCCTGACCTATCAATGGGAGTCCTACAAAACCCCACCCAATAACGCAGGTCTAGAAATCTGCAGCCAAGACCATCACAGAGTCCATTTGAAACATTGTGAGCTTGTATTCCACCTCTAATCACCTAGATGTCGGGAGGATGTTAAAGCCCTACCTACCTACCTTCCTTCCTCCTTTATTTCTTCCTTTCTTCCTACTCCGAAAAAAAAATAATATTACTGCTACATATTAATCTACTGTATGTTATGTTGTTTGAAAAATTGAAGTAACTTGACTCTTTTCAGTATCAGAGGTTGAGCAAGCTTCTTCCGTAATATGAATCACTTACAATTTCTCTTCCAAAAATATGTTGCTCAGGACCTTTAATATTTCCGTGGGTTATTTTAGGTTCTCATGAAAAAATTAAAAATTATTATCTGTTGAAGAGAGAATCCATGCTTTGAGGGTTATTTTGGAAAGAAAAGCCATTGCTTTTCGTTCATGCGATATTCAATATAGTGGTTGTGTTTTATTATTATTATTATTATTATTATTATTATTATTATTACAATATAAACTAGAAAGATGTAAATATACTTTTTGTCGCATCCTGGTGGTTTTATGTAAAGCTATGACATTTTTTATTTACTTATTTATTATTTTAACAATTCTTATGCTACTGAGCAGGTAAACACAAAACATCACAGAGTTTGGATGATAAATAAGTAAATGGTCCTTTATCTCCAAAATATTAGCACATGTTTCATGCCATCACATTGTTAAAATTGACAGAACTTTTGAACTTTGAAATGCCATGAAATGGAAACAGAGGGAAATGAAGAGCTAAAATTTGCCATGGTTACTTATCTCAATAAAGAGAACAAATTCGCAAAGTTTCATGCAAATCTATGATGGTAGGTGAGAAAATGATTTTTTTTTTTTTTATAATTGAACACTGGATGATTCATATGTAATTCAATTAGCAAAGTGATACTTATCAATCAGTGATCGCATGAAGACTGGTTCAGTGGCTCAATGGCTGCATCCTGTAGTACAGTCCAGAGGAACGCGAGTCCTTGGAACTGTTTTTTTCCCCCCTTGCCACTCCTTTCACATCTGGCAATGTTTGTTAATTTGCAAAATGCTGAGTTGTTGAAGTTATGATTAAAAGTAAAAATATGAAACTGTATTTGTTAAGAGAAAAGTTTATGAAGAAATTTCAATGCCATCACAAAATGAATCAAAAAGAAGTCACATTGCAATGACGGCAGTGTTTATTAACAACATATCTGCATAAAAACAGTTGAAAAATTGAAAAAGATTTACAAAGGGTCTGAAAATCCAATTTTCTTTTCATATCTTTAGTTCTAGTTCTTCACTACGTACCTTAAATATTATCAATCTTCATTTTTTGCAAACATGTACTTACTTTTATTTAATGTTTGTATTCTAAAACTGGTTTTGTATTCTAAAACTGGTATTTCACATTGAGAACAATTTCTTTTTTGTCTTTTCTTTCTTAATTTTGTGGATATGTGTGTGACCCCATAGGCCCTATCACATGTTGCTCATTTGCCTATCACTAGAGGTTACATTCAGTTCAAAACACGTCACAGCTATCTTACATTACAATTCTTACCAGCTCAATGTGAACACACACTCCTTCATCTTAATTTTCACTGTCGTCAACAAGGACAACAACATTTTCGTTTGAAGTTACAATGGTCTACTCATTTACTGATACTGACAATGAAGTGCAACCTTCAGAGTTATTTCAATTTTTTCAGAACACGGAATGAACAACGACATAATGAGTAACATTATACACTATCTTTTAAAACAGCAAATTTGTCTCAAAAAAATTAGTGCGAGCATATTAATATGTATATGAGCCATCATGTGTAGATTCGGAATGAAAATCCACATCAGTATCACAACAGTTGGAAATAAGAAAAAATTGTTGCTTCAGAGCTGCAATCAGCTACTGTCCATTTACTGTAACAGCAGGCCTGACAAATTATTGCCTCTAGTTTCATGGACTTCAGCCTTGAAAAGTTTTGACAGCGTTTTGGGTTGATTTTACACACCACATGTAATTACTTAAAGATGGAATGTAATATAAGGCGCGTTCGAAAAGAAACGAGTTGGAGGCATAATTACAGAAACATGTTAGAAGTATTGACCCTTGCTGTTGAGACACTTCTCTCATTGTGACACAAGGCGGTGAGTGGCTGTCTCATAAAATTCCCAGGGCTGCAATGTTAAGCAGTTCCACACGTACAGCTGGACGGTGTCATCCAAGGTGAATTGTTTGCCCCTCAGAGCCTTTTTAAGTGGACCAAAAATGGCATAATCACTGGGAGAAAGGCCCAGACTGTGTGGAGGGTGGCCAAGAGCCCCCCATTTGAATTTCTGCAGGAGTGCCGCGACTGTGTTGGCCGTATGAGGCTTTGCATTGTCGTGGAGCAGAATGACCCCACAGGTGAGACTGCCTAGTTGTTTTGATTTGATCGCTTAGCGAAGGGAGGTCAATGTTTGTGGGTAACACTGGGCATTCACTGTTGTCCTGTGCTGCACGCTGTGAATCAGAAGGGGGGCATTTTTGGTCACCTTAAAAAGACTCTGAGGGGCAAACGATTCACCTCGGACGACATCGTCCAGCTTTACATACAGAACTGGTTAACATCACAGCCCTGGGAATTTTATGAGACAGTCATTCATCACCTTGTGTCACATTGGGACAAGTGTCTCAACAACCAGCGTCAATACTTCTAAGATACAGGTACTGATTTCTGTAATTATGCCTCCAGCTTGTTTCTTTTTTGAAAGCCACTTATAATTGTACATGGTTGCATGAAATTGTATCTTGTCATGTGTGAATGCTTTCTTGGTTCTTTTCTTTACATTGTCATAACAAGTTTTTCAAATTTTTCTAGTTATGATTTGTCCCTCTGTGAGTTAAAGTCAATGGCACATCTTTCCTTTGGTTGGCCATAGTAACTTCCAGCCAAAGCTCCATAAATGTTTTGATAGCTAATTTTAATGGTGTTGCAAAGTGTGTTTCATGCTAATTTAGATCATCTTGTTCAGTTGATCCAAGTTTATAGAGTTCCACAACAGAATGGATTCCTGAACTTAAGTTCAATTTATGAACTAAGGCCAAAAGTGAACCCCCATCACCAATGTCTATATAATCAGCCAACTGTTTCATAATTAAATCTTTTACATCATTAACAAAATAATGGTTCAAATGGCTCTGAGCACTATGGGACTTAACATCTGTGGTCATCAGTCTCCTAGAACTTAGAACTACTTAAACCTAACTAACCTAAGGACATCACACACATCCATGCCTGAGGCAGGATTCGAACCTCCAACCGTAGCAGTCACGCGGTTCCAGATTGAAGCGAGTAGAACCGCATGGCCACACCGGTAGGCCATAATTAACAACAAATTATACTAGTCACCCTTTTGAAAACTCACCAATGAGCCACTGGAGGACAGCAACACTCTTTTTAGCTGGTTCAGATACGTGTTTCATGAGCATCCAGACAACAACAGTTTGTATGTGTTCTTTCTGCACAGTTGTCTCCGGCACAACACAATGCAGAAGTTTCTGGAAACGCTTTATAGCTGGGCATAGAAAACAGTACAATTATTAAGAATGTACTTCTCTAACATAACATTATAACAATTTCATATCATTATTGTACAAAAAACAGTGTCTTTATTTTTGTTTTAACCATTCATGCTGCAGCATTCATGTGCTACCTTTAGTAGGTTTTTACTCATTATTCTATCTCTAGTATTGTCGAGAGTAGTTTCCTGCTGTTAGTTTTATATGTACCATACTTTCACAGCCTGTCAAGATTTCTGATTCTGTTTTTTTGTTTACTATAATATTAGACATGTTAAAACACTTATTTTGTTTGCTGCTGCTGTTTTAGTAGTTACATAACCATTTTATTTTATCATGAAAACACAAGGTTCCCACTGCCAGCTTGTGTGTTAATATAGCTAAAAATAAAACTGTAACAACAACTGTACTACAAAAAATACATTCTACCAGTGACTGAAAACCAATAAACATTCCAGACAGGCAGATGAAATGGGCTAACAGTGACAACTGACTTAACTCACTAGTAATTTTGTTTCTTATTCATGTTTGTCTATTTTTTCCATCTCTGTGCATTACTACAACTATTCTACTAAGATACATGAAAGAAGTGACAAATGTTAGGGATAAGAAATGGTAACTTTGATTGAGTCAGTGGCCCAAATTTCAAATTCTTTCATCTAACACAGAAAGAGAAAGCTACCCTCATGAACCATGGAACTTGCCGTTGGTGAGGAGGCTTGCGTGCCTCAGCGAAAAAGATGGCCATATCGTAGATGCAACCACAACGGAGGGGTATCTGTTGAGAGGCCAGACAAATGTGTGGTTCCTGGAGAGGGGCACCAGCCTTTTCAGTAGTTGCAGGGGCAACAGTCTGGATGATTGACTGATCTGGCCTTGCAACACTAACCAAAACGGCCTTGCTGTGCTCGTACTGCGAACGGCTGAAAGCAAGGGGAAACTAAAGCCATAATTTTTACTGAGGGAATGCAGCTTCACTGTATTGTTAAATGATGATGGCGTCCTCTTGGGTAAAATATTCCAGAGGTAAAATAGTCCCCTATTCGGATCTCCGGGCAGGGACTACTCAAGAGGACGTCGTTATCAGGAGAAAGAAAACTGGCGTTCTATGGATCAGAGCGTGGAATGTCAGATCCCTTAATCGGGCAGGTAGGTTAGAAAATTTAAAAAGGGAAATGGATAGGTTGAAGTTAGATATAGTGGGAATTAGTGAAGTTCAGTGGCAGGAGGAACAAATCTTTTGGTCAGGTGAATACAGGGTTATAAATGCAAAATCAAATAGGGGTAATGCAGAGTTGGTTTAAAATTGATTAAAAAAATAGGTGTACGGGTAAGCTACTACAAACAGCATAGTGAACGCACTATTCAGATAATGAAGGGAGACGAAAATTTAATAGTTGTGGGTGACTGGAATTCGAGAGTAGGAGAAGGGAGAGAAGGAAACATGATGGGTGAATATGGATTGGGGGAGAGAAATGAAAGAGAAAGCCGTCTGGTACAATTTTGCACACAGCATAACTTAATCATAGCTAACACTTGGTTCAAGAATCATAAAAGAAGGTTGTATACATGGAAGAATCCTGGTGATACTAGAAGGTATCAGATAGATTATATAATGGTAAGACAGTGATTTAGGAACCAGGTTTTAAATTTTAAGACATTTCCAGGGGCAGCTGTGGACTCTGATCACAATCTATTGGTTATGAACTGTAGATTAAAACTGAAGAAACTGCACAAAGGAGGGAATTTAAGGAGATAGGACCTGGATAAACTGGCTAAACCAGAGGTTGTACAGAGTTTCAGAGAGAGCATAAGGGAAAAATTGATAAGAATGGGGGAAAGAAATACAGTAGAAGAAGAATGGGTAGCTCTGAGGGATGAAGTAGTGAAGGCAGCAGAGGATCAAGTAGGGAGCCACTTGTATGAATATCAAGAGCTCAGATGGAAACCCAGTTCTAAGCAAAGGGAAAGCAGAAAGGTGGAAGGAGTATATAGAGGGTCTACACAAGGGCGATGTACTTGAGGACAATATTATGGAAATGGAAGAGGATATAGATGAAGATGAAATGGGAGGTACAATACTGCGTGAAGAGTTTGACACAGCACTGAAAGACCTGAGTCGAAACAAGGCTCTGGGAGTAGACAACATTCCATTAGAACTACTGACGGCCTTGGGAGAGCCAGTCCTGACAAAACTCTACCATCTGGTGAGCAAGATGTATGAGGCAAGCGAAATACCCTCAGACTTCAAGAAGAATATAATAATTACAATCGCAAAGAAAGCAGGCGTTGACAGATGTGAAAATTACCGAACTATCAGTTTCATAAGTCACAGCTGCAAAATACTAACGTGAATTCTTTACAGACAAATGGAAAAAAACTGGTAGAAGCCGACCTTTGGGAGGATCAGTTTAGATTCCGTAGAAATATTGGAACACGTGAGGCAATACTGACTCTACGACTTATCTTAGAAGCTAGATTAAGAAAAGGCAAATGTATGTTTCTAGCATTTGTAGACTTAGAAAAAACTTTTGACAATGTAGACTGGAATACTCTCTTTCAAATTCTGAAAGAGGCAGGTGTAAAATATAGGGAGCGAAAGGCTATTTACAATTTGTACAGAAACCAGATGGCAGTTCTAAGAGTCGAGGGACATGAAAGGGAAGCAGTGGTTGGGAAGGGAGTGAGACAGGGTTGTAGCCTCTCCCCGATGTTATTCAATCTGTATATTGAGCAAGCAGTAAAGGAAACAAAAGAGAAATTCGGAGTAGATGTTAAAGTCCATGGAGAAAAAATAGAAACTTTGAGGTTCGCCGATGACATTGTAATTCTGTCAGGGACAGCAAAGGACTTGGAAGAGCTGTTGAACGGAATGGACAGTGTCTTGAAAGAAGGATATAAGATGAACATCAACAAAAGCAAAACAAGGATAATGAAATGTAGTCGAATTAAGTCGGGTGATGCTGAGGGAATTAGATTAGGAAATGAGACGCTTAAAGTAGTAAAGGACATTTGCTATTTGGGGAGCAAAATGACTGATGATGGTCGAAGTAGAGAGGATATAAAATGTAGACTGGCAATGGCAAGGAAAGCATTTCTGAAGAAGAGTTATTTGTTAACATTGAGTATAGATTTAAGTGTCAGAAAGTCGTTTCTGAAAGTATTTGTATGGAGTGTAGCCATGTATGGAAGTGAAACATGGATGATTAATATTTTGGACAAGAGGAGAATAGGAGCTTTCGAAATGTGGTGCTGCAGAAGAATGCTGAAGATTAGATGGGTAGATCACATACCTAATGAGGAGGTATTGAATAGAATTAGGGAGAAGAGGAGTTTGTGGCACAACTTGACAAGAAGAAGAGACCAGTTGGTAGGACATGTTCTGAGGCATCAAGAGATCACAAAGTTAGCACTGGAGGGCAGTGTGGAGGGTAAAAATCGTAGAGGGAGACCAAGAGATGAATTCACTAAGCAGATTCAGAAGGATGTAGGTTGCAGTTAGTACTGGGAGATGAAGAAGCTTGCACAGGATAGAGTAGTATGGAGTGCTGCTTCAAACCAGTCTCAGGACTGAAGACAAAACACACACACACACACACACACACACACACACACACACACACATCACTTGGTTATTTCTGAAAAGTAAGCACTACAACTAGCCATTAATGAAATGAAGATACATTGGAATAGCAGATATGGAGAAATGGGGCATGGTATACCAGGAGTAGGCAGAGGGCAGTAGATAGGACACTGACAACATCTGCATCTACATCTACACTCCGCACGTCTTTGTGTCACTACTAGTTATTCCCTTTTCTGATCCACACGCAAATAGAGTGAGGGAAATACGACTGCATATTTGCCTCCATAAGAACCCAATTTCTCTTATCTTTGTGGACCTTATGCAAACTGTACATTGGCAGTAGTACAATAGCTCTGCAGGCAGCTTCTAATGCCGCTTCTCTAAATTTTATCAACAGTGTTTTGTGAAAAGGAAGTTGTCATCCTTCCAGGGATTCCCACTTGAGTTCACGAAGCATCTCAGTAATATTTGTGTGTTGATTGAACCTACCTGTATCAATTCTAGCAGCAAACCTATGAATTCCATTGATGTCTTCCTTTAATCAACCCCGGTGCAGATCCCAAACATTCAAGTAGTACTCAAAAATGGGTCACCCCAGTATTCTATACCAAGTCTCATTTATAGATGAGTTACGCTTTCTCAAGATTCTCCCAATAAACCACAGCAGACCATTTGCCTTCACTACTGTCCTCACATGCTAATCCTATTTCATATCACCTTGCAACATTACACCTAGATATTTAACCAACATGTGTTTCAAATAGGACACTACTAATGCTGCATTTGAACATTAAGAATTGTTTTTCTGCTACTCCCCTGTATTAATTTACATTTTTCTACATGTAGAAAGCAAACTGACATTTAGCACATCATCTAGAAATTTAGCACACCTACTAGACGTTCATCCAAGTCATCTTGTACCCCACTAGAGTTACTCAACACTGACACCTTCCTGTGAACCACAGTGCCAATTGCACAAAGTCACAGATTCCTGCTCACCCTGTCCACCAGATCATTTATTTATTTAGAGAATAAGAGTAGTCCTACCACATTTCCCCGGAGTACTCCTCTGTCTCTGATGAACACTTTCCATTGAGGACAGTGTACTGAGTCTACAACTTGGGAAGTCTTTGAGCCACTCAAATATCTGAGAACCTATTCTGTTTGCTGATACCTTTATTAAAAGTCTGTCTCCAGCAGGACACAATATCAAATGCTTTCCGGAAATCTAGAAATACAGAATCTACTTGTTGCCCATCATCCAGGGTCCACAGTATATCATGTGATAAAAGGGCAAACTGAGTTTCATACGTGAGATGCTTTTTAAACCCATGCTGACTTGTAGAAAGAAGCTTTTCAGACTCAA
The DNA here is from genome assembly GCF_023897955.1 of Schistocerca gregaria. Classification (NCBI taxonomy): domain Eukaryota; kingdom Metazoa; phylum Arthropoda; class Insecta; order Orthoptera; family Acrididae; genus Schistocerca; species Schistocerca gregaria. The sequence goes on from NC_064920.1 coordinate 759,770,116, forward strand.
GGAAATGCATAATTCTCTGACTCAGAATATGTTCAAGAATTCAGCAGAAAACCAATATTGAGGACATTGGTCTGTAATTTTGGGCATTTATTCTTTTAGTCTACTTACATACAGTCACCTGTACATTTTTCCAGTCATTTGCAACTTTGCGTCATGCCAGAGATTTACAATAAATACAAGTTAAGTAAAGTGGCCAATGCTGTAGAGTATTCTCTGACTGAACTGGGATTATATCTGGTCCTAGGGATTCAACTCTTTCAGTTGCTTCTCCATGCATGGGATACCCCTTACTATGTCCTCTACTCAGGAGCCTATATGACAATCAAATGACGATATGTTTGCACAATCTTCCTGCATGGATGACTTATTAAATGTGAAATTTAAAACTTCAGCTTTCCTTATGCCTTCTTCTACTTTTACATCAGACTGGTCAATGAGTGGATAGTACACTTAGCGATTTTGCACACTATCAGAATTTTCCTGCATCTTTCATTATGGTATGAAAGTGGAAGTTGCTTTACACTTCACGCTGTGACCTTATTTTATAGTGTAATGATGGAAATTGCTATATGCTTTGCATTTGGACCTTTTTACAGATGCTTAGTAACAATAATAGTTCATTTTTTTCTTAATAGGAGGACAATATGATGGGGACTGGTATAGTTCCATTAGCCAAGGTTCTTCGATTATTGCAAAAGTAAAAAAACTACACTATCTTTGAAAATGTTCATAACTTCACTTCTAACAGTACTACCGCAAATCGGTTCATTACAGATTTATATGTACTTTTATTTTAATCACCTGTGAAGCAGGTATTCTTGGCAATAGTATTAACACACTCTTGCACTGTAATCCTACAAAACTATATTTTGTGATAAACTAAGGATACTTTAGCAAAAACCTATCCAACATCATTTTTATGGTTTTAGCTGTTTTGTATTTAAACTTCCTACCTTAACAATTTCACTTGGAGTAGTCTATACACAAAGCATCCAAATTTTACTCTTACTTTAACTTTTTCTACTTCTTTTACTTTAGACCAAATATCACTTTTAAACACATGAATGCCAGAATTGTTCATTTAAGTCAGGATACTCAGTTTTAGTAGCACTTTGGTGAGAACCCCACATAGATTCGTGATTAGGATTGAAGTTATGGTTTTGAACACGAATTGACATTTTATGTGATTATTATTGAAACAACACAAAAGTTAACTGTTCCACACCAATATATATACCTAACTTGAATGTATGAAGTCTTTGAGGCAGTGGCGACGATTAGTGTCAGACGAAATGTAGGCTGACTGTACTCACAGCTCTTGATGTGCGAATACTCTATAAAATCTCTTCTTGGATTTTCAACATATTAGAGTCATTACATTATACTGTGAATACCAAGTAATAGCAAGACCCACATCCGAGGCAAATCCCTTATAATGCAGCTTCCAATTGCCTCTCTGAGCACCATCGAAGTGTATTGTGCTACGGCTAGTGACACACTGCGTGCCATTCACACAAAGGAGCCACTCAGTTCAACCACCAAACTCACCTTTTACATCACACCATGCCACTTTCGTTACGGAGGAACTTCCCTACAGCATTTACATGTTACAAATAGAAGTGCCCTAAGTGTGAACCAGCTTTTAACAAACATAAAACTTTCATAAACATATTCATACTACAATAATTTAAAATTTCAACATATTCTTTTGCTTTTTTTCATATATACATATCATAACTCTAGTTTTCCTGCCATGAATCAAGGAGTTCAAACAACACAGAATGCACACCTCATAAATTGCAGATACACAGTTACTTAAAATAAACCTACTCCTAACCGATGTAAGTGTTACAAACTTTCCTGGAGGGCAGTAAATTCAGGAACTGTGTTATAAAAGCTTCAGCAATTTACTGTTAAAAGTTAGACTGTCAAAGTGTTTTTAATTGTACACCGTATGATTTCACTCTTCGCGTATCAAATGGTGAGCGTTCAGAGAATCTCAAAATGTACCTAAAAAAATCCCCTATGTGCACTCCACAAGTACTCTCCTACTTGAGCAGCTGTTTCCTTTGTGCAGTGCACAGCTGATCTATCATGAGGAGTTCTACAACTCTCTTCTCCCTTAATGCAGGTCCAAAAATCTGCAACCAAGACTGACACGGAATCGACAGAGTCTTTGGTTGAGATCCTCTACTTGGTTCCAAACTAAAGCACACCCATCAACTCCGGGTATGATGCTGAAAAACTGTGAGCTGCTTCCAACCTGCAATGGAGGGCACCAGTCTTCACCACTTGTGCGTCGTCCGTAAGGCCAGAAGGCAAGCCTTCATACTTGAGTGATGCGAACACGTTACAACCCACCACACAACTTGTGGTGGGGGTGGATCCCTCTTATCAGGTCACTGCGAGGTGTGTCTGGATCAGAGTCCATGGATGAAATGAGACACACCTGAGATGTCCCATGTGATGCGCCATATTATCCATAACTGCTACATCCTGAGGCAGCAGCATGAAGATGACTGACCATGGCCAGAAGCATCTTCAGCTTTTCATGAACTGCAGCCAGCTCCTCTGCTAGGCAGGCCTCAGTCTAAACAACTGGGCCCTAGGACATATTGCAATATTAAGTATAGGCCTAATCCTTAACACAGCTAAAATTCATTGTCTGTTTAGTGGAGCTGTATTGGCAGAAACATGAATTTCCAAAAAACTTTTCCCAAGATATCACAAGAAATCTTACCGAATATTGGTCAGGCGCATGAGAGTAGTCCCTAAAGTCCTACACAAACCATCTACCAAGTTTAAAGCTTTCCTAAGTGTCACGTTATCTTCAGATTTGTGAAAAATATTGCAACCCCCATTAGTGCCAACAAAGAGACAATTCCAGCTATCATGCTCATCGTGGCCGGAAGGAGACTACTCACTGCTCAAAAAAATGGCTCAAATGGCTCTGAGCACTATGGGACTTAACATCTGAGGTCATCAGTCCCCACTCACTGCTCAATACTAGCCCCTGAGTGTTTCACTAAGTAAGTAATTGGTGACTGCTTGCAGTAAGACTGAATAAGGAGCAAATTAAAGAGAGAGGAGAGAGGAGAGGGTGGGAGGGGGGTGGGGTGGGGGGGGGGGGGGGTAGTAGCATCAGCAAGTTCATTTTGCAGGGTCCCCATGTGCACTGGCACCAAACAGAAAATAATTTTCTTCTGCCTTTGCAAGAGAATGAAAGCTCTGGATATTCTGGACGATCCTATCACCAAGTACACCTGTTCAGTGGTAAGTGTACACTTTAGGAGTCAGAGTATCAGTAAATGAAGAATTTATTGGTACAATGCCATCTCATCTCTTCAAGTGCCTTCAGAACAGCAAATAATTCTCCATTACAGAGACAAGAAAACAAACAAATAGATCAGGGGACAGACTGTAACAGAAGACAGCCATGAGCACAAAGAGAATGAAACAGCGATGGATGGAACACGTAGTTAGATCAGTGGTTGGTAAATGAATGAAGGAGCTCTCTGCCAAGAAGGCAATGCAATGGAGAGAGGGTAGAAAACATTAAAAAACTGCTAAAGACCATAATGTATGAAGAATTCTAGTTAGGCCTTCATATTATCAGGAGGAGGAGGAGGAGGAGGAGGAGGAGGAGGAGGAGGAGGTGGTGGTGGTGGTGGTGGTGGTGGTGGTGATGATAGAGGACAATGACAATGAATTTGCTACTGCTGCTGCTACTGGTGATGAATTTGTCAGTCTGACAAAGTAAAAAGCCTATTGCCATGGTGTCATCTACAATCCAACTTTGCCTTAAGTGCACAGACCTCTGATGAGCTTTCATTCAATGTTTGAGATGGGACTGCATCATCTGATTGCAGTCTGATGCTCTACCTACTTGGTAATCTTATTTTAACCTGGATGTGAAACTTGCAACTTGTCTTCATTATGCAAGGAATTGCTTCATGTCCTTTCCATTCTCACCCCCATGTTGTCAATTATTGTCACGTAATGGAAACATCCTACCTCAAGGATAAGGTGGGTACCTGTGAATAGTCACTTCTCCACCTCTAAATTGTGCAATATTTCAACACTTGAACAATCACTAAGTTAACACCATTATTTTTGGGAACCAGACTACAATTTATGAAAATCGATTAAGAATGATTTTGGCACACACAGAAGGTGGAAAATTAAAATAGCACTTACAAAGTGTGGCTCTTGTTAAAACACGAAGGAGGATAGTAATTTCAACATCACTCAAACCAGTCTCTTTTTCTGATAGTTCTTCAAGTTTCTTGTCAAATTCTGTTGCTACGTACTTGTATCCTGCACCTACAAAACAATGGTTATTGCATTAATAGTCATATAAAGTATACCAATGTCGATAAAGGAAAGAAACAATTTAGGTCCTGTGAGCATATTTCAAAGATCAAAGAAAATATAGCAGGAAGAAATATGATAACGTTATATTTTAGCAACTAATTATCAAGACGCTTAGAGACACCTTTGGTGGATAAGGACAGAAAATAAAAAGCAACCATGGCCAATGCAAGGTAACCATCTCAGCATTTGAGCTAAACGATTCAGGGAAAGATTGATTAACCCTAGATCTGGAAGGCCATATGGGGATTTGAGTCTCACTCTTGCACAGTATGGGCCCAAAACCTTAACCATTGCCACCCCCCCCCCCTCCCCTTTCTCACGTAACTGACTATGATAACATTAATAAAACACTTCCCCTGGTGTTAAAATATGGCAACCACTGCCAACACACAACGGAAATTACTACCTATAAGCTGAATAGAAAAGAAAAAAGTGAATGCCAACACAAGAAAGAAGAAGAATCACTTCTTAAAGAATTAAACAAAAACTCTAGCAGAGAAAATGAAAACACAATGAATCACTGACTTTCAGAACTGGTGGCTTTCTTCTCATGAGTAAATAAGATAAGAAACATTAACAGTTAACAGAATTCACACATAATTTGAATGTGGACAAATGTGAACTGAACTTATTACTATGCATGACAAACATATGTGATTCTTAATGGTTATAGTATTTATTGGCCTTCTATTCATTCAGATAATATGCTAGGTCAGTTTTACAAGTAGTACAGGGAGATAGAAGGGTAATGCACAAAGGAATAAAGTTTAAGGTAAATCATCTCACTAACAGCGAGGTTATCAGAGAAAGAGGGCTGGGAGAACTGGCATGTCATTCTTGTAATCAGACAATATTATTATTATAGCAAAGCTAATGTGCATTGGGGATCTTCTTAACGGAGTTGGCATACAGGCCTCTGAAGACAAGATACAAACATTTAGCTACAACACACGCTGCTTCATTTCCCTGAATTCAAAAAATATCAGTACCAGGGTATTGTGAAGCATCAGAAATGCACGCAAACTTTCATCTTTTATTTCTGCACCTATCAATTGCTGCACTGGCAAATCACTGTGAAGGTTGCTTAAGTGATAACTATTACCAGCAAAAAAAGTTTCACTATTCACAGTTGTGTGAAGTGCTATTTTTATGGAGTTTGTGACGTCTTAGGACAGCATGTAACAGAACAGTGCTCGTTGGAGGGGGGGGGGGGGGGAAATGGTTAAAAAAAAAAAAAAAAAAAAAAAAAAAAAAAAAAAAAAAAAAAAAAAAAAAAAGGCTAGGACCTTTCCTTCTCAGTTCACATTCTGAAACAATTAAAAGGCCACTAGGGAACAGAGTAATTTTGTTGCAGATTTTTCATGTTTCCTCACCGTATTTGTGATAAAACTATACTGAAGTGACTGGAGAAAAAACTGAAACTTTATACATAAAATATATTTTCATTACACAGTCATTTCAATCATCTTCACGATTCTGTATATTTGATGCTTCAGTGAATCTAAACATTTATTCCAGAATAACATTCTCACAGGAAATTAGGCACGTAAGAAAATTCTGACTACTGCTACCCCATAAAGAGCAGTAATATACCAAGTTATTCACCCCCATTTGCACACTTGCTAGCATGGGTATTAATGCGGAATTGTGCTGCCCGAGTTCTACGTAGATGAAATGGAATCAGAAATATAATTTTATACAGATAAGATTAAGAATCTCAACTGCTGACAGATGGGTCTCCACTTCCTTCAAAATTTGCTGCAACACATGCATATGCTTATTTTTGAGATGTTAATTAGCTGTGGGAGCACACTACTGAAATTCCCTACAAGGTCAAATAGTCCAACATATCACAACATCAGGTTTCTACCTCATGTTCTGTTGGTAAAAGGTACTACACTATGAGAGCTAAGTAAAATGATATAGTGTTAGAAGAGAATCAAACTTTCATTTGATTCATAGAAGTGTAATTACTTTTTTGAAGTTTATTCCATTACTACCTTTTTGAAGTTGATTCCAAAGATATCTAGGGACTAGAATAAAGAAATTCGATAAAAGAAGCAAAACTTAAGTGTGTAAAAATTGGAGCTTTTCTTCACAAATTGAACACATGAAAAAAGAACCAATCTGGACCAGGGTTGGGGACAGCCCAGATATTTTTAAAAAAATTAATAAAACCTGCCTTTTTTGTTAAATTTAAATTCCTATGATTAATTTATTCAAAGCACTCATTCCTTCTTGGAACTACTTTATTAGTGCCTCTTTCCTTACCCTGCCAACACTGCATCCATAGAGAGAATCTCCACCATCTATGAGCTTGTTTGAGCAAAATTAACAAATAATGTAAGATAGAAAAGAGTCAAGAAATTAATGAAGATCTATAAATTTGTGAAAGCTTCCAAAAAGTAGTAAATAGTACTTTACAGTCACTATGACTGTACATCAAGCTAAAGTTTTTCTGGAATTGAAAATGTTACTTAGATGAGTTTCTTATATTGCAAGAAAAGTTAAAACATGATATTAATGAAATATTTTTTGGCACAGTAAACAGTTGCCTTCAATAAATATGATGGTTCTGTTTAATATATGTAAGGCTAACTATAGAACATTTTGTACATTAATTAAAGTTTCGTAATTAAATATAGTTGGGTTTTATTGGGATTTTGGCAGGGTGCAAAAGAAACACTTGGGTTTTTATGGGTTGGGTAAAATTACAGCCCTAATTTGGACAAAAAGTTACCAAGTAAAAATAAACAAAAAACTCTAAACAGCATTTCCTCTCAGGGAATAAATTGTATAATAAAATGTCCAAGAAGATGAAAATACTAAAGTACATCTGTTTAAAAAGGCAGTTAAAATGTTCATAAATAATGCATACTACAAAATAAAAGATTACTTAGAGGTCTCACAGTATTGGTTAACAATGAAAGGGGATAATTAACCACCTTGCCACATTTCAATATTGTAAAGATTTTGCAAGGACATCATGTGCTAGGATGATTGTATTGTCATTCTCCTGTATTCATTATTTCACTCATCATCACGGGTGTGATTTTTATTCAGTTTTTCAGGTGCATTGAGGGGGAGAACATGAACATGCGTGTGGGGAATAGTGGCATGTTCAAGGGCATTGCAACAAGCTCATGGTTCTAGAGTCATCAGCAGGTGTCCTCGATGTGTGCACCAATGAAGGGAGAAGCTATGCATCGAAGAACACTGTACATTGGGGACCAACAAAATGAAGTGATGCAGTTGTTAGGATGCTGATTCCATATTCAGGAGCAGACGTTTGCTCTGTCTGGCCATCCTGATTTAGGTTGTACTAAATAATTTTACACAAATGCGGGGATAGTTCGTTCAAGGCCAGAGCCAACCACTGGCCTATCTTCATAACGCATACTTATGTATTATGTATGTATGTATATTTCTTGAGCTCTTTATTTTCATTATATTATGATAAATTTAGTATCATCATAACGTGCTGAATGAATGAATGGATGGATGAATGAATGAATAAATAAATGAATAAATAAATAAATAAATAAATATTCATCTCTCCCCAAGTATGACAAAATTTTATCATTTGGACACAGTCTGAACCTTGAGAAGCCTGCTGTATCTGTGAGATGAAGGGCAGAGAAATACTGATTGAGAAGTGAAGGAAAATAGTGGTATCATCACCTGATCCGTGAGTAGTGAAAATAGAGTGTAAAATATTAAATTATGAAGAACAGGATAAAATATCAAAAACATGATACATAGAGTGAATTAATATTAAACCTAATACCTTGGTAAAGGTCAGTGCAAGTACCCATTTAGAGCCATACATGTACTCCATATCTTAATTAGCTGGATAGTTGACGTAAGCTGTCTTTCTTCTAGCGAAATATTTACAGATTAACACTTTCTACTAGGTATGAGCAAGTCAACTTCATGGCATTCCTTCTCCAATATCCATTGAAAAAAATACGATACAAGTTGTTTCACTTTTTTACAATTTTTATAGCTGGAAGTACTATCCACTCATTAATGAAAAGATTTAAAAATATGATCAGAAAACAAACTATATACTGAACCCTGCCACCAGCTCACTGATTTGTCAGTTTCCCAGAAATAATTTCAGGTCTGCTCACAAGGCAGCAGGGGTGTCCTCCAAATGTTTGTAGCTGTGACTATGCCTATCGTTTGTACATCTCAATCTACTGCCACTGGAATAGTGCCCACATTTGTGGAATTCTCAAAATGGTTTCTATGGAAAACAACAATTTAAAACGCCCCATGCAGTAAGCTGTTTATATTTTTCAAATAAATGAATTACTGTAACACATTAATGGTATTGCAACATTAAAAAATCCTATTCTTCAACCACTGAGGATTATTTAGGTAAACTTTCATGTGCCATCCACAACGCTGTATGCAACTGTTCAAATCAACAGTGGCTCTAGAAAATGGTCACAGCAATGAGGATGAAGCAGGCAAAGGTAATGTCTGCTTCGATGCACTGAGTCAGCTTCACTTAGTACTTCGCTGATAGTTTATCACTCCTCCTTTCACGTTCAGTGACACTTAAACTGTGTATTGTGAGCTCTACGCCTTTTAAGCAGATTTTGACGAGACCTGCAGAAGTATCTCCTCAACAAGTGAAGCGAGTGGAATCTGCCATGCTCTTCCCAATCTACCACAACTCGAGGTCTCTAACAGTTACACTTAACCACATGACTTGGTGAAGTATTAGCCTTTTCTGTATGTTTGGAAATATTTTGTAGATCCATCAACCTTTAACAGATGAGTCCCAATCGTTTTGTCAGATATCCATCTGTCAGTATGTTAACTGGAGTGTATTTCAGATTCCATAAGTAGTTAACATCTGGATCTTGCACAGCTCGCCACTTCTTGACCCAATATGAGACAACAAGATGACTGGCAGTAATATCCACTGGATGTACATCTAAAATAACAAGCAGTGACTACTAAAGTGGCACCAAACACTCTGGCAAGCATTATAAGCATGCCTCACTGCGCCATCTGCAAGATATTCTTATGTGGTATGTAGCACTGCTGTAATGTCAACATATTGGCTGTGAAGCTGCTAATGGCAAAAGCGTCACCTTGCTGTAGGGTCTGACTACCAGCAGTGGGAGTCTATAGGTGGTAGTTCCTGTTTTACAAAGTTATGCAATGACTTAAGATGCTTTTGAGACTGCATTGGTGATGTGCAGTTGAAGTTTGATTTTTCATGTATATGTACCCCTAGATATCTGCACACAACCTGCCTAGAAAACGAACTGCCTCCTAACCTTATAGGTCAGTTTCTGCTTGTGGAATGTTTACCTTGTCAGAAATCATCTTAGAACAAAAAACCAGTCCAAGTTGCCAATATTTTATTTTTCATTCAGTGAGTAGTTTTGGGCTGAGAGCCATTTTCAAATCAACATAACAAAGCCAAAAATGGCACTTCCAAAGATGTCAACAAAATGCGTAATGTATATTCACAGTGCACACAGACATCTGTATGCACTTTGAATTTACATTACACATTTTGTTGACATGTTCAGAAATGCCATTTTTGACTTTGTTGTGTTGACTTGAAAATGAGTCTCAGCCCGAAACTAGAAATCGAATGTAAAATAAAATATTTGTAACTTCTATGGTCTCTCCCTTCCAGGATTGGTTCCAGGTGTTCCATCTACTGTCCGCTCCCCCTAGCAATGCCCTTAGGCATTCCCCTTTTGATCCACTGTGCCTGTCTGTGTGCTGGCATTCTATTTTTGGTCCAATGTGAGACGGTTGTGCTCCCACTGTGGTCCGCTTCCACTGAAAATGTTCTCAGGCATTCCCTCTTCCATCTGGTGCACCTGTCTGCACACTGGCATTCTGCTTTCAGTCCATTGCAGTTCCAAGTGTTCCCTCTGCTGTCCGTTCCCACTATAAATGTTCTTAGGCATTTCCTCTTCATTTTGGTGTGCCAGGCCTGGAGCTGATGTTGTGTCTTAAATCCAGTACACTCGTCTGTGTGCTGGTATTCCATTTTTTGGTTCAGTGCTGTTCTAGGTGATCTCTTTGAGGTCTGCTCCTGCTAAATGCATCCTGCAATGTTCCATCTTTGGTCCAGTGCACCTGGTGCTCTGTCTGGGGTTCGTTCCCAATGACCACACCCTCAGTTCATTTTGTGGATTTCTGCTGCTTCCCCTGCCACATTTTCAGCAACTCCAGTGCATCATCACAGGCTCTACTGAGCTAGTGCCTAGTGCCACAATTTTAGACGTTTCTGGTCATCTTTATCTCTCTAAACTCTCTTATAACATTGTCACAATATCTGAGGACCTGTGCAAGGACCCTTGTTTTTTCATAGTTCATGGGATGATTAAGTTCCATACAGTGCTCAGAAATGGCTGATTTAGTTGCCTGGCTTAGTCAGGTGTGCCTCTGACGTTCTTTTCACCTGATGTCCAGCGTACCGGTTGTCTGGCCAATGCACGATATGCCACATTGGCAAAGTATATTACAGATTCCTGATTTTCGTAGTCGTGAGTCATCTTTCACATTTTCCAGTAGTCCTCTTATTTTGGTAGGTGGCCAGAAAACACATTCGATATTACGCTTCCTGGAAATCTTGCTGACTTTGGCACAAATACACCCGACATAGGGCAAGTACCCCAAGGTCTTTGAATCCTCTTGCTCTTTTCTTTGATAGAGTGGAAGACTAGCTGGATGAAGAGCCTTCTGAATCTGTTTGACTGTGTTTCCTTTCTTGCAGAACACTAATCGTAGATGCTCTATTCCTATTACCAAACTTCCTTAGTCTGACAATGTGTGTATCATGTGGACCAATGTCTTCAAAACTCCATTCTTCTGCACTGGATTGTGAAAGCTGCTAGTTTGTATGTATAAATCAGTGTGTGTAGGTTTGTGACACACACTGTAGCCAAACAACCTATCTTCTCTCCTTCTGACAGTTACAGACAAAAATGGCCATCCTTTTCCAGTTTCATAGTGAAATTAATATTTGGGTAGCATGAGTTAAGATGTAACAGAAACTCATTGGGGCTATCCCTACCATGAGGCCAGATCACAGAGGCAACATATGTATACCTGAAGAAGCATATGGATTTGTATCTAGCAATCTCTAATGTCTCCACTTCAAATCTCTCCATGAACATTATCCAGCAACCACTGGAGACAGACGGCTGCCCATTTCAATACCTTCTGTCTGCTCATTAGCCCCCATACAGAAAATACACTGAGGGCAGTATGTGCCTGAACACGTCCAAAAGAGCATTGCCAAATTTCTCTGCAATCAGTTCCAATGAATTTTTCAGTGATACCCAAGTTATCAAGGATACCACCTCAAAACTGACCACTATATCAGGTTCTGCGACATGCAGGTGTTTGAGATATTGCAAGAAGTCCTCCGATAAATGGATATGGTAAATACAGTTCCCCACATATGGGAACAGAAGTTTCTTCCAGTACTTGGCTGTTGTGTACATTGATGTGCCAGTGTTACTGGCAATTGAGTGCACTGGTACACACTCTATGAACTTTCGGCTGCCCATATAGTCTAAATGGAAATGGAGCATTCAGTCGTAATTGTTCAACAATCTTGTCTGGCATACCTGTTTCCTTCACAAGAGTCCTGGTCATCTTGTGCTCTTTGTGGTCATCTTGCGAACTTTGTCTGTAGGGTAACAATCCAAAAGCCTGAAAAGCTTTTATGCAAGGGCCTCCAGATTTTGACACACTTTTTCATTGTAATCAATCTGTTGCAGAACAACTACAGAGTTGTAGCAACATGGAGACATTGCTGTCTTCCTGGGTCCTCTAAAGTGCGAGCTTCTTGTCACCTGGATGTTGTTTGATTTTGGAGGGTGTCTTGCTGAGCACCCTTCAGGTCACTCATCAAATTTCTTCTGCCACATTTGGCGGAACTGTGTTGCCTACTTGCTTCACTGCACTGCCAAGACCTAAAATGGGCACATAACTGGAAGTTGTTGTGAAATTGAAAAACCTGCTGAGTACCTTCAAAGCAGTGTCATCAAACTGCCTGCTGGTCAATTACAGTCTGAGAACCCTTCATCTGCTGTGCTTTCCTACTCTGAAACTTCACAGACTGGCATGCTTAGGCGTTCTTCTTGGTGCACTTTGCTAGAGACCAAGAGGCACTATTTACCGTGTCCCAATCTTCAGCTGCTAAGGAGACTGCCATGTACAAGTGAAGATATAAAACCTTCTCGACTGCCACATATAGCCTATTGCGCATACCTGAATCCTCTCTCTCTCACAAGGGCCATGCTCACCCAACGTTTCATCTTGCTCACCACTCTGGAGTCGGTGTGATGTTTAACCCTGGTTAAAACTGGTGCTATGTTTCCATCTTGACAGCTCAGCAGAAAACAGAGAGAACATGACAATTTATTATCTCTGCACCATTGATGCATTTGACCTAAGACTGTACCTGCACTCTCCTCCAAAGCTGTCCTGGAGGCATCTGAATCAACTACTAACAAGTTGCCTGCATATGCCACCATGGCTTAGTTAATCCATCCCCATTATAATCTTAAGAAGGGTTTCAATGGATAATCAAGCCACAGGTCAACTCTTGGTAAAGCATTTGACAGCCTTATATTTTCTTGAATTGAATTTTACTACTGTCCCACAAAATAATCTCGGAGACTAACATATAGTGTGTCAGGAATCTGGAGGTGTCTCAAGCATGTAATCATTCCAGGTCACCACAGGTTGTCAAAGAAGCTCAAAATGTCGATCACTAATGCAACCGTATAATTCCAGAATAAATTACAAATTAAGTGAGGTGTTCGACTGATAGTCATCAATGAAATATCCGTTCCTAATACTAAACTGGCATCAGTTAAGGCCCTTAAGCTCTCTGCATCCCTCCAATCGATCACATAGGAGGTACTCTTGAGCTTTAGCCTGCATTTGATGAGGTAAATAGGCCTATGAGACCTACAATTCACTACATCCATGTCTTCAGATTTCTTAATCATCCCCACAAGCTTTCAACACTGCAGAATCCTTTCCAGTCTTAAACAATCATTGAATAGTTCTTTAAGAGAGAAAACTATCTGTGGTATTGCTTCAATCAAAACTTCAGGGTGAATACATTCAGGGTCTGGTCCTTCTTGGGTTTAAGTTTTACCAATGCCCTCCACCCACCCAATCTACTGTTATGTGAATGGGGAGGTGTTAAATTTGAAATTTATTCATATTCCAGATTTGTTCTTAGTCTACAATGTTCTGCAGCACTTTATCATCAAGGTGGACCTAACCTAGTAGAAATTCTGCTGCTTCATTCCAGAAAAGAGTCATACATCTGTCATCTCATGTAAGCATTGTCAAAACCATGCATTTTGATCCTTCACAGCTGAAACTGATAGGTTTGCCTTAAAGATCTACCAAAAGCTGTGAACGAATGTAGTTCCCAGTTTTCCTGCTGTGGCCTGAACAATTCTGTGTTAAAGACAGTTTCCTGTTCATAGTCTCTCTGTAACAGAATACTGGATTCCTGGAGACACACTACTCTCTGATACAAGCGTACAATTCTTGTCCTTCTACTCAGATATGTTAATCTCTGTCTCTTTGTTGGCAGAGACTATTATGAATGCATAATAGGAACAACTTCCTGTTCTGTCTTCTGCAGTAGTTCAATTAAGACAAGCACATGGTGGTCTGCGGTCCTTCTGCTCGCTCATGTGGAATGGCTGCTATTAATTCCCCTTAATCTGGCCCAGTCAGAGGTTCGGCTCTCTGTGTGTGGGATTCTTTTCATTTACGAATGCTTCTATAAAAAGAGCATTATGCTTACTGGACGTTAAACAATCCAGCATCATTTAGCTGCAGACTTTTGAAAATATTCCAATGTTACTATAACTCAAACTTGAGTAAACCAAGATCAGAAACTACAAACTACCCACAATTATCACACAGTACCTAACATGAGAAAATGTTGCAAACCCAAATACACATAGACTGATACAACAGGATTAGTTAATAACATGATACCACATACATAGACCAATGACGTAATTAATGTGGCAGATATAAAGACTTTACAAAACAAGCTATGGACAACATCAATAACAATAGGAAAATATCAACAAAATTAAAAATAGCAAATTAACGAGATGAGGGGGGTTTCGGATGGGGATAATCTTGTCATTAATGAAATGAAACATATTGTGAGCTTGACAAGTAGCAAAATGGGGGTTTCCATCAGGGACTAAAATGTAACTACAGAGTGCACAACGTGTATTTAAAAAAAAGATCATAACACATTTTATGCGTTTGTCGACTCAACAAATTTAGGCCTCAGTCTCTGCTACCATTCAGTCTATCAGTGCTAGGGTTGAGACACCATTTATGGCTATCTTTAGGACAATTCAGGATAGGGTATATGTTTACAATATGATAAAAGTTTACTAATTACTTGCATACATCGTATCTATTGTTTCAAAGTCTGCACATTACAACTATGTAGAAACAAATTTTCTAATTTTTATAATAGAAGCAAAAAAAAAAATTAAACATGAAATGGCATATTTCCCCAGTTTTGGCCACGTTAACACTACCTATAGACAGTCATTGCCCTATTTTGGTCACTGTACTATATAGTAAAACTGAGGCTTTAAATAATTATACAATCAATTCACTAAAAAGTAATTTGTTCTTTATACAAGCTTATAAGAAAAAAAAAACATGCATAAAGTAAAGAAAAGTTAGGCCTCAGCAATTCAGTGGAACAGAGAAACAATTAACAAAAACTATTATAATGATTGATGTAGGAACTATCTATGATAATTCCTCTTTAGGAGCCAAGAAAAAGAGATTTCACCCATATTAAAAACTGTTAGGTAATTTCACATATCCTTATCATTCAGAGTTTCTGATACTTCCTGGTACCAATTTCTTATTTTTGTCCTCTGTAACAGACCTCTAGCCCAATTAACTTTCAGCATCTTTCTGCGACAAAACATTGTCTCTCTCAAAGAAATAATATCGCTTTCTTTCCATGTTGATGATTTGCAATGCCACTTTTAAGACTTCACTAATCTGTCTTATCAATAAGTTTATTAAACAGAGACACGCAGAGGCTTCCCTTAGTCACTGGAAATCCCATGTTGGAACAGTCCACAACCAAGTCCATCAACATTCTTTTTGTTCCCGAGATTGAACTTGAACCACAGTGCCCAGTAGATTCTTTTGGAGATAGTTCAGAAATTTTATTTCTTAATGTTCTTGGACCATTGTACAACTTGCTTGCAGTAGCAACCTTCATTCCCTCAAAAATAGAATCCAGTTCATTTTTAACTTTGCTCAAAGAATATCGAAATCACTTATTTTCTGTTTGTCTCAAAGCCTTGACTTACAAAACATCATTTTTCATATTTTGTATTGCATATTTTACTATGTTACAATGATAGATAAATTAAGGTGTGACTCTCAGGCAAGACTAAATAAACTTGAACAAAATTAGTGTGGTTATAATGCAGACCAAATGTATATGAGAGAGGTTGTATATGAGTTTTTAAAAGTGGCCAAAACAGACACATTTACGTCTCTACTTATAGCCCCAAGCATGGCCATAACAGGGAATGAAAGATAAATATGGATCTGTTAATGGCCACAGAAGTTTAATGATACATTTTTAGGGGGTACTACTTTAAACTTTTAATAAATGAAACAATAATACTTACTTTACCTCCTAACAGATTAAGTTTCTTCCAACATTCTATTTAAATGGGTAGAATATGAAAACCAGTTATCTTCATCTACATCTGTAATCTGCAAATCATTGTCAAGTGCATGGCAATTAGTACCAGTTATCGGAGTTCCTTCCTGTTCCATTAATTCACGTATTGAGCACACAAAGAATGTCTGTTTTAATGCCTCTGTGTGTGTTGTAATTATTCTAATCTTGTCCTCATGGTGCCTATATGAGCATTACATAGGGGTTGTAGTATATTCCTAGTCATCATTTAATGCCAGTTCTTTAAACTCTTAATAGATTTTCTCAGGATAGTTTACCTCTATCTTCAAGAGTCTACCAGTTCAGATTCATCAGCATCTCTGTGACACTCTCCCACAGGTCAAACACACCTGTGACCATTGTGCTGCCCTTCTCTGTATACATTCAATATCCCACACTTGAGCAACACTCTAGAACTGGCCACACAGGTGACTTGTAAGAAATCTCCTTCATACACTGCTTTTGCTTTCCCAGTAACAATAAAACAAAGCCTACCACCTGCTTCATCCACAACTGAGCCTATGTGATCATTCAATTTCATATCCCTACAAAATTTCACACCAAGGTCTTTTTTTGAGTTGGCTGATTTCAACTGTGACTCGCTGATATTACAGCCGTAGGATACGATTTTTTTTTTTTCCATTTTGTGAAGTGCACTATTTTAAATTTATGAATGTTTAAAGCAAGCTACCAATCTTTGAAAGCTTATCAAGATTTGACTGAATATTTAGGCAGCTTCTTTCAGACAGTGCTCCATTATTGATAACTGCACCATCTGCAAAAAGTGTGAGGTTATGATTAATATTGTCTGCAAGGTCACTAATATACAACATGAACAGCAAGAGTTCTAACATATTTCCCAGGAACACATTCGTGGATACTATTACATCTGGCGAAGACTCTCCATCCAAGATAAAAAAAAAAAAAGCTGCATCCTTCCTGCCAAAAGTCCTCAATCAAATCACAAATTCCATTTGATACCCCATGTGAACATACTTCTGACAATAAGCATAGGTGTGGTATTGAAACAAATGCTTCTCAGAATTCAAGAAATACAGCATCTTCCTGACTGCCTTGATATAAAGCTTAAGGTGTGTTATGTGACAAAAATGTGAGTTGGGTCAAATGTTTGATATACCTAGTTATATTTGAGTTCAGAATATATTCTAAGATTCTAAAACAAATCTAAGTCAAAGCTACTACATGGCAGTTTTGTGGACCATTTATACTGCTCTTCTTGTAGATGGGAGTGACCTGTCCTTACCTCCAACTACTGGGCACTGTTTTTGTTCAAAGGATCCACAATAGATTATAGTTAGACCCTGGAGCTTTATTCTGTTTTATCTATTTCAGCTGTTTCTCTACACTACTGACACTAAAAGTTATTTCACTCATCATTTCAATGGAACAAAGATTGAATTGGGCACTTCTCCTGGATTTTCCTTTGTAAAGGAACATTTGAAAACAGAGTTAAGCATTTCATCTTTTGCTTTGCTACCCTCAGCTTCAGCTCTTGTTTCATTCACTGGGGAATGGACACTACCCCTGGTGTCACTAAACAGTCTTCACATACAACCAGAATTTCTTTGGGTTTTGTGAAAGATCATTTGACAATATTCTATTAGGGTGACCACTGAAGGCTTCGCGACTGCTTAAAGAAAAACTATACAAAACTCAGCTACTCAACACAGATCCTTTCACAAAACTATGATTCCAAACAAGAACAAACAAAGAAATGTTTCTATATTTAACTGAACAGCACATTTCAAGTTGTTTTCAAAAAGCTAGAAATTTCTGTCAAAGCAATATCCACACCTTTCTGTCCCACATGCAAACAGAAAACTGGCAGGATATATATCAGTTTCAAAATGTATATGACAAATTTGAGACTTTTCTAAATACTTTTAGATATAATTTCAACTACCACTCCCCCTTTTTTAAAAAATAAAAAATAAAAAATAAAAACAAAAAAACCAATAACAGTATATCCCCCAAGAGGATAACCCCAGGTATTATCACCTTTGCAAAAAGAAAAAGAGAACTCTTCAAAGTCATATTGATATAACATGCACCAAATTGAGTAAAGTATATTTCATGATTAGACAAATAAGGAATACTGTTAATACCAGCACCCTGACATCAATGTACTATGCTCTTTTCCACTCTGTATTAAGCTACAGAATTATCTTTTGGGGCCACAGTGCAGAAGCAGGAAGGCTGTTTAAATAAAAATTTAAAAAAAAAAAACAGTTAGAATAATATTATTCAAACAGCAGAAAGAATCTTGCTAACCACTGTTCCACAATCTGAACATATTACTCCTCCCATTTCAGCACATACTGGACCTACTATGTTTCACCAAGAAAAATATTAACAACTGAGATATAAACTCAAACTGGCACCAACATGATACAAAACTATACAGTAAAGGTGTCACATATATGAGAATAAAACTCTACAATCATCTCCCAATAGCAGTGAAGAATATTACACAAGTGAATGATTTTAAAGTAAAACTACAGTCACTCCTAATTAAACACTGCCTCTACAGCATACATGAAAACAACCTGCTATGAGGAACTGCTCAAGAAAAAATCAGATAATGGATCACGAACTATTGACCTTACGTAACATAACTGAATGTAAGTTTTATTGGTATACATGCTAAATTCTGCAACAGAATAAATATAAGCATGTGATATAAATATGTAATAATCTTTTAGATTCATAGACACAATGGATCCTAAACTATTGACATTATGTAACATAACTGAATGTAAGTTTTATTGGTGTAAATGCTAAACTCTGGTACAGAATAAATATAAGACCTAAGTACATTACACATGTGATATAAGTATGTAATCATTTTATAGAGTCATAGAGATGTACCTTTTCTTATACGTGCCTAATATGCATCAAATGTGCATTTCTGTACGCTGTATGATTCAGAGGATCAAAACAAACAAATAAATAAAATGTCTGGCAGGTACTCAAAGGAAGGTTAAAAGTACATGAATTACATCACAGTGGCCATAAGTGGGGTCTTGACCCAACTCCAGGAAATTAAACTACTCTGGGTGTCCCGTGCCCCCCCCCCCCCCTTCCTCCTCCTTCAATGTGTAGCTGGAGTCAGCCCAAACAAAAAATACAGCTCATCAAGCCTCTCATACAACAACCAGTGCTGATGGAAAGAGTTTACTTATTTCCACATTGCAAAGAATATTATTTTAAAGCAGAATTTTACATGCCAATTCAGTACAGCAGACCCAAATAGCACAAAAATCATTTTATCTGTATGTATTAACAGTAACAGTAAAACACAGAGAACAACCAGTACTCCAGTAGTATCTCCACTAGACCTACATATGTCTAGTAAACAATTTGATACAAGCCATTGCCCTTGAGGAAGACAATGTATCATAAATGTAACAAACAGAGGTCTAAAACACAAATGTACACACCAAAACAACCTGACACAATTCATGCAACATATGACTATTTTCAACCCTCAAAAGTTGAATCGCAGAACTAGTTTCCTCACTTTACCTGTATGAAATAATCTCCCATATAAAAATTAATGTTTCTGCTTAGCTGAACAGGAACATAGCCTACAGAAATATAAAGTAAGCGCTAAGAAAGTTTCTCATGTACATAGAAAATAGCTTCCTTTAACTGATCAGATCTCTATGTAAATGCGTTGGATTTTATACAAGACCTTCATGCAGCATAAAAACTACAGAAAAGACTTCACTATGCTGAAATAATTTATGTACATTTTATCTGATTACTATTAACAAATACTTCACAATACGAGGTTGCAAAAGTTCAGTTCACAAATAAAAGTTACTCTTCATACAGTGTTTCTATCTAAGGATATTTCTTCTGGTTCTCTCTTTTTTCCAACTGTAAGTCCTGATATTGTGAACAAATTGAGAACAGATAGAAAACCTCTCATACGAGTCAATTTGTTTAACAACATATAGTTTGAGAAAAGAAGGGTCTTGTATTTGGTGCTGAGATTTAATGCACCTGTTTCAATAAAAATTTGCTTTTGTTGACACAAAAGCTTCTTCTAGTGTTACCGTAATGCAGCTTAGGTGTAAACGGTTTTCATACACTGTTAGTCACGTCTGTACAATTTAATATTTTGGTATTGAGTACTCTAGTTCTCATTTACTTATGTACACATTGTTTTTCCATGTTGATAAATTATGTGGGTTGGGGGAGTGTCCGTCTGAAAATACTTTACACGAACAAATGAAACTATAGCTGTTATTTATACGATGTAGACCTTGCTACCCTCGGAACTTTCGCTATACTTAGTACACATTCTACTTTTGTTATACCCAAATAAAAATCATTAATTTCAACACAAAACAAAGCATCTTTCGATAGTTTTGTTTGAAACAGAGTATATTAGCATATACTTTGAACGGTTTAAATATTCCACATAAGCCCTAATGAGTGTCATTCTTTTTAACATGAATCGGCAACAAAATCGGACACGGTATACCAAAACGTATGGTTGTAAAGTTTGTAATTGGTGTAAACGTTAAGTAAACATGACGACAATCGAGACAGCGAAGAACATTATCTTCGGTTTAATCCAAGTTTAATATGAATTATCATCATCGATCTCTAAACGTCGATGAAAATTGACTTATAATCCGTGACATTGGTTGTTCTTAAACGCAAGATACGTAACTGATTCGCTACAAGTCCCATTTTCACAAATATTTTAAAGAATGTAGGTATAGCAACAAACTGGCACAACGTACGCAAATAATTTGAACTACTATCTCAAACGGACCCGGATAAAATTCTGCGGACACCCATGAACACAGCACATCCAATGTCACTATCAGACAGGCGTTCCCATTCGGCTATGCGACTTGATGGACAAAAGCCAAAAACACAATGCAACTGCTGACCTTACTGTATCAACGTAAAAAATCACTACAAGCAGTAACAGAGTTTACCTGAAAGTATTGAAAAGTATTTTACTGCAGAGCACACATTTTCCATGTCCATACAGGATAACCGAACATTTGTTTACAAATCTTAAATGAACGCGGTTAACCAGTGTTTGAAATCATTGCAGCGCTACCAACCTTATGCAGGTTAGCTTTGTTTAGGGGGCGTATTCCTGGTAGTTTGCTTTTGTAGTAGGTCATATTTCAACAGTGGTACACCTCCAGTTTCGTTCATTTCGAGATACTGAGGCTGAAACGTAATTGAATGACGTCAATTCTGTGTTAATAATAACTGAAATATTACAGTCCATTGCATCTTGCAATGAATTACCGTTTCTCTCAATGTGTCTAGTTCATTTAATTTCACGAGCCGTAGGTCCAAAAGTGGTGCAAAGTAGGTGCACCGTCAATCAAATAAAATACATTTAACATAGGAGATAAACCTGATTATTCTTTTAAATTATTGAATTTGTGGAATACACGTAACGGGTGGAGTAGATTGTTTAGAAGACGTTATGGTATCAATCTGTACAGCACTTAATTGAAGCCCTTCAATCATTACTGTTATTTATCTCCTTGGACGTTTTCTACTGATTGTAGGCCATAGAAATAACTATTATTGACAGCAGAATTGAAAGCGAGCAAACGAAACATACTATCATTCTTCTTCGTTTGCACTTCTTGTTTGCGGATACAGCCATAGAATAGAATACCGAAGAGGAACAATCGTACCATATGGTTGCGATCTTAGTCTAAAACGTTTTGGGCTAAAGTTTAGCACTTGGGATTTAATAACCGCATTCAGTGTTTCTTTGTACAGCATTTTGTACGCCGTCTGTCTCTCGCGTCTCATCCTGTTGATTCTGAGGCATTCACATTCACTATTGCCTATATTTGTCTTCTTTATTTTGTCACTCATTCAGTGCTAAGAAATCAGAATGCTTCATTTCCGTATATAAGAATTTCTGTTTTTTGTCACTGTTCCTTATTACCTAAAAAATTTCTTGCGGCGTGAAAATAAATTCTTCCATATTAAGAGTCTTTTCTGTTAGACCAAGGACTCTGTCATTAGGCGGTATGAGTGACCCGACAGTAAGAACTTTTTAATCAAAGGTGTCTACCATGACAAATATAAACAATTGGGTAAGTCATTCCGTTGGAAAGGGGGCAGGGTGTCACGTTGCTATTGGTTAACGCGTAAGACGTTATCGCAAATGCCGTTCTACCGGCGAGAGTGTACAAGCCTATTGTCAACGAACAACAGAAAATGACAGGCGAAAAAATTCTTCGAGTGCAAGTTTTGTACAATGGTAGAACGGAGTGTCATGAGCAACATACTAAAAATCCTGACCGATGGGATGTGTTCATTGTCCTGGGGGCGGGGAGGGGGGAGTCGGAGTTTAAAGGACATTTTAGGTTTTTCTTGAATAACACAAAAACCGCGGATTCTGGCGGAAATGTGTGCCAGTACAAAATTAAATTACATTCAGTTTGCTACAAAAATGGTCCTATTAACTTTTTTCTCTAGGCTAATATTTCAAGTGTTGAAAGAGATAAAAAAATTGCAAATTATTAAAAGTATTGTTTTAACGGTATAAAATTAATATTTATCTATAAATGAAGTGTGTAAAAACAAATATTAAATGTATGTACTACGTCAAAGTACAGTAGAGTCGTATTAAGGGGTAAGTTACGGTCTGATGATGTAACAGGGGGGAAGAGAGATGCTTGGGGTAGGAGCGCAAGGGAAGCCAGGTAGCCGGACTATGTGCATCTACTTCCAACCTCCATGCGTCTGCAAACCGACAATCGAGCAGGTGATTTCCCACCCTATATACGTCACAAGTAGAGCGAACTAACGGATCCAAAGGAACGGTTCACCAAAACGAACGGGAGGAGAAAGAAACGAATTCCAAGGAAAGGTCTTTCATAGTTCACTTAGGTCGCGGCTTTGTACTTACAGTTCCCGGGAACGGGAACCGGTCGGTTTCGTTTCGACAACGGCACGTCGCCCGGTCTCATTCCAGCCTCGGTCGCGTTCCCGTCTCTGTTTCGATCTCCCGCGGCCGGACTCGTCCTCCTTCGCGTGGCCATTCGTCGCCTTTTCACTGCTGACTGCTCCTTGTTAGTTCAGTACCGAGTTGTTCGTTTCGTTCGCTGCGCACGCCCATTCTAAATCTATTTTAAACCTTTCTTGAACTCTGGACTTCTGGTTCTTTTCGTATTCTATTCAGCGTCCACGACCAGTAATTAAAATGCATTTTGTAAATTACATAAAATTACGTGGTATGTAATACGTACATCTTTTCAGGTAACAAAAGGGCACATCAGCTTACTTCATTATTTCGATAAACAGCAGAATACATACTTATAAAATAGGCAAGTATTTTTTGTTATTACACATACAAAAGAAGTCGGCACGGCACACACGAGTGGCCGTTTTCCGTCTTTTTTTGATCGAAGGTAAAACAGCATGTTCATTGTTGTGGAAGGCAGACCGACTTACAACTGGAACGAAGCCTGCGGTATATAATCGAGTGTCTGGTGTCACATTTTGTAAAGAGAATATGATAACTTCTACAATACAATTTCAGTGGTACAGGGTGGCGCACGAAAAATCGACCCGAGTACTAGACTGCCCAATGCCGCCCACCAATCGTCATCTATTGTCTCGAAGTTGTTATTTGCATTAGGTTATTTGTTATTTCTTTACTGGCTAATTATTACGTGTTTATCTACTCTGCCCCTAGCGGTCAACAAATCGTGCGTAATTGGCGAGCAATCTGTACTCGGGGCCGGTTTTTTGTGAGTCGCCTTATATTACTTCACTGCGATCAGCCACATAACCCTACAATTGGCTATTCTACAGGTGTGTGAGAATTCTGTAATGAATAAAAACTCCTGGGGGGGAGGCAAGTACCCCCTCGCTCTAGGCGCCCTCCATCTTCAGTCATCTATGCTACTAATTTTCAATTTTTCTTAAGAACCATATACCATGCACAAATGAACGGTGAACAAGTGAAAATGAACGCTTCCCAAAAAAGAGCGATCACCAGTGAACTAGATCCCAAGGATGAGCCAGTTTGTCCATCTCTAGTCACAAGACGCAACTTAAGGTTGTTTCACCGACTTATACCGAGCCTCCAGAGCGCGCCTTACTGCAGACGCAGTGCGCATACATTCCCGGGGCAAAGAGCAGAGAGTATACAGAAAGGGAAGTAGAGGGTGGCTCCTTTGATTTGTATGGAGGCAAGTGTTGCGCTCGTCGTCATACTGAAACCGAGTAAACGCGAAACGATAGCTGCTTACTACTATGGTTCGAAATGGACTTTCTCACGAAGCAGAACTAATGTAACCGACTAAATGAATACTTGTACGAAAGGAAACGGTAATGAAACAAGGTGTGATAAATTTTTAATTAGAAGCTTGTCACATGAGCTTTAAATAGATTTCTGTTCACATGTGCAATCTGCAAACTGGCACTGCGTTTACGAGGGTTGCCCAGAAAGTAGAGCGCCACATTTTTTTTCTTTCTCAGCCATAATGCTACGAGTGCCAAATGTTACGTGTGTATTATTTGAAGTCTCCTGAGTGAGCGCGCCAAGTTTCCATCACTTCCGACAGATAGCATAGCTGCAGGATATTTCAAAACGGCGTCTGTAGGTGACGTAGGTTACAAGTAAAGTGCCGTCATTGAATTTCTCACTGAAGAGAAAGAAACTGTGGGAAATATTCACAAACGCTTGTGCAAAGTCTATGAAGCAAATTCTGGCGACAGAAGAACATTTAGTCGCTGGGCACGGTGGCTGAGGTCAACAGAAGGTGGTTCGGCAGAGCTCCACGATTTGCAGCGGTCGGCGAGACCATTCACGGCTGTATCACCTGACATGTTGCAGCGAGCTGATGATGTCATTCCCGAGGACATATGCCATTCGTGGAAGACCATTTGAGGACGATGAGGAGGAGATTCGCACAGTAAAGCACTGGCTTCGCCACTAAGACGATGATTAGTACCGATAGGGCATACACGTCCTTGCTTCGCGCTGGAGGAAGGCCATAGAACGGGATGTAGATTACGTGGAAAAATAGGGTGTGTAGCTAAAACACCATTCTGTCGTGTGCGTAATTATCATTATGTTCAATACAAAACTGTCGAAGAAAAAATGCGGTGTTACTTTATGGGCAACCCTCGTAGCTTCAGATGACAATGGAGCTACTTTGTTTTGTAAATATCGTTTTTTTTCTTTGCAACAGTTTCATTTTACTCCTTAATTTTTCTTTTCTTAGACTCTGAACTGATAAATCAACTTCACTTCCAACAGAAATCGCTGTTATTGAACACCCTTGGGTTTCAGTGTTTGCATCATTGCTTGATTTTTCATTCATGTTTTCAAACTAAAAGTAAGTTATATTATTACTTTAAATGAATTTACACAAATTTAATTTACACGAATTTATTGAATTAGTCCCAGCTTTAAAAAGTTCACTCTAATATACACTCCTGGAAATGGAAAAAAGAACACATTGACACCGGTGTGTCAGACCCACCATACTTGCTCCGGACACTGCGAGAGGGCTGTACAAGCAATGATCACACGCACGGCACAGCGGGCACACCAGGAACCGCGGTGTTGGCCGTCGAATGGCGCTGGCTGCGCAGCATTTGTGCACAGCCGCCGTCAGTGTCAGCCAGTTTGCCGTGGCATACGGAGCTCCATCGCAGTCTTTAACACTGGTAGCATGCCGCGACAGCGTGGACGTGAACCGTATGTGCAGTTGACGGACTTTGAGCGAGGGCGTATAGTGGGCATGCGGGAGGCCGGGTGGACGTACCGCCGAATTGCTCAACATGTGGGGCGTGAGGTCTCCACAGTACATCGATGTTGTCGCCAGTGGTCGGCGGAAGGTGCACGTGCCCGTCGTCCTGGGACCGGACCGCAGCGACGCACGGATGCATGCCAAAACCGTAGGATCCTACGCAGTGCCGTAGGGGACCGCACCGCCACTTCCCAGCAAATCAGGGACACTGTTGCTCCTGGGGTATCGGCGAGGACCATTCGCAACCGTCTCCATGAAGCTGGGCTACGGTCCCGCACACCGTTCGGCCGTCTTCCGCTCACGCCCCAACATCGTGCAGCCCGCCTCCAGTGGTGTCGCGACAAGCGTGAATGGAGGGACGAATGGAGACGTGTCGTCTTCAGCGATGAGAGTCGCTTCTGCCTTGGTGCCAATGATGGTCGTACGCGTGTTTGGCGCCATGAAGGTGAGCGCCACAATCAGTACTGCATACGACCGAGGCACACAGGACCAACACCCGGCATCATGGTGTGGGGAGCGATCTCCTACGCTGGCCGTACACCTCTGGTGATCGTCGAGGGGGCACTGAATAGTGCACGGTACATCCAAACCGTCATCGAACCCATCGTTCTACCATTCCTAGACCGGCAAGGGAACTTGCTGTTCCAACAGGACAATGCACGTCCGCATGTATCCCGTGCCACCCAACGTGCTCTAGAAGGTGTAAGTCAACTACCCTGGCCAGCAAGATCTCCGGATCTGTCCCCCATTGAGCATGTTTGGGACTGGATGAAGCGTCGTCTCACGCGGTCTGCACGTCCAGCACGAACGCTGGTCCAACTGAGGCGCCAGGTGGAAATAGCATGGCAAGCCGTTCCACAGGACTACATCCAGCATCCCTACGATCGTCTCCATGGGAGAATAGCAGCGTGCATTGCTGCGAAAGGTGGATATACACTGTACTAGTGCCGACATTGTGCATGCTCTGTTGCCTGTGTCTATGTGCCTGTGGTTCTGTCAGTGTGATCATGTGATGTATCTGACCCCAGAAATGTGTCAATAAAGTTTCCCCTTCCTGGGACAATGAATTCACAGTGTTCTTATTTCAATTTCCAGGAGTGTATTATGTAACATGAATCATATTCGTTAAATAAATGACAAATGGTAAGTGTCCTATAATAACTTTGTGTAATGTTGGCCTAAATATGAGATGTGTTCACGTTTTCCATTATGTAACAGTTAGCGAAGAATGTCGTCTTCTTCATAATTTTCTTCTAGCGTTAAGTGCTACAATAAATCACCAGCACTAGTTGGAGAAACGTGCATTTACTTCCGCAAACTGTTCACGACTGACAAGTGGACCGTCTCTACAGATTTCCTCCAAATTTATGGTATATACGGGGCTTGGTCACAAATGAAAATGACAGAAGGGGGGTTCCGATGGCCTAGCTTTCAGAAAAAAATAGCATTTTTTACGCGCGTCGGATGAGCCAGTTTCCAGCCAGCGGTTGGCGCAACAGTTACTGTATCGTACGTTATACCTCTCCTGTGATTTGGCAAAAATTGCTTTCACGCCCTCTTACTTCCATCGCTCCAATTGTGCCGTGAAAATTTGCTTCACAGCTTTCACTATGTTCGTCCTTGGTACTGCCCTTACATCTACAATGTTTTGAGAGAATAACAACATCAATTACTTTGTAACTGTCTCCACTGGTAGTTGTCACAACTCCGTTTAGAGATTTATGACTTCTACGTTGCCATGATCCATCTAAAGTAACGGTTAAATCTCTACAATTCCCATTATCTGTCACAGCTTCTTCTACTGCTTTCTTCATTGTTGCTTGACCAATATCTTTAGCAGAAGATGACACCAATTCATTACAAAATCCAAACTTGGTTGGAGGTTTTGCCAAGTTAATAATTCCACATAACATTGTCTCTGCAGCACTGCTCTTGCCAATGCAACGCAAGCCATACACTAGCCTAACATTTATATCATACACCTTCTTTCCACTATTACCACTACGAGGAATACTGTTAGAATTAGAAAACGAATCTTCTACAGCACATTTATTACACTTCAATAACATTTTATATGCCAAACCAACGTGTGAAGTTATTTTCAATTCCAGTCATCTTTCTTTGCAAACTTGGCATAATACATTATGTTTCAAAATATTAGAGAGCAAAGAAATGTTAATTATTTCATTCACATCATTACTGTCACTTTCATAGTTTTCAAATTTTTCTTTGCTGTCACAAAGTTTCTTGCCGGAAGAAGTTCTATTACATTCATTTGGAGTAGTCGGTGTAGCAGTCTGAACAGCATTTCCCTTCGAAACCACAAAAGATTTCTTCTTCCACGCATGGTGCCCTTTCTTGAATACTCGATTGCTGAAATGGGGCATATTGATATCCACAAGCCAAATACGTAAAACAGGCACAAACAAAATTCGTCAAATACGCAAAATTGAACAGCTTAACAACACAAAGCAAACTCAACAAGGCAACACACACGGTATAGCGTTCATGTTTACCGACATGACCAGTCACTTGTCACAGAGATAAAGCCATACAACGCTGGAAAACAAAATACTGTCTAATTCAGCAACGATACCCTGTTCGCAGCCAGCGAGCGGCTTCGTCAGAGGTGGCACACCAAGTCGCTACAAATGTTTACGTGGTGCATCAACTTTGCAGCGATAAAAAACACACTTAGAGTTCACTTTGAAAGGTGAAACTTGATTTGTTTTATTCAGAAAACTGCAAATAATTTTATAATGAAAAAAAAAACAAAAAACGTTAATTTTGTCATTTTCATCGTTCTGGCTCCCCTGAACACTCACAGAAAACACTGTACTATAGAGTATGACAGCATATGGGTATGAAGGGGGGGGGGGGAGGATCCGGACAGATGAGAGTGGGGAAGGTGGGAGCTGATAGAGTGAGAGGGCACAGAAAAGGGGGGAAACGGGGTGGATGTGAGAAAGGAGTGGGAGACAATGGAGAGGAAAGACAAAGGACTCGAGGGGGGGGGGGGAGAGAATGGAGTCACGGAGTGGGTATGGTGGAGAGAAAACAGGATGTAAGGGGGAAGAGGGAGCCCAGGAAAAGGACAGAGGGAGGGAGGGGGAGTTAGGATCATACCCTCCTGGAAATTGAAATAAGAACACCGTGAATTCATTGTCCCAGGAAGGGGAAACTTTATTGACACATTTCTGGGGTCAGATACATCACATGATCACACTGACAGAACCACAGGCACATAGACACAGGCAACAGAGCATGCACAATGTCGGCACTAGTACAGTGTATATCCACCTTTCGCAGCAATGCACGCTGCTATTCTCCCATGGAGACGATCGTAGAGATGCTGGATGTAGTCCTGTGGAACGGCTTGCCATGCCATTTCCACCTGGCGCCTCAGCTGGACCAGCGTTCGTGCTGGACGTGCAGACCGCGTGAGACGACGCTTCATCCAGTCCCAAACATGCTCAATGGGGAACAGATCCGGAGATCTTGCTGGCCAGGGTAGTTGACTTACACCTTCTAGAGCACGTTGGGTGGCACGGGATACATGCGGACGTGCATTGTCCTGTTGGAACAGCAAGTTCCCTTGCCGGTCTAGGAATGGTAGAACGATGGGTTCGATGACGGTTTGGATGTACCATGCACTATTCAGGGTCCCCTCGACGATCACCAGAGGTGTACGGCCAGTGTAGGAGATCGCTCCCCACACCATGATGCCGGGTGTTGGCCCTGTGTGCTTCGGTCGTATGCAGTCCTGATTGTGGCGCTCACCTGCACGGCGCCAAACACGCGTACGACCATCATTGGCACCAAGGCAGAAGCGACTCTCATCGCTGAAGACGACACGTCTCCATTCGTCCCTCCATTCATGCTTGTCGCGACACCACTGGAGGCGGGCTGCTCGATGTTGGGGCGTGAGCGGAAGACGGCCTAACGGTGTGCGGGACCGTAGCCCAGCTTCATGGAGACGGTTGCGAATGGTCCTCGCCGATACCCCAGGAGCAACAGTGTCCCTGATTTGCTGGGAAGTGGTGGTGCGGTCCCCTACGGCACTGCGTAGGATCCTACGGTTTTGGCATGCATCCGTGCGTCGCTGCGGTCCGGTCCCAGGTCGACGGGCACGTGCACCTTCCGCCGACCACTGGCGACAACATCGATGTACTGTGGAGACCTCACGCCCCACATGTTGAGCAATTCGGCGGTATGTCCACCCGGCCTCCCGCATGCCCACTATACGCCCTCGCTCAAAGTCCGTCAACTGCACATACGGTTCACGTCCACGCTGTCGCGGCATGCTACCAGTGTTGAAGACTGCGATGGAGCTCCGTATACCACGGCAAACTGGCTGACACTGACGGCGGCTGTGCACAAATGCTGCACAGCTAGCGCCATTCGACGGCCAACACCGCGGTTCCTGGTGTGTCCGCTGTGCCGTGCGTGTGATCATTGCTTGTACAGCCCTCTCGCAGTGTCCGGAGCAAGTATGGTGGGTCTGACACACCGGTGTGTTCTTTTTTCCATTTCCAGGAGTGTAGTTGATAGGAGGGATAAATGGAGGGAGAGAGGGCATCATCCAGGAGGCGGAGTTGATGGAAGCCACCTCAGGAAAGGCGGTGAAGGATGTGGAGGCAGAAGGTAGGGGGGACACAATAGTGAAGGTGCAGCAGTGGGTGGGAGCTAGAGAGGAAAGGAGCAACCAGGGGATCGGGGCATCAAGTTGGTGGGAGGTGTAGAGGACGCGGACATGTTCAAGGAAAAGGAGCAGATGGGGGAAAGGAATCAGATCATAGAGGATCCGCATGGGGGCGACGCGCAGTGCATGGCACTCGAGGATCTGGAGGGACTTATAGAATTTGGGGGGTGGCGAATATCCAGGCAGGAGTGGCATAACAGAGGATTGGACAGATTAAGTATTTGTAGGTGTGGAGGATGGCAGAGGAGTTCAACCCCCAAGTCCGGCCAGAGAGGAGTTTAAGGAGACAGAGGCAGTTGTGGTCTTTGGATTGGATAGAGGAGAGAAGAGGGATCCAGGTGAGATGACGGTCAATGGTGAGTCCATGGTAGGTGAGGATGGGGGAGAGGCGGACAGGATGAGTGCAGATGGTAAGGGAAAATCAAGGAAGGAGTGAGTAGCACAACCTACGATGATTGCCTGGGTCTTGGAAGGATTGATTTTTGGGAGCCACCACTGGTTACACCATGTGGCAAAAAGGTCAAGGTGAGTCTGGAGAAGGAGTTAGGACCATCGAAGGGTAGGAGGGTCGGCAAGGAAGCCAGTGCCATCGGCATACTGCAGGAGGTGGACCGGAGGCGGGGGTGGGGGCGGATTGGGGCATATCTGCCATGTACAAGAAATAGAAGTGAGGGGAGGGGTCAGATCCGTGGGGCATACCCACAGAGGGGTAGAAGGTGCGGGAATTGGCGTTATGAATGGTAATTTAGGAAGAACAGTGGGAGAGGGAGGCAATCAGATGGACATAGTTGATAAGAAGGGCATAGGTCTAAAGTTTACACAGGAGACTGGGATGCCATACATGTTCATAGGCCTTTTCAAGGTCTAGGGAGACAAAAATAGTGGAGAAACGAGAGTTAAGCTGGAGGGAGAGGTGATGAGTGAGGTGTAGGAGTTGTTTATCAGCAGAGAAGGAAGGTCAAAAGGAGGTAGTGTCAGTGAAGGTGATGATGGAACCACCGGGTAAGGATGGCTTCCAAGAGCTTACTGATTACTGAGGTGAGACATACAGGGCGTTAGGAAGAGGCATCAGATGGAGGCTTGTTGGGTATGGAGAACATCAGGATACAGGAAGTTTTCCACAGTTTGGGGTAGAAACCAGTGGCAACGATTATGTTGTAGAGGGTAGCAGGGACTACAGGGAATGAGGGAGGGCAGTGTTTGAGATGGTAACGCAGTCGTGGCTGGGAGTGTGGTTCATATAGTGCAGAGTGTGAGGCTGATGTCCTGTGTAGTGATGGGAGTGTTAAGTCCTGGTGGTGGTGTGTGGCCCAAGTACTGGAAGCTAGGAGCAAGGGGAGGAGGTATCCGTACATTCAGTGGCGTTGGGGAAGAGGGAATAATAAAATTGGGGATCATCTGGAATGGAAAATACATGAGATAGTTGGGAGGCAAAGTGGTTGGCCTTACTGAGGTTGTCAGGAAAGGGATGGTCATCAAGAAGGAGGGGGTACTGTGGGGTAGGGCAATTCCCAGTAAGGTGGTGGAAAGCAGAGCAATACTTGGAACAGTTTATCGGGAGTGTGGCATTGAGTTGTGTGCATGTCTGTCGCCAGGCATGGCGTTTCTTCACAATAAGCATGTTGCGGCTGTGTCGTTGTAATTGCTGGTGGCAGGTGAGTGTGACCTGGTCATGAGTGCAGAGGAAGGATCAGTAGAGGCAATGGGATTCATGAAGGAGAAGAACGGCCTGTGGGGGCAGAGCCAGGCAGTGAGGGTGGATGGCTTTGGTAGGGATATGGGTGGCAAAGGTGTCAGATAAGGTCTGTTGGAGGAAGGCAGTGGTTCAAGAGATGTCATTGGGAGATTGGAGAGTAGGTTCTTGGCGTTCGACCTGGGTGTGTATGGAGTCCTGGTAGGCATCCCAGTTGGTGCAGGAGTAGTCATGGACAAGTTTAGGAGGAATGTCAGGGCGAGGAACAAGGTGGGGATGGCGACCACCAGAGATAGTGAGGAGGAAGGGGGCATGGTCACTACCAGTTAGGTCAAGGACACCCGTGGCGATGCACCCAAGGATGTTGGGAGAGGCTAGGATCATGTCAGGAGTGGTGTTGGATTCGGGTCGGGTGTGTTGGGAGAGGGGAACCAGGTCTCCCTGGAGGGTGGTGATAAGCAAATGCCACTGCTGGAGTTCGGCAGGATCAAAGCTGTGGATATTGAGGTTTGCAGCAACCACTTAGGTGGAGAAGGTGCTGTCAATGTGGCCAGGAAATCATATGGGATATGGGTACAAGGGCAGATGTAGATGGTGACACATGTGATGGTAAGGGTGGGGAAGAAGAGGCTGAGCATGAGATGCTCGACAGGATTGTTGAGGAGAGGTTGGGGCTGAACATGGGGGTACTTGAGGTGGCCAATAGCAACCCTGTCACATGCCATGGCGACGGGTTTTCGGTGCGGTGGAGGGTGTAGGGAGCTGTAGAGATGGATATACGGGGTTGAAGGAAAGTTTCATTGAGGATGAAGGCATCCATGTGGTGTTGATAGAGGGTGCGGAGGAAGAGGAGTTTGTGGGTGGGTAAGGAGCAGATATTATGGTAAAGGATGCTGTAATGTTGTTGCGCCATGGTAGGAGAGATATAGACGAGGGTTGTGAGGTGGGTGAAGATCAAGTGGGCCTGGTTGTGGTAGTAGGTGGCATAGGTGGTGAGGTGGAAGATGGAACAGGCAGAAAGGGCGATTTGGGAAAGGTTGTGGGGGTGTTTGAAGGAGTGGATGTTTTGGAGGACTAGGTGACAAAGCAGATAATGTCCTCTGCAGTAGGAGGAGGGTGGAGTGAGTTGTTGGGGTGGATGGGTCATTGACAGGGCAGACAGGGACAGTAAGCTCAGGGGTGATGGGAGGAGGTATTGCTTTACATTTCGAGGAGGAGGTAGGATGGCGTTTGTTACGAGTATTACAGAGGGGGGACAGTTTTGCAGTGGGGACAGGTAGGGGGCTCTTGCAGGTGGCAGTGACATGGTCGTTGTACTTTAGGCAGTATTGGCAGTGGTATGATTGGAGGGGGTAATGGGAGGGGTCCACTTTATGCTGTCTATTGTAGATTAGGGCTCCTTCTGTAAGGAGGCAGTCGATGGAGGAGGAGGATTCGGTTAAGAGACGCATTAGATAAGTCAGCCTGGCATCATTAAAGATGCAATGGGCCAATCGGATTTCAATGTCAGGATGAGGATTTAGTTCCGCCACCACCTTTAGCTCTGTGACCACAGGGCTAAGCTTTGTGATCACGGCGGTGAAGGTCAGTGGATGTCCGGGAGGTTGAGGGTGTCAGGGAGAGGACGGGGTTTGGTAGGGAGAAAGAGTGGCTTGTGGACCAAATTAGATAATTGGGATTTTAGAGAGGAGATCGCTGTGGAAGGAAGCATTGGGGGATTGGGGGATTTAAGGGGGACCAAGTCCTTTCGAGGAATGAGAAGGGAGATGGGGGCACTGGGAAGTATTTACAGATGGCCAGGGTGAGGGTGTAGGCGTTGAGGAATTGAAGGCTGGGATTGGAGAGGATGAAGGTGTGGGTAGAAGGGGTTGTAGGGGTGGGGGCCAGGTTTATGTCCATGGCAGTTGGTGGGTCGCAGGAATCAGGAGTTTTCTTTGTGTAGATGGTGGGGGTGGAGTCAACATTAGGGCATTTAGCAGGTGTATTGGACAGGGCAGAATAGGAAGGGGGCTGGGGAATGGGTTGCAGGGGGCGGTGGTGGGGGTCAGGGTGTGGGTGTTGCAGAGACTGTGGCACGGTGTATGGAAATCCACAACAGCTTGGAGCCTGTTCTAGGAGGTGCAGTAAGTGGAGGCAAGGTTGAAGACAGTGATAGGGCGACAGCTAAGGGTGAGAGAGAGTCAGGAGATGAGACAGCCGAAAGTGGCTCAAGAGTGGGGTGGACAGGGAGGGAAGGGAGGATGGGGATGGGGCGTCATATGAGCTCCATGTGATGGTGGTTGGAGCAGCTGAGGGGGAGGTAAAAATGATGGAGGTGGTGGGGTGGGACATGGTGGTGGTGTGCAAGTGGGGGGTGAAGATGGTGACGGTGGTGACAGTGACAGCGGCAAGGACGAGAAACGGCGGCAGTAGTGAGGACAGTGACGGCGGCAAAGGATGGCATGGGTGGCAGCGGCAGCTGTGGAGACAATGGCGGCGGTGATGAGGAACCCTTCAGCGAGAGGGGGATGGCAGCCCCTCCGGCAGGCGTTCAAGGTGGTCTTGCAAATCCCTCTGGGCAGCGGCTTCGACGGCAAGAGGGGGTGGCCCAGGATCCTTGGCGGGCTGCGGTGGTGGTGGCAGCGGCACTAGCAGCAAGCTCCAGATGGTGGCGGCGAGCTCCGCACGGCGGCTAACATGCAGACAGACCTTGAGGGTAGTCCAGGCAATATAATACGAAGACTTTGAAGCATGTGGTGCGAGCTCCCCCCCCTTTTTGTTTTCCTTTACTGAATTTCGATTCCTCCCTCCCCCCCCCAGAGGAGAGGCGGAGTGTCAGCAGCTTAATACGCTGCTCTGCAGCCGATAGAAGAGTTAAAAAACATAATGGGAAGATGACAAGCAATATGTAAAGGCGATAAAATGGTGACTTTGTCAAAAGCAGTCAAATGGCGGATAGCTGCAGAAGTTAAAATAGAAAGATCATGGGGTTGCCGATGCTAATGAAGACGCACAAAAAGTACTCAGGCACAATTAAAAAACATGGCGATAGTATGGTTTCTATTCACAACACTTTAAAAAGGGGGCACACAACACTGAACACTCAAACACTGCACCAGAGATTAGAAACGAAGATAATACACCACAGCCTAACAGCCTAAAGCAGATTGGAGGGGGGGGGGGGGCGGGGAAGAACCCAGACATATGAGAAGAAAAAAGAAAAAAAGGGGTGGGGAAAACCAAAAGGGGGGCGAGTCAATGGACGGTGAAGACACAGAAAAAGGGGGGAGCAGAGTGGACGTGATAAAAGGTATGGGGAAGACAGTGCAGGGGCAAGTAAAAGGACTGGGGGGGAGGGGAGAGAATGGAGTCAAGGAGTGGATAGGTGGAAAAAAAACAGGATGGAAGGGGGGGCGGAGAGGGAGCCCGAGAAAAAGACAGAGGGAACGAGGGTAAGGTGAGGATCAAAGTTGAAAGGAGGGATAAGAGCTCCCCCTTCTGTCACTTTCATTTCTAAGCAAGCCCTGCATATATCACAAATTTGGACAAAATCGGTGATTATGAGTAGGCACCATCCTCATGAAGCTGCAGGCTACTTGGGCGTGGTGTACTCAACCAATGATCTCAGGTAAAATACAGGTGTATCAAAAAGAATCATCCAATTCAAAAAAATTACAACTATTGTGTTATTTGACACGTGTGTGAACAGCATA
Organism: Schistocerca gregaria; assembly: GCF_023897955.1. Classification (NCBI taxonomy): domain Eukaryota; kingdom Metazoa; phylum Arthropoda; class Insecta; order Orthoptera; family Acrididae; genus Schistocerca; species Schistocerca gregaria. The sequence goes on from NC_064920.1 coordinate 759,806,135, forward strand.
ATGTTGGAAAGAGCAACCTCTCGAGTTTTACCTGGTTCCCGTGAGGCAGCAGCAGTGTGCCCCCACTTCAGTTCTAGTAAAAATGGTGTCGGGACAACAGAAAGCGTTTTGTGTTCTTTGTTTTTCGCAGTGCAGGTCAGTTATAATAGTTCAGCATGACTTCTATGCTAGACACAGTGTGAATCCTCCTACAGCACAGAGCATTACACGATGGCATGAACAATTCTGAGAAACAGGTTGCTTGTGTAAAAGTAAATCGCCGGGCCATCCCCGAGTGTCTGTCACAGACATCGAACGCATCCGCCGTAGTTTCACAAGGAGTCTGGAGAAATCTGTTCACGGTACAGCTCGGACAGCTCAACGTGCTCCCGATGTCCAGCCGGCCACTGTGGTCGAGCAGTTCAGCAGTTCTAGGCGCTTCAGTCCGGTACCACAAGGCTGCTATGGTCGCAGATTCGAATCCTGCTTCAGGCATAGATGTGTGTGAAGTCCTTGGGTTAGTTGGGTTTAAGTAGTTCCAAGCCTAGGGGACTGATGACCTCAGATGTTAAATCCCTTAGTGCTTAGAGCCATTTGAACCCGATGTCCATCTGGCGTGTGTTGCGTTGACGTCTACTCATGAAACAAGACAAAATTCAGCGACTGCAATCTCTTTGTGAATGTGGCAAACTACAACGTGGTGAGGTCTGTAATTCCTTTCTTGGCAAGATGGAGGACGCCTTTTTTTTCCGCGATTAGTGTTTAGTGATGAGGCAATATCCCATTTAAATGGAAAGATGAACTGTCATAATGTGAGAATTTAGGGTATGGAACAACCACATGAAGTTGTACAACATGAGAGGGACTTTCCAAAATTTAATGTGTTTTGTGCAGTTCCATGTGAAAAGGTGTATGGTCCATTTTTCTGTTACAGGAAGAACAAATCTCGATATGCTTGAGAACTTTCTTGTCCCACAGTTGGAGACTGATTCGAACGACTTCATTTATCAACAGGATAGGGCACCGTACCTGGAAATACAGAAATTTTGAAATCAAAGGATTACTAAATGATGGCTCGGTCGCACAGGGTTAAATGATTCAGCCTTACATTACTGCCCTCCAAGGTCACCAGAACTGAATGTATATGATATTTCTTGTGGGGGGGGGGGGGTTATAAAAAATTCTGTTTACGTGCCTCCATTACCAACAACAATGAATAAACTGAGACTTCGCATAAACATCAGCTGTGGAAGCTGTAACTAGACAATTTGCATACTGCATTGACATAAGCTGTGCATCTCAAGGCAGGGGGGGGGGGGGTTCATATTGAACACCTATGAAAAGGTATTTAAAAAAGCTTTTTGATTTTCTCGTTCATCAAAAAACATAATCACTGTGTATGATTAATAGTCTCAAAAATGTAGATGTGCCAAACCGGATGATTCTTTTTGATGCACCCTGTATTTTAACCTATATTTTCTCCATACTTTAGTGAGGTGTAGCTATCCTTCCACCTTTAAAAACAATTACCATATGTTAGCTGCATTTAGTATAAAACGACGTATCACCAAAAATGAACTAAACAAAATAGCCAGCGGCCGCATTTTTCACTTCAAACCCTTCAAATTTTATTCTACAGCGTAATCAGAAATTAGATACCACAGTAACTACAGCCCATAAGTAAAAACAGACACTTCATCATCAAGATGTGATGTGATACTGTAAGATATGAAAGAAATCAATTTTATATACCAGTTGTTTTCCATAGTTTAAAGGAGAAGGAGAACCTCTACCGCAAAGCTGACTCCAGGAGTTGATATAGCCTTGCTTCATTTACATACAGTATCTGTTTACAGTTTGATAAGCTTTAATTTTTTACTTCAAGGAAAGCCGAAAACTCATTTTTCCCATGTACTGCTACTTCGTGGGAATCGCTCGTTACTTTCCTGTGTGGTGTTTTCTCTTACTATTGCTCATTACATGTTTCTGACTTTTACAGCATGTCAAACAACTGTTTACTTTTAGTTAAACCCAGCAGCTAAACTTCACAATTAATAACGTAAACAAAACCTATCGGTCCTCCCTTATGTTAGCTTTAAACACAGCTGTTTACACGGTTTCAATGTGGCAGACTTCGCGTATGCAGATTAAATTTCACGTATGGATTTCAGCTGAGTTTCCATTCTGTATACTTTCTATTCTGTGCACGGGGTGTTACTAATATCATTAACGCAAGAAATACTCATTTAATAAACTGGAAATAATTCCACTACATAAACACATGTTCAGTGAAATTGTTTTGTCGAATCACATAAACAGCAAATGTCTGGGAGGTGTAGTCTGTAAACTGAAAACCGAGCAGCACTCGTGCTGGAGGAAGCCACCTTTCCCACTAGAACATTACAGCTGCCGTACAGGATGACTAAGAAACTACACTACTGGCCATAAAATTGCTACACCAAGAAGAGATGCAGATGATAAACGGGTATTTATTGGACAAATATATTATACTAGAACTGACATGTGATTACATTTTCAGGCAATTTGGGTGCATAGGTCCTGAGAAATCAGTACCCAGAACAACCACCTCCGGCTGTAATAACGGCCTTCATTCGCCTGGGCATTGAGTCAAACAGAGGTTGGATGGCGTGTCCAGGTGCAGCTGCCCATGCAGCTTCAACACGAGACCACAGTTCATCAAGAGTAGTGACTGGCATATTGTGACAAGCCAGTTGCTCGGCCACCATTGACCAGACGTTTCCAGTTGGTGAGGGAGCTGGAGAATGTGCTGGCCAGGGCAGAAGTCGAACATTTACTGTATCCAGAAAGGACCGCACAGGACCTGAAACATGTGGTTGTGCATTATCCTGCTGAAATGTAGGGTTTCGCAGGGATCAGATGAAGGGTAGAGACACGGGTCGTAACACATCTGAAATATAATGTCTACTGTCCAAAGTACCGTCAATGTGAACAAGAGGCATCCATTACCATCACACCGGGTGATACGCCAGTATGGCGATGACGAATACACGCTTCCAATGTGCGTTAACGCTATGTCGCCAAACACGGATGCGAGCATCATGATGCTGTAAACAGAAACTGGATTCATCCGAAAAAATGACATTTTGCCACTCGTGCACCCAGCTTTGTCGCTGAGTACACCATCGTAGGTGCTCCTGTCTGTGATGCAGCGTCAAGGGTAACCGCAGCCATGGTCTCCGAGCTGACAATCCATGCTGCTGCAAACGTCGCCGAACTGTTCGTGCAGATGGTTGCTGTCTTTTGCAAACGTCCCCATCTGTTGACTCAGGGATCGAGACGTGGCTGCACGATCCGTTACAGCCATGCGGATAAGATGCCTGCCATCTCGACTGCTAGTGATACGAGGCCGTTGGGATGCAGCACGGCGTTCCGTACCATCCTGAACCCACCGATTCCATATTCTGCTAACAGTCATTGGATCTCGACCAACACGAGCAGCAATGTCGCGATACGATAAACTGCAATCGCGATAGGCTACAATGCGACCTTTATCAAAGTCGGAAACGTGATAGTACGCATTTCTCCTCCTTACACGAGGCATATGTATGAGAAATCGGTTGGCAACTTTCCTCATGTCAGCACGTTGTAGGTGTCGCCACCGGCGCCAACCTTGTGTGAATGCTCTGAAAAGCTAATCATTTGTATGTCACAGCATCTTCTTCCTGTTGGTTACATTTCGCGTCTGTAGCACGTCATCTTCGTAGTCTAGCAATTTTAATGACCAGTAGTGTATTACCAGTTATGGGCGATTACTTCTGAAATAATAAATAGTTGACTTACTTTTTTCCCATCTCTCTTGCTTTTATTTGACTGCTCCTTAGACAATGGGCACACCGAATGCGCCGTGCTTAGCACCTAGGTACCTCGCGACTCGCAAGGTACCAACGTCTTTGCTTCTTGGTGGCCAGACCGGAGCATGGATGTCAGTCGCCGTAGGCATATTGCTCACTCACATTGTCGAAATACCTTTTCCAGTGTTGCTTCTGGAAATGCTTGTGGCAGAAAATGTTTCTTTGAAATATGAATTGTTGCGGAAACTACCATCATGTTGGGTACATAATATTAATTGCGAGGTATGTGGAGTGGCGAATTCAAAATGTATTTTTTGTTATTTGCGAATGACTGTAAAATTGTTGATCTTTTTCAAGGCTATTAAAAAAAACTACAAAAACAAAATATTAATTATAGATCTAACTAATCTACCGAAGAGCGTTTTACGGTAACATTAAGATGAGTAAATATAAATTCAGTACTCTCGATTTATTTTTAAGAAGATGTACAGCATGAATGCGTATTACAAAACGAATGAGTAAGAACAAACATTCTAAAACATAACTTAAATTTACAAGCAATCGAAGACAGCATAAGGAAAAGGAAAACTGACACGATCGTAAGGGAAACTGATATGGCAGTGTATTTATTTGGGGAATGGTATGAGACGGTGAAGCAACACAAAGTAATTTGAAGTAGCGTCATCCGAAGTGATTAAACCAAGTGATTGTTCTTCTTCCGGTGTTGGCTGAAATTGTGTTGTGTCGTTTGATACATGAGTGTCTGAAGACAGCTGGTAAATGTCACCTTGAACAGACTGAAGTTCGACATCAATCAAATTTTGAATTTTGTTTCACAGTATAAGTTTTTGCAAAGGTGGAATTTCAGCCATTTATGATACCAAACTTGGAAAGAATACAAGATCATCATTTTTGCCTCCGTCGATATCTTGCTCTAGTATTTCCATTTTGTTTTTCTCTCATGTCCAACAGTTGATCGATTCTGATTGTAGACACAGTGGAACGTATTTTGTTCCTCTGTGGTTCAGGTGTGTTGACTATTTGAGGAGCACCTGGCAACTCCGGTGGTTTAACGCATTTTACGAGGCATGTTTCTAAGTACCATTCTGAAATTAAAAAAAAAAAGACGTGCTAATATATCTCAATAATTTTATTTTTACATGAAAGCCAGTAGCTAAATCTACGCACTGACACCGTTACAGTCTGATTCTTCCTTGTTTACGTTGTGTACTGAGTGTTTAAGATGCCTCCGATAATCGCGATTCCCGCCGACTGGAAAGTACGAGCTGTTATAAGATTTCTTAGTGCTAAAGGCCAAAAGCGATCGATATTCATCGAGGGATCTATGCAGTTTACGGAGAAAACATTATGAGTGATGGAATGGTAAGAAAGTGGGTGAGAGCATTTAAAGGTGGCCGCTCAAATGTGCATGATGAACAACGGAATGGGCGTCCTTCGGTCGTTAATGAAAGTTTGGTACACGAAGTCGACAATACGGTAAGAGAAAACAGACGCTTTACGATTTCCACCTTGCAGGATGAGTTTATTAATGTTTCTCGTAGTGTTTTGCATGGCATTGTGACCGAGCACTTGAATTACCGAAAATTGTGCTCATGTTGGGTACCGAAAATGTTGACGGATGTGCACAAAACCAAACGTTTGGACAGTGCATTGGCTTTCCTTGAGCGGTGCCACAACGACAGTGATGATTTCTTAAGCCAAATTGTTATGGACAATGAAACATGGGTGGCATATGTCACACCAGACTCAAAGCAACAGTCCATGGAATGGCGGCATCCAGATTCACCCAGAAAAGTGAAGTTTAAGCAAACAATTTCTGCCGGGAGAATCATGTGCACAGTTTCTTGGGACAGAAAAGGAGTATTCCTTGTGGAATTTCTGCCTCGTAATGAAGCAATCAATGCAGCAGCTTACTGTAAGACATTGCACAATCTGCGCCCAAAGAAAGCAGGTGTTGACAGATGTTAAAATTACCGAACTATCAGTTTAATAAGCCACAGCTGCAAAATACTAACACGTATTCTTTACAGACGAATGGAAAAACTAGTAGAAGCCGACCTCGGGGAAGATCAGTTTGGATTCCGTATAAATACTGGAACGTGTGAGGCAATACTGACCTTACGACTTATCTTAGAAGAAAGAATAAGGAAAGGCAAACTTACGTTTCTAGCATTTGTAGACTTAGAGAAAGCTTTTGACAATGTTGACTGGAATACTCTCTTTCAAATTCTAAAGTTGGCAGGTGTAAAATACAGGGAGCGAAAGGCTATTTATAATTTGTACAGAAACCAGATGGTAGTTATAAGAGACGAGGGACATGAAAGGGAAGCAGTGGTTGGGAAGGGAGTGAGACAGGGTTGTAGCCTCTCCCCGATGTTATTCAATCTGTATATTGAGCAAGCACTAAAGGAAACAAAAGAAAAATTTGGAGTAGATGTTAAAGTCCATGGAGAAAAAATAGAAACTTTGAGGTTCGCCGATGACATTGTAATTCTGTCAGAGACAGCAAAGGACTTGTAAGGGCAGTTGAACGGAATGGACAATGTCTTGAAAGGAGGATATAAGATGAACATCAACAAAAGCAAAACGAGGATAATGGAATGTAGTCGGATTAAGTCGAGTGATGCTGAGGGAATTAGATTAGGAAATGAGACACTTAAAGTAGTAAAGGAGTTTTGCTATTTGGGGAGCAAAATAACTGATGATGGCCGAAGTAGAGAGGATATAAAATGTAGACTGGCAATGGCAAGGAAAGCGTTTCTGAAGAAGAGAAATTTGTTAACATAGAGTATACATTTAAGTGTCAGGAAGTCATTTCTGAAAGTATTTGTATGGAGTGTAGGCATGTATGGAAGTGAAACATGGACGATAACTAGTTTGGACAAGAAGAGAATAGAAGCTTTCGAAATGTGGTGCTACAGAAGAATGCTGAAGATTAGATGGGTAGATCACATAACTAATGACGAGGTATTGAATAGAATTGGGGAGAAATGGAGCTTGTGGCACAACTTGACTATAAGAAGGGATCGGTTGGTAGAACACGTTCTGAGGCATCAAGGGATCACCAATTTAGTATTGGAGGGCAGCGTGGAGGGTAAAAATCGTGGAGGGAGACCAAGAGATGAATACACTATGCAGATTCAGAAGGATGTGGTTTGCAGTAAGTACTGGGAGATGAAGAAGCTTGCACAGGATAGGGTAGCATGGAGAGCTGCATCAAACCAGTCTCAGGACTGAAGACCACAACAACAACAATTAATCGGAAAGATGATTATCCTCTATTGGACTACTTGATGAAATCCTTTCCTGGGAGAAATTCCGATGACAGAAAAAGAGCGTACAATTACTTTCTTTCGAGAGCTTGCGTTGAGTGTGCATTCAATATAAGGGTATCAAAGTGGAGACTATTGCGAAAAGTTACTGAAACTGATGTAAGTAACTACAAAAGCGGTATGCATTTTCCATAATTTTGTGATGGAGCATGACAAACTCTCCACAAATGACGAAGACATTCACGTATATTTTTGTCCTACATTCAGCCGACAAGGTCCTCAGCACAAATGTATGAACACTGCAGTGAACCAGCAGAATAATGGTCCTATCAGAGGACAAAAATGCGAATACGTTCTTACTTATTTAAAAGACCCTTCCTTAACACCTTTAAAAATTTTCCCAAAAATTTTGGCATGCCAACATGCAACTCATCTCTAACTATAGCTAAATCACACCCGTTAGTCCATCACTGTAAGTCTCTCATACCCATCCACTCCCACTCATTATCTCTTTGTCTCTCTCTGTCTTTGTCGCCTGTGTCACAGTCACAGTCACCTTCTTTCTGTCCTTCTAGTATGGTCTCCTTTCACTGTCACTGTCTCCCTGTTGCTCCCTCTTTCTGCTAATATCTCATTCCTTCCTACTGCTTCTGTCTCTTCTCACTGTCAGTACGTCTCTCTTCCTTGTTGTCATTGCCATATATTCAGTCTCTCATGATCATTGGCTCTCTCCCACTTCCACTTTCTCTTTCTCTTTATTCCTCCTCCCCACCCCACCCCTCTGGCACTGTCTTCTTCACTCTTTCCCTAGGTCTCTTCTGTCACCGTAAACTATGTTCCACTGCCACTGTGTCCCTCTCTTTCTCTCACACTGCCATTGTCTCCCCCGCTCTTTCTACGAGGGTTGAAATTTTAATAGTGGCAACTATTTACAGTATTTACAGCTCGTACAAAATATATTTGTGTTTCAAAGTTTTTCTGAGCCTCAAAGTAGTCACCAGCATTGTGTATAACCTGTTGCCAGCGATGTGGAAGTTGTAGGATACTCTTTGTAGTGACAATTGTGTTGACAGTTCGAGCGGCGCGGTCTATTGCCCGACGAATTTGTAGCATTTCTGAAGCGAATGCCGTGAAGTGTTTCCTTCAGTTTAGAAATCGAATTGAACCCGCGAGGGCTTAACACTAAGGGGAGTGCAGTCTGTGGTATGGCGCTTAGCAGCCCCATCAGTCAAACAAATCAGTAACAGCTTGCACTGTACGTGCTTGAGCATTGTCCTGCAAAATGATGGTCAGGTCTTGCAGAAAGTGTCATCCCTTCTGTCTCTATGCTGCTCATTTCGAACACAACCTACGTACGACCAGCTTAGAGACAGAAGTAATGACACTTTCTGCAGGACCTGACCATCATTTTGCAGGACAGTGCTCAAGCATGTACAGTGCAAGCTGTCACTTATTTGTTTGACTGATGGGGCTGCTAAGCGCTATACCACAGACTGCACTCCCCTTAGTGTTAAGCCCTCGCGAGTTCAATTCGATTTCTAAACTGAAGGAAACACTTCACGGCATTCGCTTCTGAACTGCTGCAAATTTGTCGGACAATAGACCGCGCCGCTTGAACTGTTAACACAACTGGCACTGCTAAGAGTATCTTACAACTTCCACATCACTGGCAACAGGTTATACACAATGCTGGTGACTACTTTGAGGCTCAGAAAAGCTTTGAAATACATATCTATTCTGTACGAGCGTTAAATAAATAGTTGCCACTATTAAAGTTCCAACCCTCGTATAACACAATCACTGTCTACTATCTTCTTCTTTTTCTTCCAATGGCATTATATCCTGGGGTGGAACTTGGCCTTTTCCATTTTTTGAGGCTTCTGAACAAGAATGTTTTTACAGGAAGGGGTTGTTAGCCGCTTGCCAACCTCCTCAATGGAGGACCAAGATTTGTATGAGGTTATTCCTTTAGGGAAGCTGGCTTCACTACTCCTATAGAGCCTTCCCTGCTTTATGTTGTGGGACACAGTTTGTCTGGCTCCTTTGTCAAGAGCACTCAGGCTTGGGTGATACATACACACATACATACATACATTACATACATACCCCTGTCAGTAGCTACGCTACGGCCGACACAGCTCTTCTACATCTACATATACGTGGATACTGTACAAATCACATTTAAGTGCCTGGCAGAGGGTTCATCGAATCATCTTCACAATCCTCTATTATTCCAATCTCATATAACGCGCTGAGAGAACGAACGTCTATATCTTTCCGTACGAGCTCTGATTTCCCTTATTTTACCCCGGTTATCGTTTCTCCCTATGTAGGTCGGTGTCAACAAAATATTTTCGCATTCGGAGGAGGAAGCTAGTGATCGGAATTTTGTGAGAAAATTCTGTTGCAACGAAAAACGCCTGTCTTTTAATGATGTCCAGCCCAAATCCTGTATAATTTCAGTGACACTCTCTCCCATATTTCGCGATAATACAAAAAGTGCTGCCCTTCTTTGAAATTTTTGATGTATTCCGTCAGTCCAATCTGGTAAGGATCCCACACCGTGCAGTAGTACTGTAAAAGAAGACGGACAAGCGTAGTGTAGGCAGTCTCCTTAGTAGATACGTTACATTTTCAAAGTGTCCTGACTCCTGACTTCATCGGAGCACGCAAACCCTCCCGCTCGGCACTGAAGGTGCCTTCGATAAGGCAGTGTCCACTAGGGGAACTACTATCTTCTTGTATTTATTACTTTTCCGTCTCTTTCCCACTGCCACTGTCTTGTTCTCTCTCAGCAGAGAAAGCGCGAATATGTACGCATGTCAACCTTTTTAGGAAAATTTTTAAAAGTGCTGATGAATGTGGGTTGTGGCTGTTGGTACCTCACTATTCAGTCATAGTCTTTTAAATAAATAGCAGCATATTCACATTTTTTTCTCGGATAGGAGCATATTTTCTTTGGTTCCCTTCTTTTAACTGTTGCAGTAAGGCATGTAACTCATACGAAAAAATAATATTGGTCAGTAAAATTTAGATAATTTACTTAGATGAAATAACGCAAAACTAATTTTACACCTCAGACCGGACGTTACGCATAAATAATTAAAAAAAAAAGTTTGGCTTGTACTTCAGTACTACAATACGTGTTTTCCAGATGATAGGGAGACACTTTACAGCATATTTCTCCGTGCTAAGACATTTTATAAACTACTTTCTTGCCTCGCACAGATCTTTACGTGCATGTTTTAAGTGTACACGTAGTGTAAATTTGAACCTCTGTATCTCGGATACGATTGAAAATATAAAAAATATCAGAGTTTGCGAGGTCAGCATCTCAGGGATACATTGTAAAAATTACAGCCATTTGCTGTGCACATACGTCGTAGAATCCTCGGCTGGATTTTGGTAGCAAAAAACAAGTTTTTGGGTTGTTTCTCGATAACGGGGAGATGGCTTTTGTAGACAGATGCCTAGACAATGTGCTTTAAAATCTGAGCAATTTGCTGCAGTTATTGATTTTTTGATTTCGCCTTTTACCGGATTTTGGGTGTAGAAGTTATGTTACTTTGAATCTCTATATCTTGGAAACGGATGAAGAGATTAAGAAAATTTTCAAGGTTGTTGGAGAGCTTGATCTTAGGAATATATTGTAAAAATTTCAGACAGTTGCTGTGCACATACGTCTTGGAATCCTCAGCTGGCTTTTGGCAGACTGGCGAAGGCGAAAATATAGTAAAAAAACCTTTTTTTGTTGGGTTTTCCGAGGAACCGCCCACGAATTAATGGTGCCTCGATAAGTCCCATCAAGTCCACCGTAGACCACATCAAATGCAAACAGAACCAACCACTTGCCAAAGCAGGAGGAAATGTGTAATATTCATACTTTGACGCTATAAAAAAAATTGTTCAAATGGCTCTGAGCGCTATGGGACTTAACATCTGAGGTCATCAGTCGCCTAGAACCTAGAACTACTTAAACCTAACTAACCTAACGATATCACAAACATCCATGTCCGAGGCAGAATTCGAACCTGCGACCGTAGCGGTTACGCGGTTCCAGACCGAAGCACCTAGAACCGCTCGGCCATACTAACCGGCTTGAGGCTATACTTTAGGATAGTGACACTAAGACTATCCTCCTCTTGGGTATACAAATGGTCCCTACCACAACGAGTATCCAGAACACTTGACTTTGCCTTTTTATCACCAATAGAACCCGGGGTATGAGTACAGGAAAATCCCGTTTCTATGTTCCGCGTTTTGGAACGCATTAGGACGCATGCTGTCGCATACATACCGATGCGATGAATATCTTGGTTGATTACTTCTTCGGAAGTAGTTCAGTGCCCTGCAAATGAAGTGTCCCCCTCAAAACATCATTGAACGTAATGATCATTAGATGGAATTTGTTGAACATCGAATTTATTACAAGATTAAAAATACTATAAATCACTATGATTATCATTATGTAATCATAATTGTTGATTAATCTGTAGTTGCTTTCTTGAATAAAAATAAAACAAAACTTTACCAGAGCTGCCAGTTTCCATTGCAATGCTTTCCCACAATTCCATTAGAACCATTGTGTATTTGTGACAATCATGCTCTTGATTCCACAAACATTCCCGTTTGAAAACTGCCGATATTAATGCTTTTTCATCCGTGGTAGAGAAGAAACAAATAAAACTACGCAGTCACCAGCGTTTATCAGGTAGTCTGATCTTCGAAGCCACAAGGCGACACGCCAGGAAAGACCAACACGACCGGTAATCTGTAAGTACTTTAGCCACCTAGCGCTCAGTGCGGCTGGTCTCATACGTGCAATGAGGCGAAGCAAGACACCGGATAGCTACATGCATATATACAGATGGTATTGCGTACACAAGGTACAAAATGGTAGTGCATTGGCCGAGCTGTCATTTGTGCTGAGGTGATTTATGTGAAAAAGTTTCCGATGTGATTATGGCCGCACGATGGGAATTAACAGACTTTGAACGCAGAATGGTAGTTGGAGCTAGATGCATGGGACGTACTATTTCGAAAAGCATTAAGGAAATCAATATTCTGAGACCCACTGTGTGAAGAACCTGCCGAGAATACCACATTTCAGGCACTACCTCTCACCACAGACAACGCAGTGGCTGACGCCCTTCACTTAACGACCAAGGGCAGCGGCCTATGTGTAGAAAATGGTTCAAATGGCACTGCGTACTATTGGACTTAATATCTGAGCTCATCAGTCCAATATAACTTAGAACTACTAAAACCTAACTGACCTAAGGACATCGCACACATCCATGCCCGAGGCAGGATTCGAACGTGCGACCGTAGCACTCGCGCTTCCAGACTGAAGCGCCTAGAACCGCTCGGCCACAGAGGCCTGCTTTGCATAGAGTTGTCAGTGTTAACATACAAACAAAACTGCGTGAAATGACCGCACAAATCAATTTGGGACGTACGACGAAGGTATCCGTTAGGACTATGCGACAAAATTTGGCGTTAACAGGCTATGGCAGCATATGATCGACGCAAGTGCCTTCGCTAAAAGCACGACATCACCTGCAGCGCCTCTCCTGGGCTCGTGACCATATCGGTTGTATCCCAGACGACTGGAAAGCACTGGCCTCGTCAGATGAGTTCCGATTTCAGTTGGCAAGAGCTGATGGTAGGGTTCGAGTGTGGCGCAGACACCACGAAGCCAGGGACTCAAGCAGTTAACAAGTCACTGTGCAAGCTGGTGGTAGCTCCATGATGATGTGGGCTATTTTTACATGGAATGGACTTGGTCCTCTGGTCCAACTTAATCGGTCATTGACTGGAATTGATTATGTTCGTTACTTGCAGATCATTTGTAGCTATTCATGGACTCCGTGTTCCCAAAAAACTATGGAATTATTATGGATGACAATGCCCCATGTTACTGGGCCACAACTGTTCGCGATTGGTTTGAATAATATACTGGACATAGAAAGGTGGCTACACTGAGTCACAGCGCCAAAGATTACTATTCCGCTGTCTCCACTGGGCGCAGTAGTAGTTCAGAGGATGTCGAGAGCAGTCGTTGTTCTGTTGGGCGAGAGAGTAGACGATCTGAGTGTTGACTGAAATGTTGTACTGTTCGGTTGGTGTAATGTATAGATGGAAGAAGACGCAGTTGTCAGAATATGTTTGATAAAGGAGATGGACTTTTAATTTATGATGCTGGTGTAATGGAATATTTTCGTCAATATATAATGAGGTAAAAAGGTGTTACAATTTTCTTTAATAACAATCCCTCTTGCTCACAGGTACAGTCAACAAAGCATCTGGCTCGTGTTCATTTATTAGACTTGTAATTCTGGTTTCTATGTGCAATTATAGTTTTTCCGGTTTTTCAATCTACGGCTTTGATCGGTGATTGTAAGTTGTTGTTGTTGTGGTCTTCAGTCCTGAGACTGGTTTGATGCAGCTCTCCATGCTACTCTATCCTGTGCAAGCTTCTTCATCTCCCAGTACTTACTGAAACCTACATCCTTCTTAATATACTTTGTGTAGTCATCTCTTGGTCTCCCTCTACGATTTTTACCCTCCACGCTGCCCTCCAATGCTAAATTTGTGATCCCTTCATGCCTCAGAACATGTCCTACCAACCGGTCCCTTCTTCTTGTCAAGTTGTGCCACAAACTCCTCTTCTCCCCAATTCTATTCAAAACCTCCTCATTAGTTATGTGATCTACCCATCTAATCTTCAGCATTCTTCTGTAGCACCACATTTCAAAAGCTTCTATTCTCTTCAGTTAATTGTAAATGGTGTTTCAAATATTTTGTCGTATTGAGAAAGAACCGAGCCAGAGACATGTATGTTGAGTCACACTACGACACGCAGAACAGTTACGCTTGTGCTTTGTTGTTTCGTAGCTTTTATAGTTGCAGGGGACTTAATTAATCAATTGATTTAATGGAAATTCCTTGTCATTCTTTATTTTTATTTTTATGCAGTCAGATTGCGTGCTAATACTAGTTTGGGCCAACCGGTTACGAGACCGCGTAACCGGCCACACAGCTAGTAAAATTAATGCATTTATTCATTAATATTAGTCTTTTCTTATTAATTAAGGCCCCTTGCAACATTTCGAACGAATGATTTGAACACGCTTCACCTACACCTGCGACACTTTCGCAATTATGGACGGTTATAGAGGCAGCATGGCTCAATATTTCTGCAGGGGACTTCCAACAACTTCTTGAGACCATGCCACGTCGAGTTGCTGCACTGCGCTGGGCAAGATATTAGTTGTTATCCCACGACCTTTGTCACCTCAGTGTAAATACGCAGCTGTTTGTTTAGCAAGGTGAGAATCGCCTGGAGAGTCGCAATGTACTTAGGCGCCAAGCGAGGCGCATCCGGTAAGACTGCAGTACCTCCGATCTGCATTCTGCATGTACTGTTACCGCATCGAAAGGCAAATAACTCCCCAGAGCCAGGTCTGCGGAGTGCATCGGCAGTGATTCATAAAGGCGCACTGTGGAGGCTTGGCATAACTTTGTAAAACGCCCTGCAGTTGTTTATTGTGACGTGGTGGCACAAATAGAATGAGAGATCACCTGCTCGTTCGTCAGTTCGCAAACCTATGAAAGAGGCAAGTGCATGAACATAAACCGGTCACCTAACTTTCCTGGGCACTTCTATTCTCCCTCCCTCCCCCCTCCCCCCTCTCCTTCCTCATATAACACAATTTATTTCTTAATATGGCTCTACTGTATGTAGACGTGGTGCACACTTTTAATATTAGTTTTTAACCCACTTGACTTAAAGATGAACATTAACCGTATGCCATTAAAACAATATATTCCATGTGATTCTTGAGTTTCTCCCTGCGTATTTGATAATCAAAATATCCACGGGTGTACTGCCGGTCTATAGTGTCCAACGGGCACAATATTTCGGCGATCAAACATGTCGCCATCATCAGGTGAACTGACGGACTGAGCTCCTGTGAACGTGCCGACACGGAGATCCGTACGCTACGGCTGCTCAGGGGGAACTGGGTTCGGTCGCGGCTCGCTCCCTCCGCCGTCCGCGCCCCGCGCCACGGTCGCGCGGTGGAACAAATTGCGACGGCGTCTGAGATGACGTCGGTTTGATGGCTCTGTCCGCCGTGGTCGTCACAACTATACGTTTGCTCGATTTACTCTTGATTAACCCAATCGCTGGTTCCCAAGCCTTGCTAAGATTATAGCCACAGTCACGGTTTATGAGGTCGTCATTGGTGCGAATTTCGATGGCCTCTCTAACAACGCTGTCCCAGTATCTCGACGTCTGTACCAGAATCCTCGTGCGGTCATACTCCATAGCGTGATTTTCCGACAAACAATGTTCAGCGACCGCCGACTTGCTCGGATACATCAGTCGAGTGTGCCTCTGGTGTTCACGGCATCGATCCTCGACGGTACGCATCGTCTGACCAATATACGACTTGCCACATTGACACTGAATCTGGTACGCGCCGGCCTTCCTCAAACCGAAATCATCTTTGGCGCTCCCCACCAGTGCACGAGTTTTATTCGGAGGACAAAACACAGTTCCGACACGGTGTTTCTTCAAAATGCGGGCGATTTTCCCCGAGAGTGCGCCTGTGTATGTAAATGCAGTGCCTACCCTGGTGATATTTTGATTAATATTTTCCATAATCTACGATTTGTCCGTCCCATGTAATGCAAAAACTACTATTCATAAAGAAAAATGCAGATGACCTTTCTAATAAGAAGTTGAATGAAGTTTAATTTTGTACTGGGAAACATTTCGCACAGAAGGCACAGTTTTCGAGTTATTCAAGAGAAACATAAAAACCCGCACCCCAACTGTCACACCCCATTGAGTAGAATTTGTATGTTGTTTGTAGCTCTCCCTCCTACCACTGAACAAAAATTTTCTTCTACACGAATTTTTTTCCCTAGTTATCTTTCGTTGAGTGGACTATGAATCGTGTGTTGTTGAATGCTGATGTACATTATTAAGCATTGCTTAAGCCTAAATTATAAAAAAATATACATTTGTAAGTTATAACAATAACCACCCTTAAAGACTTAGTATTAAGAAACAGAACATCTTACTGTGTTTATCAATACTCAATGTAACTCATGAAGAAGACGGCTGGTATCAATTTCTTGTCAACCTCCTTGAGCCAGCTGTTTAAACCTAAAATACATATGGATGCAAGTACCTGTTAAATTGTGGCATCCAGAATTATAAGCACACATGTTTCTTTTGTAATAAGATATGTATGTTTCAGTTTTTGAAATGATAGTGCATTTTGTAGCTCAGAGGTGAAAACTAACATCTTGGAATCCAGTTCTGTTTAGCGCCGGTTGGAGTGGCCGAGCGGTTCTAGGCGTTACGATCTGGAACCGCGCGACCGCTACGGTCGCAGGTTCGAATCCTGCCTCGGGCATGGATGTGTGTGCTGTCCTTAGATTAGTTAGGTTTAAGTAGTTCCAAGTTCTAGGGGACTGATGACCTCAGAAGCTGAGTTCCATAGTGCTCAGAGCCATTTAAGTTCTGTGTTGCAAGTAGTGTCGTTGGCCACTGCCATTCTTGCAACTTACGCTTTCTAACGATGACGCTCCCTTTCGACCTTAAGTTCCGGTTTCTCTACTTCTTTTTAGAAGCTAAAGTTTTAAATTGCAATTTCTCACAAAAACTGCACCTATGTTTACATGGTGGTCGAAATGAGAGACTGAAGCCACGTTTAAAATTTTTGCGATAGATGTGTTCCCACACACATTCCCTACTTTCAGACAAATATTATTACCTGTACAAATCGTATACTTTGGTCACACCAATCTCAGCAGAATCTGTGGTCTGGGGTAGCATCTTTGTCTAGCAATGAAAACATCGTTGGTGAGCCATTGCTCAAACTTTGAATAGAAATCATTAGCAATGGCGCCGACGACTTCTGGCAAAGGAAGTCACCCACATTCTGCCAACAGCCTTGTCAAAGAGGTGGAGGAGTGGACAGAGGTTCAGAACACTCTCTTGTACTTGCGGGAGGAAACTGCCCCTAAGAGCGGAAGAATCACCAGTTGTCAACGGGAAGAGGGTGCAGAAGGCATTTGAAACTACTGTATTAAAGACACATTAGATGTATGCATACAACATGTGGCATATAATTGAAAAAGTATCTTGATAAGTTCTCCAATAGTAAATGATTCCAGATTAGTTCTCAATTCAGACCTTTGAGAGGGGACTTCCAAGGTGGAGGTGATCATGAGAATGATGGAATAACCAACGCAAGGGAGACACACTACGAGTCAGTATGTGGAATTTCAGAAATTTGCACGTGCTAGGGAAGCTAGAAAATCGGAAAAGGGAGATGCTAAGGCTCAATCTAGATATTTTAGGAGTCAATGAAGTGAAAGAAGATAAGGATTTCTCGTCAGAAGAATATAAGATCAGCAGCAGCAGGAAATGTTATAACGAGAGTAAGATTCATAATGAATAAGAAAGTAGGGAACAGACTGAAGTGCTGTGAACAGTTCAGTGACAGGATTGTTCTTATCAGATTCAACAGAAAACCAAGGCCAACAACAATAGTTCAGGTACACATGCCGACTTCCCAAGAAGAGGATGAATACATAGAGAAAGTATATGAGGATATTGAACAGGTAATCCAATATGTAGAGGGAGATGATATTGTGATAATAATGGGAATTGGAATACGATTGTTTGGAAAGAAGAGGAAGAAAGTTTTATGGGGGAATAGGGCTTGGTAGTATGAATGAAACAGGTGAAAGACTAATTGTTTTCTGCTATAAATTTCAGCTAATAATAGCGAATGTTCTGTTCAAGTATCATGAGAAGAGGAGGTGCATTTGGAAGAGGGCCAGACACACTGGAAGATTCCAGACGGATTATGTCATTATCTGACAGAGATTCCAAAATCAGATATTGGTTTGCAAAGCATACCCAGGGGCACATTCCAAAATCAGATATTGGTTTGCAAAGCATACCCAGGGGCAGATATAGACTCAGACCAGAATTTAGTAACTGTGAAGACTAATCTGAGGCTTAAGATAATCGCCTGGAAGAAACAATGTGGAAGGAAGTGGGACATTATAGTACAGAGGAATGGTGAGACAAATTTGAAGTTCGGTAAGATGTGGATACTACGATAAGCAGTGCCATAGTGTCAGTTTAGTTCAAGAGAAATGAACAACTCTAAAAAGAGCAACTACAGATGTCAGACAGACAAACATAGGTACAAGGAACATAACTGCTAAGAAACCTTGGGTGATAGGAGAAATACATAACTGATCGACGAAAGAAGGAAGAAAAAAAATGTCAGGGAAAGACAGGAATCATACCAAAATACAAATCACTTAGGACTGAAAGAAACAGAAATTTAGGGAAGCCAGAATGAAATAACTGCAGGAAAAGTGTGAAGAAATATAAAAAGAAACGACTGTCAGAAGGAGTGATGCAACATATAGGACAGTCAAAACAAAACAAACGTTAGCGATTCTGAACCTGTACTGTTTGCAGATGACACTAGTTTATTGATTGAAGGAAATAAAGAAGAAAATCTCACTGCATCTGCAAAAGATACACTCCTGGAAATTGAAATAAGAACATCGTGAATTCATTGTCCCAGGAAGGGGAAACTTTATTGACACATTCCGGGGGTCAGGTACATCACATGATCACACTGACAGAACCACAGGCACATAGACACAGGCAACAGAGCATGCACAATGTCGGCACTAGTACAGTGTATATCCAACTTTCGCAGCAATGCAGGCTGCTATTCTCCCATGGAGACGATCGTAGAGATGCTGGATGTAGTCCTGTGGAACGGCTTGCCATGCCATTTCCTCCTGGCGCCTCAGTTGGACCAGCGTTCGTGCTGGACGTGCAGACCGCGGGAGATGACGCTTCATCCAGTCCCAAACATGCTCAATGGGGGACAGATCCGGAGATCTTGCTGGCCAGGGTAGTCGACTTACACCTTCTAGAGCACGTTGGGTGGCACGGGATACATGCGGACGTGCATTGTCCTGTTGGAACAGCAAGTTCCCTTGCCGGTCTAGGAATGGTAGAACGATGGGTTCGATGACGGTTTGGATGTACCGTGCACTATTCAGTGTCCCCTCGACGATCACCAGAGGTGTACGGCCAGTGTAGGAGATCGCTCCCCACACCATGATGCTGGGTGTTGGCCCTGTGTGCCTCGGTCGTATGCAGTCCTGATTGTGGCGCTCACCTGCACGGCGCCAAACACGCATACGACCATCATTGGCACCAAGGCAGAAGCGACTCTCATCGCTGAAAACGACACGTCTCCATTCGTCCCTCCATTCACGCCTGTCGCGACACCACTGGAGGCGGGCTGCACGATGTTGGGGCGTGAGCGGAAGACGGCCTAAAGGTGTGCGGGACCGTGGCCCGGCTTTATGGAGACGGTTGCGAATGGTCCTCGCCGATACCCCAGGAGCAACAGTGTCCCTAATTTGCTGGGAAGTGGCGGTGCGTTTCCCTACGGCACTGCGTAGGATCCTACGGTCTTGGCGTGCATCCGTGCGTCGCTGCGGTCCGGTCCCAGGTCGATGGGCACGTGTACCTTCCGCCGACCACTGGCGACAACATCGATGTACTGTGGAGACCTCACGCTCCACATGTCGAGCAATTCGGCGGTACGTCCACCCGGCCTCCCACATGCCCATTATACTCCCTCGCTCAAAGTCCGTCAACTGCACATACGGTTCACGTCCACGCTGTTGCGGCATGCTACCAGTGTTAAAGACTGCGATGGAGCTCCGTATGCCACGGCAACTGGCTGACACTGACGGCGGCGGTGCACAAATGCTGCGCAGCTAGCGCCATTCGACGGCCAACACCGCGGTTCCTGGTGTGTCCGCTGTGCCGTGCGTGTGATCATTGCTTGTACAGCCCTCTCGCAGTGTCCGAAGCAAATATGGTGGGTCTGACACACCGGTGTCAATGTGTTCTTTTTTCTATTTCCAGGAGTGTATTATGAAAGAAGTGTCTGAATGGTTTACGAAAAACAGGCTAATAGTTAATCCACAAAAAACGGTACTCATGAATTTCCACACACATCAAAATAAAAATGCAGTACACCTGTAATATGAATAATTAACCAAATAATTAGTGCTGCCAACGAAACTAAATTTCTTGGGTTTCAGTCCAGGAAAATGCTATATGGAGCAGTCATATCACATTCCTAAATTCAAAACTAGCAGAAATGAGCTATGTAGTAAGAATTCTTTGCAACAATACTAGTGCAGAAATGGTCAGGGCTGTATATTTTGCTCGTGTACATTCAATACTGAAGGACGGTATCATTTTCTTTGGAAATGTAAACCAGGCCATAACAGTTTTCAGGAAACGAAATTCAATTACAAGAATAATGAAACAAGTGAGCAGCAGAAAACCATGCAAACCTTTCTTTAAAGATCTAAATATCTTACCCCTTCCCTGCAGTTATATACTGGAAGTTGTGATGCGTGTCAAAAAAAGTATGTGGAGAAAAGAAAACATTTTTCCTCAAAACGAAAGTGTACATGATTATAGTATTAGGTCAGACATTGACATACATGTTAATCACTGTTACACTACACTATGCCAAAAATGTGTATATCACACTGGAACAAAATTATACAACACATTACCAAGACATATAAAATCTCTTCATGAACAACAGAACTTTAAAAAGTCTGTGACAGCCTACCTTCTGAAAACTTTTACTAAGCAATTTCACAGTATCGAATGCTGAAAAAATGTAATTTGTATCTTCATTTCTAGAAATTAGTTAAAAATATACCATATTTAAAAGCTGTAATTATTAACTGTATATATCCAATTTGCTATAAAATTTTTAATAATGTATGTTTGATGTTTGAAAAACCAATAGATAAAAAGATTTTCTGTCCAATATCCTGTGTATGATATATGTATTGAAAAAGAGATTTATATGGACAAATAAATAAATATACTAAAAGCAACTGTGGCAACATTAAGAGTTCAGTCTGAATCCCACTCTTAAATGCAGAAGAGAGAGTGGACAGATGGAAAGAGTACACGGGAAGTGTGTGTGAGGGGGAGAAACTGATGACGTGAAAGAAGAAGAAACTGGGGTTGATATGGAAGTTACAGGGGATCCTGTATTACAATCAGAATTTAAAAGAGCTATAGAAGACTTGAGTTCAATTAAGGCTTTAGAGACAGATAAAATTTTATTGGAATTTCAAAAATCGCTGGGGAAGGTGGCAACCAGACCACTGCTCAGGTTGGTGTGTAGGATCTATGAGACAGGCGACATAAAATCAGACTTCCGAAAAATATCATCCACACAATTCTAAAGATAACAGGAACAGATAAATATAATAACTATAGTACAATCAGCTTAACAACTGATGCATCCTAGCTGCTTACAAGAATAATGTACAGGTGTATGGAAGAGAAAATTGGGGATGTGTTAGAAGGCGATCAGCTTGATTTCAGGAAATATAATGACACCAGATAGCCAGGATTTATCTTGCCCCTTATAATGGGAGCAAGACTCAAGAAAAAACAAACATTCATAGGATTTTTCATTCTGGAAAGAAGCTTTTGACAATGTACAATTGTTCAAAATGTTGGAAATTTTGAGAAAACTAGAAGTAAACCACAGGCAACAAACGGTAACATACGACATCCATAAGGAGCTGGAGAGAAAAATAAAATTGGAAGAGCAAGAATCAAAAAGGTTTTAAGACAGGGATGCAGTCTGCGCACCCTACTGTTTAATATAGACATAGAAGAAACAATGACAAAAATAAAAGAGAGTTTCAAGAATGGTATTAAAATTCAGGGGAAAGGAGTTCAATGTTAAGAATCATTGATGAGATTGCTATTCTCAGTGCAGGTAGAGTACAATTACAGATGTGACTTCTGAAATTTTCCAGGCGTATTTGTTCTTCTAATAATTTCCGGGTATGCAGCCGGATCCCGTCGACATTCTGCCATGATATTTCGGCCCAGAGACGTCCGGCCATCATCAGGTGAGTACACAACTACTGAAGAGCCCAGGTGCAGTCGCGGTATTTATGCCGATTCTCGCGCACGTGTTGACATGCGCGGCATAGCCGAGTTGTACGTGCTGCCCTCGGTGGTGAAAGTAAAAGATCATCTAATCATTGAGTATCGAATGACCCTGTCTATTCCGCTGTGAATGTATAATTTTAATAACAGGATTCCAATTTTTATCCAGTTGAAAGCCGTTGTCACGATTTATAAGATTATCGGCAAGACGTATTTCCACTGATTCCTTGATTACGGAATCCCAAAATCCGGAAACCGGAGCTAAAATTTTTGTTCCATTGTATTCCATTGAATGTCCCAATGAAATACAGTGCTCTGCTACTGCCGATTTTGACGGTTGCCGCAGACGGGTGTATCTTTCATGTCCTGTACATCGTTCATGGACAGTTCTTGTCGTCTGGCCAATATATGCAGAGCCACATTCACAGGGAATTTTGTAGACGCCTGCTTTCTTCAGTTGTACATCGTCTTTAACGGATCCAACCAGGGCCCGGTTCTTTGCTGGTGGACGGAAGATAACCTTGATTTTATTTTTCTTCAGTAATCGGCCTATTTTCGACGACACAACGAGAAGATATATTGTCAGCTAAATGATTCCACGTACCGCAGAACTGAAAAGGACCCAACAAGCCGAATATCAAGGAAAACTGCTACCCTTTTGAACGACTGTTCTCTACCTGAACAAGTTATCAAGAAATTGAGACCACACAATGCAGTACCACCAAGACTCTACGGTCTTCCCAAGATACACAAGGATGGTGCCCCACTACGATTAATAGTGAGTAATATTGGTGCTGCCACCTATTCTACAGCAAAATATCTGGCCTCACTACTAAAGCCGTATGTGGGTAAGTGTTGCCACCATATACGTAATTCCGAGGATTTTGTCAGTCGCTAGAAGGAAGTTAAGCTTAGCAGCTCGGATTTATTAGTCAGCTTTGATGTGGTCTCACTATTTACCAAAGTGCCTTTAATGGAATCGTTACATCTTATTGGTAACTTATTCAGTGCCGAAATGACGGCCTTGTTTGAACATATACTCTCCTCAACGTACTTTTTATTCAATGACGAATTCTTTGAACAAACAGACGGCGTCGCCATGGGGAGCCCTTTGTCCCCTGTGGTAGCTAATCTCTTTATGGAGGACTTTGAGGAGAAAGCACTTGAGTCTGCTGTCTTAAAGCCTACGGTCTTCTGGCGGTACGTAGATGATACTTTTGTTGTATGGCCTCATGGCAGACAGGAACTGGATAAATTCCTTCACCATTTAAACTCTTTACATGAGAACATCAAATTCACGATGGAGATTGAAAAAGATGGCACTTTACCATTTCTAGACGTGCTAGTATGCCGTAAAAATGATGGGTCATTAGGACATTCTGTGTACAGGGAACCGACTCACACAGATCTGTATCTCCAGGCGTCAAGCTGCCACCACCCAGCACAAACAGCCGGTGTTCTCAGTACCTTAATACATCGAGCGCATGTAATATCGGACGATGAAAACCTCCACGCAGAATTAGAACACTTGGAGAAGGTTTTTAAAGAGAATGGCTACACTTCACGCCAAATAAGAAAGGCCATGCGCAACTGTCATAACAAGAAGCAGCGCACTGAGGACGCTGATGACGACTTTAAGTCAACTGCGTTTCTTCCATACGCCGGGAATGTGTCGTCGAAAATAGGCCGATTACTGAAGAAGAATAAAATCAAGGTTATCTTCCGTCCACCAGCAAAGAACCGGGCCCTGGTTGGATCCGTTAAAGACGATTTACAACTGAAGAAAGCAGGCGTCTACAAAATTCCCTGTGAATGTGGCTCTGCATATATTGGCCAGACGACAAGAACTGTCCATGAACGATGTACAGAACATGAAAGATACACCCGTCTGCGGCAATCGTCAAAATCGGCAGTAGCAGAGCACTGTATTTCATTGGGACATTCAATGGAATACAATGGAACAAAAATTCTAGCTCCGGTTTCCGGATTTTGGGATTCCGTAATCAAGGAATCAGTGGAAATACGTCTTGCCGATAATCTTATAAATCGTGACAACGGCTTTCAACTGGATAAAAATTGAAATCCTGTTATTAAAATTATACATTCACAGCGGAATAGACAGCGTCATTCGATACTCAATGATTAGATGATCTTTTACTTTCACCACCGAGGGCAGCACGTACAACTCGGCTATGCCGCGCATGTCAACACGTGCGCGAGAATCGGCATAAATACCGCGACTGCACCTGGGCTCCTCAGTAGTTGTGTACGCACCTGATGATGGCCAGACGTCTCTGGGCCGAAATATCGTGGCAAAATGTCGACGGGATCCGGCTGCATACCCGGAAATTATTAGAAGTACAATTATAGAACCTGTTGAGTGGAATGAACAAGCTAATGAGTACATAATGTGGACTGAGACTAAAGCAAAGAAAGAGGAAA
Organism: Schistocerca gregaria; assembly: GCF_023897955.1. NCBI lineage: Eukaryota > Metazoa > Arthropoda > Insecta > Orthoptera > Acrididae > Schistocerca > Schistocerca gregaria. Next base: position 759,830,758 of record NC_064920.1, read on the forward strand.
CTAATGAAAAGTAGCAGAAATGAGAATAGCGAGATACTTAACAACAAAATTGGTGACCTTGAAGTAGAAGAAGTTGTATAGCACACGATGGCCAAAGCGAGGAGGATGCAAAATGTAGACTGGCACAGGTAAATATGGTGTTTTCTCGCCAAAAGATGTCTCTTAGTAACATGTAGGCGCTAATTTGAGGAAGAAATTTCTGAGAATGTATGCTTGGGGTATAGTACTGTCTGATAGTGAATCGTGGACGTGAGTAAACCAGAACAGAAGAGATTCAATTGTTTGAGATGTGGTGCTACAAAAGAATATTGAAAATAAGGTGGACTGATAAGACAAGAAATGAAGAGGTTCTCTACAGGATCAGAGAAGAAAGGAACATATGGGAAATACTGACAAGCATCAGGAGCAGGAAGATAAGGCACATTTAGACATCAGGAAATGCTACTACAAGGTGCTGTAAAGGGCGAAAACTGTAGAGGAAGACAGAGGTTGGAATACATCCAACAAATAACTGAGGATGTTGGGTTTGAGAGCTGTTCTGGGATGACAAGGTTGGCAGAGGAGAAGAATACTTGGTGGACTGCATCAAACCACTCAAAAGACTGACAACACGAAAAAAATCTCAATATTTAAACATGTATTGTCTGGATCATCCTCCCTTGCATAATCTGTCTTGGAAACTGAAAGCTTACAGTGTGTCCTTTACATAACTGGTAAGCTCCTGATCTCACGTTTGTCCCTTCCATCAACCTGAGGAATGCCTTTTCCCTTGCTTTTTGTTAGAAGCCTAGAAAGTCTTCCACTATAAACTAGAAGTGTATTCAAAATAAAATTCTTGCATCCCATAACACTGGTTCCATTTATCCCTAGAAGATATTCGTAGATACAACTTTTCAGAGAACCAGAGTCATCTTTTGGGCACCGATAATTAAGTGTATAACAGAGACATAAACGATACAGATAACTATTTTGGTGATCAGTATCACCCACAGCCTAAAAATGGTCAAATAATTTCTTTCTTTCATCATCTGGAATTTTATTCTAAGATTTAAACGCATAATGGCAGTTCCCATTTCTAAAAGTTTTGACAACAATTATTTCACCAGTTTTTGTAGTGTATAACTATCCAGTGTTCCTTTTCCAATTATATTGTTCATACAACCCTGTTTTTCTCACATCGTTTTTGGTTCAAATACACTTTCTTTTCTGTGAACATCTGCAGCTGTGCCACGACCTTGCCTAGTCGATGATGCGGACTTCCCGCATCATTCCCTACGCTCCTCGGAGAATGGGACTTCATCATTATCATCATCATCATCCTCACAGCCACCAGTAAATATAGGGCTATGTGCTGTTATGTCATTTCTTGCACTTTTTATATGAAAACTCATCTTAATTAATACTGGTATCTAAAATTTGAAAAAAAAGATATATCTGAACAGTGAACAGTGTTTTCAGATATGGCGAGAAAATTTCTATTTGAAATGAACTGTTACAAATGTGACATAATTGTTCTGTAGTGAGATTTCCACACTTCTATAAAGACTGTCTGGGATATCTTCTGTTCCAGTGGAGGTGTTCAATTTTCAACTTATCGTAACTGACAGGACTTCTTTCTTGGTTGCTGGGAAGAGAAAGAGAGAAGTAGGAGTTTAATTGTTATTTTCAGATTATACCAGACAGTTTTTAGTGCAAGGTTTGATTCCAGTGAATAAATGCTCATTCATATTGCGAAAATAAGTATTGAACACATTTGCTGCCATGACCATTATCAGTTCATTGTTTCACTATATTCCACACAGCTTTCATTTTCTTATTGAAATTGGTTATATGATAGCGATTTGCCATTACTTCGTCTTCCTTAAAAACTTTTTAAAGTATCGTTTATATGTTTGAAATATATGTGGTATTCATTAGATACTATAGAAGACTTGGAGCTCTCATATACCGGACAGAGTGGCCCAGCGGTTCTAGGCACTTCAGTCTAGAATCGCGCGACCGCTACGTCGCAGGATCGAATCCTGCCTGGGGTATGGATGTGTGTGATGTCCTTAGGCTAGGTAGGTTCAAGTAGTTCATGATTTTTGTTATTTATCAATATCAATAGTGGAGCTTCACACACTTATGACTGTGATGGGGGAATTTGTAATTGTGAGTCAGTTTTGTGTTGCACATATAACCATAAGATCATCTGCATCTTTTGTAACTTCCTTGAAGTCAGAGTTTTGTTCAGGTGTCTGATACTGTCAAGACAACCTTCAAGTTTGTCAAAGAATATTTTTATATTTGAGGTAAAACTTCAACATAGGCGAAGTTTGGCTATTTTATTACGCTTAGTTCTAGACCAGAAATTTCAGAATCATCTTCTTCTCTAATCTGTTTCTGCTGCCCATATGCAATCCGAATATCTCACTTTTTCCTGTATTTGTAAATAAATGTGAACTGTAATTTAATCTCATAGACGTCTATCTGACTTCTGTATAGAGCAATAAATATAGCTCAAAAGGAATTCAGAACTATCTTTACTCATTCATTTATTTACAGTATGAAACTTGTATCTCATCTAACAATTTTACTATCATGTTTGATCCACCACATGATTTCTTGGAGAAATCCATTTTCGAATACTTTATTTGTGGTACCGCATTTTCTTTTGGTAATGTTTCCATGAGCTCTTGAGCTGAAGTCTGCACAGCTACATTTCCTGTATGACGTAAAGTCAATTCAAAGTTGTTGTCTTGTTACATCGCATCAATATATTCCGCAATGGATTTCAAATTGCAGCATTCACACAGTCCTTCGATGGCATGGAACAGTGTAACGTCGTATCACTGTCAAGATTTCTCTGGAAGAGAGTTTTGACATTGATATGGGGTGGGGGAGGGGTGGGGGGGGGGAGGAAAATTTGTCATCGGCTGCTCAAATAGGAAATTAACCTATTTTCGCTACGTTCAATCACTTCATGATAGTGTATGCCATACATATGTGTCTTACTAATCTCTGTTTTACTATTTTACTTTGTTTTCACAGCCAATTGTAAATGTTCTGTGACAACTAGTATACTTTTTTTTCCATTGAATGTATAGGTAAGGCCAGATATCTGAAAGTGAAAAAAGATGTTCTACAATAATAGAGCACACATACACTGTTTATATATCAGAAAACAAAAATTTGTGAGTGCAGGCTTTCTTGGCGAATTTCATATATGAAGTCTTCACAGGTTGTCAGTCGAGTAGTATCGTCGTCTCGTAGCAACGTTTCGATGGAATGCGTCTCCATCATCTTCAGGCGAAGTGTCGGGACGTCGTCGGTAGTGGGCTGATATCTCTGCTTGACCACTCTCCGTTTGCGCCGCTGGCCATTCACGCGCCCGTGGAGTTGCCCGATGCGCCTGGATCGGCCGGGGGTGGTGTTCTAAACATTCATGGTGGTGTCTGATTGTTCTATATCGTGTCTCCCTACCACTTTCGCGCAACGACGCTCTGAGCGTGTTTTTTAGGGAATTAACTAGTTTGAACCTGGGACCTGTTGCTGGTAAGGAGACGCCAGACCACACATGACATGTAGAATTCAGAAGAGTTCAGTGAGACTAGCGATGATATAACCAAATACTAAATGATCTCAGCGTCAGCTCCACTCCACTTCCTGTAAACGAATCTTAATACTAACTAAATTTAGTGGAAAGGGTTCAAGGCTTTCCTATTTTTAGTTAGCTGGTAAAATAACGTCGAAAAAGCAGTTAAGTTTACCATTGGAAATTTTATTCTACTCACAAAACATCTTTATAAATTGCACTATTGATAAAAGGAAATGTTTTAATACAGGATGGTAAAAACCAACTGCGTTCAACAAAAATGTGAACGAATATTCCCTGAATGGGTTTCCAAGTTCTACAATCAATCGAAGGATGACCTATGCCATATCACATCTATAATCTAGGTTTAATTTAAGTTTCACAAAAGAGAAAACTATCAAAATGGTCTACAGTGACCCTCAATTATCTTTAATTACTTATCTAACTTGTCGTAAATTACAGTGGCTGATGTGGCTTCTCAATAACTACACTCCTGGAAATTGAAATAAGAACACCGTGAATTCATTGTCCCAGGAAGGGGAAACTTTATTGACACATTCCGGGGGTCAGATACATCACATGATCACACTGACAGAACCACAGGCACATAGACACAGGCAACAGAGCATGCACATTGTCGGCACTAGTACAGTGTATATCCACCTTTCGTAGCAATGCACGCTGCTATTCTCCCATGGAGACGATCGTAGAGATGCTGGATGTAGTCCTGTGGAACGGCTTGCCATGCGATTTCCACCTGGCGCCTCAGTTGGACCAGCATTCGTGCTGGATGTGCAGACCGCGTGAGACGACGCTTCATCCAATCCCAAACATGCTCAATGGGGGACAGATCCGAAGATCTTGCTGGTCAGGGTAGTTGACTTACACCTTCTAGAGCACGTTGGGTGGCACGGGATACATGCGGACGTGCATTGTCCTGTTGGAACAGCAAGTTCCCTTGCCGTTCTAGGAATGGTAGAACGATGGGTTCGATGACGGTTTGGATGTACCGTGCACTATTCAGTGCCCCCTCGACGATCACCAGAGGTGTACGGCCAGTGTAGGAGATCGCTCCCCACACCATGATGCTGGGTGTTGGCCCTGTGTGCCTCGGTCGTATGCAGTCCTGATTGTAGCGCTCACCTGCACGGCGCCAAACACGCATACGACCATCATTGGCACCAAGGCAGAAGCGACTCTCATCGCTGAAGACGACACGTCTCCATTCGTCCCTCCATTCACGCCTGTTGCGACACCACTGGAGGCGGGCTGCACGATGTTGAGGCGTGAGCGGAAGACGGCCTAACGGTGTGCAGGACCGTAGCCCAGCTTCATGGAGACGGTTTCGAATGGTCCTCGCCGATACCCCAGGAGCAACAGTGTCCCTAATTTGCTGGGAAGTGGCGGTGCGGTCGCCTACGGCACTGTGTAGTATCCTACGGTCTTGGCGTGCATCCGTGCGTCGCTGCGGTCCGGTCCCAGGTCGACGGGCACGTGCACCTTCCGCCGACCACTGGCGACAACATCGATGTACTGTGGAGACCTCACACCCCACGTGTTGAGCAATTCGGCGGTACATCCACCCGGCCTCCCGCATGCCCACTATACGCCCTCGCTCAAAGTCCGTGAACTGCACATACGGTTCACGTCCACGCTGTCGTGGCATGCTACCAGTGTTAAAGACTGCGATGGAGCTCCGTATGCCACGGCAAACTTGCTGACACTGACGGCGGCGGTGCACAAATGCTGCGCAGCTAGCGCCATTCGACGGCCAACACCGCGGTTCCTGGTGTGTCCGCTGTGTCGTGCGTGTGATCATTGCTTGTACAGCCCTCTCGCAGTGTCCGGAGCAAGTATGGTGGGTCTGACACACCGGTGTCAATGTGTTCTTTTTTCCATTTCCAGGAGTGTATATAAAAGAAAAATCATCGCGTTTCAGATCTGTTCTTCAAGTGGCAAATGTGAACACCATGAGTTTTAATTAACGATCGACACTAGTATTACGCAAAAAAAGGGGTGTAACAGATGAGTCTTCTGCAGTTCTTAGTGAAGCCTTATGCGCTCAAAAATGCGGCATCGTGTGCGTTCATTACCTTGTTGGTGTTTAGGCAGCGTCAGTGCGTCAGCGGCCGGCGCATCAGCCATCCAGCTCGCCGTCTCGGAACTAACTCTCTCCTCTAACTTCTCCTTACTACAATTTACCGAAGTTGGTTTAACAAAAAAACTATCTGACTGTGCTTTAATCTGACCAATCAGGGTCTTCTAGCTTAACACGGTTCTGCTCTCGGCTTCTGTCCTCGTTTCTCCCCTCAGAACTGCGTCTGCCTCACGGTGGGAAGGTACGACATGCATTTAGGCATTCTTTTGTTAGTCTGTGGTATTCCATTTGCTCACTCGTTACTCGTATTACTTTGGTTAATTTAATGTCACGATTTATTCGGAGCTATGTGACATACTACTGGATTTGCTTATCATGTCAGGGTTTTCATGTAAGGTGTTGGATTTGCCTGACACCTTACAGTGTTGGTGGTGATGGTGGTGGTGGGGGGTTCGAGTCCCGGCTTCCGTCTCTGACTGCTCCCTCCGTGGCCATGGTGGAACGGAACGTTCTTCTCTAATTTTCCTGCTTGCAGGCTCCCAGGCTGTCCTGAGATGGTAGTCACTGTCGCGGTTGATTAGGTTGTCGTGCAACTCTTTGATTACTGACTCTTTGATTACTGAGTTCCAAATTCAGTTTCTACTGCATATTTTCTTTGTGTCCTCGAAATCGAAGGTGTGCTTCTCGTCAATACTATGTTCCGCCACAGCAGATTTGTTGGTCTGACCCAAGCGTACATGCCTGATGTGTTCTTTGTGTCGCTGTGAGATGCAACGCTGCATCTGTCCTATATATTGCATTCCACGTTTGCATCCTATCTTGTACGCACCAGGTGCCGTCTGACCTAGTGGATCCTTGGTTGAACTGAGAAGATCTTTGATTTTTCCCGCTGCACGGAAAACGGACTTCACTTTATGTTCCTTGAGAATTCTCGCGATCTTGCCCGTTGGAGGACCCGTGTATGGCAAAAACGAACAGCCCATTGCTTCGTCTTCATCTGGTCTCTCTTCTCTCTTCTTGTGGTCGTTCTTCAGGGCTCTCCTTATTTGTGTCTCACTGTATCCATTTTTCTTGACGGTGTCCTTGAGGTGTTACAATTCTCCTGGCAAATGTGCCTTATCTCAGATGGACCTGGCCCTGTGCGCTAAGGTGTTAAGTACAGAATTGCGTTTTGCAGGCTGGTGACAGCTGTCGGCATTAAGATGGAGGTCCGTGTGTGTTTTCTTTCTGTACACTGCGTGTCCCAGCATGCCGTCCATTTTTCTTGTGATCAGGATATCTAGAAAGGGTAAGCTTCTGTTCTCTTCTATCTCCGTGGTAAATTTGATATTTCCATGTATACCATTGAGGTGTTGATGGAACTCTAGCAGTTTGTCCTTGCCATGTGGCCAAACTGCCATGTGGCCAAACTGCCATGTGGCCAAACTGCCTACCGGTAGAAGGCTTTTGGCTAGTGTTTAGCAGTGTCCAATCCTAGCTTTTCGAAGTGCTCCAAGTATAGGTCGGCTATGCCTGTTGCTAGGGGGGAGCCGATAGCTACACCATCTATCTGTTCATAGAACATCCCACCACATTTGAAATAGGTGATGGTTAGCACATAGCGAAAGAGCTTGATGATATCCTCCTCAAAGTGTTCTTCGAGTAAAGCCAGAGAGTCTTCTATTGGTACTCGTGTGAATAAGGATGTCACATCAAGCTCACTAGTAGATTTTCATTTTTCAGTCGAGTTTTTCACATAGTGTGGACCGTAACCCACCAAGGGTTTTATCATCTGTGATAAATTCTTAGCAATACCATATGTCGGAGAGTTAATAGTGTTCAAAGTAGGTCGTAATGGGAGACCTTCTATGTGGACCTTTGGGAGGCCATAGAGACGTGGTGGTGGCGGTGCCCTCGGGTAGAGCTTCCTGATGATATTCTTCTCTAGTCCCGAGTTGTTGAGCATCTCAACGGTCTTGCGAGTCACTGTTGTGTCGGGGTCCTTCCCTAGTCGTTTGCAGGCAGGATCCTGCAGGAGGGCGTCATTTTTTTGCCAATAGTCTTCTGATTTAAGCAGCACCGTCGCGTTGCCTTCGTCTGCTGCCAAGACCAGTGTGTCGTGGTCCTCCCTGAGTGCCCGTAGTGCCTTGTGTTCTGCCGCCGAAATGTTATTTTTCGGCATCATTGGTTTGTCTAGAACTTTGCAGACGTCCCTTCTTACTTCTTCTGCAGCCTCAGCAGGTAGTCTCCTCATGGCTCGCTCTACCCCCTTACGATGTCCTGTTTCGGCAGGGTCCTCGGAACCGGGGCGAAGTTTAGGCCCTTGGACAGCACCTCTTGTGTTGGTCCATCCAGTTCCTTGTTTGTTAGATTAATGACCACCTTGTCTTTCACTTTTCGGCACTTCCGGAAGTCGAAGGCATTTCTTGCACTGCCTTTTGGTGGGTTTCTTCTTGGACCATTCGCCATTGGCAAAGGTATTACCTTCTATCCAGTCCGGGAGACAGGAAGCCAATCGGAGGTGTAGAGAAAGCATGGTTCTAGCGTTCTTGTCGAGTTGCAGTCTTGTGACCCTGATGTGTTCTCGTTCTAGGGCCGCGGTCGCACATGTGTCTCGTCTTGTTGGTATTGACAAGATGCTGCAAGTTGGCGAACTTAGGCATCACTTCTTTATCCCGACATCGGAGTAAGAGGTCCAACGTGCTGAGAAGCTTCCCCTTCTTGCTCCGTAGCTTCTGCAGCGTCTTGTAACTACGACGTTCATTACTGACCATTAAAATTGCTACAACACGAAGATGACGTGCTACAGACGCGAAATTTAACCAACAGGAAGAAGATGCTGTGATATGCAAATGATTAGCTTTTCAGACCATTCACACGAGGCTGGCGCCGGTGGTGACACCTACAACTTGCTGACACGAGGAAAGTTTCCAACTGATTTCTCATACACAAACAGCAGTTGACCGGCGTTGCCTGGTGAAACGTTGTTGTGATGCCTCGTGTAAGGAGGAGAAATGCGTACCATCACGTTTCCGACTTTGATGGAGTCGGATTGGAGTCTATCGCGATTGCGGTTTATCGTATCGCGACATTGCTGCTCGCGTTGATCGAGATCCAATTACTGTTAGCAGAATATGGAATCGGTGGGTTCAGGAGGGTAATACGGAATGCCGTAGTGGATCTCAACGGCCTCGTATCACTAGCAGTCGAGATGACAGGCACCTTATCCACATGGCTGTAAGGGATCGTGCAGCCACGTCTCGATCCCTGAGTCAACAGATTGGGACTTTTACAAGACAACAACCATCTGCACGAACAGTTCGACAACATTTGCAACAGCATGGATTATCAGCTCGGAGACCATGGCTGCGGTTACTCTTGACGCTGCATCACAGACAGGAGTGCCTGCGATGGTGTAGTCGACGACGAACCTGTGTGCCCGAATGGCAAAACGTCATTTTTTCGGATGAATCCAGGTTCTGTTTATAGCATCATGATGCTCGCATCCGTGATTGGCGACATCTTGGTGAATGCACATTGGAAGCGTGTATTCGTCATCGCCATACGGGCGTATCACCCAGCATGATGGTGTGGGGTGCCATTGGTTACATGTCTCGATCACCTCTTGTTCGCATTGACGGCACTTTGAACAGTGGACGTTACATTTCATATGTGTTACGATCCGTAGCTCTACCCTTCATTCGATCCCTGCGAAACCCTACATTTTAGCAGGATAATGCACGACCGCATGTTGCAGGTCCTGTACGGGCCTTTCTGGATACAGGAAATGTTTGACTACTGCCCCGGCTAGCACGTTCTCCAGATCTATCACCAATTGAAAACGTCTGGTCAGTGATGGCCGAGCAACTAGCTCGTCACAATACGCCTGTCACTACTCCTGATGAACTGTGGTATCGTGTTGAAGTTGCATGGTCAGCTGTACCTGTACACGCCATCCAAGCTCTGTTGGACTCAATGCCGAGGTGTATCAAGGCCGTTATTATGGCCAGAGGTGGTTGTTCTGGGTACTGATTTCTCAGGCTCTATGCACCCAAATTGCGTGAAAATGTAATCACATGTCAGTTCTAGTATAATATATTTGTCCAATGAGTACCCGTTTATCATCTGCATTTCTTCTTGGTGTAGCAATTTTAATGGCCAGTAGTGTATATGTATATACCTCCCTGTAGATGTATGTTATATGTGAGTGCAGGCTTTCTCGGTGAATTTCATGTATGAAGTCTTCACAGGTTGTCAGCCGAGTAGCGTCGTCGTCTCGTACCAAGAAATAAAGTGAAGACCGTTTACCGCACAGCGGGAAAAATCAAAGACCTTCTCAGCTCAACCAAGGATCCACTGGGTCTGATGGCACCTGGTGCGTACAAGATCGGATGAAAACGTGGAATGCAATATATAGGACAGATGCAGTGTTGCATCTCATAGCGCCACAAAGAACACATCAGGCATGTACGCTTGGGTCAGACCAACAAATCTGCTGTGGCGGAACATAGTATTGACGAGAAACACACCTTCGATTTCGAAGCACAAAGAAAATATGCAGTACAAACGGATTTTGGGACTCAGTAATCATAGAGACCGTAGAAATATGGTTACACGACAACCTAATCAAGCGCGACAGTGCCTACCATCTCAGCACAACCTAGGAACCTGCAATCAGGAGAATCAGAGAAGAACGTTCCTTTCCACCAAGGGCCACGGAGGGAGCAGACAGAGACGGACGCCAGGACACGAACCCCAGACACGCCTCACCCCCCCCCCCCTGCTGCTCACATCTATTACTTTCGCCTCTTTGGGGAAGTGTGAGGGGGAGGGGGGAGTTTGTTGCCTTGCGGCTTTTACTCCCCTGTGTACTTGTGTGTGATTATGTCTGTACTTTTTGGTGTCTGTGAAATGTGATGGTTGTTCTGTGTGTGTCTCGTACTTGCCTGAGGTTTGGCGAGATAATTGTGATTTGGGTAGGAGCAGGATTTGGGAAAGGATGATGGGATTTTCTCTTCACTTAGTCGTCGAAGATCGTCATGGGGCTATTGTGCTTATCGTGGGACATGTCATACCGACCTAGGGAGTGGATGAGGGCGTTTGCCGACCTGGAAGAACCTTCATAGAAGGCCCTTGCCAGGTCTTGAAAACGCTCTTTCAGGAGTGGGATTTCAGCAGCGGCATGCAAATCGTCAATGGGGAATCCGAGAGGTAGACGCAGTGCCCTCCTGAGGGCGCGGTTCTGCAGCCTCTGGAGTTTGTCCAGGTGCTGCTTCGCCGCGTATCCCCAGACAGAACACGCGTATTCCATGACTGGCCAGATCAGGGCCTGGTATACGTTCACTCCTACTGAGTAGGGAAGGGAGCTGGATGAGTTGAGGATTGGGTACAGGATGGACATTCTGGCGCAGACCTTCCTGTGGACATCGTCTATGTGGGGTTTCCACGTAAGGCGAGAGTCCAAGGTTACGCCAAGATACTTGGCGGTTCTACGCCAGGGGAGTTGGGTTCCATTTAGGTGAAGGTGGAGGGGGGGGGGGGGGGCGTTGAGGAGGTTCGCGCCTTCCGAGCCTATGGGTAATCAGCATAGCCTACGTCTTTTCGGAGCTGATGGTGATTCGCCAGCGACGGGCCCAAGATTCTGCGTCATCTAAAACCCTTTGTAGCCTACGGATGACCAGGTCCTTGTTCGCATTCCTTGTGTAGAAGGCTGTATCGTCAGCGTACTGTGCGGTGTGCACCAGGGGGGCCGTTGGTGTGTCCGCAGAGTACAGACTGTACAAAACGGGCCCCAGGACCGATCCCTGCTTCACCCCAGCACGAATACGCCTCTTGGTGGAGGTGGCTGTTTCTACTTTGACAGAGAAAGTTCTATTCGAGAGATAGCTTTTGATCTGCTTAACTATGCTCCCGGGAAACCCTTCTGTGTACAACTTGTAGAGTAGCCCTCTATGCCATACTGAGTGAAAGGCTTTGGCTACGTCTAGTAGCACTATCCCGCAGTAGCCTTTGTGGTTGAAGCCCTCTGTGGCTGCTTCGACCACTCTCATGATCTGTTGTGGGGCAGAGTGGTTCTGCAGGAATCCGAATTGGAAATCCGGCAGAAGTTGCTCTCTGGTAATATGTTCCTGTATGGGTCTTAGCAGGAGGCGCTCATAGATCTTGCTGAGAGTTGGCAAGAGGCTAATCGGCCTGTAGTGCTGCGGGAATAGAGGGTCTTTCCCTGGTTTGTGTATCGCGACCACTTACGCGTGTTTCCAGCAAGCTGGGAACTCGCGGGTACGAGTAATCTCGTTGAACACGTTCGCGAGGTGTTCGATCGGCGTGGGTGGGAGGTTTTTGACCAACTGGTTGGTGACACTGTCATGTCCTGGTGACGTTTCGAAGGGGAGAGACCTAATTACTTTTGCCACGTCTTCAGGGGCAGAAACTGTGGGCTCATCTTCTGGGTCCTCCTCAGCATTGAGGAAGACAGCCAGTTGACGACGGACCACTCTTTCATGCTCATCGTCCTGGGGTTCTGCCGCTTGGAACTGCTCCTCGAAAGTGTCGGCGAGGGCGTTGGCCTTTTCAGCATGGCTTTAGGCCAGACCCCGCTCGCCGTGCAGTGGCGGCATCCTAGCGCGTCTTTTTGTGAATTGTTTGGTTGCTTGCCAAAGTATGTGATCGTCTACTTTGAGGGCTGTGAGGCGTTTTTGCCATTGCTGGTTTCTGTGCTCATTGAGGGCTACCTTCAACTATCTCTGTAGGCGATTGAGCAGCCTCCTTGTGGCCTGGTTTCTGGTTATCTTCCACTCTTTTGCCACTCTGTTCTTATGTCGAATTTGAGCTAGCAAGTGTTCCGGGAGCTGTATTTGCGGCGGCGAGCCATCCCTTTGTGGAGGGGTGGCCTCTTCTGCTGCCTGGAGGATGGTACTTGTTAGGTCTTGTAGCGCTTGTTCTACTGTTTCGGCAGTAGGTGGCGGAGCGCGAGCGATATCAGAGGCGACAGTTTCTCGGTATCGCTCCCAGTTTGTACGTTTGGAAGACGTCTGGTACCGTGGGAGTGCTACCCATTCTCCCACGTCGACCTCTAGAATCACTGGGTTGTGGTCGGAGGACATTCTGTTGATTGTCCTCGCAGTCACAAACCCCGTAATCCTCCTGGTGAGAGCTATGTCTAACACGTCTGGTCTTCCTCCATTTTTTGGTAAATGTGTGGGCTCGACTGGACCCCATGTTTCGAAATGATGTTGCGCGCTAGTTGTTGCAATCTGGCGCCTGCTCTGGAGGTTCCTCTAGAATTCCAATCAGGATGTTTGGCATTGAAGTCGCCCCCTATTACGAGTTTGCCTTCGATTTGCCCTAGAGTAGCTATGTCTCCCTCATCTTTCTGGTCTTGTGGGGGTCGGTAAATTGCAACGATTGTTAGGGGTCCAGTGGCAGTGGCTACTTCCACCGCCACTGCTTCTGTTTTATTGGTAGCTGGTAGGAATACCTGGTGGTGGGGGATCCCTCTTTTTATGTATATGGCCACTCCTCCGCCTTGGGTCGGCCTGTCTTCGCGGTAGCTAACGTAGTTGGGAACTGTCGCTTTTATTCCCGGTTTTAGGTGGGTTTCCCCCATCATGCATATGTTGATGGAGAACTCCTTCATGAGTTCCCTGAACTCGACCTCTTGGTTAACAATGCCGTCTGCGTTAAAGACGCACATTGTCAGGCCTTGGATGTTTAGTCGTCTATCCATGATGGGTTTTTGAAACTACTGAGGAAGTCGCAGAGGGGAGCGACTGCTGGACTGCTGCCTGAAGGGCAACGAGGATCTGTGTGTTCTGCTTCTGGGCTTCCCTGAAGTCCCTCATCATTTCCATGACGAGGTTCATGGTCTGCACCATAACACCTAACAACTGATCCTGGAGGGGGGGGGGGGTTCCTAGAGCTTCCTCTGTCTTGGTGGACCTGGTCGTTGTTGTTGTGTGTATCCCGGTGTTGTTCTTGTGACTGTGATTTGTGTTGTGGTGACAGGGACGCGCTTTCATGGTTTCTCGGGGGAGAAACCACTTCTCCAGGCGCATAGGGCGATTCCGCGGGCGCGTCATTGGCCGGCGGCGGGAAGCGGAGAGCGGGCCAGCAGAGATATCAGCCCGCGACCGACGATATCCCGACACTTCGCCTGAGATGACGGAGATGCATTCCATCGAAACGTTGCTACGAGATGACGATGCTACTCGGCTGACAATCCATAAAGACTTCATAAAAGAACAAAAATTGATTAAGCAATTTTTCAAAATAATCTTTTATTAAAAGAAATGTATTGAAAGAGAAAAAATACAGTTGTTTGCGACTTTATTTGCTTTGTAGGAAAAGAAAACGTAATGAATAAGATATACTGGTTCCATATGGTCCTTGTACATATTGTTTGATATGCATGTATGCATATATATGCGCTAGCAAACACCTGTCTATGTTCTGAAATGTTGTTTCAGTTACCAATTACTTACCACACACAGATGATCAAGAATATTCGTTATTAAGTTTGCTCTGGCTATTAATAAAGTTCATTCTTGTTAATTCGTCAATTCCGGTACCATACTCTGACATTTGTACCATGGATGGTAGGCCCAACTCATAACCCCACTTTCACCATTCGGTTGTGGACAAGGAGAACATGACATGATGCCCAGTGTGAATACATCCTTATGCGACTGTGGCGTGAAGTGACAATCAATTTACATCCAGGGTGAATCGGCCTTTATTTCAGTTGTTGCCATTTCGGATACAGTACTAGAAGAAAACAGTATGGTGCATGTGGAAATCTTTACTGGCGATGGCCGGTGTGGCCGAGCGGTTCTAGGGGCTTCAGCCTGGAACCGCGCGACCGCTACGGTCCCAGGTTCGAATCCTGCCTCGGGCATGGATGTGTGTGATGTCCTGAGGTAAGTTAGGTTTAAGTAGTTCTGAGTTCTAGGGGACTGATGACCTCAGATCTTAAGTCCCATAGTGCTCAGAGTCATTTTTGAACCTTTACTGGTCTCTGATGGTGTTGGTGAGGAGATGTGTGTGCAAGTCTTTGTTGCCCATGGAAATGCGCCTACAAATTAGTATTGCCGTCTCACCTAGAAGAAAGGCAGTGTGAAAGGTCACAGGTTTTTCTGACCAATGAACTGTGTCAGAGACACACGGAAGAAAGTGAATGGGCAGATATTTGAAGATAAATGAACACTATTCCAAGAATAATTCCAGAACTGGCTTTAGATGGTGAATCGAGGAATATACTTCCACCCTCCATGTAATGGTCTCGCAACGATCATGAAGACATGATTATATTAAATACAGTGTGAACAGAGGCATTTAAATAGTCACTCTTCCTGCATTCCGTGTGTGAATGGTTTGCACAGTGTGGATGTAAATTTAGATGTATAACACTGGTTCTTGAAACTTTGTAAATAGGCTTTCACAGGCTCAATGGAGTCTATCTTCAAACACCTGCCCCATTCGTCCTATCTATCTTTGAATATGTTCAATATTATCTGTTACACCTAACTGATATGGAGTTGTACACACTTGAGTAATTTGAGGCATATAGTGTTTTGTAAGCAGTCTCCTTTGTAGACTGACTACATTTTGCCCGTATGCTGGTAGTAAACTGAAGTCTGCTTTATCTGCAGCTGAGTCTCCTATCATTCCATTTCATATTAACACAAGCTGTTACACATGTACATTCTTACTCAGTCTCACTGTTACCACAATCAAATGTTACTGGTAAAGTTCTGGTTTGTTTTTGTTACCATGTCGAATTTATATCCGCAAGTTAAGCACAGGTGTTGCCTTCAACTGCGACGAAAACCTGTGATGCTTCAATATGTGCATGTTGGAAATCTTGTGGAACTGTTGCAACACTTTTCACACTTACTTACAAAGTTCATTCTTGAATATTATCACTACAAAGGATTACACTACCTTGTCCTCTTCTTCTGATCTGAATTAACTTATGTTGTTTAATGTGGATTCCATACCATGATACCATAGTGCAATTGAGCAGTATTTTTCTTGTAAAGAAAAAACAATTCAGAATCCCAGTCGATGTGAACATAGAACCTCTGCCACAGTACAACTAAAATTAACTAGCAGAGCCATGATGACATAACTGCTGATAATGACTTACCTTCCAGAAAATGTATTGTTGCATTCTTTTCATATAGTTGGCAGGTTCTCATTTTCAGAGAAAGAAAGGACAGCAGTAGCCTCCAAAATTAAAATAAATATATCAATTGTTTTTATTTATTTATTTTACTTGTTGTAGGGAGCCGCCCCAGCTATATGATGTCTTAGTGGCATCCTGAACCAGAGCTTGAATACTGACCTTGACTATATGAAGTCACAATCCAGCTCAGGCCTGATGGACTATTTTCATAACAGTGTAGGACTCCAGCAGATTGGCCCTGATTTCAGGTAATGCTTTGTCATGGTGAGACTTGGGAAACTGACACTGGCTCTGTGACATGACAATCCAGCTCACGCCTGTTCGGCTATTTATAATGGTCTAGAATTCTAGCATCAGACTCTAAGTTCTCGAATACTGACACTCTGACTTCTGAGAGAAAGGATGTCTGAGCAGACGTGCTTGACATATTTTCCTTAGCTACTATTCACTCAGAGGTGTATGGTCACTACTTTTCTAGCTCTAAGTTTAGATATCTCTACCTTTATCTACATTTAAACAAACATTGAGGAGGGAAGGATAAGGTTCTCTGCTTCTGCCCCACACCACATTACACTGCCACCCCACACTAACATTCACTGGACACTTACTGGAGGATGGAGCTTCATATCATCTGACTTGCTGCCGAGCACCGCTCTCTCGATGCACTGCCCTGAAAGGCTTGTGTGTTGTGCGAACGATCTGGGCACAACTGCATTGCACCCTCTCACCAAGATGCCACATCCAAATGATTCACATTCTACCTACAGTACACGATGACCATGGTCACTGTCCACGAATTAGATCAGACCTGTCAGGCTGTTTATAACAGTGTGGCATTCTGGTCCAAACTGGAATACTGGCCCTGGCTCTAAGACGTCAGGATTGAGGTAAGACTGTTGATCTATTTACGACAGTGTGGAATTCTGGCATACTGCCTAGATGTGAGATACTGTCCCAGTCCTACTATAATCAATTATTCACTCAGAGTTTTATGACCGCTTCTCATAATTCTAAGTTTATATCTCTCCACTTGCATCTTTATTTAAATAAAGTGCGAAAAGGGAAGGACTCGTCACCCCAACGCCAACGCCAGCGCCACCACTGTCACCTCATTGTAACTCAATGGACCAGAATGGACTGCTGCTAACATGTGGCAGTGCACACCGCACCAGCTGGGTGCCACAAATCTCAGCACTGTCACACGATGCACCTCTGTGACTTAGATGCTTTCAACTAAAAGAGTAGACAGCACCCACTATGTCATACAGTGAGGAATACAAGCAAACATCTTAGCACCATACAATCCATGTGCCCTGCCACTAACAGCATGATTGGGACGGCTGCCCTCTTGCACGCTCTCTGAATTCGAAGAGAGCCTTGCACTGCCATAAATATACACTGCTGTTATGTAATTCATGTGGTGTGATGTGGTTCTGTCTGCAGTCCTGTAAGCTCACCACTAACGACAATGGCGGTATATAATACGCTCCATATGCTTTGCATAAAGACTTGCAGAGTGTAATGAAATCAGATGTTTCAACTGGATCTCTAAGTCGGACATTGAAATACTGAGAGCAAAGTGGTATCATTTCTACAGAAGTCAGAAAACGTATGAGATTTACTGTCAACTCTTGAAAAATGGGAATGGCTGTTAAGTAGTATATCCATATACATTACAGTGTCCATTCTGTGTTACACAAGAAGAGAAGGATACATTTCGAATTTGTTAAATAAAACGTAGCATCCATCCTTGATTTATGTGTATGCTTATCACCCTCCATGCAGAATTTCTAAACAACGTCAGGAGAGCTCATACAGTAAGTCATTGCATTTTCACATCAATTTTATGGTCAAATCATTGAATAACGTGTAGTAGTTGATGAAATTTCCACCTAAAAAAGGAGTAGTCATATGCATTTCTGCTCATGTCGCAACACTCTGAACACTATTTAACACATTGAAATCAGCGAATATGCACCAAAATAACAATTTAGTTCCATAAATCAGAGAATTTCTGCATCACACCTATCCCTCCCCCCCCCCCCCCCCCCCCCTCCCCAATGATTGGATAAGTATACAAAGTATCAAATATAATTACCCATCCACCAACTATACTTGAAGCTGCAGACAAACAGAGTGAGCTGAGTTCTTCACACAATCAATGTATATGGAATGTAGGTTATTCTGTCGAAAAAAATGGTATAAGACATGTTCCAGAACTGGACACCCAACAAGCACTAGCAACAGGGTCATTTAGTTTTGTGTATCACCTCGATGACAGTTCTTTAAAAACGGGAATTTCAACTTACTAATGTGTTTGTCCAATTCTGGCTGGCTTGGAATATTGAGACTGGCTCTATGGGGTCAAAATCTAAGATGACGATACAAGATAATACTTGAGCGAGTCACTGTATGTGTATTGTCACGAAACAAAAGATCTAGTAGGTTTCTAATAGGTGTTCAGGTGCAGCTTCTCGCAGCTTCTTCCAACATGTGACCATTATCAGGTATCTTTCTATCATAGTCCTGCAGTGGTGGTGGGAAGAGTGTGACACATTCGATTGTCAAAAAGTTAGATTTCCGATGAGATTGGAAAAAGATGTTTAAAATCCTAAGAACAATAAGCATGTGCTATAGGGAAAGTATGGAATAAACAACAAGTAGGCACAACCTATTGTAAGGTAAGTTCAAGAGCAACTTAATGTTTTGCCCTACTAAGCTGCAGTTGTTCATGTACATTAAAGAAGAACCGAGAGCTGCAGTATTCTAGACAGCTGTTTCATCAAAAAATCAATTTTAGCGCCTGCCAAATACAATTTACGTGGTATTATCACAGGTCTTTTTGATGCTTTCTTGATGATTTTAGCCAGTATTTCTCCTGCTGTTATATTGGCACCCAAATCTAGGAGAAATGATTATCATGTATAAGTGAAATTATATGTGTCAAACAGGTGAACAACACAAGGTGTTTGTGGCATAAGGGAGGGAGAGACTGACCCTTGTGTGTGTCACCATACCCTGGACTGCATAATCTCACAATCACATCTGGATACAGTACTATAGTATACTATCCAGTTAATGTGCTTTACCACCTGTCTGACACCGCGTTCGGGTGTAGCACTATACCACCCCTTCCGAAACCACATCTGGGTACAGCACTACAATCAACTGTCCAGGTAATGCACTGTACCTTCCTGTCCGAAACAGTGTCTGGGTACAGTGCTATACCCTATAGTCTGGCTAATTTGCTGTACCATCCTGACCAAAACCATGTTCGAGTACAGTGTTGGACTCTACCATCCGGCTAATGCGCTGTACCACCAATACGTAAGGGTGATACAAGGGACAGTCTCCCCCCCCCCCTCCCCCCCCCCCCACACACACACAAACACAAACACCTTGTGTTGTTCACTTATTCAACACATATAATTCCGGTTATACTCGTCTGTGAATCATTAAGTCGTATGGTATCTATAGCCTTCAAGTTCTTGGTGGGGTAATGAGTCAAACTGATGAATGCTTTTGAAGTGCTTATCCAAAGGAACTTTGCATTGTAGTTCCAGGTACTGAAATATCGTCTTTATCTACCAAAACTGGACAAGCGACTTTCAATTAAAATATCTCCTGTGTACAGGAATACTCATAATGTATGTAGGAGTACAGATTATAGACACATAATTGATGACATATGGAAGTTTGGGTCTGGCCGTGAGTCATGCTCGGATAGCCTAATGGTAAGACAAATGCTCGTGATAAGAGGTAAATTCAGGATCGAGTCCTAGTCCAGCACAAATTTGCGTTGTTTTCATTCCATTATACAGCTGATGGTTGTCTATATTCGCAAATTCGAATACATTTCACATATTTCACAATGCTGCAGTGCCTGTTCCTTTGGACATGCATGTGTGTCCAAAGGAACTTTGCAGCATACTTAAAAAAAAGGCAGTGCACTGTCGTATCCTTCGTACATTCCAATAGGTTCTATCTACGTGACGTTTCTTACCGTACTTCTCATATGACCCACGTTTGCTTTTCTTAAGATTTCAAACATCTTTTTGCTATCTCGTCAGAAATCTACCTTGTTGATAGTTGAGCCTGTAGCAGGCTCTTCTCACCACCGCTGCAGTAATATGTCTAAGTAAATGCGAGAAGATGCACCTGAAAATCTAACTATTAGATCATTCGTTTCATGACAATACATATACCGTGTCGGTTTTGGGTATTTTTTATCGAAATACCGAGCTAGGTGGCGCTGTGGTTAGCACACTGGACTCGCATTCGGGAGGACGACGATTCAATCCCGTCTCCGGCCATCCTGATTTAGGTTTTCCGTGATTTCCCTAAATCGTTTCAGGCAAATGCCGGGATGTTTCCTTTGAAAGGGCACGGCCGATTTCCTTCCCAATCCTTCCCTAACTCGACCTTGCGCTCCGCCTCTAATGACCTCGTTGTCGACGGGACGTTAAACACTAACCACCACCACCACTATTTATCGAAATACGAAAGATATGTTCTGTAACATTACAAGATTCACATGGGAGTGCTATTGATCTAACTTACAAGAAAAGTGCACTTGTCAGTGACTGACCTGCGGCGTCATTACAGTGGGAACTATAAGACACTTCGATAAAACAAGTCTGTCGTAGGTCATTACCTGTAGGGTAATGTCATGGAAATACCATTACCTTGTTTATGGATTACTGTGTTTCATTGCAGGTGAGTGAAAACGTGTTTGTAGACTTAAAACAGTATTGGGGTGGGAGCAGGATAACTATAAATAGCTCTCTCTCTCTGGCTCTGGCTCTGAGCACTATGGGACTTAAGATCTGAGGTCATCAGTCCCCGAGACTTAGAACTACTTAAACCTAACTAAGCTAAGAACGTCACACAGATCCATCCCCGAGGTAGGATTCGAACCTGCGAACGTAGCAGCCGCGAGGTTCCGGACTGAAGCGCCTAGAACCGCTCGGTCACCACGGCCGGCTATAAATAGCTGATGCAATGTGCTTCTGTTTAGACATGGCCACATAAAACACAAATAAAAATAAAAAGCGTAATTCTTTCACCTCTTTATCCACGGTGTCCGTAGTTTCCTTTTGGTCATGAACGTCATCCAGAAACTACAGGAGCGGTTAGCTAAACCATGTTGGTTTGTAGACAGTGTCCACATCACTGCCCCATGTTTTACTTTCTCTTATCCCGTTAGTATTGGATTACAGGAGACCTAATTTTCATGAGTTTCTTCTTCGAAGGTGGCTTTCATCCCTTGGTATTGGTGAGGAACTAGCATTGCAGTGCTTCACCTCCAGAAACTGCACTACAAATGTATATTTACCATCTCCTTCCTGTCTGTGGCTTCACCATCTTTCCTTTTCAGGTGTGTCATCTGGGCTAACAGTGGTGCCGACAGCTACATGTAGGACAGTGAGTAGCCTGGTGTCGCTTCTCCAGGCGCGGATGGCGCTTGGGGTCGACATCTGAACCTCAGAGATCTTCTGCAGCGTCTCAGCAATGTGTGGCACTTTGTCAAGCACTGCACTCAGCAAGGTCCCAACGACTGTAGATGCCGAGGAGGCGCTGCGTTGGCATGGATGGCGGCTGCAACATTTCCCCTACTGCAGCCTGCCACGGTGGTGGAGTCTGTGTCCAGGCGTTGAATTTTTCTCTGTGAGGCTCGTCTCTATGCTGTTCCTCTAGCATGTTTTTGTGGCTCGGGCGCGTCGTTCTCTGTTTCCTCCAGAGGTGGAGGTTGTAATGGCAATTTCTCTGGCCAGTGTCTGCACGTTGTTGCCGGTGTTGTTCTACCTGACTTTCCACGTCCCTCCCCACCACCTCCCCATCCCTCCCTGGTATCTTAGGGCCTGGCTCAGTCAGCAGAGAAATCGGTCTACCTCAGGTAGAGCAATCCAGGTTGACCAACTGCTAATGCTTTAAATACTTCACAGGCGCGGTAGCTCACGACGTGGGCACCAGTGCAATCCTCACAATTGGGTTCAAATGGCTCTGAGCACTATGGGACTTAGCATCTGTGGTCATCAGTCCCCCAGAACTTAGAACTACTTAAACCCAGCTAACCTAAGGACTTCACACACATCCATGCCCGAGGCAGGATTCGAACCTGCGACCGTAGCGGTCGCGCGGTCCCAGACTGAAGCGCCTAGAACCGCTCGTCCACACTGGCCGGTTCACAATTGGGAATGGGAGTGTCGTGACATGGGCGTCTCACTTCGCGTGGTTTTCCGAGCATTCCTCACACGCTTCTGGGAAGGAGCAGTGGCGGACCACGTGATTCATCCACTGACATCGGACGCACTGCAGCAAACCCCCCTGGTGTTTGAGAGTTTCGACGCTGACTGCTGTATCAGCCACCCTCGTCAGCTGGAAGACTTTCTTGTTCCTCAGGTCGTCGGAAGCGATAACCAGGAGAGAAGGAGACTCTTTGTGCGCCTGTGGGGGTTTGATGCATGACACGGATTGCAAGCCAGATTAGAGTTCCCCCAGAGCTTCCTTCTGTAGGAGTTCCAGGTCCCTGCAGTGTGGAAACCCCTTGAATACAGCCTTGATGAGCCGCACTGGCATGGTGGAATAGATGTAGAACATGGGTCAGTTTTACGTCGAATTAGTCCTTTGTTAATCCTGTGCAACTTTGGACCAGGGTACGACTTAAAATAATGCCTACCGTGAATTGTCAAAACCAATTGTAATATAGCATTTCCTGCATTGAGATGGGTGTGTGGGTATGTTCAAAAACCGCTCAAGAAATTTGCAAAGCTGCTCCTATTGTTTGTCGATTGCGGTTGCCTATTTCATTGCCATATTTTATTCTTCTGTACTTTCTTGTATAAACATTACTAAATAATTTTTGTCTGTTGTGGACATATTATTCCACTGCAACTGCTGAGATTGAAGGTAATTTGCATTGAAACAGCTGCAACCAGTTGGTTTTGCAGACTTTTGTTTTTCCCTGATGACATATGAAGATACGGGGGTTGGACGGACGACGGGTCCAAACGCCATCCTTCCCAATACCCCCCCCCCCCCCCAAGAGCATTGTAGTCGCTAACGTTGAAACATTGCAGTTATTAGTTGTAATGAGTATGAGATAAAATTTTGCCGTAGAATACTTACAATAGCTGTTTTATTACAAAGTCTGGCAACAACGAGAGGTGAAAGACATCTATAAGTTGTCTTTACGCTAAGCTGAGGTTTGGCTCTCTGATTGTTAACGTTCATGTGGGCAACTTTGCGTCGCCGCTCAGTGAGGGTCGAGACCCCGCAAGGATATGTATGATCTTTCATCATCTGTATTTTTCATTTTGACTGCCTCCTCTCTCATCTGCTCCCACTGCTTCTGTTAATCTTTCTTTCTCTTTTACTACCAGTAAGAAGATTCTCACTGACCATCAATACCTCCTCTCTCTTTGACTCCCATTGCTAATCTCTTCATCCACTTCTCTTTTCCTTTCATTATCAGTATCAGTGACTCCTCTCCCTTTCTCTCCCACTGGCAGTGTCTTCTCTCACTTCCACCATTACAGTCTCTCTGCTAATCTCTTTCAGCAAAGAAATGAGCGAATATGTTCGCAAGCTTGAAGTTTTTGTGACGAAAGGATAATGAGTATTGGGGCACTTTTCTATCAGAGTCTTTTAAAGAGGAATATATTCGCCTCTATTTGTGCTCCAACAGGAGCGTTTTACCGCTGGTTCCCTTCCTTTCCCTGCTACAAAACGTTGTGCTGCATATATAGAACGAATTCTGTAGGTTTGTAACGTTCTGACGTTTTGTTTACCAGGTATGGAAGTATGAAAACGGAATTTGGTTGCAATAATTACACGTCTGTTGTTTGAAATCGATAAACAATATTTTATACAAAATAATCTCCATTGCTGTTTGTACATTTCTCTCATCTCTCTGGCAGGCTATGAATACCACAACAACAACAAAGAAGTTCTTCTCTTGAGGGAACCAGTCAGCGAGCCATTTTCGTACATTTTCATACGAATTGAAGCGTTTTTCTTGGAGAGTGCGTCCCAGTGATGCAAACAGATGATAATCGGGCTGAGACCTAATATTTCCCACCTGAACGCCTCGATCCTTTCCCTGACCCGTTTTGCTGTGCGTGATGGGGCGTTATCACGGAGCAATATGACTTTGTGTTGCCTATTTCCATATTCCGGTCATTTTTCACCTAATGCTCGATTTAAATCGATCATTTGCTATTGGTTGCGATCAGTGCTAACGGTTTCACTAGGTTTTAGCAGCTCATAGTAGATGACACCCTTCTGATCCCACCAAACACAGAGCATTGTCTTCTTTCCAAAGCGATTTGGTCTTGCACTGGATGTCGATGGTTCGCCTGGGTTCACCCATGATTTACGACGCTTAGGATTCTCAAAGTATATCCATTTTTGATCGCCTTTCACTCTTCGGTGGAGAAACGACTTTCTTTTGTATCTGGCGAGCAGCATTTCACATGTGGTCTTTCGATTTGCTTGCTGTCTTTCATTCAGTTCAAGCGGAACTTATTTTCCCACTTTCTGCAACTTTCCCATAGCTTTCAATCGAAGAGAAACGGCTTTCTGCGTCACAGTCAATTGTTCCACGAGTTCCTGTTGAGTTTGAGCATCATCTTCATCCAGTAAGGCTGCAGACCGTTGTTTTCGAACTTTTTCCCGCCCTCGTCGTTTCTCACCTCAAAATCAACACTTTTGAATTTTTTGAACCACTCGCGTCGACAAGCATTCGACACGATTCTGCAGCAGTTTTCTTCAAATAATAAAAGAGAACCAATGCTGCCCGCAAATCGTAGTTCGTGGGTACAAAACTCGACATGTTTACGGGTTTGAAACAGATACCAATGTATGGAACTTGGGTTATTGTGTGTTGACATTCGTCGTCAGCCGTTACAGAAAGCAATGGCGCTGCAGAAGCGGTCTCACGGGCCCAACACTGACGGCTAGCACCATGTATAGGGGAATTCCGGTTTCATACTTCTACACCTGGTATATACATCGACACATTTATATACTTCGACACATACAAATAAGAAATAAGTACGCACGATATAACGTTTGGTGACCTCAGAATTCTTGCCATGACCATATAGTCCTTGGCATATGTTCACTACATCAGTTAAAACTACGTTTAGGCCTCATACCGGATATTTACGCGCGTAATTTTGGTAAGTTTGAATTTCTGGACCACGGTAACAGATCATGATATCGACAAAAGTTTCGTAGTTCCCCGAGAATTTCATTTTAAGAATTGCGATGATATGTCCTGAATAGAAATTATGGACGTGACGATCTCCACATTCGATACTGATACCCGAGATATGATCACTTGAGAGATCACATTTTCTCGCCCCCCTTTTTGTAATATATTGATACCGTGCACTGCCATTTACTAACTTGACCATGCTAGCATTACATGGCAGTAAATATAACTTTTGTGTTAGTACTTCATAATCATTTATGTATTACATTAGGCGTTTGGTAGAGGTTACCACTTTGTTTACGTTTCTTACATTGTGATTATTTTGCTCTTTGTCTAATTTGGTATAGTTGCTAATTATATAATTAGCTCACTAGGGTAATATACAAAATAGATCCATTACATTGTTGTAACAGTATTGGAATTTGGTCAGTGGCTGGCCCTCAATGAAATAAGAGTTGGGGTGGCGATCTGCTCAATTTGTTGTTAATTCTGGTCTGTTATGTTTCATATCCAGATACACATCCACTGGTATGCAGGGATGGTGCTATGATTTTCGTCCTCTAGGTAAACATTCTTAGGCTCCTTCTCAATATTTTTATTTTCACCTTTTTTTATAGAGTCTAAAAATTTTAATGGAAAATAATGAACCCTCCACAACACTGCTTTGCAGATGTGCAATGCAAAGTTTCAACTCTTTTTTCATTGTTGTCCTTGAAGTTTAACACTGGAAACTGCCTTGCAGATGGGCAATGTTGGCTTCTGAAATACAACCAAGGATACAGAAAAATAGAATCATTTGGAAATAAAAAATCATTTCACAACGAACCGATGCCAATGCTTCTGGGAACACTGTGATTCGTCTTGCAATGGAAATTACAACAGAAAAGAACTACACATATATTTTGACATATATTGTACATCTGCAGATACCAGTTTAAGCTCAGGATTCAGTCTGTGGGAGCGATCCAAAGGAACAGATTGCCAAATTCCAAATTTCAAAATGAAAAGGAGCTGAAAAAACAAGTACGCTAGTATTCTGAGGAGTAGTAAAGTACTGGACATTTCATCTATTTTGTATAAAGATAATAATATTGTCTGTGCTCTGTCTAATTTTGATGGCGAGCTACCAAAATCTGAAGCGAAAAGGTTTGATAGAATGGTACCATGTGCTGCTGTTGTTTCTGTTTACAACTGACATATGGGAAATGTGGATATATTAGATAGTAGCATTGGCAGATGTAATATAAAAATTAGATCAAAAATTAGAGCCAAACGATGTTATTTACGTTCTTTTCCATGTGATTGATATAATCGTAATAAATTCGTGGAGTGTATACAGGAGGCTACCCACTGAAAAAGAAACGAAAAAAAAAAAGAAAAGAAAACGGGGAAGACAGCTGGCACAGAGAGCAACAGGCTTAAGTATAAGGCATCGTCGTTGCCTCCAAAGGATGTAAGCTTAAATCCCTCTGTCACTGGCCATTCCAGAATGAGAACAACGTTCAAACGCCATAACTGCAAAGGCTGTACCTCAGTCATGTGTGAGAAGTGCAAAGTAAACTTATGATTAAATAAGCAAAAACTGCTGCTTTGCATTCCATAGCATCTAAAGACGTCCATAACCTTCTTACAGTACCATTAATTCTTTCATAAATGTTTTTCATTAGGTGTTTAAAACTGTTTTGTACTCAGTTAATGTTTATTAATGATATAAATTTCACATGGCTTTGCGTAAGTGCAAAGCATCGTGTGTTAAGTGAACATGAAAAGTTTCATACTGTGTTGCATAAATGCAATGCCATTTTGTTTTATTTTTAGAATTAATTATGTATTACTTTATCGGCATTTTTCCTGTCATCCTTGAACAATTTCAAATTTAAAAAAATTACTTGCTGTTCTAAAAAGAAGGTGCAATAACACTTAAATAAGGCCTTTTTAAGAGCCTTTTTAATGCTTGTAGTTTACATAAATTCGGTATATTACAGAATTGTATTTTGTCACAGTCTTTTTTAGATTCAAACTCATTCATAATCCTGGTATAATTTAACAATTGGGCTCTGAGTCTGCTACGCTCATGGTTAATTCAACAAATCTCTTATGCCCCATTGTAGTTCGCAAATGTTTCTTCACTCTTGCAAGACGCTGAATGACCTCCCTGTTTGGACAACAGTAACAGGTAAAGTGCAGACAATCTATAAAGCTACCATTATATTTGGGAATATGTTATCAACACTGCATTTGTGAAGAGCATTGAGAAGGTATAGAGATCCCTCGCCACCAGTTTTTTCTTATTTAAACTGTTAAAACGCTTTTTCCACTCCACAACCCGATATCGAAATCTAAAAGCTTCTCATTCCCAGTCAAACTAGCCATATCAGTTTCTGGAACGATTTTATCATTGTGAGCATCGCTTGCTCTAATACTATCACTTCCACTTTTTTGTGTGCCTTCGTCCTCAATGCAAATGCTATGGCCGGCCGGAGTGGCTGTGCGGTTCTGGGCGCTATAGTCTGGAGCCGAGCGACCACTACGGTCGCAGGTTCGTCTCCTGCCTTGGGCATGGATGTGTGTGATGTCCTTAGGTTAGTCAGGTTTAATTAGTTCTAAGTTCTAGGCGACTGATGTCCTCAGAAGTTAAGTCGCATAGTGCTCAGAGCTATTTGAACCATTTTTGCAAATGCTACCCGCACAGTCATCTCTCATTTGATAGACATGGTGCCATCTCTGCACTGACGATGCTACAAACACTTTAAGCATCTTTCTTGCATATCAACATCTGCAAATTAATATTTGAACGAGACGGTCGTTTTTAAGTACCAACACGACAGGACCTTTAACCAGTTGCAAGTCTAACAAATGACGTACCTTGCCTCTGAGAATTCTGATCCTGCTCATTATTAATTAAGGAAGCCTCATCGTCGTGTCTGTGTCCTTCTGACTGCCCCAACA
This sequence comes from Schistocerca gregaria, assembly GCF_023897955.1. NCBI lineage: Eukaryota > Metazoa > Arthropoda > Insecta > Orthoptera > Acrididae > Schistocerca > Schistocerca gregaria. Next base: position 759,858,758 of record NC_064920.1, read on the forward strand.
CAACTGGATCAGCGAGTGGCACAAATGCCTGTCCCTTTTAGGCAACAATGTCTTTTTCAGACTTATGCTTTTGTTTTTTGAATGTTCAAATGTGAGTGAATTCCTAAGGGACCAAACTGCTGAGGTCGCCAGCCCCTAGACTTATACATTACTTAAACTAACTTATGCTAAGAACAACACACACACCCATGCCCAAGAGAGGATGTGTACCTCCGGCGTTAGGGGCCGCGCAGTTCGCGACATAGCAACTCTAACCGTGCAGCCACTTCGCGCAGCTTCGTTCTTGATAACTTGATGAAATTCTCTAACATTTTTTTCGTAACAGGTCTCTCGTTTCCATGATAACAATATTCTTAAAACTGTGTGATGCAACGATACAAAGACGTAACTTCCTGCAGAATCACGAAGTGATGGAGAGCATGCAGCAGCAATTCAGCTCAACTGACTTCTGAGGACTACTTAGGAGTAATGACCAGTCATAATACAAAACAAAACTTTGCATGTCCACACTCACACGAATTCGTTGAATTCGGTGCTGTAAACTCGGCTTGTTAAAACTCATCCATTCGAAAGCTGGATTTGCATTTGTATTTCTTTATCGGTCCTGTAAATCGTGTTTAGGTACATATTTTGCACAAACGATGTAGGACAAGTCAAGTTGGTACAGTATATACATCATCATACACATTGTTATTTTGAAAGGATAAATAATTAAAAATTATTCAATACATGTTGAATATTGATGACAAATTTAATATAATAAAATAAAATGATAGACTTATTAAGAATATTTGAGCAATTACACTACACTTTTCTGGTACTTAAAAACTCGGAATCAGAATAAAGCAGTGGTCAAGCAAGTACTCTTTCAGTTTCACTTTAAACTTTTGTAAATTATGCATATGTTTCAAATAGGATGGCATGTGATTGTACAGCATTATGCTAGTATGATACACTCCTCTCTTACAAGTGTTTGTACTTACTGTATTGACATGCAAGTGATGTTTCTGCCTAGTATCATGAGGGTGGTAATCACAGTTATACTTGAAGATATTTCCATCTTTTAAAATACTTCCTTTTGTGAAATTTAATATTTCATACATATATAAGCAAGGAAGAGGCAGTATACTGAAATTTTTAAATATTGGTCTACAGGAGTCTCTGTACTTAGCATGGTTTATTATTCTAACAATCTTTTTCTGTGGCCTAAATGTTTTGTTTGTACCTACGGAGTTCACCCAAAAGATAATGTTCTACAATAGCTGATACTCGTAATAGAGGTTGACGCAGTAGCTCACCCGGCTGACTGCCTTCTCAAGTGAAAGTGTAAACTGTTTTATAATGACCGAAACGTTATCAATTTTATCCACAATGTCATCCTAATTCTCTAACAGGAAAAGATCTGTTTGAAATGGCGAAAAGATGGAAGTAACAAAAAGTGTTTTAAGACAATGGGTACTCCCCACAGCAAATTCAGAAGGCACTGAAAATGAAACCGAAAGAGTCCACAAAGAAAGCAGAAGAAGATGAAAAACCTTTAAATCGATGGCCTTCCTGCCATATGTGGGTAACCTCTCATCAAGAATAGGACGGATTCTCAGCAGACGAAAAGTAAAAGTGATTTTTCCTCCCCCACCCAAGATAGCTGCACTCGTGGGCTCGGTCAAAGATGATTTGCTGCTCCGAAAATCTGGAGTTTACAAAATTCCATGTGAATGTGGCCTTTCTTACATTGGGCAAACAACTCGTACTGTCCAAGAAAGATGTACAGAACACCGGAGTTCACACGAATTTTACAACCTAACAAGTCGGCAGTGGCAGAGCATTGTATCGACACTGGTCACAGTATGTTGTATGACAATGTCGAAATTCTGGCAACTACGTCGTATTTTTGGGACTCGTTGGTGAAGGAGGCAATTGAGATTCGCTTTTCGTCGAATCTAATGACCAGAGATAGTGGTTTCAACCTTGATAAATCATGGAATCCCGCACTTGGTGTAATAAACTTTTCTAGGAATGAATATTGACTCTCAGCTGAAGTGGTGCCAACACACAAAGGTACTTGCAAACAGAATGTCATCAGCATGTTATGCCCTTAGAATTCTATCATCTGTGTGTAACATGCAGTGTCTTTTAGTTACATATTATTCATATGTACACTCAATTCTTAGCTATGGCATTCTTTTTTGGGGAACAAATCCACAAAATATGAACACAATTTTCAAACTCCAGAAAAGAGCCATAAGAATAATAACCAGAAATAGTAGTCGAGCTCATTGTAAAGATCTGTTCAAAACACTGGGAATTTTAACTGCTCCATGTGAACACATTTACCAGTCAGTTGTACACATCAAAAGTAACATTGGCAATTACTGCACAAACAGCTCTGTCCATGACCATGCAACAAGAGATAGACTCAACTTACATTTACCAAGAAAAAATAAACATAAAACTCAAAACAGCATTTTCTACCAAGGAATAAAACTGTACAATAAATTACCAAAGGAGATTAAAGAAATTTCAAAAATACACTTATTTAAGAAGGCAGCTAAAAAGTACCTGTTATGCAATACATTTTATACATTGAAGGATTACTTAGATAAAGCAGAGTAGGGGTTTGATAAAAAAATGTTATACAAACAAATAATAATAATAATGATGATTATAAAACATCCAATATTCCACATAACACCTTCACTTTATTATTTTTCTTCTTTTTTCCTTTCTAGAGACACTCTCCCCTCAAGCTATTCATAGCACAATACTAACACCTCTTCCTGAGCTCAACATCTCACTCATTATGAAGGGATGCTGACTCAGTTTTTCAGGATAGCAAATGGGAACTTGCAGTACAGAAAATGGCCCAAGGATCACCTGTGTGTGTGTGTGTGTGTGTGTGTGTGTGTGTGTGTGTGTGTATGTAGTGAGTGAAGTGTTATGAAACAATGTGTGTATAGTGTGTGCAGTGACTGATAGTGAAATATGAGTGAATAGTGTGGCATTACATTATTTAATGAGTTATTTGTAAATAAATTATTGTATACCAGGAGTAAAATCTAATGATTGTCTCTAACTAGAAGTCTGTAAATATATGTGTATACGAATTAGCTTATTGTAAATTGATCTAAGCTTGTAAATACTTTGACATGTCCTATATCCTTGTAAAAAGAGATCTACGGATGAATAAAACTACTACTACTACTACTACTACTAAAGTCCACGTCACAGTGCAGCTCACAATGATATATCGACATGGCAACTCAGATCGACTGCGGAGTCACAGATGTAACTCGAGCATTGTGCACGTCTCTGCCGCCGACCAACGTCTGTGGCGCATTTGCGTCTGTGGCCGCATGCTCAGTTGCGCGGTACACGAGTCTAAAGGGACAAAGCGAGCACTGGAGCGACAGTCTTGCGGTTCACTCTGAACATGGCCGAAATATTAGAAGGAGAATTCTTGCGGTTGCACTCCCGAAACTTAATGGAACAACAAATATAGATGTTGAAGATGTCAATTAATTAAACTTTTAATTTATTTAATACTTTTATTTGGACACTAACGTAAAAGCTACCAACATAAAAATCATTTTAAGATACTCAATTCTCTTACTAGTGTATATGAGTTCTACATTGTCCGATGTACTGGTTGTGCCTTCCCTGCAAAACTGTAGTATCTTGCATTAGCTTAACCACTAGTTATAAATTTGCAGTACATGTTTTTTCTACAAAAAAAAAGTCATAAAGGTTTAATCAAGGCCTCCAACGCTAAGGCCTGTCGGTCAAAATCATCGGTGCAGATTTTAAAACTTACATTTGATTTCTGTTTAGTTAGGCACTCAGGTAGGCCCTAGCCCAGGGACCTTGTGTGGAGCTTACCTTCCTCCCCGCGTTTGTCCCCTCTCCCCCACCTAAATACATCCCTGCTGGTATGGTATTATAATTGATCTGTTAATTTACATTATATTCCAAAACCTCCTGCAACACGTAAAATTTCATATTGGACACGCCAGTGAAGCAAAGTCAAGAGGAGTAAGTGCAGACATTGTCTTTGCATTGTGGTCCGAGATCTCTATCAACTGCCACATCAGATTTGTACATGTTTAATACGTTGAGGAAGAAGTGTGATGACAAGCATTTATGCATTTTCACATGTGCCTCAGTCTCGTGACGTAGCCTAAAGAATATCATTAGTACCCATTCTTCGCAACGTAACTTGTGTGTAAAATGTGAAAACAAATTCGTACTGTTACCATTCTGCTCACATAAACCCTGCTTTGCCTTTATTTCAACCAAAGTGTATCGTTCCTCATTGATTCCGAAGAAAATCAACCTTAAATGGTTCATTTAGAAGTCAGTGTTCACTTTACGTCGAAGAGGCTGAATTAAATGTTGGATCAGTTATTCTTTGCTGTCAGTTTAAACATCTTTGTAACTAGAGGGGGTAGACGGCAACTGCCAAAGTTCTCCCCCGATTCTGGAAGATTACCTTTCATTTTTACAATATTCTTGATGTCATTATCATTTCTTTCCTTTTTGTTTTGGGCGCTTTTACTTGTGTGACAACGAGAAATGGACGACGAGAAGGAAGACACGCCACAGGAGGACATGGAAGAAGACGAACTGGAAGAAGAGCAGGACGGCGACCTCCCTTCAGAAACTGAGGAGGAAGAGGTGGATAACGAACCCGTAGAGGAAACTACAGACCAGGAAGAATTGAAATCTACAGAAACTCGTAAAAAAAGTGTAACGATGAAGGGAGATGTCCCTACGCTTAGAGAAGGAAGTGACGTAGCCGGCCAGTTTTCGGGAGAAATTCCTGTACGCTTCTTGCAGAGAGGTTCACATGTTGGAAAAGGGTTAGCAGTACTCACGAGTGGCGGCGATTCTCAAGGTAGGAATTTAAAACTATAGTACTGTCTACTACTGTGCAAACGGCCTTCTAGCTAATTTGATAGCATTTTATTTGTATGCCATCTCGTTTCTTCGGCATTTAGTCATCAAATAACTTTCATAATTTTGTGCTGTTTATAGTATGTAAATCTTTGAATAATACGAACAATACGCTATTAGAGTATATCTTCTCCTTTTTGAGATTTAGAAATATGAATTTGGTGATGTAAATCTAAAATTACCTTAAACTGCCTGACTTCTAGGAGGGACTGAAACAAATACAATATATATAATGGTTTTTTACAAATATGATGATCCTAATTATCAGCAGCACCCCCACAGCTGCATTAAGCATTTACTAGAGCCCACAGTTATATGCATACATGTTTCTAGAGCCATGTATCCACATTCCATTAGGAAGTCGTGTCATAGTTTTCTTATCTCTTGGAATCTAATAAAGAATTTCTTGAGCCGATTTTTCTGGACACTTGTGTCGTTACCTTCATTTCATTTTCGTTATAGCCATTAATAAATCTTGTTTCAGTCCATTCCCCGATCCATTTATTTGTTTTACTTTGTTTTTTAGTACAGCTGTGTGAGCAATACTCGGTTTTTGAATGGCTTGCCCATTAAAAGTTCAGTTAAATTTTTATATATCGGTTCCTCACTTTCAGGAACTGTAGCACAGCAAACCGAGAAGAAAAGGACGCCTCTTGGATAGATCTTAAATGCACTGTAGCACTGAAACTGCATACTTGAGGAATAAGCAAATATAAATTCGAAATCCTCCAAATTCTGCACGATAAATGCGGAAACTGTAAAATCGAGATTGCGCTGTACGATGTGCTTTTGTTACGGAATCTGAGCACAGAACATGTGATCTGCAGTAGTTACCCAGTTAACAGCAAGCATAGCAGACGTGTGGTCTACTCAGCCAAACACGTGACTTTTTCGTAGCGCGCATACATAAATCAAAATACGTACAGTATAAGAATAAGTAGTGCTAAGGCTACATATATAATTTTAGTTCTGCTTTTTTTCATCAGAGATGTGGTTAGGCTGGAACGCAAAACGACATCTTAAATTCATGCAAATGATGCTATGACATTGCTACTTTTGTTTGAGAGAAATATGTGGCTTGGGCGTAAGAACAGAACTTAATCCTACAACATTAAAGTGGGAAATATTATGAGATGGTTACTAAGCATTATAAATTTTACTATCACATATTTCATTCAACGGAGGTCATAATTTATAGTTTATGTACTAGTTAACTACAATTATAAGGTCTCCAGTGGCAGGTTGCATGCAAAATAAGTACGATATGTACTGTTTTACATCCGATACTGGCAATTATACTGCTCAAAATGTTGGCGGGAACCACGAATTGGTAGTAATTGCAATCGTAAGTTCTAGGAGGGTTTAGTTATCTAGGATTAAATAACTGGGAATGAAGCAATTAATTTTATATTCTTTATTGTCACAAATATTTGGCTGTTATTCTACGAATAGGTCGCGATTTCCAGGACAGTGGTTAAGCTGTTTCGACTGCATTTTCGAATATCTCGCGATTTGCAAAGGTGTTTTTATGCTGGGACGTAAGGGCACGTCTTGCATTGGCAGAAGAAATCTGGTTGTGGTGACAGACTGATCTGAGCGTAGCCAGAGGTCTAGGTAAGACTGGAATACACCAGATTTGTTGTCAAAGGCCGTGAAATAGTTGGAAACTGGTGTTCGATGGAATTCGGCGAGGGTCGAAAAAGTGCTTCCTTGAGTCCATTTAATGTTGCTCTAAGGAAGTGTTGTTCAGAACACTGAAAGAAAAAAATGCCCCCTGAGGCGAAGATCGTTAATGACTGCTTCATTTCATACAACATTCAAAATACTGAAGGTTTTTACCTATAGTTAACTATGGTCCGAACTTTGTAGTTACGAAAGATGGTTCCGTTCACACAGAACATGGACAGAATGTGACGGGACGTCAGAAGTGCCATCCCACGATATGGGAGAAAGACCAAACATTTCGTGTGCTACCTAGCTGACTGTATGTTCCGTCGAGCACAGACAAAAAAATTACTTCACTTTTTTGTTGAAGCGGGTAAACTTTACGCGCCCAGAGCAATTGTAATGCAATAATTCTTTCGAAGAATATTCAAACAAGCCTGGCGACTTCAATTCAGTGCTTTCCGGGGAAACCGGCGCCTTCAGTTTCCTCAACATTACAGATATGTTAGATATTTGCTTGGTAGTGCAAATTTTGTATATTACTTTGGAATATCTACTTTGTTCGTGTTTCATTCCAAAAATTTCTCGTTTATGTATTGGCGCACTATAAATGTGTTGATACGGTTGTCTGATTACATGCTCTCATTCTGTGTTTTGATTGGCTGAAGAGATCACGTGTCCTGTGAATCGTATGGTGCAATTTCGATTTCACAGCTTCCGAAGCTATCGTGCCATATTTGGCGGATTTCGTATTTATACTTGCTTATTCCGCGAATAGGCAGTTTCAATGTCACAGCGAATTAAAGACCTATCCAAGAGGCGTCTTGTTTTTCTGGCTTTTTTGTTCTACTGTGCGTGAAAGTGCAATACTAATATGTAAAATTGTAGCCAAAGTTGATATCTCACTGCTATTACTCAGAGATGGAAATATACGCTGACTGTAATTATCCATTTTCAGACATACCAGAAGCTTTGCTTTGAAACTCCTATGTAGTAAATAACACAATTTTATGCTATTTCTATCTCTTTCATTTCCTTTGTTGTTCATCCAGTCGTCTTCTGATGCTTTAATTCCGAAAGTTCAGGCATTGTTTCTTTGACTCGATGATTAATTTGTGGTGTCAACTTTCGATATGATGATTATAAATTATTTTAGTATTACTGTAATTTATTTCTAGACTTACTCTGTTAGGTCATTTCCTCCATTAGTTGTTGAACTTAATTTCATTTCTGAAATTTCTACAGTCAGCTGCAGTCTAATTGTACTGTATTGCATATTTGTTGGTTCAGGTTTATTATATACACTTGACTGTGTACACTACCGATGAAAAGTTTTCGATCACCTCGATAAAAACTACATACATTATTTCAGTGCAGAAACGCATTGTACTAACTAAACAGACTGACAAAATAAATATTTTCTCTCTTTATCATTAACTACAATACATTATTATTTAGATTTTAGTCTCTTCAAAGTATCCACCATTTGCCCGGGGAACAGCTATTCAAAAGCTTTGCATTCTGGAGATAAGATTTTGTAGTGTTTTTGCAGGTATTACTGTCCAGCAAGTCTGTAAAGTATTCTATGCATCTTCAACATTAGAAGACCTCAGTGTTCTGACCTGCCAGTTAAGTTCATCCCACAAGAGTTCTATTGAATTTAAGTCAGATGATATACTTGGCCAAACATGGTCTTCAGATCCTCACATTTCTCTTTCCGATTAGCATACCCTTCACCCAATGCAGGAGCATGTCTGGGATCATTACCCTGCCACGGAATAAACACACTACCAACAAGTCCTTTGCCAGATGGAACTGCATTGTTGATCAATATCCAGTGACATTGTTCCTCCTTCAGTGTTCCGTTAATTCTCACTAGATCATCGACTTTATCATCCGCAAAACATCTTGACACCATGGCCGATCCTCCACTATCCTTCAACATTGGCATCACAAGTTGATTCTTCATACGTTCTGTAATTTTCGTTTGCGTGTTAATGAATTGACATCTGAAGGCTGTATCTGCTTATCTTTTTTTCTATATTCCCTTCAGTTTAAACGAGTTTCTAATCTGAGGAGTTAACTTTTTATGGTTTTAATTACTCTTATTGCTTACTCCCTATTATTTCTGGTTTAAATCCACTTCTAATTTCACTATATACACTCCTGGAAATGGAAAAAAGAACACATTGACACCGGTGAGTCAGACCCACCACACTTGCTCCGGACACTGCGAGAGGGCTGTACAAGCAATGATCACACGCACGGCACAGCGAACACACCAGGAACCGCGGTGTTGGCCGTCGAATGGCGCTAGCTGCGCAGCATTTGTGCACCGCCGCCGTCAGTGTCAGTCAGTTTGCCGTGGCATACGGAGCTCCATCGCAGTCTTTAACACTGGTAGCATGCCGCGACAGCGTGGACGTGAACCGTATGTGCAGTTGACGGACTTTGAGCGAGGGTGTATAGTGGGCATGCGGGAGGCCGCGTGGACGTACCGCCGAATTGCTCAACACGTGGGGCGTGAGGTCTCCACAGTACATCGATGTTGTCGCCAGTGGTCGGCGGAAGGTGCACGTGCCCGTCGACCTGGGACCGGACCGCAGCGACGCACGGATGCACGCCAAGACCGTAGGATCCTACGCAGTGCCGTAGGGGACCGCACCGCCACTTCCCAGCAAATTAGGGACACTGTTGCTCCTGGGGTATCGGCGAGGACCATTCGCAACCGTCTCCATGAAGCTGGGCTACAGTCCCGCACACCGTTAGGCCGTCTTCCGCTCACGCCCCAACATCGTGCAGCCCGCCTCCAGTGGTGTCGCGACAGGCGTGAATGGAGGGACGAATGGAGACGTGTCGTCTTCAGCGATGAGAGTCGCTTCTGCCTTGGTGCCAATGATGGTCGTATGCGTGTTTGGCGCCGTGCAGGTGAGCGCCACAATCAGGACTTCATACGACCGAGGCACGTAGGGCCAACACCCGGCATCATGGTGTGGGGAGCGATCTCCTACACTGGCCGTACACCTCTGGTGATCGTCGAGGGGACACTGAATAGTGCACGGTACATCCAAACCGTCATCGAGCTCATCGTTCTACCATTCCTAGACCGGCAAGGGAACTTGCTGTTCCAACAGGACAATGCACGTCCGCATGTATCCCGTGCAACCCAACGTGCTCTAGAAGGTGTAAGTCAACTACCCTGGCCAGCAAGATCCCCGGATCTGTCCCCTATTGAGCATGTTTGGGACTGGATGAAGCGTCGTCTCACGCGGTCTGCACGTCCAGCACGAACGCTGGTCCAACTGAGGCGCCAGGTGGAAATGGCATGACAAGCCGTTCCACAGGACTACATCCAGCATCTCTACGATCGTCTTCATGGGAGAATAGCAGCCTGCATTGCTGCGAAAGGTGGATATACACTGTACTTGTGGTGACATTGTGCATGCTCTGTTGCCTGTGTCTATGTGCCTGTGGTTCTGTCAGTGTGATCATGTGATGTATCTGACCCCAGGAATGTGTCAATAAAGATTCCCCTTCCTTGGACAATGAATTCACGGTGTTCTTATTTCAATTTCCAGGAGTGTACAACATGTTTCTGCGACATGTTTAACTATAGCCCCTTTACCATAGGCGACGAAATATTGCACATAAATCCCCCACTACCGCAACGGCTAATCAACTGGCATATGGAAACACACTACTAGCTCACTGTCATAACTGAGTACCAGTGGTTGCTGCCTGAAGCTACCATTTTATTATTATTATATTTTGTTGAAGTATCAGCGCCTTTCGCATAAAACCACCGATGATATTGCAAGAGAGAGACATTTCGTGGTTCACTGAGTTTCTCCTATGAATGCACTGCATTGTAGCGGTCACAGCTTGAAAACAACACTCAGTGCGGAGATTGTGCTACGTTATTCTGTGAGAGTGTGACATGTGGTTTTTTCTTCGCCCTCAACGGGTGATTATGTGTTGTGCACTGTCCAGTCACGAAATAATCGGGGCAATATTCCTTGATGGCACGGTAACTACCGAACGGTACGTGAAAGTTTTGGAAGATCATCCTCATTATCCAAAGTGACCCTGATTTCGACAAGATGTGGTTCATTCATGCCGGAACTCAACCACATTGAAGCAGAAGAGTGTTTGATGTCCTAGAGGAACACTTTGAGGACCGCATTCTGGCTCTGAGGTACCCAGGGACCATTGGCATGGGCCTCGATTGGCCGCCATATTCTCCGGATCTGAACACGAGCGACTCCTTTCTGTGGGGCTGTATTAAAGACAAGGTGTACAGCAATAACCCCAAAACCATTGCTGAGCAAGAAACAGCCATTCAGGAGGTCATCGACCTTCCGACACTTCAGCGGTTCACGCAGAATTTCGCTATTCGTCTGCGCTGCATCACCGCCAATGATGGCAGGCATATTGAACACGTCATAACCTAAATCCGAATATCAGTAGTGACGTTTACATGTTGAATAAAGTATGTGCACGCCGTAGTTTGTAACTAATTTACTTTTTTTCGTATAGTTCAGTAAAACAAGGAGTGCTGGTCACTCCATGCAACTCGCAGTGTACCTTAAACAGGGAGTGAAATTTCAAGTCATCTGCTTTGATTTAAAAAAAATTTGATTTATTTAGATGTAGCAAAGCTAGATCCGTCTCTGCAGTTAGTTTCTCAGTAAAGCTTTTACTTTTCGCGTACAAAGATAAAAACGACTGTTAGGGAAACGCGTATGTTCCCTTCTACGCAATCTGTCTCATATGATTTTGAGGAAACTATTGGTTAAATAAAATTCTTTACCTTATAGCCACTCATCACAGCTTGACACTGAACAGGTTCTCTTTTTTGTCATCGTAGTTATTATTGTGATGCTTCAAAGTGAAGCACAACAAAGGGCATATTTTGAAGAATTTTACAGGAAATATGTAGCCGCTGGCCATTTTACGTTTGGTGCATTTTAAGGGGTATATTCCTGCGTAAGAAATGTAACTACCATATCTAAATTGTGTTTAATGCTGGAAAGAAATCCGTTGATGTTTCCAGTCTCAAGTAAATACAAGATACGTTGGGCGTCTGGACGCGATGAGCTACGACACGCCATCCTCGACACGACCGCGCTATGCGGAATTGTCGGCTGCCGATACATGCTGAGGCATTCAGTCCCACTTGTGCTTTCAAGCTGGAAAGATGTCCTGACTAGCGTCGTTCACGCTAGAGCACTGTTCGAAGTTTGATATCTTTTGACCTGCTTGTTGAGAGAAGTCGATGTGTGCGGGATTACGCAATCAAATTGTATTCGAGGGTAGACGTGACCTGCGTGGCATGGAGGTAGACAATGACGGAAATGAAAGAAACTGATAAGAATTTGCTGTGAAATCTGTACCATCGTTTTTATCACATCATCTTTGTTGTTCCACTATATTTTTCACATAACAAATCTACGGCTTTGATCGGTGATTGTAAGTTGTTGTTGTTGTGGTCTTCAGTCCTGAGACAGGTTTGATGCAGCTCTCCATGCTACTCTATCCTGTGCAAGCTTCTTCATCTCCCAGTACCTACTGCAACCTAAATCCTTCTGAATCTGCTTAGTGTAGTCATCTCTTGGTGTCCCTCTACGATTTTTACCCTACAAGCTGCCCTCCAATACTAAATTGGTGAGTCCTTGATGCCTCAGAACATGTCCTACCAACCGATCCCTTCTTCTGGTCAAGTTGTGCCACAAACTTCTCTTCTCCCCAATCCGATTCAATACTTCCTCATTAGTTATGTGATCTAGCCATCTAATCTTCAGCATTCTTCTGTAGCACCACATTTCGAAAGCTTCTATTATCTTCTTGTCTAAGCTATTTTTCGTCCATGTTTCACTTCCATACATGGCTACACTCCATACAAATACTTTCAGAAATGTCTTCCTGACACTTAAATATATACTCGATGTTAACAAATTTCTCTTCTTCAGAAATGCTTTCCTTGCCATTGCCAGTCTACATTTTATATCCTCTCTACTTCGACCATCATCAGTTATTTTGCTCCCCAAATAGCAAAACTCCTTTACCACTTTAAGTGTCTCATTTCCTAATCTAATTCCCTCAGCATCACCCGACTTATTCTAAAAATTACTTCATTCGAATCCGAAACGAAGGAGCTGGTATTTAAGGTTCTCGAAATATTGATTTGCAGGTATACACTGTTATTTTACTTTTTCTTCTATAGAACTTTCGGAGTAAGTCTTGGAAGCTGCTTCCTGTAGTCAAACACCTGTCATAATAGTTAACGGTTATTTGTGAGATTGCACTAGAAATTAAACATTGTAATAACAAATATTAGGAAATATACGCTGCAGGCGCTTCGCAAATGTAGATACCAATATATTTTTAAGTATTTTTTAAACATAAACCTACTTTGTATTTTCTTAATTTTGTTTCCATTGTCGAAATAGTTTTGCTGTAAATGATGGAAAAACATACGCACTATTTTTGGAAGGTCGTTGAAACCTCCAAAATATGGATCGGGTAAAGTCAAGAAATTCTCCCCCCCCCCCCCCCTCTCACTTCTAATTTCTTCTTCCGTTCATGGAGGCGTCTTCGTCTTCTGGAAATGCACCGGACTTGAGAACAATGAAGACAGCACGACAGCTTCAAGTGCAGCGCTGTCTGCTAAAAACACTCAGGAAGTAGAAATATGTCAGAATTCAGAAGAAACAAGTGATGTCCTTGAATGTGACGTGGTACTACACCACCTCCTCCAAAAAGAAAAGCTGAAGCCAGCAAGAGTGATGCCGAAAAATCATTTGCCGACTGGCTGGAAAAAAGAAACCTTAAAGAGATGAAAAGACAACGGGAGTCATTAGCTGATGACGCTAACAACGTTTTTTTCAGTCCATGCTCCCGGACTGTAAGAAACTTAGTGATAGGCGTAGACGAGCTCTAAAGGCAAAATTCCTGTTCCTGTTGAATGAGCAACTGGACGAAATGAAGCAGGAGACGTCGGAACTTAACTCATCATTACGGGTGTCTTCCATTTCTAACAACAGGTCATTGTCTGCCCCTGCACATAACTCACCATGGTAATGAAATGAGTGTTTGGCGTCATTGGTCGGCCACCTTGGTGCAGGTCTTATTACATTCGACGCCACATTGGGCGACCTGCGCGCCGGATGGAGATGTAATGATGATGAAGACAACACAACACCCAGTCCCTGAGAGAAGAAAATCCCCGACCCAGCCGGGAATCGAACCCGAGCCCGTAGGACGGCAATCCGTCACAATGACCACTCAGCTATCGGGGCGGACGGAATTCACCATGTAATGCTACAATATCAATAGTCACTCATCTAACTTCACATGCGACAATGTTCGCTATAAATGCGTGTGAATCTGAATCATATTCTGCCTTAAGATTCCGAACAGTTCAACTTTTCAAACTGTATTCATTATTTATAAGAATAAAGTATCACAATAACTCATCTTATCAAAAATAAACTTTTAATGGTGGAATTTTTAATGTAGTACGCACGAATCCACCAACATAATGTAATTAGTAGCTTCTCAGCAGGAGGAATAGCAAGTCGAAAATTTGTGTCCTGCTGTGACTGAGACGCTGATACAATTTGCTGCAAAAGAGTGGAAACTCTGTACTCAGTCTGTATAATTTGTGGAATTTGTGTTCGTGGTGAGAGAGCTCATGAAAAACAACAGCCAAACTCTGTTTGATATAGTAGCATTGTACAGGGGCAGCGAGTATTTTTCTTTCTCAGTTGTTTCAGCTTGAAATATTGATAACGCCCTCTTCAGGAGAGCTCATGATTGTAGCTGAGCCAGAAAAGTGAACAGTGATCCGTACTGTCTTGTTGTTTGTCGTAACCCACGTCGCATCGCGTAATTGTTTGGTATATCGTATCGCCCCAGCGGCAATGCGATTGTCCAACCAATAAAGATCGCGTCGCGCCTGGAATCTTTATTACAACGAGTCATATCGCATATTGTGTTGCCTCATTGTGAACAGCACCTAATGTGTTACATGATATCCCGTGCCATAATGCAAGAACTTAACAGACATCACGTTACGTATGTGGCCTACTTTCACTAGTTAGCTGATACGTCTGTCTATGACGTTTCTAGACATTTCTGTATTCGTGCATGCTTTAATGATCAAACCATTCAGAGTAACAAACAGATCTAACAACTTTCAAGATGTCCGCATTGAAATCATTATCAGCGACCGTGAAGCAATTGTAGCGATAATGATTACCAAAGTACAACAGGCAACTGAAACATGTAAAAATATTTATATGTTCAGCTAACTAAATAAAGTGACGGTAGTGACATATCTCAAAGAACAAGTCGAAACACTGAATCTCGAGAGGAGATGTAGAGGAACTATGGTTCAGGTTTAGAAGATTGGTTGACCTTGTACTGGATGGATACGTACCTAACAGAACAGTTCATGATGGAAGGGGTGTTTCATGTTCTACAGTCACTGTAAACAAACTTATGAAGGAACAGAGATTACGGCATAATAAGTACAAACAAAGCATAAGGCCATAGATAAGGAAATGCTGAATGAAAAGCGTTTAGGTGTCAAGAGGCAGTGCGTGAGGCCTTCAACGACTACAGTAACATATAAAGGCTGTTGCTGGCACGAAAGTTAGTGTCCAGACACTCATGAAGGAGAGAGGGACTGAAAGTTTTGTTATCAAAACAAAAGCAGAAATGCTGGCCTCCAATGTAAAATATTCCTTTACAAAGAACAAGTCAGAGATATTGCAACAATTTAATTCTCGCACCCCTACAAGGATGAGTGATATAAATATTCGTGTCAGTGATGGTAAGAAAGAGTAGAAATCGCTCAAACTGAGCGAAGTTCCAGGGCCCGATTCTATACCGAATTTGCGACTGAGTGAGACTCTCAATAACCAAAATCTACCGCAGATCTGAGAAAAACGGTGCTCATTAATTGGAAGAAAATACATGTCACGTCCGTCCAAAGACGCAGAAGTGAGCCACAAAACTACTGTCCATTATCCTTGATGTCGGTCTGCTGCAGAATCTTAGCACGTATTTTGAGCTCAAACATAATACCACCAGAATGAAAAGTTCTCTTATCATAGCACAAAAAAGGCGAATATGTCCTGGGCAGAGCTACGGATGCAGAAGAAGGAAACTAGCTTTTCAACTTATCAGGCAGCTTCAAAGACATTTAAATCAAAACATCTTAACATATTCGCGCTTTTTTACGTGTTAGTACTAATGCCCATGTCATGTAGTACAGTACATCGTGTCAAGTAAAGTAATATACTACATGTTGTCATGTAGTATAGTGCATCGTGTCAAATAAAGTAATATATTACATGTTGTCATGTCGTATAACGTGACACATGCCATCATGTCATCCAACATGGCATTTGAGATGCCGCGCAGTACGACACAACATGTCATTAAGGTTTAGAATGCATGAATTGCAAGGTGAAGGTAAGCCAACAATTTACAGCTAAGAGAGCTCACTACATCGGAGAAGTAGGGTTATTCGCAACATAAGCGCGAATATGTGAAGATGTTAAATCAAAAGTCTTTGAAGGTGGCAGACAAGTCGAAAAGCTACGTATATTTTACATTCCTAACTCTGCCAGGGAATAATCGCCTTTTTGTGCTATGATAGGAGTATTTCTCATTCTAGTTCTCAATTTTTAATCTATCATAATTCTGACATTAGTCCGCGATAGCTCGACAACCGATGAAGGTCTATGTTGATTCGGCCGACGACCGATCCTGTGTAGGTTTTTTTGTTGTCTTTGGAACCATGTTGCCTACGTCGTCGTGACGAATAAATCTTTCACAAAACAACGGTACAACCATTAATTGCATGTATTTGCCAGCCTTCTTACAAGTCTGAACTATACTGTTTTTGCTTGTAAAATCTGAATGATGCTACATATTTGAAATCGAGTTTTCAATTTTATCGTAAGAATGCATTTTTTATTTGTTTGACTCACTTTAAATCGTTTCCGTGCATTCAATTCACGTAAGAACGAACTTTTTAGCTCGAATTTAAAACCATCGTATCTCGAGAACGCATGAAGATAAGTGGACAAAAATTTTTATTTCGACTTTATCCATCTATCTACGTTCGTGGAAAGTTGGAAACGATTGGTTTAATTTCAGACTTTAGAAATGACGCGCTTCAAAAACTTCCCAAAAAATGGGTGCTTTTGCATGTAAAATTCAAACAAAGCAAGATGTGTGCGGTTAAAATATATCTTACGTTAAACCTAGGTCCGATCCACCGTGGACCATATTTGAACCATCCGTCCGGCTTCTATCCGGAGTTATTTAATAATGACTGTTTTTCCACGAAGAATCCGGACGGTGATGAACTCTTTTCGCACGTAAATTTCGAACGGTACGTATGCAAATGGCGCCATTAGCTGAGCATTAATTTCAGCCCAATTAAAATGTTTTGCAAAAGGAATTAATCGATTCGCTCAGTTTGCCTGGGTACCAGGTGCAATTCGTCGTTGACCTACCAGGTACAATTCGTCGTTGACCTTGCTTACTTAATATACCGTAACATAGCTGCACTAAGACAGGTACTGAAATGGTGATACAAAGGGTGAGTGTTTCGCCCGTTGCTAGAGGTACCGTTGTCGCGCCGACCTAACCCGACATGAACTAAATTGACTCTACGCCTACAGTAGGATACGTCGCTCATTGTGACCTTTAAAAGTCCAGTAGCTTATTGTGCTCTATCTCGTTTGCTCGAAATTCGTGAAGCGTTTGATAAGCATTATTTACAAGTGGGTCTAAACAGAACTTAGCGTCACGACAACTCGGAAATACACCGAGGTGACAAAAGTCATGGGCAGCGATATACACATATACAGATGACACACAAGCTATAAAACACAGGAATTAACAGACTTTGAACGCGGAATGGTAGTTTGGGCTAGATGCATGGGGCATTTCAGTCCGGAAACCGTCAGGGAATTAAGAATGTGAGATCCACAGTGTCCTGAGTGTGCCGCAAATACCACATTCCAGGCATTATCTCTCACCGAGGACAGCGGCATTCACTTAACGACCGAGAGGAGAGACATTTGCGTAGGTAGAGTCAGCATTGCTAATAGAGCAGCAACAGTGCGTGAAATATCCGCAGAAGTCAATGTGAAACGTACAACGTATCTGGTAGAACAGTGCGGCCAAATCTGGCGCGACTTGCTAACAGCACACCACCTGCAGCGCCTCTCGTGGGCACTTGACTATATTGTCTGGAACCTAGACGACTGGAAAATCGTGGCGTGGTCAGATGAGTCCTGATTTCAGTTGGTAATATCTGATGGTAGGGTTCGAGTGCTGTGTAGACCCCACGAAGCCATAGACCCAAGTTATCAACAAGACATTGTGCAAGATGGTGGTGTTGTGTACGATTTCGTACACAGTGGTAATGAGAGCTGGCTACAAAGTGGTGTGGCAACTGTCGTCATAGGAAAGCTGGACGGGAGCAGAAATAGTTAGCGACACAAGCAAATGCATAAACAGAAAATTTACTTAACTTGTATTTTTCCAAGTGTACGAAGACACATTACAATGCTGCAGTAAGACATAGAGTCCAGCTATCACTGTAACAAGGAAGGGCTCCAAGTACGAATCAGCTGAATGGCGCCGCCAGCCGCTCAATATCGCAGCCGCAGAGTGCGCTCGTAGGACAGCGGGCACGCGTTATTTCGTCCACCAGTTCCCGCACAACCTAACTGAAGCTTGCCATTCCACTGGTATGACGCTGTACATTGTGTCTCCATATATTTTGTATTATACTGTTAATGACACCAGTTGTAAAGGTGTTTATTAATTTGCCTGTTTTATGTTCAAGATATTTCATGCTTCGGACACCTGTGTCTCCCATACTAATTTATTAGTTACTGTAGTGGGTTTTTGCCCCTTTATCATAATACTTGAATGTAAATTTTCTTGCCCTGACTTAGTAGCTTGTTCTTAGAAAAATTGTTTAATGTACTGTATCATAAGTAGGCATTTGTCCATTTGCAGGATTGTTTCCTATCACATTTTGTTTACAACGTACATTGCGCTAAGTAATTTTGAGGCAGCTTGTCTCTAGCGCTTGCGCATGTGCTTGGCCGCTGGCCGAGTCTCGCCGCAGAACTGCTCGCGACGCCTGTTTCCTTGTTGCTTACGTGCGACCCTTATTCCTGGCCCGGTGTAACTCTGTCTACGTTTTTCTTAATGTTTTTAGTATTAACAGACATAATTTTATGATTATTCTGTATTAGTTTTATTCTGTTACATTGCCAACGTTTTACCCTCAAAATAATTTTTGTAAGTATCACGATTTTCCTTATTATGAAACCATTAGATTGATGATGTATTTCAGTGTTTAATATATGTCTGTATGGGTTAATTTATAGGTTCTGAAGAAGATACCATTATTGACTTTGAAACCTAGTGTCGCGTCCCAAGCGTGGGTTTTGCGAGGGATTGAGCGACACGGTTCGTAAACGGGAATTAGCCGGTTGCCCTAATTGAGAGGGAGACTTTTGATCTGGCTAAGATGTTAAATTCCCTGGTGTGAAGGTACAAGGCTAGGATGTTGGTAGAAGTAAACTCGTATGGACGTTATAAAAGTTCTAATTTATTCATAAAGAATACAGATCACCCTAACTGCGTAGTGATTGTACCTACAGAATAGCCAAGCCCATTACAGAGACGGTGACTGACTTCCACCGTTCTGGCTGCCTGATAGAACTTTCCAGCACTTTGCTGCCCACACTAGCACCCTACGTCAGAGTCCCGCGGTCGCTGCCTAAACGCTCATCGGCGACTATCTCCAACTGTCTGCCTGCAGCCCGCCCTCAGCCCAAGTCGGCTGCTACTCACGCTGACTACCGTCGCTGCCTAAACCCGAGAGAGAGAGATCCCCGGAGCGGCGTGCCTCCGAGTTCTGTTAGCTCTTCCCCTTCGACCCCGCCAGCGCTTGGCATGACGTAGCGTCGAGTGCAACTTTTCCTTATTAGGGATTGTTTTAGTATTAACTTCAGTACTTTTCTTCAGAAGCTGGGTGGAGGGGTAGAGGGGCCTCTCCCTATATGGTCACGCACTGCGTCCTGAGCCCTTCATTGGCTCCTCATGACGTAGTGCGGTCCCCACCTAGGGCCCTCTTTCTTTCTCTCTCCGCTCCCAGACTTCTCCCTCTAGCCAAGAGTGTTGATACTGCAAGTTATTGCTTATTGAGGGACCTGCCCAGAGCGCCCTGTTTATCTTAATAGCTGAGTCTGCTTCCTTGCTTATCACGCGCAGCTGCCTGGCCGCTTGGACCGCCGCCTCGGCTATCTGGCTGCGTCGTTATCTTTTGTGACCCCTCTGACACGCCTGGCGTCCCCTGTTAACTCTATCTCCCCGTATGATTTCTGGTGTATCGTCTGAGAACAACTGCATTTAGACTTGGCTTTTCTGCGGTTACAACACTAGGTAAACTAAAAAAAAAATTACCTTGCAACTTGAAGACTGAATTTCTTATTGTCTGAACAATTCACGGTTGCTGAAGCGCTGCATTATGTTAAAGATTTGTTCATCGCCTTTCTTTTCATCTGCCTGTTCCCTTTCATCCATTCGTCCCGAATGTTACCCCTGTTTCTTAAAGTTTCATAAATTTGTGTTTTACTGTATTTGAAACGCAACATAATTTTGCGCACAGAGTGTTTGTCTTCCTCACTCGCCTCGATTTCATTAATCTGTTCGTTCAGTGTTAACAACACATACCGTTTGTTTGACATTATGCTACTGTATCTCTTAAAGTGCTATTAGTCAACTGAAACTGGCAGAAAATAATGATTTTGTCAGGTAAAACCTTTGTTTAACGGAACAATACCTACCTCTTTTGCTGCGCACATTGCAGCAGTTTTGGGAGATACGCAACGATATTCCCTTATGCGCCGGCGTGCGTCAATAATGAGGAATACGAGAAAGCTAACAAACAGCGCGCTGTCGAACGAACCGTTTCCTTGATGTACTGCACCTTCACTGAGTGTAAGGTATTTGTTCTTGCACAGAGCGGCGCGGTTGTAGTTCCACACCAGCAACGCCGCGCTGCGCTAGACCTCTTTTCTTGGTTTTGCGCTGCTTAACAGAGGTGTCAAAAGTAACGTCCTTGTTGATTCGTGAATAACTAATGAATTGTAATACAGTAGTACTGTATAGGAAATGAATTATTAAGTATGTTCTAAGATTTGCTTTCCGTTACCGCGTTAGGCACATTCCGCTTTATACAAAAATCAACATATAAAAGTGCACTGAATGCTTCGGCACTGAAATATCTGTACGGTTTGGGAAGATTTCCGAATTATACACGTGCAGTTTTGAGCAAGTTTTACTGTACGTCGGTTTCTACAATATATAAGCAGAAAATGTGGTATTGTATCCAGGGCCGGATCTGTGTGTGTGTGTGTGTGTGTGTGTCTGTGGGGCGGGAGGGTGGGGTTGGGGGGCAGAGGCGGGGCAAACCGGGCTACCTGCCACGGGCGGCAATTTCAGGGGCACCAAATTCATATTCTTGAAGAAGAAGGAAAAAAGGGCCCTTATTTCACAAAGCGCCCAGCATCCAGAGCAAGTTGGCCTATGGATCAGTCACGTGATTCGAAAATGCATCCCAGTTCATTTTTGAATAGAACGAATCAAAAGTTGATTTCTGAATGCATGCTTAGTGTACATGATGTCTCTGCCAGGGGAATCCCTGTCTCAACTGGAAATAAATAGAAGGAGATGGAGCTAAAAGAGCTGGGCGAAATTAACCCGAATGGGTGAACTGTTAGTTTATATGATTGGTTGGGTGTGCGAATGATGAGCGTTGTTATAATTATTAGTGAAATCTATAGATTCAGATTACCACAATGGCAATAAACGACTAACAGGTAAGAAAGATTACATATTATCTTCTTGGTGTATCCGAGGAAATGAAATTTTCACAGAAAATTTTATGCCAGATCGCTACACAAGAAGTTGTACAGTCCCCGGTTAGCAGCCGCATTATGTTCTGTTCTCACAATAGCGTGGAAAACGCATTGTGCGAACACGTAATAATGCCTAACCGGAGAATAAACACGTGATAACTGCACCTGTGATTCTGGCAGGGTTAGTGAAGTTACCCGGAGAATAAGTTTGACAATACTAGGAATAATGACATAATTAGTGATGACAGGATTGTATGTTAGAACGACTAAGGAGCAGAAACACAAATTTTATGCAAGAATACTTTGATTCCAAATTTATATTAAAATTTTGTACAACTACTTTCGATCCTGTGCTGCTTGTGAAACCGGAGCCCCAGTAGAAATTTGATATTGATGCTTAATGAATTATATTCTGTCGTGTGAGATTTGTAATGAGGTACATAAAAGTGACCTTTTGTACCAAAACAGTCTCGCTTATTTGGCGTCTGCTACAATTGCTGGAATATTAGAAAGGCCTATTTCGTTTTATCTAGCCGACAGTGACAAAATAGACGTAATCTAATGGAGAAACCACACCAGTCCTGGATACAATTCGTATTAGCAGCTTTTTCAGTTTTTGATTTTTCATGTAGCAAAACCTTTGGTGAGGTGAGGTAATAGATTCCTTTGCAGAAAGGAAAGCACACCGTGTAAAGCTGCAGCAAGATTAGAGTGAAAAAGATGCTGGGACCAGGGATTGAAGAAATGAGTACTGTATTGCTTGTCTTTTGCCTCACTAGTTTTGTGTTTTCTATATTTCATTTTATACCACACAAAAGACAAAGTTATTAGCTAATAGGCAATAAAGAGTGCAAATTTTCTGGAGTTATTCTCCCTGCCACAGGCCGACTGGGAGCGGGAGAGGCACCACAGGACATTTTAATGTCCACTGCTGAATATAGGTTTGATGGCTTCCATTACAGAATATACACATTTGAATCCACAGAGTGAACTTTAGTGACATGCGATTAAAGAATGGTTCAAATGGGTCTGAGCACTATAGGGCTTAACAACTGAGGTCATCAGTCCCCTAGACTTAGAACTATTTAAACTTAACTAACGAAGGACATCACACACAGCCAAGTCCGATGCAGGATTCGAACCTGCGACCGGAGCAGCAGCGCGGTTCTGGACTGAAGCGCCTAGAACCGCTTGGCCACAGCGGCCGGCGGTTTAAGAATGCTGTGTGAAGAGATGTGCCACTCCACTTTGCACACTTAAGGCCAAATAACATTCAATGCATTTCTTCGAAAGTATGTGTATCACACCCTTCAGAAAGATTTACAGTATGAAACGAACATATTTTTGAAAAATCGATTTTAAAAAAAAAATGTTTTATGTCGTATCTCAAATGTTCGGGGGTGGGGGTACTATCAAGTTTCTGCCCTGGTTCGGGAATATCGTAGATCTGGGGCTGATTGTATCATCACAGTGTTAAAAACAACAATATTTTCAAATGTTGAAATACTGTAATATGAAAACAGAGAGAGATAAAATGCTAAAATTTGAATTTGGTGTATTGTCATATCTCCTCAGGGAGAAAAAATAAGCCGAGCTTAATCCAAATCTGAGAATGTGGGTGCGATTGCCTGAATGACTTGATATGGAATGACCCTACCTCTAGCTGACGGTTAATTATGGGAATTTGTTTCTCACTGAACGTGACAGGTGGATACAGTAGTATCACTAGGCAAGAAGATTAAAAGGAAATGGTAAATCATGGAAAGATTCATGAAATAACGTCTTGATTTGAAGATTTCCTGTACTGGGGCATTAACTTGGCACAATCAGTTGCATAAACTTACAGAAATCTGTACGAATGAATGAACAACAGACCATTTGGTGGATACCAGTACACACCGTAAGTGCCAACTGCCTGCCAGAAAGATCAGTTAAGGTAGCCTCTTTAGATGACATGAAAGGGCTTTGAATGTATCTAATTGAACAAAAATGAACAACGTAATTTACAGAGAATGTAGTTACTAATCTAGTACAATAACCAAAGCAACTGAATGACACAGTAATGAACTTGTGGTCTGTATATGAACTAATCTGCCAACGTTCGTTTTCATCTCTGATGGCTCCACACATGGCACTGTAAGAGGTTACATAGTTCACAAAGAGGTTGGATCACATTCCACTTATGATATAGTAACAGACTCTCAGATAATTCACAATTAGTTCTCCACAGTCATCAAGGGAAGTCTGTAGTACTGTTATCTTAATAGGCACACAAAACCAACTCATCTTAACATCTTCGCAGGTTGTGCATCTATCTCTTAGCATCAAGGAAAGCTGTTAAGTTTTGATGAATTAATAACTTGAACATGTAAGAAACATTTAATCACTGTGCTTGTCATATGAACAGCTTGGCACTGGTGCAGGAAGTTCCAGGGATTGGGACTGCTTCTTGTAGCATGCTTTTCAGGCAAAACTCAGGACTGCGGCAAAGAGACACAGGACAGAGAAAACTCTTGTCATAGTAATCTTACAACTCATGATGTGGTTTTTGATGTGCGATGCATCCTCTGCTGTAATGCCTGATTGTCTGCCAGGGCAGTTGAATGGCGGGCATGAGTGTGTTGTAGTGCATCACCACACAATAATCCTCAAGCAAGAGAGCTGGGTGATGGACACAGTGGATGTTTCTGGGGCAACAGTTGTGTCAGTGGGGCCAGGTCCACTGACAATGGCGGAGGCAGCAGTGTGGTATGCAGTGGCTTCTGGGATGCCACGATATAAGCTGAGCCCAATGGTGACACCCAGTCATACTGCCAGCGAGGCAGGGGACTGTGGTACACTGCAGTCAGCGAGCGTAGTCAGGTATGCTGCAGTTTGGGGGTGGGGGCTGGTGACAGATACGATGATGTGCTGCTGCTCAGGCAGGTGGCACACGGTGGGAAGTGCACAGTGCACCCTACATGTGTGGCATAACACACGCTGTCCTGCAAAGATGCTGCACATGCCTACCACTGCTGCATCTTGCTTGTAGACTGGTCACATGTTGCGGTGAGGTCATGTGACAATCTCACATGGCTGGTGACAGGTGTCTTGGTGTCAGAGGCATGGTTGCAAGTGTCTTGGTGTCAAAGGCGTGGAGCTGGTGCCTTGCAATTGAGTTGAGGAGGGCCAGAGGGCGGCTCCAGCAGCAAGGATGAAGTGGTCGGTGTCATGGCAGCTCTGCAGGAACAGGTGGTGGTGTAAACAGCAGAGCAGAAGCTGTCCTCAGATCCAAAGCACTGCCCATCAGGTCAGTGGTGTCGCCGGGGTTAGTTTTTCTACCACTCGGTGCCACCTCGATTTTGAAGGCTGGCAATGCACAAGGGCTGGGGAAGTTGAGCGTGTACATTGGCACCAGTTGTTCATTGGTGACTGTGGTGATAGTGCCACATTGACATACAGAAAAGGTTTTTTTCTCAAGCTTGTGGACAACGTGTGGGACTGAATACTGTGGGTGAAGTGGCAGGGGGCTGGCATTCACCTTGAGCATGACATGCCTGCACTTGTTAAGGTCCCATTGCACAAAGGACATACAGTCATCTTGGCGTTGAGGGGGTGCTAGATGCTGGGGTGCCATGCAGTCACACAGCTGGGTTCGAAGGCCAGGGCGCAGGTGGTGGGTGGCAGAGGCTGGAGCTTGACGAAGTCACTTGAAATGGTGAGCAGCATCCTGTACATGACCTCAGAGGTGGACACACCCAAGTCAGTCTGTGGGCCACCTGTAAGCCAAGGATAGCTAGCAGCAGGATGGATGACCAATTTGCAGGTTTACAGGTAAGGGCAGCTTTTAGGGTCCTGTGGAATCTCTACATAATGCCTTTAGCAGGAGGTTGGTAAGTGGTTGTAAAATGGATAAGTGTACTGCAAGTTTTGGTGAGTGTCTTAAACTCTTAACAGGCAAGATGTGATCTATCATCTGTGGTCTGTCATGACATGGTAGCGGCACCCAAAATGCTAGACTCAAATGCCTATAAAAGCCTTGGCTACTGTATCTGCCATGATGTCGGCCAATGGGAAGCCTTCTGGCCAATGAGTGAGTCTGTCAGTGATGGAAGGGGGCCTGCAGTATCCATATGGAGATGGGAAAAATGGTGGTATACATGGGGGGAAAGAAGCGATAGGTGCTTGTATATGATGGCCTCATTTAGTGTGCTGACACTGGAAGAAAGGATTGGACCCATTTTGGTGCATTCCCGCTGGATACCAGCCTGGACAGAATGCTCCTATACAAGGGCCTCAGATGCACAGACAGCAGGCTAAGTCTGTACCGGGAACTGCATGTCATTTGTGGTTAGGGCCAGCTATGCAGTCTTAACAGATCAGGATTGGCTGCCTGAGAAGCATCTGCAAAAGTATTGTCAGTGTGAGTGGTGAGGGCACAGGAGACACTGAAGCTTTTGCCAGTGATATTCTGTGCCTTCTGTTGGTTGTGAACTGTGCCATATGCTCCCGCTGATGAAACTGCTTAGGGGAAATCTGTGTGCTTCCCTTTTGACAGTAACCTATTGCAGTGGTTTGTGATTGGTGTAGACCATGAAGGGGCATTCTTCCACTGTTGTTGTTGTTGTCTTCAGTCCTGAGACTGGTTTGATGCACCTCTCCATGCTACTCTATCCTGTGCAAGCTGCTTCATCTCCCAGTACCTACTGCAACCTACATCCTTCTGAATCTGCTTAGTGTACTCATCTCTCGGTCTCCCTCTACGATTTTTACCCTCCTCGCTGCCCTCCAATGCTAAATTTGTGATCCCTTGATGCCTCAAAACATGTCCTACCAACCGATCCCTTCTTCTAGTCAAGTTGTGCCACAAACTTCTCTTCTCCCCAATCCTATTCAATACCTCCTCATTAGTTACGTGATCTATCCACCTTATCTTCAGTATTCTTCTGTAGCACCACATTTCGAAAGCTTCTATTCTCTTCTTGTCCAAACTAGTTATCGTCCATGTTTCACTTCCATACATGGCTACACTCCAAACAAATACTTTCAGAAACGACTTCCTGATACATAAATCTATATTCGATGTTAACAAATTTCTCTTCTTCAGAAACGCTTTCCTTGCCATTGCCAGTCTACATTTTATATCCTCTCTACTTCGACCATCATCAGTTATTTTACTTCCTAAATAGCAAAACTCCTTTACTACTTTAAGTGTCTCATTTCCTAATCTAATTCCCTCAGCATCACCCGATTTAATTTGACTACATTCCATTATACTCGTTTTGCTTTTGTTAATGTTCATCTTATATCCTCCTTTCAAGACACTGTCCATTCCGTTCAACTGCTCTTCCAAGTCCTTCGCCGTCTCTGACAGAATTACAATGTCATCGGCGAACCTCAAAGTTTTTACTTCGTCTCCATGAATTTTAATACCTACTCCAAATTTTTCTTTTGTTTCCTTTACTGCTTGCTCAATATACAGATTGAATAACATCGGGGAGAGGCTACAACCCTGTCTCACTCCTTTCCCAACCACTGCTTCCCTTTCATGCCCCTCGACTCTTATTACTGCCATCTGGTTTCTGTACAAATTATAAATAGCCTTTCGCTCCCTGTATTTTACCCCTGCTACCTTCAGAATTTGAAAGAGAGTATTCCAGTCAACATTGTCAAAAGCTTTCTCTAAGTCTACAAATGCTAGAAACGTAGGTTTGCCCTTTCTCAATCTTTCCTCTAAGATAAGTCGTAAGGTCAGTATTGCCTCACGTGTTCCAACATTTCGACGGAATCCAAACTGATCCTCCCCGAGGTCTGCATCTACCAGTTTTTCCATTCGTCTGTAAAGAATTCGCGTTAGCATTTTGCAGCCGTGGCTTATTAAACTGATAGTTCGGTAATTTTCACATCTGTCAGCACCTGCTTTCTTTGGGATTGGAATTATTATATTCTTCTTGAAGTCTGAGGGTATTTCGCCTGTCTCATACATCTTGCTCACCAGCTGGTAGAGTTTTGTCATGACTGGCTCTCCCAAGGCCGTCAGTAGTTCTAATGGAATGTTGTCTACTCCGGGGGCCTTGTTTCGACCCAGGTCTTTCAGTGCTCTGTCAAACTCTTCACGCAGTATCGTATCTCCCATTTCGTCTTCATCTACATCCTCTTCTATTTCCATAATATTGTCCTCAAGTACATCGCCCTTGTATAAACCTTCTGTATACTCCTTCCACCTTTCTGCCTTCCCTTCTTTGCTTAGAACTGGGCTGCCATCTGAGCTCTTGATATTCATACACGTGGTTCTCTTCTCACCAAAGGTCTCTTTAATTTTCCTGTAGGCAGTATCTATCTTACCCCTAGTGAGATAAGCTTCTACATCCTTACATTTGTCCTCTAGCCATCCCTGTTTAGCCATTTTGCACTTCCTATCGATCTCATTTTTGAGACGTTTGTATTCCTTTTTGCCTGCTTCATTTACTGCATTTTTATATTTTCTCCTTTCATCAATTAAATTCAATATTTCTTCTGTTACCCAAGGATTTCTAGCAGCCCTCGTCTTTGTACCTACTTTATCCTCTGCTGCCTTCACTACTACATCCCTCAGAGCTACCCATTCTTCTTCTACTGTATTTCTTTCCCCTATTCCTGTCAATTGTTCCCTTATGCTCTCTCTGAAACTCTGTACAACCTCTGGTTCTTTCAGTTTATCCAGGTCCCATCTCCTTAATTTCCTACATTTTTGCAGTTTCTTCAGTTTTAATCTACAGGTCATAACCAATAGATTGTGGTCAGAGTTCACATCTGCCCCTGGAAATGTCTTACAACTTAAAACCTGGTTCCTAAATCTCTGTCGTACCATTATATAATCTATCTGATATCTTTTAGTATCTCCAGGGTTCTTCCACGTATACAACCTTCTTTCATGATTCTTAAACCAAGTGTTAGCTATGATTAAGTTGTGCTCTGTGCAAAATTCTACTAGGCGGCTTCCTCTTTCATTTCTTAGCCCCAATCCATATCCACCTACTACATTTCCTTCTCTCCCTTTTCCTACACTCGAATTCCAGTCACCCATTACTATTAAATTTTCGTCTCCCTTCACTATCTGAATAATTTCCTTTATTTCATCGTACATTTCTTCAATTTCTTCATCATCTGCAGAGCTAGTTGGCATATAAACTTGTACTACTGTAGTAGGTGTGGGCTGCGTATCTATCTTGGCCACAATAATGCGTTCACTATGCTGTTTGTAGTAGCTTACCCGCATTCCTATTTTCCTATTCATTATTAAACCTACTCCTGCATTACCCCTATTTGATTTTGTGTTTATAACCCTGTAGTCACCTGACCAGAAGTCTTGTTCCTCCTGCCACCGAACTTCACTAATTCCCACTATATCTAACTTTAACCTATCCATTTCCCTTTTTAAATTTTCTAACCTACCTGCCCGATTAAGGGATCTGACATTCCACGCTCCGATCCGTAGAACGCCAGTTTTCTTTCTCCTGATAACGACATCCTCCTGAGTAGTCCCCGCCCGGAGATCCGAATGGGGGACTATTTTACCTCCGGAATATTTTACCCAAGAGGATGCCATCATCATTTAATCATACAGTAAAGCTGCATGTCCTCGGGAAAAATTACGGCTGTAGTTTCCCCTTGCTTTCAGCCGTTCGCAGTACCAGCACAGCAAGGCCGTTTTGGTTAATGTTGCAAGGCCAGATCAGTCAATCATCCAGACTGTTGCCCCTGCAACTACTGAAAAGGCTGCTGCCCCTCTTCAGGAACCACACGTTTGTCTGGCCTCTCAACAGATACCCCTCCGTTGTGGTTGCACCTACGGTACGGCCATCTGTATCGCTGAGGCACGCAAGCCTCCCCACCAACGGCAAGGTCCATGGTTCATGGGGGGAGTGGAAATACTTGACCGCCTCATATATAAGGTGAGGAACTTGCGGTGGTATATGGCCCAACTTTGCTGTGGCAAGGAGAGATTAATGGAAAAGAATGTCAATGGCTGCCAGGAATGTTCAATGCATTGTTGAAGGATGGGGCCCGGGGCAGACTGACTGGTGTCCATTACAATTGCCACCAGGGTGGTCAGGTGGGGGTGTGCAAAGAGGGCAGCATGTCTGAGGTAATGTTTTGTTTGTTTGAAACCCTCCATCTTTTACACCATTCAGGTTAAGGGTCTACTGCCTTTAGTTGTGTCACCAAGAAGTGTGGCAGTGATTGTTGCTTGCACACTTGCAGAATTTTTGAGGTGGCACCAGAAAAAAAGTTTGTCATTCTGAGGAACCTGCAGTATTCTTTGAAGTTTGCGGAAGTGAAAATTTGGTATCAGACTGGGTATTCTTGTCCATTGAGCAGGATCAGCAGATGATATCCTGTGTCCAAGAAAGTCAGTCTCTGGAACACCAAAGAAGTACTTCTCCAGATTGATGACAGCTCCTGGCTCTTGCAGGCAGGAAAATACCTCCTGGAGGCACCGATAGTGCTCTGCGAGATTGTAGCCATAAATACCATCCAAGTAGGTGAAACAACACAAAACACCATGTAGGACGTAGGCATGTCCTGATCTGTGTAATGTTGTGGAATCCGAAGGGCATAAATGCACTTTCAAGAGCCTGAAGGTGCTAATTAGTGTTGTCTTCTCCACATCCTCTGGGGTGACTAGAGACTGCACAAATGCTTGTGTGGAGTCTGCTTTGCTGAAAACAGTTGTGCTGGACAGATTATCTCTGTAGCTGCGAAAGAGGATAACTGGATAGTGGTAAGGGCCTATCATAGCTGTGCGGGAATGAAAGTTGCTGCACGGGAGCCATGTGCCATCCTTTCTTTTTTTTTTTTTTACTAACTGTGGGGTGGAGGCCCATAGGTTTTTTGAGGGGTGGAGCACACTGGCGGCAATTGCTGCCATGATTTGGATCTGCATGGCACTTTGTTTAACTGGTAGAAGGCAGTGGTGGAAACAAGTGACCGCTATGGTCGCAGGTTCGAATTCTGTCTCGGGCATGGCTGTGTGTGATGTCCTTAGGTTAGTTAGGTATATGCAGTTCTAGGTTCTAGGGGACTGATGACCTCAAATGGTAAGTCCCATAATGTTCAGAGCCATTTGAACAATTTTTGAAGACAGTGGAGGTGGCAGAAAATCGTAGAGCATGCTGTTGTTTCAATGTAGTCAGTGTATCAAGATGCAACTCCTAGGTGGCGCTGAAAGAACAGTTGAGGAAAGTCCGAAAGGTGGTCAACAAAAGAGCCAGAATATGATTGCGTGATGGTGATATCACTGATGACACAGCAATTCACCAGGTTGAGGAGGATGCTGTAATGAGTGTGAAGTTAGCACCATGGATACGATCCATAATGTCAGCTACTATAAAGGTCCATGTGAAATCTCAGTCGAGGTTGAGGTCAGCGGACTGGGTGTGGGACCAATAGGTTGTGGTCACAGAGCCATTTGCTGTGTCAAGGAGGAGGAGACATAGGTGGTGGGAAGGTGTAACAGTTTTATGGAGATGGATGGAAAGGTTGGAGCCATTGTCAAGAAGGAAAACTGTCAGAGGGGAGGAGCTCTGATAATCATGGGCGAACAAGCACTGAGAAATAGCAGAGCAGCTAGGAATGTGTAAGGCCAGCATTGTCATAGGCACATTTCATTTTTTATCTGGTTGCCACCAGTGTTTCGGGACCATGCGTATGGTATCTGACAGTCTGTGGCATCGCAACCAAAATGCTCATGGTACCAGCAAAGATCGCTGGCAACCGAAACATCCCAGCCACCACTGTGCCATCGACTGGCTGGTTAGGGGGTGGGAGGGGGAAGAGTGCTTTTGCAGGCATTCACACTGGCAGTCATATGCATTGTGAGGCAGGGACGGGCACAGTGGGGGGGTTGGGTTATGTGCGCGATCCAGGATGGAGGTGAGCTTGCCCATCTTGCCAATCATGCAGGTTATAGTGATCGGAGGTGCTGGAAGAACTGTGAGGGCCACATGTTGGTGCATTTCTCTGATGAAAATAGTACACATGTGCACTACATTTTCAATGTGAGCAGCAGCATTATCAACCAATCTCTTAGGCTACAAAATCTGCCTGACTGTGACGTCAGTGATGATATCACAGGCCCCTGTAGTGACCAAACGCTTGAGCTGAATGACTGTTAGGACAAATTGCCTGGAGTCACTGGTAATAAAGGAGCCTGCAAATGTTGCCTTCACAGAAGCAAACCATAACTGGAGGTTGGAAGAGTTGAAATGCAACTGGTGGATGGTGGTGTGGGTCAGTTAGTGAGGAGCTGTGTGAAGAGGCGGTGGCAGTGTTAGCAAGCTGTACACAGTGGTTTACGAATGTGTGGGCACTGGCCATATATGATTGCAGATTTGGGGACTGGGAGGATTTAGGTCACCAGCCAGTGCTGAACTTGATAGTAGTGGTAAACAGGGATTGGACTTGCTCTGCTGCGTGCCACTTCATTTGCTATGCTGGTGTTGGAATGGTGGTATACTGTGCTGCTGAACATTCACAGACTGGTGTGGTTATCACTAACCAGATGGTGGAGAAATTTGACTTAGGTGGTCATTTGGTGCGCACGCACTCTGCACCAGGGCACCAGTGTGGGAATTTGTTTCTCGCTGAACGCAAGATGCAGGTACAGTAGTATTGCTAGGCATTTAGGGTAAAAGGAATGCTATATCATGGAAACATGTCGTGAAAGAATGCCCATATATGAACATTTCCAGTACTGAAACATTAACAAGGCAGTATCAGTTGCATAAATTACCAAAAATGTCTATGAATGAGCTTTGGGGCTGGAAACCAGTACTTGCCTGAAGTACCTACTGTCTGCCAGAAGGATCAGTTAACAGTGTCTTTAGACTACATGAAAGGACATTGTTAATATTTGTGCGGTACAGCAGAGGCGATTAATATAATACAGGAATCAAAGAACTATGGAGAACACCAATAACTGGATTGAAATGGGTAACATGAGTGTAGATAATCAAACAAAACTGAACAAGGCAAAAATTTATACAATTACTGAATTGAGAATGTAGTGACTAAACTAGTACAATAACCAAAGCAACTTCACCAAACGATAATGAACTTTTGATCCGTAGCAGCACTAATCTAACAATGTTCGGATTTCATCTCAAATGGCTGCAAGCTGATCACCTAGTTCACAAAGGGGTCAGATCACATTACACTGAATGTGTTGTAACAGACTACATGAAGTGGATACTCAACACTCGGAAAGGCCACAGTGAGGTGGTACTGAATCATTCATGCCCCAAAATATCGTGTCAGTCCTGTGACAGTTAGTTCTATATAGGTGTCAAGGGAATCCTGCAATGCTGTTAGCTTATTAGGCACACAAAACCAACTCACCTTTGGCATACTCACAGGTCATGTGTCTATCTTGAAACACTACAGCAAGCCATTAAGTTTTGCTGAATTAATACCATGAACATGCAAGACACGTTTAATCACTGTGTTTCTCATGCAAACAGCTAGACATTGGCGCAGGAATTGTCGGGAGTTGTGAGTGCTTCCTGTACCATGCTTTTCAGTAAAAACCAAGGGGCTGAGACAAAGAGGCATGTGGCAGAGAAAACTCTTGTCATAGGATGCTTACAGCTTGCCATCCATTTTTTGCTGGGTGATGTGTCATCTGCTGTAATGCATGAGCATTTGCTACAGCAGACAGGCGGCAGGCGAAAATCGATAGTCATGCATCACAACATAACCATTGGAGGAATGTACTGCATGCTCTTGTTTCAAATTCTTGTTGGAATAAATAATGTATATTCATTTTGTGATACTTTCAATCCTCCTGAGCTATAGGTGAGGAGTGTTACTCTCAACTTAACAAAATATATGAGTTATTGCTTATTTAGCTGATAACGTAGCAAGCAGCTGCTGGTAATGTACAGCAGACGGAGTGTGTCTGATGCAGTTCTGTATGCTTTATATGCAATAACAACTACTTTATACATCATCTCAACAACTGTTTATAAATAGATCCAGATGGCAAAGACAGATATATGGACCAGCCATATTTGCAGCCCCGGAGGATTTAAAGCACTCAGAATTTGAAAATGTTCATGAGCTACAAAGATGTTATGTTAAGACAGAATTTCTAAATTTTGGGTAAATAGCATTGTGCCAGGATATACCAGTCATGGATTGGATTGAGAAATCAGGTAGATTGGTGATGAGATGCTATATTTGCTAATAAATTATTCATAATCACAGTTATTTTAAATTTATGGATTAAAAGATATAGTTTTTGGTATCACTGGAAGATATTTTGATTGAGGGAGTTGATGGCGGTAACATGAAAGCTAACAAAATGAGGAGAATAACTTAAAATTTCAATTAAGGTTCCCAGTGACAGAGATTTGTATCCCAGAGACAGACATTTGAGAAACAGAAATGATTAACTGCACTGGAAGGTGTATGTGATTGTGTGAGTGAAGTCTGGAGTGATCATTCTGAGATGGACAACTTCGTGTCAAAAATGAAAGAGACCAGTGATGGAGCTATGAATTGATGAAGGGTTGTGTTTATTCATGGTAAATTCCACCATTAATACTAGGACCTGCATGGTGGAAAAGGACCAGGAATGTTTAATAGATTGATTCAATGCCAACTATAACCTTTATAGATTTGTGTTTTCGATGAAGCACAGATTATTGATAACAAAATGTTGCTTATCGGGTAGTTTACTGCCAGTCAAATTTTTAGATTAACCCTCTCTGAAAAAAATATTTATGAATGGCAGTAACATGAGCACAGTGGGCATTATGGTGAGGAATTCCAGTAGTTACCATCTTGTAGAACAAATAACATCTGAGTTCTCCAGCTACCAGTCAAGCCCAACTCCAGGAAAGATACTTCATTGTTGGGGGAAATGGGATTCATTTCTTCAGGTCTGTCATCTTTCTTTCTTTCTTCAATGCTGGCCAACTATTTCTATTTTTTCTTTCTTCCTTCCCCTTCCACTGCTGGTAGAGTATGAATCTGCCAACCCGTTTTTAGTCATTCCTTATGAATAAGGCAACTTGAGAACACAGTTTATACATTGCCTGAAAAGAAGAAGAAGAAGAAGAAGAAGAAGGAAAGAAAGAAAACAAGAAGCATTTCATATATGTACACACTACTGATGGGTATGTAAATTATTAGACTTGCAATTATCAGTGACAGAATGGTCACCAAGTGCATTAGTGTTACTCATGTGTAGTGTTGTCACCAAGTATAGTACGGTATGTAAAGGGCATGAACAATGTCAGATATTGAGTGACCACTCTTATGGTCACAAAGATGCCACATACACATGTGAGACAGCATTATCGACATCTGACCAAGATTGAAAGGGACCTCATTGGGTTTGCCATGTCAAATCATGTAATATCAAGATTTATGGGACATACAGATATGGTAGCGGCCTGATGCTGGACTGTATGGAAAGGTGAGGGGAGGCATACTTGTCATCTAGGTTACAGTCGACCTAATCTGACTACCACAAAGGTGGATCATGGTATTGTGCACCAAGCACATAATAATCATGTCCACATCTGTGCTTGCTTTCCAAGAACAGATAATGGATTCTCTGCAACATTCTATGTCATCTGATACCATTTACTGGAGACTGACAGCAGCCAGACTATGGAATTAGCATCTCATGTGGAGGCTGCCGTTAACACCACAACAGATATGGCTGTGTTTGAAGTGGTGCCGTGACTAGGAATCATGGACTGCCAATGAGTGGCATTGCTTTGTGTTCATCAATGAATCACAGTGTTTCACTACCTCATACAATCATCTTCAGCAAGTATAGTAACAACCTGTGAGGTGGTCCCATTCTTCCAATGTTTTGGGGAGGCATAACAGTGTTATTTCTGGTGTCATCATCATGGTGTAGGCAGCTATCAGTTATGACTTTAGCTCATGGCTGGTATTGACTGTGAGGACTCTGATGGTACAATAGTATGTCATGGACTTCCTGCGTCCTGATTCCTCATTTGCTGCCTCTCATACAGCAATATCATTGTACCATTTTTCAACAGGAAATTGATTGTCCACACATGTCATGTACCTCTATGACCTGTCCCTGCCTGATGTTGAGACACTCCTGTGGCCAGCAAGATCCCCAGATCTGCCCTGACAGAATATGTGTAGGATCATCTCATATATCAACTCCATCCCAGTGCCATTATCCATGAGATCAAGGACTAGTTACAACAGGTTTGAGCCAGCACGACTCAAGAGAGAATATAACAGCTTTATGGCACCTTCCCAACTGAATCAGTGTATGCATCATGGCCAGACATGGTGCAACATCATGCTGATAAATAGGCTTGTACTGCCATGTTCCACTGAAATAACATTGACTACCATCTCAAATTAGAAAGATTCATTTTGTTTCCTTCTGCCCTTCTGGATGCTTTACCTATTCTGTCAGACATTGTATTATCTTATCTCTATCCCACACTCATAACTTTAGAAGTGTAAGAAATTTTGCACTTCTCAGAGGTATACTGTGTCACAGTTGCATGTGCGAAATGCTTTGCTTCATGTATGTAAGAGTCAAGTCCAACCAATGCCCTACATTACCATCCATTTCAAATGTAAACCAGATATGTGTTTTTGGTAAGTTAAACTAATCTCTTCAAAGCAACAATATTCTCTTCATTAGGATCTGTACCATACAATGTCTATAAAATATGCCCATAATTTTGCAAATCTGTTATCAGTAGTTGCTCCTATTACATGTAATATAAAAGATGCTCAGTAAAATATTCTTGACCGAAAAAAATGTGTCAGGCTCAATTTAGTTCAATCAAAAGAAGTTGAATGAATCTCTCACTATATTTATTGATCCTCATTGTCATCATCATCATCATCATCATCATCATCATCATCGACTTGAACAGTTTCCAGCCTCTGGCCAGGTCTGTTTGGGACATAAGCCTCTACATTGTCTTCTGTCTTGCCATATCTACGTTTTCACCTTGGTCCAGACTTCTCCTTTCTTCTGGATGCATTCCTCCAGTCCTTTCAGCCATCTGTCTCGTGGTCTTCCTCATGGTCTCTTTCTTTCCAGTTTCATCTCGTGTATCCTCCTGGGTATCCTCTTCTCCTCCATATGCTTACCATGCCCATACCATCTCAGCCATGATTTCTATATCTCCTCCTATAATGGTTCCTCCTTCATTAACGCTCTGATACTCTCATTTCTTAACCTGTCTACCTTGGTCTCTTCAATACTGTTCCTCAAGAATTTCATCTCACTAGCTTGTACTTCGCTTTTTCCTCTTCCTACAAGTAGTAAAGGAAAGGATCCCAAAGGATTTGTTGATTGTAACATTTAAAATTTTTGTGCTTATGTAATTTTTGAGGCTGTGGAACTGTGTAAACTAATTTGTATGATATATTAAATGGGATGACTACACTAAATCATTTTTCATTTTTACTCTTCCAAGAGTTTGCTTCCTTCAGAAGAATTCCCTGTTCCATACAATCAAAATTCTACAACAGATTGTAGTATATCCGAAAAATGCATTCTGTTGTTAGGTGCTTTCAGAATTTGATTTGTAAAGGGAATATAGCATTGCTACTTAGTATGCCTCCCTGTGAAACCACTTCACAGTGGCTAAAGACAATCATTATATCTTTTATGCTTCCCAATTTCTGTGTGTTATTTGATATTAGAGTTCAGAATATATTTAATTTAAGAGAAATTATCTCTACTTTAATTGCTTTATGAAAAGCCACAGCTCACACTACATTTCCGTGCACAGTGGTGTAGATTACTGTATCAAAAGAAGATGAATGAGTGTTGGAATTAATTTTCATTATACATAACTCACACTTTTTTCCATTTTCCTCAGTGAGCTTATATATAGGATGTCCCAGAATGTTTAACCTGATCATAAAACAGGCATTACTATTTATTTATGCCATACATCTGTGATATCCTGCTTTTATTGTGTTGACAGACATATTAAGTTTCCAAGATGGTGTGCTTCAATTTATGAATCTCTCTCTGAGAGTACCACTGTTGATTAAAGAATAAAATGGCAGCATCAGTTTAGGAGAAAGTACAATGTGTTGTGTGGCTGGATAAGACAAAAATTTCCAATCAGAATGTGACAGGGGTTCAGTATACTTACAGGAAATGAACCAAGTATTTTGAAATGTGGATACAGTTGAAAAGAAGAAAATCAGCAACTGATCTGCAGAGACTATCGACAACATCTGGACAATGTTTACATGATCACCATGTGTCCAGGAGTCTTTGGCTGAAAAATTTCCAAGTTAGTGTATTGGAAGATTGTGAGACATTACACATTGCAATTTTGCTATTGGGGATATATTGATACCAAGATGGGTGTCACATGTATTGGATATGCTCACATTGCATGATCACATCATTCAAACTGTTGAAAGTGTCATCCCACAAATGTACAAAGTTTTGGCATGAGATAGAGTACCATTTGGATGTTTTGCAACTAAAAAGTTTATTACTGTGTGTATGCATGTGTGAAATACTTTGTATCAATTTTAGTTATAGAGCTATGATCACTTTAAATCATGATAAACTTTCTAGGATGCCTTAGATATCTGACAAAATCACTGAATACCATGAACCAGACTGTAAGTGTTAGTCATTAATAAATGATAACTTGTTCCTGATGGAAATATTGATATCTGTGTGTGTGATTTAGGAAATGTATTTCAGAATTATACTGTATGATAAATGTTCTAAAAATATAATAACTTATATGTAACACAGCAAGTTTGAACATTAACATTAAGATGTTGAGAACCACTTTTTTATGAATACTTTTTCATTGTGCTCTCTAGGGATGAATGCTGCAGTACGTGCAGTAGTACGTTTTGGTATATATCTTGGATGTAAAGTTTACTTCATAAAAGAAGGTTATCAAGGAATGGTAGATGGTGGAGACAATATTGAGGAAGCTGGCTGGGCGACAGTTTCGTCCATTATACATAAGGTAAACTGCCAAATGTAACTGTTCTTTATAATTTATGTTAGGTGGAATGCTTGGTTCATCAGAGTAATTTTTGAAACTTAGACTGATTAAAACTGCAGGCCAACTGATTGATTTTTCTCTTTGTATTTGTTCCTGTTTTATTATGTTATGTCCGTATCTGTAGCTGAGCATTCAGCATCAACATGTTGGACTGCCATGCAGAGTTCCTGGGTTCAGTACCCAGTACTGACAGGTATTTTTTCTTTGTGAGAGGACTGGAACAGTGTGTACTAAGCCTTATGAGGCTACATGAGGAGGTATTTGAGTTAGAAGTAGCAGTTTCAGGGTCTGGGTAGCTTAGAATGACAGGATGAGTGATACGTTGACACCATGCTCTTCTGTTTTATCAAGTAAGTACCTTTAGCAAGCAAGGAGCTTGTCAGCAACTGAAAGTAATGATATCTGTTTCACACCTTTATTTCATCTAATCATTTGGAAAACTCTACCTAGGTGGTGAACTGAAGGTACTGTATTGTAGTGCATTCTAGAGAGAGACATTTAGATACTTACTGCAGAGATAGAAATCACAATGCCAGGAACAAATAAGTTTCTTTAACACTCTGATGCATCGAAGCCTAATTGTGAGTTATGGAGACAGGATTCAAGACTGGAGATTCAGCCAAGCTATTGATTCTCCTCATCATAAGAAGTAGAACTTGAAAATCATCTGGAAGTTGGTACAAGTTCCTGAGGCTTAGCTTTTTGAACCTTCAGAAAACCCATATAGAACAGTGCTTTGAAGTGCTATGCCCCCAAATATCTGTTGCATTTTAAGTTGCAGCCTTAAGTCTACTAACTGTTTGGAAAACATCACTTGATATTAAAATTTCTATACACATTGACTCATTTTAATCTGTGTCGAAAATATTTCAAAATGCTTTCTGGTAACTTAAAATTTTGCACTACATTACTAAAAATCATATTTTAATATATCTTTTACGATGGCTACACCTCAGAGCCTTTAACTACAATCTGTGTCTGGTCATACTGAATGCTAGTCAGGGACATGTAGTCTGCGCAACTAAATACTGTAGATAGTTTTAATCTGTTTACTGGCTTTACAAAAACCAAGACATGTTAGGATTTCTGCCAGATTGGTCAGCAAAATTATACTTTCAAATTCATTGAACACTTCTCACATGGCTTCTCTTATGTTCATTCTTGGCTTTGTTCAACTTTTGTGTAGGAGACTTTGACATTGCTTAAATCTGTGAGGGAGATTTCTTTCCTTTTATAGCAATTTTATATCATGGCTGTTGAGCCAATATGAGTTTCTCTCATCCATTACACCCTTACTTGGCATGTACATATCTGAAGTATATTGAACAATACTTTTTAATTTTGTCAGTCAATGCTCTACATCTTTTTCCCCAGAGATGAATGTTTAATGTTCATCTCCTGCATGATCTGCAGTCTGTCCCCTGTGTTCACTTCTTAAGCAAACATATGTTCCCAACTTACCACTCTTTTTAATACCTGTAGCCATTGTTGCCATAACACTCACATGGTCACAGATTTCCTGCTCTGCTATACCATACTTGAAAAGTTTGAGTTTTTTGGTTACAATGAAATCTTAGGTTGCAGATACATAGAAGATAATAAGTATTCATTATCCAAAGTGTTGTGTTGCTAAAATGTAGGAAAATAAATGTGGTTTATGATATTACTTATTATGTTATTATTTCTTGTTGCTATGCAAATTTGAATAATGCTGAAAGCTGCATTTCATTCACAATGTCCATAAATGAGTAGATAACTGTTAAGTTCAAGTGTAAATGTTGTTCTTCGTATCAATAACAATGAAAATGAAGATGAAGGAGATAATGTTTATACTGAGCTTGGAAGAATGATAACATAAGTTAACTGTGACATCAATACGTGTTGTGTCTGGAACCTGTGGTGATGGGCAGATGTGCAATATTCAAGCCAGAGTGTCATATTCACTCCTCCCCCCCTTCCCTCCCCTGTTCTTTCTTCCTCCATAATCTCAACACTTACACCAAAATCCATTTCATCTGGTCCTTCTCAAATCAATGAACCACCCTCCTACTAGATGTCAATCTCCACATTTCAGGTGGCTTCATAAATATGTCTGTTCATATCAAGTGTTCAACCACCAACAGCACCTCCAGCCATCATCAGTTCCACATCAAAAAGTCTCTTCCATACAGCTTCGCCACACAGGAATGCTGCATCTGTGATGGAAGGCAGGAGTTGTTGAAATGTAATGATAACCTTCCAGAACCTTTATTGACAGATAATATTCTATACATCTCATTCATAAACAGATCTCCTGTGCCACCTTGTCCTCAGGTGCCAGTAAACCTGGTATCCAATGCCCAACAGCACTCTTCCGAGTACACAATATCACCTCCTTGAAACGTTCAACAACATCCTTCTCCAGGGCAATGTCATTCCCTTAGGTGAGGGATACCCTGTGCAAAATCTTGCCCACATCACCAAAAGTAGTGATCAGCCATCCATCCAACCTACAGAATATCCTTGTCCATCTCTGTTCCAGTTGTGCTTCCTGTCATACACACGAGTCACTTCCTTGTGGATGACCCAGCTACAAGACTTCTCCCATACACCCATTCACCACCTCATATCACAGTCCTGTTACAGACATTTCATACCTTGTAAAAGGCAAGAATGTGTGTAAAAGCAGCCATCTTACATGTCATCTGTGTTGCAATTACTGCACAGCATTCTATGGGGGCATGACAGGTAACAAATTGTCTACTCACATGGGTGGGTACTGCCAGACTGTGGTGAACTGCAAACTTGACCATCCAGTTGCCAAACATGCTGCACACTGCCACACAAATTTCTTTAATAGCTGCTTCACTATGCATGCTTCTTGGATACTCCCTTCCAACACAAGCTCCTCTGAAGCATGCGGGTGGGAATTGTCTCTCCAGTATATCTTGCATTCTCACAGTCCCCCTGGCCTAAACCTCAACTAGCCTGTTTTCCCATTGCCTCACGTTACTTTTTCTCTTTTGCTCTTGGCCTGTTGTATCTCTGCTGAGTCATTTGTCTTTCCCACCTGTGCCTCATACTACCCCACTCCCTCTCCTTGCCTCATGCATCCTTCTCTACCTCCACCTCACATTCATCAGTCCAGGCAACTGCTCTCAGTAATTATTAGTATCACAATTGCCATGGTAGTGTGCATCTAGGTGTCTGTGTGGTCTTCTAGAAGCAGAGCTGTGATCTCTTCAGCTTAAGAAAAAACCTGATGTAAAAACCCAAACGCAATGATTGGTCAGAAGCCGTAGCACACATACACTGGTGTTGTTATGCTCTTGGAAGTAGGTCCTACTTATGTATTAGATATCTTATTACTAAGTTACGTTAAATGAAACTTTTAAGATATCCAAATGTATTAACAGCCATCAACATTTTTCTTAATCACGCTTTAGGTATGTAGCTTTTATTTCAAATATTGTGCACGGTCACAGCTTCTGCAGCATTGTGCTCTGATTGTCGCACTGATAATGCGCAGTATGGAATTGGCTGATGCTGTTTTCTGTTCCGTAGTGAAACATCTGCAAGGAACATGGTTAAAAAGTGCTGAGAAATTGGCTGTTCTTAATGTTATTTTTTTCAATTTACAAAGATAGTGGGCTTTGAAGTTTTCCCAGTGTTCTATATACTGCAGTTGATAAATGAACTCAAACCGGATGTGTAGTTGGTAGTGTAATGGAGTGGGAACCAAATGCAGTTGATTGTGCTGTGGTTCAAAACTCCACCATATAATTTTTTTCTCGTTCAATTTGAAATACCTACATTTTGTAATTATAAAACTCATCATCATTTTTTATGAATAACGCATGACTTCTTGTTTCTAATTACATATTGGACTCGAAATTCTTGTTTCCATTTCCAATACAAATTCTTAATTATCAGTGCTTTATGAAAGACTGTTCATAAAAGTTGTTGAAATTTAATAATAATAAAAAAACCAAATCCTTTTTATTTGGACTATGCCCATTGTTTTATACCACAGAGGTTGATACATGTCTTAGAAACATGAAAAAGAATAATTTTTACAGTATCAAACACATTGCACAAATGCTGCGTTTTTGCATTTGGTAGTGTACCATTACAATATGGACTTAACATAACTGATCTGGAGCCAAGCTGTGGGATTTGGCCTGAGAAGTAACAAGACTGTTAAGCTGCCACATGTTTAACTAATGCTTGCAGCTTTTTGACACATCACTGCCAAACGCTGGCAGGATATAGAATGGATTGTCATAAAAGAAGAAGAGAAAATGCTGTGCCTGGTTGGCTTCATAGATTCTGTTGTTGATAGACTCATTAACAACATATCAGGTGACACTTCCAGAACTGAAATGTATTTCTTTGTTTCGGATAAGGAAGGAGCTAAGAGATTACCAGATGTAAGAGATTACCAGATGACTGACTGTAAGTAATACCTTCAGTGGCTTCAGTATTTAACTATATGGTGAAATCCTTCAATACTCTCTTATGTTACACACAGCTTATTCAGAAAAATTACCCTGTGGTTAAGTCCGGAATTTTCACCATTCTTGTTTTTAATTACAATAGTACATTACCTAAAAATGATAATATGTTGTGGTTTTCATGTAGTCATGTAAGGAGTGTATTGTGGGAGATTTGGAGTGCAATATTTCATTCTGCTTAAAAATAAAATGACATGTGAAACTATTGCTCCTCTGTTCATATCTTTTCAGCTGAAAAAAGGCCGTGCT
Source organism: Schistocerca gregaria (assembly GCF_023897955.1). Taxonomy (NCBI): domain Eukaryota; kingdom Metazoa; phylum Arthropoda; class Insecta; order Orthoptera; family Acrididae; genus Schistocerca; species Schistocerca gregaria. The sequence goes on from NC_064920.1 coordinate 759,902,111, forward strand.
GTCCAAGTTAAATGTGCCAGTAAAGCTGTTGTCCCATATTATTGCCAAGTTGATGTGCGAGTAAAGCAGAGCACTAAACATACCCTTATTATTGTACTTGACAGTACTCGAGACAGCTTGGCTGCAGTCCCACGTGAAACAGAAATCCAATGAGGTTTCCAGCAAACATGCAAGAATACATAATGCAATGTTTACATCAGGTTTATTCTTATGGTGAATTGATTATAGTGCCTGAAAGCTAGTGAATACTACATTCTGCAGGGTACCACATTAGATACTAGCACCAAGTACTAGACTACTCATTGGTGTCTCCCAGTTGTCATCTATTTTTTCAAAGCTGTTGCAACTTCAATTTGTATTGTCAGTACAAAATCCATTGTGACATGGTTAAGATGTGTCATGTAAATATCTCAGTGGGATGTGTCCTCTTCAAGAAAAATCGCAATAGTGGAGACATATGTATCCACTGATTCATTTAAGGAAATGAGAGACATTTTGCAAAGAAGTTTTCTGACATTTCCATACTAACAAAGAGTAGTATACAGTATTTGGTGACAAAGTGGCATATTACCATGTCAGCTGCTATTGCCATTTCAGCAAATCAGATTGTGGATCCCATATTTTTGAAACAACAGTAAATACTGCTGTGCATATGTGATTTTAAACACAGTTCACCACCCAGGAATATATATATATATATATATATATATATATATATATATATATATATATATATGCACCCTCCCACCACCACCTACTCCAGTCCTGTAACCCAGAACGTGTACACAATCAAAGGAAAGCCACGTGTGAAAGCATCCATGTGATTTACCAACTGACCTGCCTACACTGTGACGCTTTCTATGTGGGAATGACCAGCAACAAACTGTCCATTCGCATGAATGGACACAGGCAGACAGTCTTTGTTGGTAATGAGGATCACCCTGTGGCTAAACATGCCTTGGTGCACGGCCAGCGCATCTTGGCACAGTGTTACACCGCCTGGGTTATCTGGATACTTCCCACTAACACCAACCTATCCAAACTCCGGAGATGGGAACTTGCCCTTCAATATATCCTCTCTTCCCGTTATCCACCAGGCCTCAATCTCCACTAATTTCAAGTTGCCGCCACTCATACCTCACCTGTCATTCAACATCATCTTTGCATCTGCACTTCCGCCACGACTGACATCTCTGCTCAAACTCTTTGCCTTTAAATACGTCTGCTTGTGTCTGTATATGTGAGGATGGATATATGTGTGTGTGTGTGTGTGTGTGTGTGTGTGTGTGTGTGTGTGTGTGTGCGCGTGTGTGTGCGCGTGTGTGTGCGCGAGTGTATACCTATCCTTTTTTCCCCCTAAGGTAAGTCTTTCCGCTACCGGGATTGGAATGACTACTTACCCTTTCCCTTAAAACCCACATCCTTTCATCTTTCCCTCTCCTTCCCTCTTTCCTGACGAAGCAACCGTGTGTTGCGAAAGCTCGTCCACAAGACATTATTGAGTGGAAATATGCAAAGTACATCAGGAGGCTGATCCGTTTATTCCCAGTTATTGGAATGAAAGTAAATCTAATCTAATCCAAGATTAGCGATTATATGAAGAGCGAAAGAAGCTGAACTTATTTGTTTGAGAAGCACAGTAATATGTTTCTTCCATTTCAAGTGGTCATCAATGAGAACACCCAAAAATTTGGAGAAATCTATTCTGTTAACTGAGCCCTGTTCATATGCTACATCAATTGTCAGTATAAAGATGATGTAACTGACCAAACAAAAGCGCTGGCAGGTCGATAGACACACAAACATACACACAAAATTCAAGCTTTCTCAACTAATGGTTTCTTCGTCAGGAAAGAGGGAAGGAGAGGGAAAGACGAAAGGATGTGGGTTTTAAGGGAGAGGGTAAGGAGTCATTCCAATCCCGGGAGCGGAAAGACTTACTTTAGGGGGAAAAAAGGACGGGTATACACTCGCACACACACACATATCCATCCACACATATACAGACACAAGCAGACATATTCAAAGGCCTTTGAACATCACTGTTCTTTGCGAATTGAGATGAATTATTTGTAACGAATTTCATTAACAAATATATGTACTCTGATGGTGCAGTTAAAATACCTAACTCCTAGAAAAGGTGCCTACACGATGTCCTTGGGTGAACACCACTAATTATTCTCACTGCTCTCTTTTGTGCAATCAATACTATATGTCTAAGTGGTGAGATACCCCAGAAAACTATTCCGCAAGACATTATTGAGTGGAAATATGCAAAGTACATTAGGAGGCTGATCCGTTTATTCCCAGTTATTGGAATGAAAGTAAATCTAATCTAATCCAAGATTAGCGATTATATGAAGAGCGAAAGAAGCTGAACTTATTTGTTTGAGAAGCACAGTAATATGTTTCTTCCATTTCAAGTTGTCATCAATGAGAACACCCAAAAATTAGGAGAAATCTACCCTGTTAACTGAGCCCTATTCATATGCTACATCAATTGTCAGTATGACACTATTTAGTGTACAGAACTGGATATTGTGAGTTTTTTCAAAATGAAGGGAGAGCCCATTTCTGAGACCACTTAATAATTCTTTGAAAGACATCCTTAACAATATCTTCAGCTGCTTTTTCTGGAGTGGCATTTGTTATAATACTTGTGTCATCTGAAAAAAGTACTAGTTCTGCTTGCTGAATGTGAAGTGGGAGGTAATTCACATGTATAAGATACAGCAGATGACCTAAAATTGAACTCTGTGAGACTCCCTTTGTGGTCCCTCCCCATTCACTAGAATTTACCACCCTCCCAACCATGTTTGTGCTATTCAACACAAATTTTTGTTTTCTGTTCATTAAGTGTTATTAAAACCAGCTGTGTGTATAGCCTTCAATTCCATAAAACCTGAGTTTTTCTAGGAGTGTGACATGATCCACACAGTCAAATGCCTTGGAGAGATCACAAAAAATACCAACTGGTGATAATTTGTTATTTAGGGCCTGTACTATTTAATGGGTAAATGTGTAGATAGAATTCTCAGTCGAGTAACCCTTCCAGAATCCAAACTGTGACATGCTGAGTAAATTATTTTCACTTAAATGTGAGACTACTCTTGAATACATAACTTTTTTGAATATTTTAGACAATGAAATCAGCAATAAGATTGGTCTATAATTATTTGAGTCACTCTAGTCCCCTTTCCTATGAAGAGGTTTGACAGTTGCATTTTCCAATCTGTCGGGAAAAATTCCCTGTGCCAGTGAAGCATTACATATATCGCTAAGGACTCCACTTATTAAATTAGAATAACACTTCAGAATTCTGTTGGGGACTCCATCAACACCACATGAGCTCTTGTTTTTCAGTGTATTTATAATTCCCGTAATTTCAGTGGGGGATGTTGGTGCTATTTCTAAAGGCCTAAAGTCTTGGGGAATGACATTTTTAACATTTTTTTTGCTTCTTCAAGTGAACCCTTCAACCCTATTTTTGCTGCTACATTCAGAAAGTGATTGTTAAAAATACTTGCAACTTGTGAATTATTACTCACAACATCATCATTTAGCTTTATTGCATTGGTATGCTGTGCAAAGTCAGGCTGCCCCATCTCCTGTTTGACAATATTCCCTATAGTTTTAATTTTATTATCCACTTTATTAATTTCTGTCAGAACACACAAGTTACTCGGCTTCTTAATGACTTTCCTTAAAATATTAAAGTATCTTTTGTAGTAAGCAAGTAACGTCAGATCCTGACTTATTCTGGCCTGTCCATATATTACCCTCTTCCTCTTATACGATATCTTAAATCACTTAATAAACCATGTCTTACTTGAATTTGTAATGGCTTTTTGAGATAATGTTTCAGGAAATCAACTCTCAAATGTTGAGACAAATTTATGGTGGAATAAATCAGACGTGGAAGGGATAAAGAAAGAGGAGAAGATTGAAATGACAATGACATTGGGTGTTAGAAAAGAACAGAATTCAAATCAAGAGCTGTTCTGACAAGAGGGGCCGGAGACTGGTTGATAAGAGTAAGCTGCAGGCTAGTAAATGGAAGAGATGGCTATTGTGGTAGAAGGTGGGCCATTAGCAGTCTTTTGCAGTTTGGAAGGAATTTAATTTCTGTGATATGTTGAGGAAAATTATTCCAAAGTGTGGTTCCTGATACAGACAGTAATTCTGAGAATGTGGCTGAGTTATGCATTGGTACAGAGAGGATTTTGCTTCATTGAGAACATTTCTGCTGTGCCGTTCAGGTAGCAGTGTAAGTTTTGAAGATAAATAAGAAGTGCAGTGATTGAGAAGACAACAGAGCAAACATAGAATATGACAGTCTCTATGCTTATCAGAACATAGCCATGATAATTGTTTGTAGGCAGGAATGATATGGTCAAAATAGTATACATCACAAATGTATCATACACAAGTATTCATCACAAGTTCTAGTAGCCTGTGTGAGCTTTTGTATAAACGTCCTTGGAGAATTGCATTTCCATAGTCAAGTGTGAGAAGTATTAGTGACTCTAAAAGCTTCTTTTTTGGCTTGAAAGGAAATACTTCTTGTATTTCTATAGTGAATGAAGTGACACTGACACCGTCATACACGCTGCACTTATATGTTCGATCCACTCTGAGGTTACTGTAGCACCACATAGCTTTTTAGTTAAGATAGTCCAAATACTCACTTTTTTAGTTAAAATAATACAGTTATATGATAAATTATTTACAGGGTGGGACCATTATTGGTTCAGCCAGATGCATGGATTTTAAAGAACGAGAAGGACGCTTAAAAGCTGCTGCTAACTTGGTGGACAGAGGAATTACCAATCTGGTGGTGATTGGTGGTGATGGATCATTGACAGGTGCTAATCATTTCAAGACAGAGTGGCCTTCTCTTCTGGAAGAACTTAGCAGTACAGGTGAAATCAACGGAATACTATTTAACAGTAAAATATATTTTGGTATTATTCCTTTGATATTATCAAAAGTCTCAAAAATCAATAGAATATTTAATTTAATGTTTATCAAAGACACATGACTTTTACTATATATGTGTTATTGTTTTTTTAATTAGTCCATCTCTTTTCCTAAGATTCTTTGAGAACTAAGGATCCACTCTTATCTTCAAAACACACACACACACACACACACACACACACACACACACACACACACACACACAGAGGGAAAGACGAAAGGATGTGGGTTTTAAGTGAGAGGGTAAGGAGTCTGATGAGCTCATAAAAGAGATGAGCATTGGGGAGAAGAGGACAGGGGGTTATGGAAGAATGTGATGGGTTGCCACGGCCCCCCCCCCCCCCCCCCCTCCCTCTCATATTTGTTTTTGTAAACGTACAGATGAGACTCTCTCTCTAATGCATTCTTCATTCTTGTGATACCCCTGGCCTCAGTCTCTGCTAGTTCTGTCCTCCACATACCTAAAGCATCTCTCTATTTCCACCTTGTGCCCTCGTAACACCACCACTACTGGTTTTTTAGTCCACCTCATCTCATCTGAAGCTTCCTTATCTGCTTTTGTCATCCTGCATCCTCCATCTTTCCTGTCTTCCACCATCATGCTATTTTCTTAGAATTTTTCTTACAAACCTCATATTCTGTGTATGTACTCTTCTCACCCCATTCCTCATTCATCTCCCTTCTGTCCCATAGCTAAGTTCAAACATTGCCCCAATTATACTGCAGTGATTGGGGAGTGGGTGGCTGTGTGTAAGTGGCTGTGTATATGTGGCTGTGTGTATGTGGCGTTTGTGTGTATGTGTACATAAGCATTTTGTTTGCACTCACATGTAAGTTCAAGTAGCACTCACCCTTTGGAATGCATCTATTTACTATGACTTGTTTACTCTATAAAATAACAACTATATTGTACAAGGTATTGGTAGAACATCCACATAAAATAATAAAAATGAGTTTTTTTTTTTTACATTTAGGTATCCCTCTTCTGTTACCATCCAGATACAAATTTGTGGTGTATACGACCCAGGACAACCGGGAGATCCAGGAAAAACCCGGAAACTTTTTCATCCGGGTATTTTTCGTTGTTTTAGTTTTCAGTTAAATTGTTTTAACTTTGACTGGTAAGAACCAATACTCTAACAAAGAATATTACTGTATCTCGCTACTGCAGAATAATACTGCAGCAATAAAAAACGAACAAGAGAAAAAAAAGAAAATAAAACTTAAGTTGCAAAGGAAATACGCCATATACAAGAACAAAACACAGTGCTCATACAAGTGTTTGCTGGCAGCAAAATGTGTCAAGGGCTTTAGGAAGACTATACAATGTTTCATAACAACAAATTGCCTCCGATGAGTGTGACATCACAAATGTTTACATTAGATTCGTTTGAGAGGTTGCGAGTGAGCTTAAATGCATGCACACTTAAGTCGCGTTTGAGTAGTACCTTCTCCTGCTTCTGGTTACAGAAGTGTGGCAGTGAGCAGCATAAGCAATAGCAGCAAGCAGCCAGATGCTATCCGGAAAAATTTTACTGGTGCGCCTAAGCTGCCAGATTCATGTATGCGCAATAGGCCCGAACTAGGGGGCGGGGGCAAGCAGGGGTATCTGCCCCGGGTGGTACTTTCAGAGGGGCAAGGTGAATGCCAATCGCTGCTTATGTGATTCGTTGGGTTTGCAAATGATCAGTGTTGTTAAAGCTACTAGCGAATTCCACAGATTCAGACTACCAGAGTGGAAATAAACGACTAAAAGGAATAACAGGCAACAGATATTATGTATTGTCTCTCCCGTGTATCCAAGAAAATGAAATTTTGGCAGAAAATTTTTGGCCAGACCGCTACAGTAGTAAGGGCCAGTTATACAGTCCCTGGCTAGCAGCAGCTAAAGTTCTATTCTGGGAGTAGTGCGGAAAATGCATTGTACGAACATGTAATAATGCCTAACCAGAGAATAAATGCAGGATAACTAAACCGATGATTGTGGCAGCGTTAGTGAAGTTAACCAGAGAATAAGTTTTGACACTGGCAGGAATAGTTACAGAATTACTGATGACAAGATTGTTTGCTAGAATGAGGAAGGAGAAGAAACGGGGACTCTCACAAATTACGGAACAATATGACAATTCCAAATTTATATAAAAATTTCGTACTACTACTTTTCGATCTAATGCTTCAGAAGCTAGAGTATGAATGAAATATGAAACTATTTCCTAACATAAAACGTTTTGCTTGTAGTAGGCCTAATAGGAATTTGATATAGGTACTTCGTGAATTATATTCCATTGTGTTAAAAAAAACAGACTCGTTTATTTGGTGTGTGTGACAAGCAAACCTATTTCGTTTTATCTAGCAGTGACAAAATACACATAACCAGACTGAGAAACCACACCAACCTTGGGTACAATTTGTATTAACAGCTTTTTTAGTATTACACAACAACATTTCATTTTTTCAAGTGGCAAAACGTTTGATGAAGTTTGATGAGATAATAGATCCTTTCACAGAAAGGAAAGGACCCCGTGTAAAGCTGCAGCAAGGTTAGAGAGAAAAAAAGCTGGGACTTAATGACTGAAGAAATGTGTACTGTTTTGCTTGTCACTTGTCTTTACTCCTTTTATGTATCCTATATTTAATTTTAAGTCACACAAAACAGCAAGGTATTAGCTAACAGGCAGTAAAGACTGAAAATTTTCTAAAGAGTTCTTGTTCTACCAGTTACAAATAATCCCATCCAGTATTAATTGTGAGATTTTTTTAAAGAGGGGCTGGATGTCAAACCGGCCGACTGGGAGCAGGAGAGGCACCACAGGACATTTTAATTTCCACTCTCCTGAATATAGTTTGATGACACCCATTAGAAAATATTACGTGTTTGAATTCCACAGACCGAAATACAGAGACGTGTGATAGAAGAATGCTGTGTGAAGAGGTGTGGCACTGCATTTTGGCATACTTAAGACCAAATAACATGTCCTACATTCCCTCAAACATATATGTTTTATGTATCATACATCTTCAAAAAGATGTGCCCTACAAAATGAAGATATTTTATAAAAGTCGATTTTTTAAAATTTTGGACGTCCAACCTCAAACACTCGAGGAAGGGGGAGCGCCACTATCTAGTATTGCCCGGTTTGGAAATATCGTAGATCTGGACCTGATGCACAGAGCAGTGTGAGTTGTAGTGGGGAGGTGGTAGTTCCACTTGACCCCTGTTTGCGTTAAGTGATTCTGCTGTTTCCTCTTTGTTTATTGCTCTCATGTCAAATGAAAACAAAATGGATGTCTTGGCCGGGAGCTATCAAGTGAATTAAAATACGTTCACATAATTATGGGAGGCTAAAATACATTGTTAGTTTAGGATTTTATTTTGTTTCCACTTTTCTGACAGTCAAGCGTTGATTGCCTTGCAGAACAACAAAGTTATTTTTGTCAGTTTGTTAAAGAAATTAGACTTTTGTTAATCTTTTTTGCTGAGGCAGTCAATTTATTTGAAATGAAGTGTTTAATTCCACACTATTGGCTTGTTTCAACTGTTAGCTGCATTCAACTGTGAATATCCTCTGTCATCGGCCGGCGAGATCGTTTGTCATGAGCTTCGACTGACTTACAAAAGCGCATCGCAATCTCTAGTCTGTCGTTCGGAAAGTAATGTGCGGTGTTTAGTGGAATTGGAATTTATACTTTCATAATACGAAAATATGCAGTGTGCATGTTGCTGCACATCAGACATCTTTCCAAAACATGCTTTTTCCCCTGAGTTTCGTTCTCTAAAGTGCACGGAAATTCTACGCCGGTGTATAAAACCACAACAAATGAAAGGATTGATAAGTTTTACAGTTCTGAGGAAAATTATACTGTTACTTAACACAGAAAAAGTGTATTTTCATCTGGGAAAAAGTGTATTTTTAACTGGGAAATCCGGGAAAAATTCGGAAATTTTTTTTCTCGTCCACGTGTACACCCTGTAAAAGCAATACACAGATCTAATAGATTCTTCTTTGAGTAGGAGAGAAGAACATATTGGGAAAAATTAAAAGAAAGGGCAGGCCACTCAGACCCCAGGATGAGACAAGGATGGAGAAAGATGATGGGGAAGGGAACAGGGAGGGTGGGTTGGAGATGGTACATTAATAAGAACTGTGCCACTTGAGTCCCGAGATGATAAGGACAGAATGAGAAGTAAAGGCAGATTAAGATGAAGAGAAGTGAACAGCACAGTTAAGAATTAGGTTAAGAGAAAAGAAGGAAAGAGTCATAAGATACATAAAAATAGGGAGACAGAACTGTTGGCCAATACTTGTCTTCAGGAGGCAATAGACTTATATAAAAGTAAAAGGGACTCACTATCTAGCTTTTGGAACTAACAGTCCATTCATTGTGGAGGAGAGGAACATTTTTTGGGCAAGGTTAAAAAGGAAGGGAAGGGAAGGGAATGGAATGGAAAGGAGGGCATGGGAAGGGAGGGGGAGGGGAGGGGAGGGGGGGAGGGGAGGGGAGGGGAGGGGAGGGGAGATCATTCAGGCCCCAGGATTTATTACACGTACATGTGGGTCTCTCTCTTCTGCGGCCTTTAGTGATTTGCCAACCTCTCTCCTCCAGTGTTGTGTGAAACAGGTATAGGGTAGGAGGATCCAAACAGCCCATGTGTTGTACCAGGCACTCAGATCCCTTGAGTTATGCAATTGGGTATTGGGCATCCACTAAGACAAGCAGTTCTTCAGTGGCCAGTCAAGCACTAAGCCAATTTAGTGGTGGTAATGCCTAAATAAAAAGACGTAGCTTAGTTGATAAACAACATATGTTATTTTACAATTTGCTCTGTCTTTAATATTGTCACATTCTACCAGTGGTAGGAATAGAGCAGATGGTGGTGTGTGAATGCGCAGGACAGGTTTTACATTGGGACGATAGCACATCCTTACGGTACCTTGTGGTAGGGATAATGGTTGGGAATGTCATAAGATTTGACTAGATTCTTACAGAGGTTAGGAGGGTGACAGAAGATATGAATGGGTGGTGGGGGGAGGATTGAAGAAGTCATAGCGTTGGATTAAAGCATTGTGGCATTCGAGGTCTAAGTATACAGGGTCGTCCATTGATAGCGACCAGGCCAAATATCTCAGAAAATAAGCATCAAATGAAAAAACTACTAAGAACGAAACTCGTCTAGCTTGAAGGGGGAAACCAGACAGCACTATGGCTGGCACACTAGATGGCGCTGCCATAAGTCAAATGGATACCAACAGCGTTTTTTTTTTAAAAATAGGAACTCTCATCTCTTATTACATATTCATGTAGTGCATAAAGAAATATGAATGCTTTAGTTGGACCACTTTCTTCACTTTGTGATCGATGGCGCTGTAATAGTCACAAACGTATAAGCACGTGTTATCATGTAGCATTCTGTCAATGCGGACGGTATTTGCTTCGTGATACATTACCTGTGGTAAAATAGACCGTTTACCAATTGTGGAAAAGGTCGATATCATGTTGATGTGTGGCTATTGTGATCAAAGTGCCCAACGGGCATATGCTATATATGCTGCTTGGTATCCTGGACAACATCATCCAAGTGTCTGGACCGTTCGCCGGATAGCTACGTTATTTAAGGAAACAGGGAGTGTTCAGCCACATGTGAAATGTCGGCCATGACCTGCAACAAATGATGATGTCTAACAACATCGATTGCACCCATACCATATTTCTATGCACCAGGAATTGCATGGCAATGTCTTTGAACGTCGTGTACAGTTCTGCCACTGGGCACAAGAGAAATTGCGAGACAATGACAGATTTTTTGCACGCATTCTACTTAGTGACGAATCGTCATTCAGCAACAGCAGTAACGTAAACCGACATAATATGCACTGTTGGGCAAATGAATATCCATGATGGCTGCAACAAATGGAACATCAGTGAACTTTGCGGGTTAATGTATGGTGCGGCATTATGGGAGGAAGGATAATTGGCCCCAATTTTATCGATGGCATTCTAAATGGTGCAATGTATGCTGATTTCCTGCGTAATGTTCTTCCGATGTTACTACAAGATGTTTCACTGAATGGCAGAATGGCGATGTACTTCCAACATAATAGATGTCCAGCACATAGCCTGCGTGCAGTTGAAGCGGTGTTGAATAGCATATTTCATGACAGGTAGATTGGTCGTCGAAGCACCATACCATGGTTTGCAGATTCACCGCATCTGACATCCCCGGATATCTTTCTCTGGGGAAAGTCGAAGGATATTTCCTATCGTGATCCACCGACAATGTCTGACAACATGCGTCAGCACATTGTCAATGCATGTGCAAACTTTACAGAAGGTGAATTACTTGCTGTTGAGAGGAATGTCATTACATGTATTGCCAAATGCATTGAGGTTGACGGACGTCATTTTGAGCATTTCTTGCATTAATATGGTATTTACAAGTAATCACATTGTAACAGCATGTGTTCTCAGTGATTATAAGTTCACAAAGGTACATGTATCACATTTGAACAACTGAAATAAAATGTTCAAACGTACTTACGTTATTTATTTTAATTTAAAAAACCTATCTCTTACCAACTGTTCATCTAAAATTGTGAGCCACATGTTTGTGGCTATTACAGCGCCATCTATCACAAAGCAAAAAAAGAGGTCCAACTAAAACATTCATATTTCTTTATGTACTACACGAATGTTTAATAAAAAAATAGGGCTTCCTATTTAAAAAGAAACCAGTTGATATCTGTGAACTATGGCAGTGCCATCTAGCGAACCAACCATAGCACCATCTGGTTTTCCACTTCCAGTTCTGTCCTTTGTAGTTTTTTCGTTTGATGCTTATTTCGTGAGATACTTGGTGTGGTCACGGTCAATGGACCACCCTGTATATAAGGAACAGGAGTAGCCCCAGCACTGATCCCTGGGGCACCCCCCATTTGTCCATACCCCACTCAGACCCCACAGCATAGCCATAGCCATTCTGTCTGCCCTGATAGCTGAGTGGTCAGCAGGACGGGTTGCTGTCCTACAGGCCTGGGTTCGATTCCCGGCTGGGTTGGGGATTTTCTCCACTCAGGGACTGGGTGTTGTGCTGTCTTCATCATCATTTCATCCCCTTCCAGTACGCAGGTTGCCCATTGTGGCATTGAATGTGATAAGACCTGCACCAAGGCGGCCGGACATGCCCTGCAAGGAGCCTCCCAGCCAATGATGCCAAATGCTCATTTCCATTTCCATAGCCATTCTGATCACGGTGGATAATGAGCTTTTACTGTCTGTTGTTAAAGTAAGAGATGAAACAGTTGTAAGCTGCTCCCCATATTTCATATTGGTCCAACATCTGGAGCAATATTTCATGATCAACACCTTAGTTAAATAAAAAAAAGATGTCTAGTGTCTGAAACCTTTTGTTTAATCCATCCAGTAAATCACAGAGAAAAGTGAATACAGCATTTTCAGTTGTTATACCTCTTCCAAAACCAAACTATATATTTGATAGTGTATTATGTGAAATAAAATAATCAATTATCCTTACATACACAGCCTTTTCAGTAACTTTAGAAACACTGATGTAACATCGAAATAGGTCTAAAATTGTCTACATTATCACTTTCTCCCTTTTTATAAAGTGTCTTTACTAATGAATACTTTAATTGTTCAGAAAACTGACCATTCATAAGGAAAAATTACAAATATGGCTAAGTACAGGGCTAACAGGTACAGCACAGTACTTTAATATTCTGCTAGGTACTCCATCATATCCGTGAGAGTCCTTAGTCTTCAGTGATTTAATTATAGACTCAATCTCTCCGTTGACAGTATCACAGAGGAATATTTCAGATATCAGTCTTGGAAAGGCATTTTTCGAGAGAGTTATATGATTCTCTGTAGAAACTAAGCAATGCTCATAAAGTGATTGTTAAATACCCTACATACAGGGTGAGTCAGGAAGAAAGGTAAGTGCTTTGACAGGTGATACCACTGGTGATTCTGAACAAAAAACTTCTAATAAACATATGCCCTTTCCTTAACCACCTCTGGGTAAACGAGTGAAAACAGCTAGGAATAGGAAAGGTGCAGGTGATACTGTTATTTTATGGTTTGTTTAATTGTGTATGTCCCCTCACAGAAGATGTTCAAACAGTCCACGTCAACTTGAATGCATGTTGCTGCTCTTGTAGACAGGTGTTGTGTCGCTGATCAGAGCTCAGTTTTGTGTTCCTTTACCTGGACACAAGCATGTAAAACACAAGTGAGAAGTTTCTCTTTTGTGTCCACTCTGCACTTGTAGACATCACTTTTCAGCCACACAAACAGTAATCCAATGGGGTAAGATAAGGTGACCTCGGTGACCAAGCAATGATCTGCAGCGACTGATCCAGCTCCCTCATGCTGAAAGTACATATGAGCTCGTGTTGCCAAAGGGATATCCTCCACATAATCTGCTAACATACACTACTGGCCATTAAAATTGCTACACCACGAAGATGACATGCTACAGATGCAAAATTTAACCAACAGGAAGAAGATGCTGTGATATGCAAATGATTATCTTTTCAGAGCATTCACACAAGGTTTGCACTGGTGGCAACACCTACAACATGCTGACATGAGGAAAGTTCCCAACTGATTTTTCATACACAAACAGCAGTTGACCAGCGTTGCCTGGTGAAATGTTGTTGTGATGACTTGTGTAAGGAGGAGAAATGCGTACCATCATGTTTCCAACTTTGATAAAGGTCGGATTGTAACCTATCACGATTGCGGTTTATTGTATCGTGACATTGCTGCCTGCATTATTCGAGATCCAATGACTGTTAGCTGAATATGGAAATAATGGGTTCAGGAGGGTAATACGGAATGCCTTGCTGGATCCCAATGGCCTCGTATCATTAGCAGTCGAGATGACAGGCATCTTATCCGCATGACTGTAATGGACTGTGCAGTTTGCAACACAACAACCATCTGCACGAACAGTTTGATGATGTTTGCAGCAGCATGGACTTTCAGTTCAGAGATCATGGCAGCGGTTACCCTTGATGCTGCATAACAGACCAGGAGCACCTGCGATGGTGTACTCAACGACAAACCTGGGTGCACAAATGGCAAAACATCCATTTTTCGGATGAATCCAGGTACTGTTTACATTATCATGATGGTCGCAGCCATGTGTGGCGACATCGCGGTGAACATACGTGTATTCGTCATCGCCATACTGGCATATCATCCGGCGTGATGGTATGGGGTGCCATTGGTTATATGTCTCAGTCACCTCTTGTTCACATTGACGGCACTTTCAACAGTGGATGTTACATTTCAGATGTGTTAAGACCCATGACTCTAACCTTCATTCGATTCCTGCGAAACCCTACATTTCAGCAGGATAATGCACGACCACATGTTGCAGGTCCTGTACAGGCCTTTCTGGATACAGAAATTGTTCGACTGCTGCCCTGGCCAGCACATTCTCCAGATCTCTCACAAATTGAAAACGTCTGGTCAATGGTGGCCGAGCAACAGGCTTGTCACAATACGCCAGTCACTACTCTTGATGAGCTGTGGTATCGTGTTGAATCTGCGTGGGCAGCTGCACCTGTACACGCCATCTAAGCTCTGTTTGATTCAATGCCCAGGCGTATATTTGTCCAATGAATACCCATTTATAATCTGCATTTCTTATTAGTGTAGCAATTTTAATGGCCAGTAGTGTATTTTAAAGAGACTCAAGATACCGTGTCCCAGTGAGACGGTTATCTAACACAACTGGATCGATGAGTTGGTCATCAATAATATCACACCACAAGTTGAGTGAGAAACGTCATTGAAAGTTTGTTTCCACAGTAGCTTGCACATTTTCATTTGGCCATACATGAGAATTGTACATGTTGTTGATTCCATTGCGGGTAAATGTTGACTCATCAGTGAACAGAATATGTGGAATTAATCGATCATTGCCAATGATCCATTGACGGAATTCTTGGGGGGCAGCAGCATCTCCTTCATGCAGATGTTGTACACTCTGTCGATGAAAGGGATACAGACTGTGCTCCTGTACTGTGCGTATCATTCATGTTTGTGGAATACCAAGCTGGGCAGCATTTCTTCTAGAGCTAGTAGTAGGGTTGTGTTCCATTACTTGAAGAATGTTCTCAACTACATTAAGAGTTTGTTGTACGGGATGTTCGGAGACAACATTTATGCTGGGAAGTGTACCACACTCACACAATCCTTGATACACTTTGATATTTGGCACTCTAAAATTTGGAAAATGTTGTTGGTATTCTCACACAGCAGCTCTGGAATTCCCATTGGACAAACCACTGACAAACACGTTGTCAGCGTACTCTGGATTGCATGTGTGAAGATTTGTGGCATTTTCACTACACAAAACTGTATTTGTTGTTCATGTAACAACACTGTAGTACCATGCACTACGAGAAGCACCGTCGGACTGAGACTTGAGGTACACAAGTGCACCATGCGCAAGTGAACTGCGTACTGACAGTTAGTAAGGACGATGCTACATGCTTCCCATTTCTAGTGGTTTTCATTGGTTTACCCGGAAATGGTCAAGAAAAGGGCATATTTTTACTAGGAGATTTTTGTTCAGAATCACCACAAGTATCACCCCTCAAAGCATGTATCTTTCCTGCTGACTCACACTGTATATCTGAGTTACCAGTAACAGAAATATTTTTACCATGAACTGACTTTATATTGTTGACCTTAACTACTGACCAGACACCATTACGACTGATCATATGTTTATAATTTTTTCCTGTGAATTAGCTATTCTATTTGTGTATCACTTATTCTGCCTTCCTAATAACATTTTTACGCTCTTTACAATACTGTTAGTAATGGGCTACTGCAGCTTGATTGTGACTACTTCTAACATTTCGATATAATTCCCTCTTTGTTATACATGATATTGTTACGCCACTAGTCAGCAACTCGGGGTGCCTTTCACTGCTAGTACCCATGAGCCACATGCAGCCCACTAAGGGTTTCTCTGCAGCTTGCCAGGAGAGAAAATTCTGCATTGAACTGAGATTCCTGTCCCGTGTGCAACTGAAGTTTCCTACTAGGACTACCTTGCCATTACCCGTGCACAGTGTAGATACAAATCACACAAACCGAGGTGACATTTGGACCAGTGGCTGGTGGTAGCAACTGGAAAGATATTTCCCATTTATGGTCACTCCTATCAGCCACTGAGTCGAATGTCAAATTGTGCTGAATTTTGGTGGCTTCCTTTGTTTTTAGCTGTTATTAGGAAGATTTGTTGAATTTAGTCACCAATGATGTAAATCATGAATTGCAACTATCCTCTGGATATTATTTGCCGTACTAAGTTTATTCATGGGTTATAATTATTCTGATTTCATTTTTCTTTTTGCTTTTGAAATTTTTGTGCATAATGAATGTATTTGATATTTCACTGACACTGTGGAGAATTTTGCGCTGTTACTTGTACTGCACATTAATTCATGATTAGAACTAGTCTTCCGCATTAAATAAAGTTCTCTTTCCAGTACTAGATGTTAGCCACCTGTTTTCTTGTCTTCTGCTGTGATTGTCGTCAGTTCCTTGTAATGGCTACACTATAATGTCTTAATCAAGCTAAATATCATCACTCTGTTGCTCTAAAATAAAATGTGTTTCTTTATCAGTTTTCTGTATCCCAGAGACTCCTCTTCATTGTTTACATGTAATTTGATTCATGTCTCATCTTTTGCCAATAGTAATTTTTTTCTTTCAAGCAGCTATCATAAATTTAATTTATACACTTTATTAACATTAAACTATTACTATAGTGCTTGATACTACATATGCTTATCCCAGATAAATGCAGCATAGTAAATTAGCAGAAAAGATGCTTTTTTCCATTTGTACTGAATAGCTACTGTTTAATAGTTACTTGACTATACTGGAATTTTTTGAAGAAAATAGTTAGCTTTATCTGTAAATACAAAGACAAAGTACATTTGCACTTCTGAGGCAGTTTTACTTGGCATGAATTTTCATTCCTTGAATGTGGATATTGAATTAATTTTGTAGAAAATATGGCTAATGAGGTGGGTATTGAATTTTTCTTTGAATTGGATTCCCAATTTCTTCCCGTATGTTAGATGGGAGCTTATTGAATACCTTTGCACCAGAGTACATAACTCTACCGTGAACCTTAGACAAGGAGACAGACTCTCCCAAGAAAAATATTTTTCTGGCTTGTATTATGATTGTGTAATCACAGTCCATTGAAACTGTTTTTTATTATCAGCAACAAACCACTAAGACATAAATGTGCTAACTTGTAGATGTAAGAATTTATAGATTCTTAAAGAGACCTATTAAATATAATCTCATAACTGCTTAGTTATGCTGAATTAATATTTGTGTTTACTGTAGATGCATTGTCTGAGAAGATAATCCTAAATGGGGACAAGGAGTGAAAGTTTGAAAATTATACCAATACACTTATCTTTGATTCACCATAATGAGAGATACTTATAAATGGAAAGCATTGAGTTCATTTTACTTTGTTATCTAGCTGGACTCCCAAAGAATTTTACTCATATTGATTTTATTTAGTGTATGGCGATTAATGTCTATTTCTTACTATGCAGGTCAATTTTATATGTTTGATATTTATATAATATGACTTTTTGCATGGTTCATTGATAAACTGTTCACTGTGAAACAGCTGTGGGCTGTTCAGCTATCGTACTGATTTTATTTTATTTTATAACTCTGCAAGCCACTTCATGGTATGTGGCAGAGGGTACCTTAAACCACTAATAGCCATCTCCTTTCCAGTTCCATTTGTAAATAGAGCAAGGGAAAAACAACTATCTATATGATTTGGTGGTGTTCTCCATCCTTAATGCTTCGAAGGCCAAGGCTGAGCATAGCTTGGCCACAACTTTGAGTTGACTGTATCCAAGTATAGGTTAGGCCGCTTTCTCAATGTGCAAGCCATCTGTTGCTCGAAAACTGGAGTCACTGTTTACAAGAACAAAGTACAAATGTCTTGCTACCTGTCCCTTGATTGGTGCTGCTGCCTTCTGTTGTTAATTTCTGGAATTATTTTCAAAGAAACATTAGTGAATGTAACAGCTGCTGTCATGAATGGCTGAGCCAATATGATCACAATGAGTTAATTTCGTGCATCTACTCATTAGGTTTCACAGTTTTCTGTAATTTCACTACATATACATCATGATTGTTGACTGAGCAAGAAATCTTGGAAGTTCAAGAGTAAGTAATTGCTCAGTAACTCACATCACACTTTTTTTTGGATCAATAGTTATTTTAAAATTTGTGATATATCAAGGAACTAAAGTAAATACGAAAAATAGATCTAGAAGCTTGATCTTTTTTGTATGCATTACTCTTATGGTTCAAATGGCTCTGAGCACTATGGGACTTAACATCCATGGTCATCAGTCCTGCATTACTCTTATCAATCATTACTCTTATCAATTACATATGAGCCTATAACACTTTAAATAAATGGTTGGTTTCCTTGGCCTGGTATTCTTCTAAGCAGATTTTCTTCAGTATTAATCCATTTACTTGGCACATACTTCTTGAGAGCATGATTACAGTTTTTTAAACTTTGCCCATTATACCTCTATGTTCATCACAGTGGAATGAAATGATGTCCATTCATTGTCTTGGTGGGATGCTAACAACTGCTTTTCTGCTCTTTCTTGCAAAATACTCTCCTGGCCACACGTGTGTGTCGTGGTGCCTAATGTAGATCAGGAGTATGTTATTTCTGTACAAAAGGAAAAAAAAAATGAGGAAAAGTGTTTGATATGCAACAAATTCTGTGTGTATTATGACAGTAAATGTATGCCTTGTTATATTATCACAAAAGAAGCAAGCACTTCGACTTTATCGTGGGAAATGGTGAACTCTGATACAACATGCTACTGCAAGAAACGTGTTGTAAAAGGTATAATGTGCTTAAATTGTAAAACGGTTTTTCATTATTCATGTGTTCAAGTCAATCCTAAAAGGAAACTATGGTTCTGCAATACCTGTTTGAAAGGTGACTTATTCCAAAAAACTAAAATGAGAAACACCAAAGACGAAGTTATCAATGCTCTACTGGAAGAGTTTTCAGTTATAAAACATGATGAACACAAACAGTTTGAAAAAGAAGCAAATAGGCTTAGCAATTTGCCTCAAGATACTTTAACTTGTGTTAATAACAGTTCTGTTGTTTGTGTTTGTAGAAAGTGTGGGAAAAACACAAACATTGGTGTTACCTGTAGCAAGTGCGAAGCAAAACATCAATCTAAAACTCCGAACCATGTTCCAAAACTTTACATTTTAGGCGATAGCCACAGTCACGGTATTGTCTCACGCATAAATAAAACTTTAGATGTGAAATCGATTAGCTTTGTAAGGCCTGGGGGGCCCCTCTCAGAAACAGAAAACTAGTTTTCTCTAAAGAAATAAGAAAGCTGTCTTCGAAAGATTTTGTAGTCCTCTTTGGTTGGTCTAATGACATTTACCAAAATGATACATTTAAAGCCTGCTGTGTATTAAAGAAGTGTTTATCTGAACTAAGTCATACAAATGTTATTCTCCTAAATATACCACAAAGGTACAACTTGATGCCCTTGTCATGTGTAAACAAGGAAATTAGTGCTGCCAATGAACTTTTTTCCAGTACATGCAAGCAATATAGAAATGTTTTTATTGTTAATATTAATACCATTGGATGCAGATTTTGCACTACTCATGGACTGCACTTAAATGGCCTTTAAAAGCAACTTGTTACATTAAAGCTAATGGAAATGATTAAGAGACTGCAACAGTTACCAACAACATCATCAGGGGTACCTGTATCATCACCACAAAGTATTTCCAGGAATGACTAATGCAGAATCAAATACAGTAACAGAAAATGCAGCAGAAGTAACTAAAGCAGCAATACTAACAGCAGTATCAGAAGAAATACCATCAGTAACAGCAGAAGTAACTCCTCCAACATTATAACCAGCTCCTACAGTAGCAACACCTTTTCCTTCACCAGCAGTAGCAGAACAAATTCCTTCACCAGCAGTATCAGAAGAACCACCATCAGCAACAGAAGAAGCAACTCCTCCAGCAGTAGAACCAGTTCCTACAGCAGCAGCAGCATCTTCCACACCAGCAGTAGCAGAACCAACTCCTTTACCAGTAATAGCAGAAACTACTTCTCCACCAGCAGCAACTAAACCAACTTCTCGACCAGCAGAAACAGAGAACCAGCTCCTCCTCATTCATCTTCAGGGGTAGAAGAAAAGAATAGATCAGTAAGTAAAGTATCATGTTTGTCTCATGATAAAGTGGAACCAAATGATTTAGGAAAACATGTTCTTATAACATGTGTTGATAGTGAAGTGAAACAAACTTAAAATCATGTTTCAAGCAGGCCCAAAAAATTACCAAAGAGAAATGAAGACTTTTTATGGATTAATCCAAGTAAGTCCAACCGCCACCTAACATAGATTCCAGAGCTGGAAAAACAATTAAATGTTCTCCATTGCCCCATAAAACTGTACTCCTCCCCTCATATGACAAAATGTCTATCTTATTTCTGCACTTAAATACCAGGTCACTGAAAAATAAAGCTGATGAGCTTGGTATACTATTAAAAAGTAACAAAAGAATGATTTTATTTATAAACTGACATTGGTTAAAGGAAGGAGATATAAAACTGTATGTACCATCATGTTTCAAATTAGCTACATACTACTGCAGACCCAGTGAATCTTATGGGGGTTCATCCATGTATGTTAGCAATGATCTAGACTTAAAGTTTTCTGTTCTTGAAGTTATTGACGTATGTATTAAAGGTGTTCTTGAAGCAGCTGCTTTGATTAGTATACAGCTCATAACTGTATCTTTATATTACACTCCTGAAAGTAATGTAGAACAATTTATAGAATGTTTAAAAAAACTTGCAATCAGTATACTAAAGCATACTAAATACAAAATATTAATTTTTGGGTATCTAAACATAGACATTAGGAAATGACAGCCAGAAACGTTAATTTAGTAAATATGTTAAGATCTTATAATCTCTTTTGTGCTAATGAAAATCCTGCAAGGCATTTCTCCTGTCTTGTCAATCTAATAAGAAATGTATACAAAAGTGATTTTGAACTAGGCTTATTTAATGTCGATTACCTGTCGGGCCATAGAAGTATATGGGTGAAACTAACTACTGAAAAACCAAAAGGAGACCAAGAACAAACTCAGTGTGTGAGTCTATTTACAGGTAGAAATATTAGCAAGTATAGAGAGGAAGTTAAGTCTATAGATTGGAATACTGTTATACATTCTTCCAGAAATGTTGATGAAGCCTTCAGTACATTCCTCAGAATCATTTCTGAAATCTTCTATACATGCTGTCCACTGGTTAAAAAAGAAAATAACAAAAAAGTTAGGAAACCTAGCCACTCAATTTTACAGAAGTGGTTTTCACCTCAATCACAAAAACTGAGATTATTGGTAATTACTTGTCATGATAAGATCAAAAAGGGAGCAGTAGATAAAGAAACCTACAAAAAAACCTGAAAAGAAAATACAGATCTGAAATTAAAATAGCCAAGTGTTAGGAAAATGGTGATGTCATTAAAAATCACACAATAAATGTAAGGGTGCATGTTGTTGTTGTTGTGGTCTTCAGTCCTGAGACTGGTTTGATGCAGCTCTCCATGCTACTCTATCCTGTGCAAGCTTCTTCATCTCCCAGTACCTACTGCAGCCTACATCCTTCTGAACCTGCTTAGTGTATTCATCTCTTGGTCTCCCTCTACGATTTTTACCCTCCACACTATCCTCCAATACTAAATTGGTCATCCATTGATGCCTTAGAACATGTCCTACCAACCGATCCCATCTTCTGGTCAAGTTGTGCCATAAACTTCCCTTCTCCCCAATCTTATTCAATACTTCCTCATTAGTTATGTGATCTACCAACCTAATCTTCAGCATTCTTCTGTAGCACCACATTTAGAAAGGTTCTATTCTTTTCTTGTCCAAACTATTTATCGTCAATGTTTCACTTTCATACATGGCTACACTCCATACAAATACTTTCAGAAATGACTTCCTGACACTTAAATCTATACTCAATGTTAACAAATTTCTCTTCTTCGGAAACACTTTCCTTGCCATTGCCAGTCAACATTTTATATCCTCTCTACTTCGACCATCATCAGTTATTTTGCTCCCCAAATAGCAAAACTCCTTTACTGATTTAAGTGTCTCATTTCCTAATCTAATTCCCGTAGCATCACCCGACTTAATTCGACTACATTCCATTATCCTTGTTTTGCTTTTGTTGATGTTCATTTTATATCGTCCTTTCAAGACACTGTCCATTCCATTCAACTGCTCTTCCAAGTCCTTTGCTGTCTCTGACAGAATTACAATGTCATCGGCGAACCTCAAAGTTTTCATTTCTTCTCCATGGATTTTAATACCTACTCCGAATTTTTCTTTTGTTTCCTTTACTGCTTGCTCAGTATACAGATTGAATAACATCGGGGAGAGGCTACAGCCCTGTCTTACTCCCTTCCCAACCACTGCTTCCCTTTCATGTCTCTCAACTCTTATAACTGCCATTTGGTTTCTGTACAAATTGTAAATAGTCTTTCGCTCCCTGTATTTTACCCCTGCCACTTTTAGAATTTGAGAGTATTCCACTCAACATTGTCAAAAGCTTTCTCTAAGTCTACAAATGCTAGAAATGTATATTTGCCTTTCCTTAATCTATTTTCTAAGATAAGTCATAGGGTCAGTATTGCTCCATGTGTTCCAATATTTCTACTTAATCCAAACTGATCTTCCCCAAGGTTGGCTTCTACTAGTTTTTTTATTCGTCTGTAAAGAATTCGCGTTAGTATTGAGCAGCCGTGACTTATTAAAGTGATTGTTCGGTAATTTTCACAGCTGTCAACACCTGCTTTCTTTGGGATTGGAATTATTATATTCTTCTTGAAGTCTGAGGTTATTTCGCCTGTTTCATATATCTTTCTCACCAGATGGTAGAGTTTTGTCAGGGCTGGCTTTCCCGAGGCCGTCAGTAGTTCAAATGGAATGTTGTCTACTCTGGAGGCTTTGTTTTGACTCAGGTCTTTCAGTGCTCTGTCAAACTCTTCACGCAGTATCGTATCTCCCATTTCATCTTCATCTACAGCCTCTTCCATTTCCATAACATTGTCCTCAAGTACATCGCCCTTGTATAGACCCTCTATATACTCCTTCCACCTTTCTGCTTTCCTTTCCTTGCTTAGAACTGGGTTTCCATCTGAGCTCTTGATATTCATACAAGTGGTTCTCTTTTCTCCAAAGGTCTCTTTAATTTTCCTGTAGGCAGTATCTATCTTACCCCTAGTGAGATAAGTCTCTACATCCTTACATTTGTCCTCTAGCCATCCCTGCTTAGCCATTTTGCACTTCCTGTCGATCTCATTTTTGAGACGTTTGTATTCCTTTTTGCCTGCTTCATTTACTGCATTTTTATATTTTCTCCTTTCATCAATTAAATTCAATATATCTTCTGTTACCCAAGGATTTCTACTAGCCATCGTCTTTTTACCTACCTGATCCTGTGCTGCCTTCACTACTTCATCCCTCAAAGCTACCCATTCTTCTTCTACTGTTTTTCTTTCCCCCATTCCTGTCAATTGTTCCCTTATGCTCTCCCTGAAACCCTGTACAACCTCTGGTTCTTTCAGTTTATCCAGGTCCCATCTCCTTAAATTCTCACCTTATTGCAGTTTCTTCAGTTTTAATCTACAGTTCATAACCAATAGGTTGTGATCAGAGTCCACATCTGCCCCAGGAAATGTCTTACAATTTAAAACCTGCTTCCTAAATCTCTGTCTTACCATTATATAATCTACCTGATACCTTTTAGTATCTCCAGGGTTCTTCCATGTTTACAACCTTCTTTCATGATTCTTAAACCAAGTGTTAGCTATATTAAGTTGTGCTCTGTGCAAAATTCTACCAGGCGGCTTCCTCTTTCATTTCTTAGCCCCAATCCATATTCACCTACTACGTTTCCTTCTCTCCCTTTTCCTACACTCGAATTCCAGTCACCCATGACTATTAAATTTTCGTCTCCCTTCACTACCTGAATAATTGATTTTGTTTCATCATACATTTCATCAATTTCTTTGTCATCTGCAGAGCTAGTTGGCATATAAACTTGTACTGTAGTAGGTGTGGGCTTCGTATCTATCTTGGCCACAATGATGCGTTCACTATGCTGTTTGTAGTAGCTTACCTGCATTCCTATTTTCCTATTCATTATTAAACCTACTCCAGCATTACCCCTATTTGATTTTGTGTTTATAACCCTGTAGTCACCTGACCAGAAGTCTTGTTCCTCTTGCCACCGAACTTCACTAATTCCCACTATATCTAACTTTAACCTATCCATTTCCTTTTTTAAATTTTCCAACCTACCTGCCAGATTAAGGGATCTGACATTCCACGCTCCGATCCGTAGAACGCCAGTTTTCTTTCTCCTGATAACAACATCCTCTTGAGTAGTCCCCGCCCGGAGATCCGAATGGGGGTCTATTTTACCTCCAGAACACTTTACCCAAGAGGACGCCATCATCATTTAATCATACAGTAAAGCTGCATGCCCTCGGGAAAAATTACGGCTTTAGTTTCCCCTTGCTTTCAGCCATTCGCAGTACCAACACAGCAAGGCCATTTTGGTTATTGTTACAAGGCCAGATTAGTCAATCATCCAGACTGTTGCCCTTGCAACTACTGAAAAGGCTGCTGCCGCTCTTCAGGAACCACACGTATGTCTGGCCTCTCAACAGATACCCCTCCGTTGTGGTTGCACCTACGGTACGGCTATCTGTATCACTGAGGCTCACAAGCCTCCCCACCAACGGCAAGGTCCATGGTTCATGGGGGGGGGGGGGGCTTTGAGGGTGAGGGGGGGGGGGGGGGGGGAAGGCTGCATGGAAAGTAATAAAAGTAGAGCTAGGTGTGAATATAAACTATAAGGACAACATAAATGCTGCTATCTTCACTACTGATGATTTCAATCACTGTTTTGTCAACTCTGCCAAACTTAGCCTCTCAACTCAGGACAACCAGAATTCCAATTCTAAACATACACCTATTTCTCACCCCACATCTGGTAGAAATTTTCAACAAAACATTACAAACACAGTGTCAGCTTGTAAATGGAGAGTAGTACAAGTAATTGAAATAATTAAAGCAACCTCTAAATTAGGATACTCCAGGTATGAAGATGTTTATGGTCTGTCAAGCTTTGTAATTAAAAAAAATTGTAGATCTCATTTCATACCCTCTTTGCATATTGATAAACTGGATGCTCTCTAGTGGATACTTTCCAGAGTGTCTCAAAAAGACAGTTGTCATACTATTTTACGAAAAGGATGACAAGTCCCGTATCAATAATTATAGACCAATTTCACTTGTGCCTATTTTCTGAAAAATAATAGAATATTGCATACTGAAGCAAATATTCATACACCTATCAGACAATAATATGCTAAATGATTTTCAGTGTGGATTTAGGTCAAACATACCAACAGTCGAAGCAATTGAAAACCTTATCTCTTTTGTACTAAGGTCTTTCAAGTCAGAATTATCTGCTTAAGCCATTTTAATTGATTTGATCAATAGAAAACAAATAGTAAAGCATAATGGCCAAAAGTCACAGATTTTAAGTATAAAACAAGGCGTTCCTCAGGGCTCAGTGCTTGGCCCTTTACTATTTATATCATTTGTGAATGACTTTCCGAGTAACTTACCCTATAATTCTAGCCTCTACGCTGATGACATGACAGTAGCTAATTCCAGTAAGGATATAAACGAATTGAAGGAGAAAAGTGAAGAATGTCTGAAAATATCTAATATCTGGTTTAAAGCTAATGAGTTAGTCATGAACCATGAAAAGACTCTCAAGATAGTCTTCAGTCTATCAAACAGTAACATTGAGTTATTATCTGTTAAACTACTAGGAATACACGTTGACTCAAAATTAACGTGAGACACACATACAGATTATGTATGTCGAAAGTTATCACAAGTTATTTACCTACTAGCCAAGCTACACACGTGTTACACATGATTTATTACTTCATTCATACTATAGTTTCTTTCACTGCCATCTAAAATATGGCATTCTTTTATGTGGTAACTCCCCATGAGCCAAAAAAAATTTCATTTGGCAGAAAAAAACAATTGGACATCTTTATGGAATCACTGACAACAAGACCTCATGTAGATCTTATTTTAAAGACTTAAAGATTCTCACAGCCCCATCTCTTTACATATATTGTTGCCTATTAAAGATAAAAGAAATCTTAAACCACTACAGTATAAGGAAATCTGTTCGTCAACACAGTACTCGACAAACAAATATGATTTATATACCCACAATCAGGCTCAAGAAAACCCAATCTAACTATGAATACATAGGCATAAAATTATTCAACACTTTTCCCATTCAGGCTCATTTGATTTCACTGGATATTTTCAAAACTAAAACCAAAGTGTGGATGAAGTAAAATACATTTTATAGTGTAGAAGAATTTCAGAATTGTTGTGAAGATGACCTAACTTATTGATAAATTAAGGATTAGTGTCATGTATAGATATGGATGTAGAGGCAGACATAAGCTAATAGGGTACAACACTGCTATATTTTTTACCATGTAATGTTTTGTTATATGAAACATAATGTGCAGGTAGCTATAATTCTTCAGACAACATCAATTGCGTGTTAATGCTGATAAATTAAGGCTTACTGTTATGTATAGATATGTGTGTAAAGACAGTTATAAGCTAATAGGGTACAACACTACTATATTTTTACCTTGTAATATT
Organism: Schistocerca gregaria; assembly: GCF_023897955.1. Lineage (NCBI taxonomy): Eukaryota > Metazoa > Arthropoda > Insecta > Orthoptera > Acrididae > Schistocerca > Schistocerca gregaria. The sequence goes on from NC_064920.1 coordinate 759,928,985, forward strand.
TTGTTATGTAAAACATAATGTACAGACAGCTGTAATTCTTCTGACGACATCTATTGCATGTTAATGCTGGAAGATGGATAAAAATAAATAAATAACTTCAGTAACCATTGTTGTTGTGATGACATTTATGATCACTAATCCCTGTCTCCACACTGACACCATTGATAAAGTTATGGGCCGTGTCTGGTATGATTGAGTTGAGGCCTTTTACCAGTATTTTTAATGCTGTTTATGTAAGTTAAGAACATGGACGAATTCCTTAGCAAACATTGTGAGACTCCACATGTTATGGTTCCACATTCTTCTTGATTACATTCCTGTGAAACAATATGCCTTTGATGAATAGGGTATAGGGAAAATCCTGGATACACCCTTCTATTTTATCCTTCTGTGTGGCCTGAAGTAGAAACTTATTATTGACATTTGTGTTATTTATTTATGTATTTATTTCTTGTGGCAAGATGAATTTGTATGGTACAAGAGCAATATACAATAATATCAAAATAATAAATAATAATAATAGTAATAACAGTAATACTTATACTAAAACTAAACTAAGCTCCACCCGAACAGACCATGAAGGCCCAACGGTACCAACCAGCTGCTGTGTCATCATCAGCCCATAGGTGTCACTGGATGTGTATATGGAGGGGCATGTCGTCAGCACACTGCTCTCCCGGCTGTATGTCAGTTTATAAGACCGGAGCCACTACTTCTCAATCAATTAGCTCCCCAGTTTGCCTCACAAAAGTAGAGTGCACACAGCTTGCCAACAGTGCTCGGCAGACCAGATGGTCGCTCATCCAAGTGCATGCTCAGCCTGAGAACTGTGGTAACCTGACAGGAAATGGTGTTACCACTGTGGCAATAATAATAATAATAATAATACGCAATGTATTGTAATCTTATTCTTTGCCAATGATAATTCATGAATTCTGGCTTTCAAGCACCTCTTATAAATTAATAATGATAACATGTATGGCAACAAGTATGTGGAGTTAAAGACATGTCAGTCTTTCCAACATTTGCAATTTACTTATTACTTTTTACATTCTTGTAAAATATGAGTTGTCAAGTTGAGTGTAGGAAGAATCACTGCGGAGAAGATGTTGACTGTCAAAGGAAAAAACAAAATAGTAGGGTAAGACTAGCAGATAAGATAGAAAGAAGAAAACAGAAATAGAAAGGGATGAGAAAAGCAGAGAGAGGAAAGCTTCGTTGAAGGTTAAGAGGTACAACTTTAGTCTACTCTTGAATGTTGAGTGGTTTTGGACATGTCATACATTACAGGCCAGTTTGTTCCATAACAATATGAATGAAGTGGAGAAGGAGATAATAAATTATAGAAGTAACAGTAGTGATGATAATTTCATATGTAATTACAGTTTTAAATTATATCAAAAGTATTTATCTGAGATTCATCATCTGAACACTATTTTTTAAATTTGAGTATTAAAAAAAACTTAATGATTTGTTTACTCACAAAACAATAATGTATGTGATTTAAGAGAAATATGTGTGTATCCTTTGATATGGTTGTCTCTGTATTGGGAACTCTTTAAGTATTTGTATGTACTTCAATTGTTTGTCTCTATCACCAAGTACAAAGCCGGCCATGATGGCTGAGCGGTTCTAGGTGCTTGAGTCCAGAACCGCCCGACTGCTGCGGTCGCAGGTTCGAATCCTGCCTCGGGCATGGATGTGTGTGATGTCCTTAGGTTAGTTAGATTTAAGTACTTCTAAGTTCTAGGGGACTGATGGCCTCAGATGTTAAGTCCCATAGTGCTCAGAGCCATTTTTGAACCAAGTACAAAATGTAATGAAAATAGGCCATTGACCAGTTTCATTATGAGATCGAGAAAGATTTGGTCTTGTACAAAGACATGGATAAGATGGGTTTGATTTGGTTATTGCAGTTATGGAATGAACGTAGGTATGGTTATGTCAGAAGAGGTATTATGGACACGTCACATCCCACCTTACTGAGAAGGAGGACTGGTATAATCAAATAGTTGATCAGCACACATCAGGAGTTAGTGCCATGTGGAACTACATCACAGTAGTAAAGATTAGGGAGCACAGAAGTCAGAACTTTTTTTTTTGAGATGGAAATATTTTTTAAATTTTTGGATTGTGTATAGAGAGGAGAGATTTCTTGCAAATTGAAACTGTTTGTTTTTCCCACTTAAGATGATTATCCAAGATTATACTATGGTCTTTTATTGTTTTCCACACTATTAAGACATATTTGAGGGATTTTTTAATGATAATGTCAACCTATCAACTTCTTAGGGTTTCATTTAAGACCTGAATTTTGTGCCGATCATGAGACTGGATGTGGAACATCATTCATACCTGCAATATTTGACGGACTGGCACCTATTTACAATTTGATATCATCACCATGTAAGTGGTAGTTACAACAGTGAAGTGCAGATGAAATATCATTGAAATACAATGAGAAAAGATCGAGGACAGAAACCTGAGGAGCTTCAGAGAGAAATTTTTTTCTTGACCCACAGGAGACATGTTGACATACATTTTTTAGCTAGATTTCAAACCATAATATTGAATTATTTTAGAAACCTAGACGTTTCAGTTTAATAAATAATTTTGTTGAAAACTAACCATACCATGGGTTTTCTGAAATCAAGCAATTTTAAAATGTTGCCTCATGTCTGTCCTTGTTTGATGTTGTGAGTTACTTTAATTAATGTTTTTGCCACACTGTGGTGTTTTCTGAAGCCCGACTAATGTTTGTCATAGGTGTTATAAGTTTTGAGGTAATCTTATCAGCTATTTATGAGTAATATGCTCCAAGGCTTTAGATAACTTTAGTTAAAATGCTGATCAGGCAATAGTCACCTAGGGATTTTGGGCTATAACTCTAGGGTATCCTTGAATTAAGCTGTTCTTCCACTCAGTAGTATATGCACTGCTAATGAGAGAGAGCTTAGAGTTGACAGTGAGAAATGTAACAATAGTTTTATGTATGTCCGACTGAAACAGCTTGTAGAGTTACGCAACAATTATTATTAATATAATTGGCTGGATTTTAGAGAAGCTGAGTAGTCACAAACAAATAAGTACTAGTTATTTTTTGGTGTATTTATTCCAAATGACATATTTAGGGCTCTGCCCACCATTAGACTTCCTGGCGTAAACAATACAAGAAGTAATTAGTTATACATTCTTTTTAAAACACCAAATGTTAACAAGAAAGCACAAGAATGGGAATGTTGGTCATGAGAAGGACTATTAAAAACTGGTACATCATTGTGCTTGTACTTGCTAGTTAAACCATGCGGTGCGAGAGGGCACCGCTTTAGTGCATTTCAGCAGAATGCAGATATGTTTATTAAAAATTAAAATGATAACCAATAACAACCAAACATATATCATGTACTCCTGCACATAAAACACACATCACAGTAGTACAACATACAAGAAAGTCCATTACAAAATTGTAGAAAAAATATTTTATCTTGAAAGGTCATGACTTGTCAATTACAAAAGAACATGCTTAGATCTGCAATTACACGTCTTGACTATTTGTCAAACATAAAATCATAAGACATTTGTCTCATCCAGTGGTTTATTATTGCACCTATCCATATGCCAAAATGTTTACTGCTCATTAAAACAGTAAAATATAACAACAAAAATACATGTAGCGTGCCTGCATGTAAGCACAATAAAAGAAGCATCACTGCAGTACATGGACATGACATTGTACCTTTCAACATACCAAAATATTTATTTATCTTAAAATGATAATGTATCAAAAGTATGGAAAAATCTGTCTTGAATCACTGATCAGCGTAGTACATAGGGAAGAAACTGTATTTCAACATTTAAAATTCTTTTTTTTTCGTATTAAAAAGATAACACATCATAATTACAACAGGCCTTGTTTTAATTAGCCAGCACACTTCTTGACTAAATGTGAAATGTGGAAACCAAAGACACATTCCTCCAGAACCAATCATGAGCCTAACTAATGTAGTATTCACTGGCCACTGTAGGGCACAAAAAAAAGTAGTGAAGGGAAAGGTCGTTGTCTACATGCCCAACATCAGAAAAGTTTTTACGTGCCTGTCACAACAAATCATCATGAAGACCAAAAAACTATTTTATACCACTACTGATTTGCTCATTGATTAGCAATTGTGCAGCCAGTTGACTGAATGCATTTCCTCCAAGATGTCCGAATTGTTTCCCTTCCTCTCTGTATGCAGAATTGTCATGCTCCTTTCTAATTCTGCCAGCATATGTGCTACGTAAAAACATTTGCATAATCTGAATTTTATTTAATATACTCCCATCTTACAAAACTTATTTTGCATAGGTTCCAGACTGTGCCTCAATAGGTTCCCCAAATTGTTAACCATTTGGAATTCTACTGGAACATTAAATTAAATCAGTACGGGTAGGAAATTATTTTTTAGTCTTTTTGATGATTTGTTGTGAGAAGCACATAAAAACTTTTCTGAAGGGCATGTAGACAACCACCTTTCCCATCACTACTTTTTTTTATGCTCTACAGTGGCTAGGGAATACCATATTAGTTAGGCTCATGATTGGAGAAATGTGTCTTTGGTTTCCACATTTCACATTTAGTCAGGAAGTACACTGACAAATTAAAACAAGGCCTTTTGTAATTATGATGTGTTACCTTTTTAATACGAAAAAAGGAAATTTTAAATGTTGAAATGCAGTTTCTTCCTTATGTACTACTCTGATCAGTGACTCAAGACAGATTTTTCCATACTTTTGATACATTATCATTTTAAGATAAATAAATATTTTGGTATGTTGAAAGGTACAATGTCATGTCCATGTACTGCAGTGATGCTTCTTTTATTGTGCTTACATGCAGGCACGCTAGTGTATTTTTGTTGTTATATTTTACTGTTTCAATGAGCAGTAAACATTTTGGCATATGGATAGGTACAATAATAAACAACTGGATGAGACAAATGTCTTGTGATTTTATGTTTGACAAATAATCAAGATGTGTAATTGCAGATCTAAACATGTTCTTTTGTAATTGACAAGTTATGACTTTTCAAGACAAAACATTTTTTCTACAATTTTGTAATGGCCTTTCTTGTATGTTGTACTACTGTGATGTGTGTTTTTATGTGCAGGAGCACAAGATGTATGTTTGGTTGTTATTGCTTATTGTTTTAATTTTTATTAAACATTCTGCATTTGTACAGCTGAAATGCATTAAGGTGGTGCCCTCTCGCACCGCATGGTTTAACTAGAAAGTATGAGCACAATGACGTAGCAGCTTGTCATAGTCCTTATCATGACCAACATTCCCATTATCCAAGTTTAAATTACATGTACGTATTTATGAGTAAGGAACAAGTTGTCAAAGTTATTTTTGCTATGAAATGGCATGTATTGGTTCTGACACTTACTTCAATTTTGTGCTTTCTTGTTAACATTTGGTGTTTTAAAAAGAATGTATAACTAATTACTTGTTGTATTGTTTACACCAGGAAATCTAGTGGTAGGCAGAGCCTTAAACATGTCATTTGGAATAAATAAACTAAAAAACACCTAGTATCTGTTTGTTTGTAACTAGTCACCTTTTCTAAAATTGACGAAGTCTTTAGTTGTCATATGCCCACTCTGTCATCAACCACTACCTTATAAGAGATTCTAATCATTGTTTGTCATACTGTGTGTGCAGAAACGTGTTTGAAACAGAACTTGCCTGTTGAGAAGATGCTATCTTGTGGCTGATAGTGTATTGCAGCTTGAGAATTCACAGCTGTCGAGAAAAATCTTGTTTAATGTGTCTGCAGAGGCTTGAAAAATAGTTTAACATTTTTGCTTTTCCTTTGCCAAAACTGCACATTTTTTTCCATAGTACTGTAGACTCTGATGCACTGCATATAATAAACAGGTGTTTTTAATTTTGGTGTCGCTGAAAGGATGATAAAGCACTGATTTTCTTCGGATTGTAGATTCCTCCAATGAAACATTTTTGATGTAGAAACATTTATTTTGAGAAACAGGACTCTGCTTCTCTTACATCATTTGCATTCTATCTTCATTTCTAGATCAGAGTGAAAACACACCCCTCACCAGTCTCTCTACCCTTAGAAGCAGACAACCTGTGGAAAGAACAGAGTTGGAGAATATGTTCAGTCTGAAATACGTCTCTGAAGGAAGAATAATTTTGAAATATGACTGGTGTAGTAGGATGTAAAACTCTAAGTGAGCTGTCAGTGACTGTTGTTGGTATTATAAGTAGCTTGCAGGTATGTTTCATTGTGAACGCGAGAAAGCTAACCTAGGCTGCATCTGTCTCCCTGGTAGAAATTACACAAAGACCAGTATTCATTGAGATAGACATTCTGCAGGGCTGTCCAAAGTTATAGCCGCAATGGTCATATGCAGCTTCAGTAAATCGACATCTACATCCATACTCCTCAAGCCCCCTGACGGTGTGAGGCGGAGGGTACCTTGAGTAGACAGACTAGTTAATAGAAAATCTCAAAAGAAGGGGCCTGTTTAATGACAAAGAGCAGTTCTTAACAAGATGGGATAATAGATGCCACACTAAGTGCATATATCTGTATTAAGCTCCAATTAAGAAGTGATAGTGGGAGAGGTCTAAATAAGACTGATTATAGGATTCAGAAAGAAGTAATTTTGGGATTCTAGGATGCTATGAGTAGTTGTAACCCAAATGAAAACATTTACTTATGTTGAGCCGTGAAACAAAGTTAAAGAAATAGACAGTAATAGTGAGGAAGTGAAAAATGTGGTGTTTAAAAGTCAGATTGAGGGGATTGTTGTTAATATACTGTGTCAATACCAACTATACTGACATATGAATATACATAAAAATTGAGAGAATAATCAGAAATACAAAGAAGAAAAATAATTGAGGAATTTTATATGATAACATAAAGTGAATAAAAAATGAAGGTGTTAGTCTTTGCATATTGTGAGACTTCACGTAATGTCTTCGTTACAGACTTTTTTCCCCTTCTGCCATCTTCACTACAATCCTTCTGTGCTGAGTTCACAGTTTTTGTTGATCAAACTGTGAGGTGATGACAACCAACAATTTTAGTCTTTTGCATGTAGATCTTTCCTTGCAGTAATCTCAGTCTTGGCAAGTTTCCTCTTCTGGCTAAACATTTCTAATCTTTTGCAATACGACACAAATCTGCCTATTATCGACCTGAGTTTTATAACACCTTGTTGCCTGCATTCTACATATAGGTTCTGTCAATATCAGGCATATTAAACCACTTGCCAAGTTTCTCACATGTGATAGTGGTGAACAAATCATCAGTTTTCTACTGATCTTTTTTGGACACCCCAAAAAAGGGCAAGCTTTTCCCTCCGAAGAATTGCTCTCATTCTTAGGTGACTATGGATCAATGAACTTTTTTTCATGTTCATGCAATGACATACTTAGAGATTAGATTTTAGCTCTTTTACACTTGATGGTCTCCTGGATTTTGCCCATGACTGCTGCCCTCACAGAATTGATGACTGATTCTACATCTATCATGTCATTGCTGTGCAGTTCCACAGGGACAGGACCCAATCCCCAACTTTGGGAGGGACCCCTCGTCTGTTACCAGCGACTGGATGTCTGCACTGCCTGTGTCACGGCCCCTACTCTTAACTTCTGCCACATCTTGGTTTTCCCATTATGATTCAGTGGGCATTTGTGACACATAACTGTACACAACACAGCAAAACAAATAAAACTTGTGTAGGATGTTACATATATAGTGAACTATCATACTGCTCTAGAAAATTTTCGATATTACTAAAAACTCTTGGGTCGGAAAAATGTACATCACCCAGTAACAGTTACTGGAACTGTGTATAAGAATTTTCCTTCTATATCCAATGTGGCTGATGCCTTATCAAGGTTACCCTTAGCTGGGGAAGAAAATAAAGAGAATAGACAAGAGGCAGAACTACAGATAACTATACATGAAAGGGAATGGGTGGAGAAAAAGAGATGAAATCCATCTGTAAGGATATGAGGAGACTTCAGAATGGGGCCAAATGTTGAAGTTCATCATAGTAATCTTTGGAAGTAAAGGATATGAGAAAATTGCTCAATATTATAAAATTTATAAGGGGTTTTATTTAGACACAGAAGTGTGGGAAAGATTGGGGAGTATGTTTTCCAGATGAGTATGTAGAAATGTTAATAAATTACATCCACCCATAGCTGTAGGCATTATGGGTCTAAGAAGTGTCTGGAAATACTACATGACTATATTTATTTTAACAATGTGGCAATGAGGGTAAGAAGCCAATTGGATTCTTGTGAAAACTGTCAAAAAGTAAGTGTAGTACTATTACAGTACAAGGTGAGATACAGAATATTATTCCTGAAAAGAATGGTGAACTACTGGCTACTAATCTGTTTGGGAACTAAGAGCAGATTGCAATGGTGTGGCATATGTTCTTTTAGCTATTTATGTGTTCTCCAAATTTGTAAAGCTGCATCCCCTACAAAGGGCTACCAGCCAGTGTAAGAAGCTAGTGAGTGATTATTTTGTCAATGTTGCAAACCGAGAGGGCATTCTGTCTGACAATGGAGCACAATTTGTGTCTGGTATGTGGGACAAATTTAAAAAAAGGTCTCGGATAAAGTATATAAGAATATCCATATATCATCCTGTGAGCAATCCTACTTAGAGGAATGTGAGGAAGCTGGTTCAAATGGTTCAAATGGCTCTGAGCACTATGGGACTCAACTTCTGAGGTCATCAGTCCCCTAGAACTTAGAACTACTTAAACCTAACTGACCTAAGGACATCACACACATCCATGCCCGAGGCAGGATTTGAACCTGTGACCATAGCGGTCTCGCGGTTCCAGACTGCAGCGCCTATAACCGCACGGCCACTTCGGCTGTCGAGGAAGCTGGGTATGCTATGTAGGTCATATTGCGGTTAGAAGCTTAGCAGATGGGCAGAGCATATAGCTGCATTTGAGGATTTGATGAATACAATGAAGAGTTGTGCAAAGGATTCTCACTGTATGAGCTCATGAAAGATGTCAGGCCAGACAATTTGATAGCACAACATACAGATTTCCCATCTGAAAGTTTTACGAGCCAAGCAAGGGAACAGCTGGCCAGACAGTAGATGTTAGAGAACAAAAATGATCATGTGGCATTGATGGCCAGGAGGCCACAACTGGGAACGTTTGGCCACCAAGTTACAAGTCTTATTTCAGGTGATGCCACATTGAGTGACTTGCGTGACAGTGATGATATGATGATGACAACATAACATCCAGTCCATGAGTGGAGAAAATCTCCGATCCAGTAGGGAATCAAACCTGGCCTGCTGCATGGTAGGCAAACGTGTTACTGCTCAGCTGAGCAGGCAGACTAGATGTTAAAGAGATGACATGAGAGGCAGGGGAGACATGGAGGAAGATATAAACCTAATAAGTTCAAGCAGGGTAATAATGTGTTGGTGAGGACCAAGAAAAGGATCCAGTGACATTGATGGATAAATCAAAAAAACTATTTGAACTCTACAATGGAATTTTTGAGATTATTGGTTGCCCACACCGTAATGTTTATAGGTTCAGGTATCCAGAGTCCAAAAGCCATTTGGACTGAGGAATGTAACTGAGTTGAAAAAATATGTTGAGAAAGAATAAATGAATGGGAGGTATGACATTGCCAAGTGCAGTAGATGTACAGTATTATGTTTTAGTATGGGTATATTCGAATCCTCGATGGTACAATGTGATCATTTAAAAGTGGGCAAATTATCCACAGAAATGGTAGAAAAGAGTGTTCTAAGATATTGTGAAGTATTATGTAAGGAACTGTATGTGAATGTATAGAAGTATTTGGGGTATACTTACATACTTGAATAGATATAGTTGTACAGATACTGTGAAAGAGTTACTGACTTGGGAACATTTTATGATTAGATAGGGTGACATTGGGTATATTTGTTTATTTCATGTTTGTAACTGAACGAGGTGGTTCAGTGGTTAGCACACTGGACTCGCATTGGGAGGACGACGGTTCAATCCCGTCTCCGGCCATCCTGATTTAGGTTTTCCGTGATTTCCCTAAATCGTTTCAGGCAAATGCCGGGATGGTTCCTTTGAAAGGGCATGGCCGATTTCCTTCCCAATCCTTCCCTAACCTGAGCTTGCACTCCGTCTCTAATGACCTTGTTGTCAATGGGACGTTAAACACTAACCACCACCACCACCACCACCATGTTTGTATTTCATAAATGTGCATTTGTTATGCTTGTATAAGCCATATTTGAGAGTTGATCACAATGGATATGGGTTTGGATAGCTTAACTACTGTGAATCATGGGTCTGCATTTCTAGGCAATATTTTATATGTATTCATTTGTATTTGATAGATGGTTTGGCTGGCGATGAGGGCACGTGATTGCAGATGTGCTGATAGAATTTGGTGAATCGTGTGCCTGATGCTGACTAAAAAAACAAAGACTGCAATTGACAGGCACCTTCAAGCAGTGAAGTGTCAACCAAAGTCAGTTTGAGTACACACAACTGTGGGCCAATAAATAAGTAATAAACTGTAATTATACTGAAGAGTCTTGGTGCTGCTTTGTGTCAAATGTGTGCAAAATTGACACAAAGTGGGGGTATGTCACAAAACTAGCAGCATGGCTGTTCTTTTGGGTGCAATAAGGAGGTGAAAGCCAGTGTGGCGGATTAACAGTATCATAAATATACTAAAATGGCCAGGACTGCCTATTGTTGTGGTATAGAAAATATAGGACATTACTGGACTTAGCAGAATCGCTAAACATTACTTATTAATATATTTATACAATATCATATTAGTGGTCACTATTGTTTAAATATTTGTGTATATATGAAGCATAATAACCATTAGCAGACATCTTAACACATACAGTACACCAGGAAATGGTTCGTGACCTGAATTACATGATGGGCTAGCCTGTTGTGTGATATGCATGAAAACAAACTGTTAAATTATTTATATTTTTGATGGAACTGTGATAAGACAATTCAGCACACACATTTCCTTAGTGTCGGCATGTTGATATTGTAATAGAAATTAAAATGTAATAATTTATGTAAATACTATTTGTTATGTTTCTAAAAATATTAAGAAATGCTCTTTGAATCTAGTAGTGCCACAGCAACAAGTGGAATATGGACATGTATTTGACTAGCTTGAGAGATTTCCTTTTAAAACAGGAATAGAAAAAAATAATAAATTAAAAGGACAAGTAGTTATGGAATAAGATGTACAAATAAGTAGATCTAAGAATATATTAAAAACAAAGATTCCAAGACTTACCAAGCGGGAAAGCGCCGGCAGACAGGCACATGAACAAAACACACAAACACACACACAGAATTACTAGCTTTCGCAACCGATGGTTGCTTCTTCAGGAAGGAGAGGGAAAGACGAAAGGATGTGGGTTTTAAGGGATAGGGTAAGGAGTCATTCCAGTCCTGGGAGCGGAAAGACTTCCCTTAGGGGGAAAAAAAGGAAAGGTGTACACTCGCGCACACACACACACGCACACATATCCATCCGAACATACACAGACACAAGCAGACATATTTAGGCAAAGAGTAAGGGCAGAGATGTCAGTCGAGGCGGAAGTACAGAGGCAAAGAAGTTGTTGAAAGACAGGTGAGGTATGAGCGGCGGCAACTTGAAATTAGCGGAGGTTGAGGCCTGGTGGATATCGAGAAGAGAGGATATACTGAAGGGCGAGTTCCCATCTCCGGAGTTCGGATAGGTTGGTGTTGGTGGGAAGTATCCAGATAACTCGGACGGTGTAACACTGTGCCAAGATGTGCTGGCCGTGCATCAAGGCATGTTTAGCCACAGGGTGATCCTCATTACCAACAAACACTGTCTGCCTGTGTCCATTCATGCGAATGGACAGTTTGTTGCTGGTCATTCCCACATAGAAAGCGTCACACTGCAGGCAGGTCAGTTGGTAAATCACGTGGGTGCTTTCACACGTGGCTCTCCCTTTGATCGTGTACACCTTCCGGGTTACAGGACTGGAGTAGGTGGTGGTGGGAGGGTGCATAGGACAGGTTTTACATCGGGGGCGGTTGCAAGGGTAGGAGCCAGAGGGTAGGGAAGGTGGTTTGGGGATTTCATAGGGATGCACCAAGAGGTTACGTAGGTTAGGTTTACGGCAGAAAGACACTCTTGGTGGAGTGGGGAGGATTTCATGAAGGATGGATCTCATTTCGGGGCAGGATTTTAGGAAGTCGTATCCCTGCTGGAGAGCCACATTCAAGGTCTGATCCAGTCCCGGGAAGTATTCTGTCACAAGTGGGTCACTTTTGGGGTTCTTCTGTGAGAGGTTCTGGGTTTGAGGGGATGAGGAAGTGGCTCTGGTTATCTGCTTTTGTACCAGGTTGGGAGGGTAGTTGCGGGATGCGAAAGCTGTTTTCAGGTTGTTGGTGTATTGGTCGAGGGATTGAGGACTGGAGCAGATTCGTTTGCCACGAAGGCCTAGGCTGTAGGGAAGGGACCGTTTGATATGGAATGGGTGACAGCTGTCATAATGGAGGTACTGTTGCTTGTTGGTGGGTTTGATGTGGACGGATGTGTGAAGCTGGCCATTGGACAGATGGAGGTCAACGTCTAGGAAAGTGGCATGGGATTTGGAGTAGGACCAGGTGAATCTGATTGAACCAAAGGAGTTGAGGTTGGAGAGGAAATTCTGGCGTTGTTCTTCACTGTGAGTCCAGATCATGAAGATGTCATCAATAAATCTGTACCAAACTTTGGGTTGGCAGGCTTGGGTAACCAAGAAGGCTTCCTCTAAGCGACCCATAAATAGGTTGGCATACGAGGGGGCCATCCTGGTACCCATGGCTGTTCCCTTTAATTGTTGGTATGTCTGGCCTTCAAAAGTGAAGAAGTTGTGGGTCAGGATGAAGCTGGCTAAGGTGACGAGGAAAGAGATTTTAGGTAGGGTGGCAGGTGATCGGCGTGAAAGGAAGTGCTCCATTGCAGCGAGGCCCTGGACGTGCGGGATATTCGTGTATAGGGAAGTGGCATCAATGGTTACAAGGATGGTTTCCGGGGGTAACAGACTGGGTACGGATTCCAGGTGTTCGAGAAAGTGGTTGGTGTCTTTGATTACATGCAGTCTCCCATCCTTCATCAAACCACCTTCCCTACCCTCTGGCTCCTACCCTTGCAACCGCCCCCGGTGTAAAACCTGTCTTATGCACCCTCCCACCACCACCTACTCCAGTCCTGTAACCCAGAAGGTGTACACGATCAAAGGGAGAGCCACGTGTGAAAGCACCCACGTGATTTACCAATTGACCTGCCTGCACTGTGACGCTTTCTATGTGGGAATGACCAGCAACAAACTGTCCATTCGCATGAATGGACACAGGCAGACAGTGTTTGTTGGTAATGAGGATCACCCTGTGGCTAAACATGCCTTGATGCACGGCCAGCACATCTTGGCACAGTGTTACACCGTCCGAGTTATCTGGATACTTCCCACCAACACCAACCTATCCGAACTCCGGAGATGGGAACTTGCCCTTCAATATATCCTCTCTTCCCGTTATCCACCAGGCCTCAATCTCCACTAATTTCAAGTTGCCGCCACTCATACCTCACCTGTCTTTCAACAACTTCTTTGCCTCTGTACTTGCGCCTCGACTGACATCTCTGCCCTTACTCTTTGCCTTTAAATATGTCTGCTTGTGTCTGTGTATGTGCGGATGGATATGTGTGTGTGTGTGTGTGTGTGTGTGTGTGTGTGTGTGTGCGAGTGTACACCTGTCCTTTTTTTCCCCTAAGGGAAGTCTTTCCGCTCCCGGGATTGGAATGACTCCTTACCCTCTCCCTTAAAACCCACATCCTTTCGTCTTTCCCTCTCCTTCCTGAAGAAGCAACCATCGGTTGCGAAAGCTAGTAATTCTGTGTGTGTGTTTGTGTGTTATGTTCATGTGCCTGTCTGCCGGCGCTTTCCCGCTTGGTAAGTCTTGGAATCTTTGTTTTTAATATATTTTTCCCATGTGGAAGTTTCTTTCTATTTTGTTTAGATCTAAGAATATGTATATTAAAATTTATAATGTATGAAGAACAGTGTATTTTGATAAGGTAGATGAAGAAAAGTAATGAAATTGACTACAATAGTTGGTCTTTTGTAGCTGTCATTTAAAAGTGAAGATGGGGTTCAGATCTTTGGTGTTGGAACAGCAGAGGTACTTTTAAATGAGTTTCACTGGAACACAGAAAACTGTGAAATGTTGAAAATTGTACATGTGCTACAAACTCTGACCAGTCTTAATGTTCAGAAATTTTATTTGATTCTCTGCTTGCTTTGCTCTGCAATATACAGTGATTCATTTATCTGCTACAGTTTTGCTTAGAAATTTATGGCCACCTTATTGTACTTGTTTGCTTTAATTCATTACTTGCAAGTAAAGTTAAAAGTTAAACCAATGCACTGTTACATTATTTATCCTTCATGATATTACCTCATCTATTTTGCAAAAATTTGATTTAATATATTTGAAAACATTTGCCTAATTTTGTAAAATTCTGCTGATTAATATGTTAAACCATCTCAATGCATAATTATTTGGGGCAAAAGGCAATAGCACATGATCAACCCTTATATGTAATCTAATGAAAATTATCCTAGGTTGTGTGCTTGCACATCACGTTGCTACTGTTACGATCACAGTGAACATGCAGTTGGTCCACTAGTCAGGAAGCAGCCAGTAAGCTTACAGCCAACTTTTTGAAGATTTTAAAATGTGTTTTGACATGATCTGATTACAGGGAGGCCTAGAGTGAGCCATAAAAGACATGATTTTATATAAACAATATAAGAAATAGGATAGATTGCTACTCACCCTAAAGACGACTCATTGAGCTGCAGACAGCCACAATGAAAAGACTGGTACACATGCAGCTATTGGCCAAAGCCTTCTCCAGCAAAGAAAACACACACACACACACATTCACGCAAGCAAGCACACGTAATGCACACTTGGGCCCCACCACCAGCAGTTCCAATTTGGAATGCATTCCGGGTCGGAGCTGCCAGTGGCGGCGGTCAGTGTGCATGAGGTGTGCTTGCTTTAGTGTATGTTTTCTTTGCTGAAGAAGGCTTTGGCTGATAGCTGCATGTGAATCAGTCTTTTTGTTGTGACTGTCGGCAACTCAGTGGGTCACCTTTATGCTGAGTAGCAATTTATTCTATTCCTTGTATTGTCGTTATTCCAAACTGGAATTTCCATTGTTTGATTTCATATTAAAACTCATGTCCACAAGTGGACATTATGCATTTTAAAAACTTGCTCCTCTTTCATTCAGCTACACCTATATCACATTATTAAATTCTCTTGCTCAGACTATTAATTTTTCACTAATTCAGTGTGAAAAATGAGCTAACATATTTATACTAAGTAAAGATAACCTTTGCTAAGAAATTTGTACAGCCCCAGCCACGAAACTTAGTAGATTGTAAATAGCATAAATCCTTTTGTATAAAACTCATAGCAAACAGTATTACTACCATCCCTTAGAGACGTTTACAAAACCTTTGCAAAACATGCTAAGGTATATGTGGTTAATATGCATACATCTTGAGTCATGGCATATACCCAATACCTCTTATACTTGGCCAGATATCTCAATAGACCTTACATGCTTTTCTAGGTAAATTTTTTATTAGGTATATGTTGAGTCAATGAATCAATGTAGTTGACAAGATACTCAATAGATCTTACATACTTCTCCAGGTAAATTTTTCTTATTCCTTGTTCATCACCAGCAAGCAGTAGGTGCTACATTTGTCAAGTAACTAAAGACCATTTATTGCCTTACCTCACACTTTCCATTATTCATTATTACATGTACACTGAAGAGCTATAGAAACTGGTACACCTGCCTAATATTGTGTAAGGCCCCCATGAGCACGCAGAAGTGCCATAACTTGATGTGGAATGGACTTGACTAATGTCTGAAGTAGTGCTGGAGGGAATTGACACCATGAATCCTGCTGGACAGTTCATAAATCCGTAAGAGTATGAGGGGGTGGAGATCACTTCTGAAAAGCATGTTGCAATGCATCCCGGATATGCGCAATAATGTTCATGTCTGGGGAGTTTGGTGGCCAGCAGAAGTGTTTAAACTCAGAAGAGTTTTCTTGGAGCCACTATGTAGCAATTCTGGATGTGTGGTGTGTCACATTGTCCTGCTGGAATTGCCCTAGACCATCAGAATGCACAATGGATGTAGGTGATACGACAGGATGCTTACGTACGTGTCACCTGTCAGTGTCATATCTAGACGTATTAGGGGTCCCAGATCACTCCAACTCCACATGCCCCCTACCATTACAGAGCCTCCAACAGCTTGAACAGTCCCTGCTGACATGCAGGGTCCATGGATTCATGAGGTTGTCTCCATGTCTGTCCTCTCCATACAATTTGAAACAAGACTCGTCCAAGCAGGCAAGATGTTTCCAGTCATCAGCAGTCCAATGTCAGTGTTGATGGGCCCAGGTGAGGTGTAAAGCTTTGTATCATGCAGTCATCAAGGGTACACGAGTGGTCCTTCGGCTCTGAAGCCCATTATCGATGATGTTTCATTGAATGGTTCACATGCTGACACTTCTTCATGGCCCAGCATTGAAATCTGCAGCAATTTGCAGAAGGGTTTCATTTCTGCCACGTTGAATGATTTTCTTCAGTCATTGTTGGTCCTGTTCTTGCAGGATCCTTTTTCAGCTGCAATGATATCAGAGATTTATGTTTTACCAGATTCCTGATATTCAAGATACACTCTTGAAATGGTCATATGGAAAAGTCCCCACTTCGGCACTACCTCAGAGATGCTGTGTCCCATTGCTCGTTTGTAAACTGTAACACTACGTTCAGACTCACTTAAATCTTGATAACCTGTCATTATAGCAGCAGTAACCGAACTAACAACTGTGCCAGGCACTTGTTGTCTTATATAGGCATTCTGACTGCAGCACTGTATTCTGCCTGCTTACATATCTCTGTATCTGAATATGCATGCCTATACCAGTTTCTTTGGCACTTCAGTGTATAATGAACAGCATAAAGAGCTCAGACACTGTGTCATTATTATTCACTTATTCATACGCTACATCACTACAGTTTAAGTAGATTGCTGTATTTTGCAATTTGAAGTAAGCTTTGAAACCAACAGTATTCTACTTCTATACAAACTATCAGCTACATCACCTTCTTGAGAAGGCCAACTCCTAACAACCATCCAATTATCACAGTAATAGTGTCCCAATATATATTGAACTCCATTGTCCTCCCTTTAGGTGTAAGTCCTCCTATTGGTACATCATTCTATTCATTGAACCACATGTGTATGAAGAGTACTGCATTCTGTTTAATATTGTGTATGACTCACCTACTCGACTTAGAATGCGTAACTGATTACTGAGCCATCTCGTATGCTCTCTCTTAAAAATACTGTTCTGTGTTCCATTCAAAATGACCAAAACTTAATTTGCTTATTGTAAATGTATCAGGCTGTTGTGGCTCTTTAATTTGTGTGGGGCTCACCTGCATGGTAGCTCATCATTCAGCTACTATGTCAATGTACCTTTTACCCTTCCTTTTCCCCCCTCTTCAACATCATGATGCTTATATCCAGCGTTCATGCAGTTAACTTCAAAAGAACATTCATATTTAGATGACACATCTTTGTTCAGGTGTTGTAGTAACAAGAAACATTGCATCTTTCGGTTGTGATATCTTAGAAGTGCTACAACACTCAGATTATAGTTATGTAGGTGTTGTCAGAAATTTTGCAGAAAATTTCATCCATAAAATATTACACAATAAACTCGTAGTATCTGTTATAGTCAAACATGCATGAATTTCTAATATTCCATACAAAAGCAAGTGCCCTATTATGTGATCGTTGTAGAGAGGATAGTGAAAGGAAATATAATTTAAAGAAGATAGAATAGTAGGAGAGGAAGAGACCATTCTATAAAAAAATCTAAATAGGAAATAATATAATGGACAACTGAAGCCTTGAAGGTGTCACTCTGAATAGTTCACACAGATCAAGATCTCCCCCAAGGTCATTGACACTTAACCATCATTTCTATGTGCCCTATGGTGTTGAAAAGAGCACCAAAAACGTTATCCCAGATACATCAATTGGCCCAAACACCTCAGCTTACTTTATATATGCGTGAGTCTATCTGCCTTTAATTTCAAATCTACCTTTTTATCTTCATTTAATCTTTCATAAATATTTAAAGTTAGTATTTGGCATACCAGTGTCTTTTTCATCTTTCTTGTGGGTAATTAGTTTACTGAATGTTAATTCTAAATCATTTATACCTATTTATATGAAGACATCAGTACATAATCTCATGCAAACACGAGACACTTCTGAGAAATAGATAATACAAGTCAAAGGACAACTAAAATCTGAGTTACCATTTTCAAATTGTAGGCAAAGTTCTGTCATGTATATGTTCCACGACTGAAGTTGAAAATGTGTGTCAAATTTCAATAATCTTGCCCATATAGGTTATTTAACTACATCCGACAAAGGAGGTGTGTGTATAACTAAGTCAAAATCTGATTGTATCTTTATTTCACATGAATTCTTACTGCTCTCCTGCAAAGCTGTGAAATGTCCACCTTACTTTTATCTTATTTGGTTCTAAAATATAAAAACTGACATTAGTATCTCGAGTTTGTGTTATGTCCCTATTTAATTCCATAGCATGTGCATCAGCTGCACGATTCAGAATGTAACTCCTTGGTTATATTTACAGTTGTTGATTCTAAGTCTGGAAAATTGTTAGGCAGCTGAGGTACCAATTGCCCTTTGCAGCAAACACTGGTCCAGAAGAATAAAAAAGGTTCTGTGCTAATCAGCTCATACATACATCTACAAATATCCATGTATCTTGTCGTGAAGGATTGGTAGCAGCAATAAATATATTTATTTCACACTGCTTCTGTAGTTCATGAGTCTGCCACTGCAGCAGCACTTGGTATGTGACAGGGCTGTCAGTTGAGGCAGAACTACGGTATTCCAGCTTTCTTCTATTCATCTGTTACAGAAATAAATAAAAAACATTGAAAACAATGTTTGACAAAAATAATTTAATTGGATAGATAAAAAATGTACTCACCAAGTGGTGGCAAAACACACATCCAAAATAAAGTTATAATTAGGCAAGCTTTCAGAGCCAGTGGCTCCTTGGTAAGGCAGAAGGACCTGAAAAAGGTGTTCAAAAATGTCAAATGGCACAAGATGTTTGAAATTCAGAGAAAAATAGAGGTAAGCTTTAGGGAAATACGGGTAATATGTAATATGTACAATAACGAAGAGTGTGAGACCAAGAACAAAGTGCTCAGATTGAGAAGGATGTAAGACAGAGATGTAGTCTTTCATCCCTGCTGTTCAAACTATACATCACAGAAGCAATGACAGAAATGAAAAAATATTCAAGTATGGGGATTAAAAATCAGAGGGAAGGGATGTCAGTGATCGAATTTGTTGATGATATTACTATCCTCAGTGAAAGTTAAGAAGAATTATGGGATCTGTTGAATCAAACTTCTAATGAGTTCAGAATATGGTTTGAGAGTAAATCAAAGAAAGGAGAAAGTAATGAGGAGTAGCAGAAGTGAGGACAATGAGAAACTTAGTGTGAGATTTTGAGATCACAAATTAGACAAAGTTAGGAATTCTGCTACATGGGCAGCAAAATAACTCTTGACAGACAGAGCAAAGAAGACGTAAAACACAGAGTGGCATTGGCAAAAAGGCCATTCCTGACCAACAGAAGTCTGTTAGTATCAAACACAGGCATTGATTTGTGGATGAAATTTTTGAGGATGTATATTTGGAATGGAACATGGACTGTGGGAAAACCAGAACAGAAAAAAAGAAGCATTTGAGATGTGGTGCTACAGAAGAAGGTTAAAAATAAGGTGGACAGTGAGGTAGGGAATGAAGAGGTTCTCCGCAGATTCAGTGAGCAAGGGAACATATGGAAAACAGTGACAAGAAGAAAAGGCAGAATGATAGGACACCTGTTAAGACATCAGGGAGTAACTTTCCTAGTACTAGAGGGAGCTTACAGGGTAAAAACTCAAATGGTTCAAGTGTCTCTGAGAGCTATGGGACTTAACATCTGAGGTCATCAGTCCCCTAGAACTTACAACTACTTAAACCTAACTAACCTGATGACATCACACACATCCATGGCCGAGGCTGGATTTGAACCTGCGACCGCAGCAGTCGTGCTGTTCCAGGCTGAAGTGCCTAGAACTGCTCGGCCACAGTGGCCAGCGGGGTAAAAACTGTAGGCAAAGACAAAAATTGGAATACATCCTGCAAATAACTGAGGACATAGTTTGCATTTGCTATTCTGATATGAAGAGGTTGGCACAGGAGACGAATTTGTGGTGGGCCACATCAAACCAGTGAGAAGATTGACGACTTAAAAAAAAAAGTGAGAAAACAAGTTTATAGATCTTTGAATAAAATTATGACATGAGATGATGTGGTAGAGTCATGCATACTTTTTGTACACCCAAAATTGGGTCAAATAAAATGTAAATGGACAAATTGAAAGTATACAACTCAAAAATCATGAAATGAACAGACTGATGCTGCGTTATTAAAGTGAGGGGACAGACTGATCTCTCACAGTGATTACCTAAACTGAACCTTAGCATGTGGGTCTTACTTAGTCATAACATCATACAGCTCAGAGAGATGATGAAATATTACATAAAGACTGACACTGAACTGTAATATTATGTCATTTTAAAAATATTTGTTTTACATGTCAGATACATTAACAGAAGCCTTATTGAAATACTTTGTTCCAGGGCGTATTACAAAAAATGCACAGCAGGCATATGCTACTCTTAGAATTGTTGGATTAGTTGGATCCATTGATAATGATTTTTGTGGAACTGACATGACAATTGGAACAGATTCAGCTCTGCATCGTATCATTGAAGCTATTGATGCCATTATGTCAACAGCCTACTCACATCAGCGGACGTTTATTATGGAAGTCATGGGAAGACATTGTGGGTTGGTATTTCTTTAGTAACCATAGCTCATAAGATGCACCTAATGTAAATAATATTAGCAACATCACATTTTTTGTTAATTTTGTAATAACATTAAAATAATACATACTGTTTTTGAACATCATGAGCTATGTTTCTAAATTTCATTCCAACTGCAGAGCTGTCACAATGTACCTGTGCAGGTGTGTGTGTGTGTGTGTGTGTGTGTGTGTGTGTGTGTGTGTGTGTGTGTGTGTGTGTGTGTATTCCGACTACTCTGAAGACTTCACCAGAAGGCTTAGCAACATTCTGTCTTGTTTATGTACCTTTTGACAGCTCAATATCTCAACTATACTGTGTGATGTTATCTATATTCCTTTCATTATTAATGTTTGTGTTTATTAGTTTGTTGTGTGCAAATTTATATTGTGTTAGGCTTAACCAATGATCAATAGCTTTTGAAATGTTGAGAAGATCAAGGTGGTGTTGACTGCTATATAATGATCATGAGATGGAAATGACATAATGGTGCACAAATCTTTGGGTGATAATTATAAGGTAATTTGTATTTTGAAGCAAATTGTAGAGCTTGTCAATTTCCCCCATGAGATGGCCCTTTGGCATCAAAAATCATGTAATGTTTGTAGGGAATACAGATACATTGTTGTAAACACATCTCACAACAATATGAGAATCATATCTGGCCTGTTCGGACAGACTTAAGTTTAGTATTAGTGTGATAAACTCCAGATAAAGCATTTTATTAAACATGTTAATACAGAGCTTGGAAAATCACTCAGGAGACATTTGCACACAGATGTGTAAGGGGCATTTGCACACAGATGTGTAAGGGGCATTTAAATGAAACCCGGTCACTAATGTAAAGTAACGGTAATGATTTTACTAACTCAAAAATGTAGTTATACACTGTACACATACTCAAAAATAGTCACCAAAACTGTTGGCACATTTACCTCGTTGTGGCACTAGCTGGTCGATTCCATTCTTGAAGAAGCTAGTAGGCTGCTGTCGGATCCAGGCCTGGATCCAGTGACACACATCATTCCCTGTTGTGAATCGATGTCTGCAAATAGCTTGTGTTAGAGGTCCAAACATATGAAAGTCATATGGTGAAAGTTCAGGACTGTACAGTGGATGTTGCAGCATTTTCCTCTGAAACTGCTGCAATGTTGTTTTCACCGAATTGGCCCTGTGTGGGTGGCCATTATCATGCAGGAGGATAATGCCGTTGGACAACATGCCTCGGAGTTTTGACTTGATGGCTTGTCTAAGGTTCTGTAAAGTGGCTTGATAATGCTGGGCGTTGATGGTGGTTCCCCATTCCAGGAACATGGCAAACAGTGGGCCCTTGTGGTAAAAAAAGGCCATCATTCCCTTACCAGAACTGGTGTGTGTGTCTTTTGATTTCTTTGGAGGTGGTGAAGTCACATATTTTCACTGCTTGATGTGATGCTAGCTTTCCAGTTCAAAATGGTGACTCCATGCTTCATCACCTTTGACAATACACTACAGAAAGCTATATTCCTCCTCATGATAACATTGCAGTTGACTCAAAGACAGCGCCATTCGAGTACTGCACTGTTCGGAGGTCAGTTGGTGGGGAATACACGGCGCACAGATTTTTCGAAAGTTCAATTGTTGATGCATTATGGTGTGGGTGGGGCTCACACCATACCCAGTAGCCAGTTAATTTCATCCACAGTGATTCTGCAGTTGTCCAAAACTAAAGCATTCACTTCCGCAACCATTTGTGGTGTGATGACACGATGAGCCTGTCTTGGATGAGCACTGTCTTCTAATGACTCGCACCCCTCAAGGAATCATTTGCGCCATTCCACAACATTTGAACAGCTCAGACTGCACTCACCGTACACAGCCTTCATCTTTCAATACATTTCATGACTTCCAACTCCCTCCACCACCAGAAAACGAATCACTTCTCATTGTTCCTGCTTACTTGCCTGCATGTTTGGTTGTGGACGATAACTTGTGTGACCACCTTCTTTTCAGTGTGAAACCACACTGGCACTACGCATCAAATGGTGTGCACGCATCAGTCTCTCTGCCAATACATGGTGCCACCATACCCACAGTTACGTGGTGCCACCTTATGTGTAAGGCAAAGGTAGACGCACTGACCATGTTTCATTTGAATGAACCTTATATTTAATATATTTAATATATTTAATATATTGATTGTCATTACGTCACATCATCTTGCATTGGAATGCTTATGATAAGGTGCTACTTTCACTGCTGACTACCAGATATATCCAGTCTGATCGAAATAGTGTTCATCATATCTGGTAGGTTCGCTACATTTACTTTACTTTAGGGTAAAATTGCCTGAAATACAGAACTGTAGAATAAAAATAGTTACAGTTGAACCATGTATCAGTAAAACTAAATACTGCAACTTGAACAAAAATATGGATATTAATGAACATACATTTTGTATCTTCCATGATAACATCAGGAGCCTCATTAATAAATAATATAAATAATAATAAAGACGATGAACCTGTAATATTCATATAGAAAGATAAAACAACAGGTGGAATGCCAACAGATGCATTGTGCTTATAAGAACATCTCATTGAAATTGAAATCGAGTAGACGGAATTTGATGGCTACAAGCTAATTTTGTTCTAATATGAAGCCACGATGGAGGAAATGGAGGGAGGTCACTATCAGGTCCTTCAGTTTAATGAATATTGTGTTGAACATCTTTTTGGTTGCTGTGCAACAGTAATGTTTCAGGAAAACACACAATTTAGTTTTCATGCCCTCAGAAGGAAAGATCTTGCACTTCATAAAGCAGTAGAGGCAGTTTTAATAAGGTCTACAGACATAACTTTAGAATAATTGTTTGTGGAGACATGGATGTTGATTTTCTGTCAGATACTACTGATCAAAAATACCTAAAACTGTTGTCCAGCTTTGGAGTAACTACTGTAGTAAACCTTTAAAGATGACTGAAGTACATAGTTCAATAGCCATTAGCAATGTGTTTTTTTGTATCCAACTAACTTTAGTGATTTAGATGTAAAAGTATCAATCAGTGGATAATCCAGTTGTCATAGAGAATCGACAATACCCATATATATGCTATTATTACGATGAAGCAGCCACTCACAAACACATTTCAAAGCCACTACCAACACCACCCTGGGGAGATATCAATGTATCCCTTCTGCCTTTGTCTAGTCTAATTGTGTGGTCAAATGTGACATCATTTTTCAATGTGTTTGTGCATCATGTATCTGAGGCAGGACGTGGGAACCAATCCAGTATTTACTTAGATGGATGTGGAAAACTGCCTAAAAACCACATACAGAGTGACTGATGCATTGTCCCCCTTTGTTAATCCATGAGCCAGATTTGATCCAGGGCCAGTGTGCATCCCCATGTCCTGGTAGTGGGTACTTTAATGCACTCAGTTATCTGTTTAGGTCAGATTATGTGGCTAGATACCCAAATATTAACAATAATATATAACAATAAAAATATACTCACTAATTACATATGTACCATAAAAGAAAAGTATAGAGTGACGATCAAGTGTTGTTTTCCCAGAATGGAACAAAGGTAAAATTGAACAAAAACAAAGACAAGGTGTTGGTAACTCCTGAGATTGAGGTGTCTTGTGCTAGGAATTCAATTCAAAGGACAAAAAATAAGTGCAGAACTTGTAATGTGCACAAGAACCAAAACATTCCAAAAATGAACTAAAACAATTTTGAATACTATTATCCATGAAACAAAAAAACACTGATTTGAATAATACTAAGTCCCAAGAACAAAAATAATAACATATGGAGCTCATTAATCTCCAGATTCAATGACTACTTCCTCACAGCTGCACCAAAAACACTAAATTAAACAAGAAAAATTATTCTAGTGGTACATTCCATGACCTTGACAAATCCTGTGATTATGTGGTCCACAGAAGATGTCCCACTTGTGTATATGGAATCTAGTCTTCATAACAGGAAGCAGAAGGTTACATTGTCAAATCATATCACAGGAGTGAAATTAAGCTAAACAAGGGGGAACCAACATCTATGAGATTAGATTAGATTAATACTTGTTCCATTGATCATGAATACGACACTTTGTAATGATGTGGAACGTGTCAAGTTAATGAAAGATGTCTGTACAGGATATTACATTACACAAAATATTGCATGACACTAATGTTTATGTTAGTTTTTTTCCCTCCCTTAATTTATATCTAAAAATTCAGCCAATGAGTAGAAGGAGTTGTCATCTAGCAATTCTTTTAATTTATTTTTAAATGTTGGTTGACTATCAGGCTTTTGATGCTGTTTGGTAGGTGACCAAAGACTTTTGTGACAGCATAATTTACCCCTTTCTGTGCCAAAGTCAGATTTAACCCTGCATAGTTAAGATCATCCTTTCTCCTGGTATTATAGCTATGTACACTGCTATTACTTTTGAACTGGGTTGGATTGAAACTTCCTGGCAGATTAAAACTGTGTGCCCGACTGAGACTCGAACTCGGGACCTTTGCCTTTCGCAGACAAGTGCTCTACCATCTGAGCTACCGAAGCACGACTCACGCCCGGTACTCACAGCTTTACTTCTGCCAGTATCCGTCTCCTACCTTCCAAACTTTACAGGAGCTCTCCTGCGAACCTTGCAGAACTAGCACTCCTGAAAGAAAGGCTATTGTGGAGACATGGCTTAGCCACAGCCTGGGGGATGTTTCCAGAATGAGATTTTCGCTCTGCAGCGGAGTGTGCGCAGATATGAAACTTCCTGGCAGATTAAAACTGTGTGCCCGACCGAGACTCGAACTCGGGACCTTTGCCTTTTGCGGGCAAGTGCTCTACCATCTGAGCTACCGAAGCACAACTCACGCCTGGTACTCACAGCTTTACTTCTGCCAGTATCCGTCTCCTACCTTCCAAACTTTACAGAAGCTCTCCTGCGAACTTTGCAGAACTAGCACTCCTGAAAGAAAGGATATTGCGGAGACATGGCTTAGCCACAGCCTGGGGGATGTTTCCAGAATGAGATTTTCACTCTGCAGTGGAGTGTGCACTGATATGAAACTTCCTGGCAGGTTAAAACTGTGTGCCGGACCGAGACTCGAATTCGGGACCTTTGCCTTTCGTGGGCAAGTGCTCTACCATTTGAGCTACCGAAGCACGACTCATGCCCGGTACTCACAGCTTTACTTCTGCCAGTATCCGTCTCCTACCTTCCAAACTTTACAGAAGCTCTCCTGCGAACCTTGCAGAACTAGCACTCCTGAAAGAAAGGATATTGCGGAGACATGGCTTAGCCACCGCCTGGGGGATGTTTCCAGAATGAGATTTTCACTCTGCAGCGGAGTGTGCGCTGATATGAAACTTCCTGGCAGGTTAAAACTGTGTGCCCGACCGAGACACATCTTAGGGATGGGTCGAATTATGCTTCTTTTCCATGCAGTGGGGTATATTCCGTTCACGAGGGAAAAATTAAATATGTCAGTTAAGACAGGTACTAAGATATCGGCAACATTCTTAATCATGGTTATACCGATACTGTCGTTGCGCCTATTGCATCAGAAGAGATTCTCATTATTGCTTTTCTTGCCGTATTTGTTGTTACATGTTTTAGATGGAAGGTATCGTTGTTAGTTATCCTGTTTGGGGATTCTTGTGGACGGTAATTATCAGCTGTGCTGGTATTCAGAGGTGCAGAGAAGAATTCATTTAATTCGTTAGCTGACACATGAAAAGTAGTTTCCGATTTTGCCTTTCCGACCCGCAAGCTATGGAGATTCTTCCATAGAGCCGTGGGTGTCAGATCGCTGCATACAAGGGACTGATGCATTGTCCCCCTTTGTTAATCCATGAGCCAGATTTGATCCAGGGCCAGTGTGCATCCCCATGTCCTGGTAGTGGGTACTTTAATGCACTCAGTTATCTGTTTAGGTCAGATTATGTGGCTAGATACCCAAATATTAACAATAATATATAACAATAAAAATATACTCACTAATTACATATGTACCATAAAAGAAAAGTATAGAGTGACGATCAAGTGTTGTTTTCCCAGAATGGAACAAAGGTAAAATTGAACAAAAACAAAGACAAGGTGTTGGTAACTCCTGAGATTGAGGTGTCTTGTGCTAGGAATTCAATTCAAAGGACAAAAAATAAGTGCAGAACTTGTAATGTGCACAAGAACCAAAACATTCCAAAAATGAACTAAAACAATTTTGAATACTATTATCCATGAAACAAAAAAACACTGATTTGAATAATACTAAGTCCCAAGAACAAAAATAATAACATATGGAGCTCATTAATCTCCAGATTCAATGACTACTTCCTCACAGCTGCACCAAAAACACTAAATTAAACAAGAAAAATTATTCTAGTGGTACATTCCATGACCTTGACAAATCCTGTGATTATGTGGTCCACAGAAGATGTCCCACTTGTGTATATGGAATCTAGTCTTCATAACAGGAAGCAGAAGGTTACATTGTCAAATCATATCACAGGAGTGAAATTAAGCTAAACAAGGGGGAACCAACATCTATGAGATTAGATTAGATTAATACTTGTTCCATTGATCATGAATACGACACTTTGTAATGATGTGGAACGTGTCAAGTTAATGAAAGATGTCTGTACAGGATATTACATTACACAAAATATTGCATGACACTAATGTTTATGTTAGTTTTTTTCCCTCCCTTAATTTATATCTAAAAATTCAGCCAATGAGTAGAAGGAGTTGTCATCTAGCAATTCTTTTAATTTATTTTTAAATGTTGGTTGACTATCAGGCTTTTGATGCTGTTTGGTAGGTGACCAAAGACTTTTGTGACAGCATAATTTACCCCTTTCTGTGCCAAAGTCAGATTTAACCCTGCATAGTTAAGATCATCCTTTCTCCTGGTATTATAGCTATGTACACTGCTATTACTTTTGAACTGGGTTGGATTGAAACTTCCTGGCAGATTAAAACTGTGTGCCCGACTGAGACTCGAACTCGGGACCTTTGCCTTTCGCAGACAAGTGCTCTACCATCTGAGCTACCGAAGCACGACTCACGCCCGGTACTCACAGCTTTACTTCTGCCAGTATCCGTCTCCTACCTTCCAAACTTTACAGGAGCTCTCCTGCGAACCTTGCAGAACTAGCACTCCTGAAAGAAAGGCTATTGTGGAGACATGGCTTAGCCACAGCCTGGGGGATGTTTCCAGAATGAGATTTTCGCTCTGCAGCGGAGTGTGCGCTGATATGAAACTTCCTGGCAGATTAAAACTGTGTGCCCGACCGAGACTCGAACTCGGGACCTTTGCCTTTTGCGGGCAAGTGCTCTACCATCTGAGCTACCGAAGCACAACTCACGCCTGGTACTCACAGCTTTACTTCTGCCAGTATCCGTCTCCTACCTTCCAAACTTTACAGAAGCTCTCCTGCGAACTTTGCAGAACTAGCACTCCTGAAAGAAAGGATATTGCGGAGACATGGCTTAGCCACCGCCTGGGGGATGTTTCCAGAATGAGATTTTCACTCTGCAGCGGAGTGTGCGCTGATATGAAACTTCCTGGCAGGTTAAAACTGTGTGCCCGACCGAGACACATCTTAGGGATGGGTCGAATTATGCTTCTTTTCCATGCAGTGGGGTATATTCCGTTCACGAGGGAAAAATTAAATATGTCAGTTAAGACAGGTACTAAGATATCGGCAACATTCTTAATCATGGTTATACCGATACTGTCGTTGCGCCTATTGCATCAGAAGAGATTCTCATTATTGCTTTTCTTGCCGTATTTGTTGTTACATGTTTTAGATGGAAGGTATCGTTGTTAGTTATCCTGTTTGGGGATTCTTGTGGACGGTAATTATCAGCTGTGCTGGTATTCAGAGGTGCAGAGAAGAATTCATTTAATTCGTTAGCTGACACATGAAAAGTAGTTTCCGATTTTGCCTTTCCGACCCGCAAGCTATGGAGATTCTTCCATAGAGCCGTGGGTGTCAGATCGCTGCATACAAGGGACTGATGCATTGTCCCCCTTTGTTAATCCATGAGCCAGATTTGATCCAGGGCCAGTGTGCATCCCCATGTCCTGGTAGTGGGTACTTTAATGCACTCAGTTATCTGTTTAGGTCAGATTATGTGGCTAGATACCCAAATATTAACAATAATATATAACAATAAAAATATACTCACTAATTACATATGTACCATAAAAGAAAAGTATAGAGTGACGATCAAGTGTTGTTTTCCCAGAATGGAACAAAGGTAAAATTGAACAAAAACAAAGACAAGGTGTTGGTAACTCCTGAGATTGAGGTGTCTTGTGCTAGGAATTCAATTCAAAGGACAAAAAATAAGTGCAGAACTTGTAATGTGCACAAGAACCAAAACATTCCAAAAATGAACTAAAACAATTTTGAATACTATTATCCATGAAACAAAAAAACACTGATTTGAATAATACTAAGTCCCAAGAACAAAAATAATAACATATGGAGCTCATTAATCTCCAGATTCAATGACTACTTCCTCACAGCTGCACCAAAAACACTAAATTAAACAAGAAAAATTATTCTAGTGGTACATTCCATGACCTTGACAAATCCTGTGATTATGTGGTCCACAGAAGATGTCCCACTTGTGTATATGGAATCTAGTCTTCATAACAGGAAGCAGAAGGTTACATTGTCAAATCATATCACAGGAGTGAAATTAAGCTAAACAAGGGGGAACCAACATCTATGAGATTAGATTAGATTAATACTTGTTCCATTGATCATGAATACGACACTTTGTAATGATGTGGAACGTGTCAAGTTAATGAAAGATGTCTGTACAGGATATTACATTACACAAAATATTGCATGACACTAATGTTTATGTTAGTTTTTTTTCCCTCCCTTAATTTATATCTAAAAATTCAGCTAATGAGTAGAAGGAGTTGTCATCTAGCAATTCTTTTAATTTATTTTTAAATGTTGGTTGACTATCAGGCTTTTGATGCTGTTTGGTAGGTGACCAAAGACTTTTGTGACAGCATAATTTACCCCTTTCTGTGCCAAAGTCAGATTTAACCCTGCATAGTTAAGATCATCCTTTCTCCTGGTATTATAGCTATGTACACTGCTATTACTTTTGAACTGGGTTGGATTGAAACTTCCTGGCAGATTAAAACTGTGTGCCCGACTGAGACTCGAACTCGGGACCTTTGCCTTTCGCAGACAAGTGCTCTACCATCTGAGCTACCGAAGCACGACTCACGCCCGGTACTCACAGCTTTACTTCTGCCAGTATCCGTCTCCTACCTTCCAAACTTTACAGGAGCTCTCCTGCGAACCTTGCAGAACTAGCACTCCTGAAAGAAAGGCTATTGTGGAGACATGGCTTAGCCACAGCCTGGGGGATGTTTCCAGAATGAGATTTTCGCTCTGCAGCGGAGTGTGCGCTGATATGAAACTTCCTGGCAGATTAAAACTGTGTGCCCGACCGAGACTCGAACTCGGGACCTTTGCCTTTTGCGGGCAAGTGCTCTACCATCTGAGCTACCGAAGCACAACTCACGCCTGGTACTCACAGCTTTACTTCTGCCAGTATCCGTCTCCTACCTTCCAAACTTTACAGAAGCTCTCCTGCGAACTTTGCAGAACTAGCACTCCTGAAAGAAAGGATATTGCGGAGACATGGCTTAGCCACAGCCTGGGGGATGTTTCCAGAATGAGATTTTCACTCTGCAGTGGAGTGTGCACTGATATGAAACTTCCTGGCAGGTTAAAACTGTGTGCCGGACCGAGACTCGAATTCGGGACCTTTGCCTTTCGTGGGCAAGTGCTCTACCATTTGAGCTACCGAAGCACGACTCATGCCCGGTACTCACAGCTTTACTTCTGCCAGTATCCGTCTCCTACCTTCCAAACTTTACAGAAGCTCTCCTGCGAACCTTGCAGAACTAGCACTCCTGAAAGAAAGGATATTGCGGAGACATGGCTTAGCCACCGCCTGGGGGATGTTTCCAGAATGAGATTTTCACTCTGCAGCGGAGTGTGCGCTGATATGAAACTTCCTGGCAGGTTAAAACTGTGTGCCCGACCGAGACTGCACTGCTAACTCTCCTTGTCCCACTGCAAAATCAGCTTGAAGTTTCAAGATGTGCTACTCATTTTCATCTAGGTTGTACTACAACTTCTAACATTAAAATAACACTGATGTTCCTGACACTGATTGCGATTTCTGATGATGAGTCTGTGACTGTTTACACATTTCTCCATTGTGGCAGTCAAGACATTCAGTTAAAAACCATCATTCAGATGAAGAGAATACCTAAGTGATTTCTGAAATTAATTTTTTGAAACAATGTTAAAAAATGACAATTATTTAGCAGAAATTGTGTTTTGCAATTAAAATATACCATACCTTAAATACTTTTACAAAATACTTTTATTACAAATAAAATCTACATTGCTTGACAAGAAAGTGAAGCACCCAGAGGAAATGGAATGAAACATCACAGGTTGAGAGAGTATGAGATGTTATTTCAATGATTACAAAGCCAATGTAAATTGACAAAGAACTAGGCAATATGAGCCCTCTTGTGTTCTCTCCTGTGTCAAGCTGGTCTACAACTGTTGTAACTTGTCCTTAATATCCCGGATACCGGCACTGGGATGGAGTAAATGTCTGAATTTGTCACACATTATGTTCTGAATGGGACAGACATGGGGATCTTGCTAGCCATGGGTGTACCTCAACATCATGCAGATAGTTTATAGAGACGTGCGCGCTGTGGTGGTGAGGATTGTCATGTTGAAAAATGGTACCACAATATGGTCACATGAGAGACAACACATGAGAACACATGATGTCTGTGACATACAATTCTGCCATCAGAGTTCCCTTAACCACTATTAGCTGTGACCTGAAGTCGCACCTGATGGCTCCCCACATCAGGAGCAGTACCACATGATTTTCAAGTAAAACCATTACATTGTGATAATGTATTGTACTCTGATAGGGTATTTCATTGTTAGTCACTACTCTAAGTCCTCCCATTTATCATTAATTGTGTAGTAAGCATTACTTATGAAGAATGTTTTAGCTGTCTTTTTAAATAAATGTATTTTAGTAACTTTTTTAACTTGCTTGGGCAATTTATTATCCAGCTTTATTCCCTAGTATAAAATACTGTTTTGAGATTTCTATTTTGTTTTTAATTGGTAAATATAAGTCCAAACTCACTCTTGTTCCATGATTATATATAGAACTGCCAGTAAAATACTTGGTAACACTTTCTTTAATATGAACAATAGATTGATGCACTTGATGCAGTAAGGATACCTAGCTTTTTAAATAGTTCTTTATAATGAGCCTAACTATTATGTCCAGTTATTATTCTTTTAATAACACTTGGTTCAAGAATCATAAAAGAAGGTTGTATACATGAAAGAAGCCTGGATATACTAAAAGGTGTCAGATAGATTATATAATGGTAAGACAGAGATTTAGGAATCAGGTTTTAAATTGTAGGACATTTCCAGGGGCAGATGTGGACTCTGACCACAATCTATTGGTTATGACCCGTAGGTTAAAACTGAAGAAACTGAAAAAAGGTGGGAATTTAAGGACATGGGATCTGGATAAGCTGAAAGAACCAGAAGTTGTACGGAGTTTCAAGGAGAGAATAAGGGAACAATTAACGGGAATGGGGGAAAGAAACAGAGTAGAAGAAGAATGGGTAGCTCTGAGGGATGAAGTAGTGAAGGCAGCAGAGGATAAGTTGGTAAAACGACGGGGGCTGCTAGAAAATCCTTGGGTAACAGAAGAAATATTGAATTTAATTGATGAAAGGAGAAAATATAAAAATGCAGTAAATGAAGCAGGCAAAAAGGAATACAATCGTCTCAAAAATGAGATCGACAGGAAGTGCAAAATGGCTAAGCAGGGATGGCTAGAGGACAAATGTAAGGATGTAGAGGCTTATCTCACTAAGGGTAAGATAGATACTGCCTACAGGAAAATTAAAGAGACCTTTGGAGAGAAGAGAACCACGTGTATGAATATCAAGAGCTCAGATGGCAGCCCAGTTCTAAGCAAAGAAGGGAAGGCAGAAAGGTGGAAGGAGTATATAGAAGGTTTATACAAGGGTGATGGACTTGAGGACAATAATATGGAAATGGAAGAGGATGTATATGGAGACGAAATGGGAGATAAGATACTGCGTGAAGAGTTTAACAGAGCACTGAAAGACCTGAGTCGAAACAAGGTGCCCGGAGTAGACAACATTCCATTAGAACTACTGACGGCCTTGGGAGAGCCAGTCATGACAAAACTCTAGCAGCTGGTAAGCAAGATGTATGAGACAGGCGAAATACCCTCAGACTTCAAGAAGAATATAATAATTCCAATCCCAAAGAAAGCAGGTGTTGACAGATGTGAAAATTACGGAACTATCAGTTTAATAAGTCACAGCTGCAAAATACTAACGCGAATTCTTTACAGATGAATGGAAAAACTGGTAGATGCGGACCTTGGAGAGGATCAGTTTGGATTCCGTAGAAATGTTGGAACACGTGAGGCAATACTGACCTTACGACTTATCTTAGAAGAAAGATTAAGAAAAGGCAAACCTACATTTCTAGCATTTGTAGACTTAGAGAAAGCTTTTGACAATGTTGACTGGAATACTCTCTTTCAAATTATGAAAGTGGCAGGGGTAAAATACAGGGAGCGAAAGGCTATTTATTTATTTATTTATTTATTTAACCTGGCAAGATTAGGGCCATCAGGTCCTCTCTTACATCTAACCAGGCATTTTACTTATTTTACAGTCATATGTTTTAGTAGGCATGTTAAACTACATCTAATACAAAAAGTGAGATAAACAATTAGAAAGGTACACCTCGAAAAATACATTATTGAAGAGAAAGATTTTAGATAGGAGTGCTGGCAGCAGGGAGTATGAGGGAGACTCATGGTGAAGGGAGGAGAAGAATAGAGAGACATGATGAAACATAATTAAGGAAAATATAAAGGAAAAGGAGACTGCGTGGCTAATAGAGAATAGATGAAGAGGAAGGCATCTCAGGAGCAAGATGGGAGACGCTAGCTTTGCTATTTGACAGATGAGAGGATTGGCCTTGCACATTAATTTTGTGGAGAATTTTATGCGGATGATAGTAGGAAATGCTTCAACTTCTTCTTAAAAGCAACAGGAGATTGAATTTTCCTCAAGGTAAGGGGCAGTTTGTTCCAGAGGCGGACAGCGGCAACTGAGAAGGAGTTTGCAAAAGTTTTTATTTTGTGAGTGTGCACAATTAGGATACCAGATAAGAGTGACCTCGTGTTTCGATTATGATGGCATGACAGGTTTTTAATCTCTGAAGCTAGGTACTGGGGTGCTTGCGCGATGAGGAGTCGGTGAAGTAGACATAGAGTGTGGTAGTCACGCAGTTTGTCCGGCCGCAGCCACCCTAGCTCGGAGTATGAAGCACTAACATGATCATATCGGCGAATGTTGCAGGTGTAACGCACACAGGCATTCATGGTTAGCTCTAGCCGTCTTTTGTTTTCACTACTCATGCCTTGTTGAATCACATCACAATAGTGGAGGTTCGGTAGAACGAGTGCTTGCACGAGCTGGCGTTTCAAGTCCTGTGGGAATATGTTCCGAAACTTTTTGAGAGCATAGAGACAAGCAGACATCTTTCGGCACACTGCGACTGTGTTCTCCGCCCAGTTGAGATGCTCGTCCAAAGTTACACCCAAGTTCTTCACTGTTTTCTGATATGGTATTGGAGTACCTTCGAGCAGAATAGGAGGTAGCCGTTCGTGGAAATCTGAACTTATTAATTTCTGATGGGCTATTAAGATTACTTGCGTCTTTTTTGCATTTAATTTAAGCCCCAGGTTTTTCGCCCATGTCACTACTGAAGACAGATCATCATTCATCAGAGCGATTGCAGTGTTTACGTCTTCAGGTCTGACGCTTAGGTAGAGCTGGAGGTCGTCGGCATAGAAATGATGTTTACAGGAGGACAAAACCGACGAAATATCGTTGACATATAAAGAAAACCAAAGTGGTCCTAAGACTGATCCTTGTGGCACTCCCGAAGAAACATGTTTCCAGGAAGATTTTTCATTTGCGCAGACAACACATTGCTGTCTGTCTTTTAAGTAGCTTTCAAACCATCTCATTGCACTATCAGAGAAATTAAGCTGTTGCATTTTTCTGAGTAATATGTCAAAGTTAACAGTGTCAAAAGCTTTGCTGAAGTCCAGTAGCGTCAATATTGTTGCCTTTCGATTGTCGATGGCATATTTCAGGTCATCAGTTACTTTAATTAGAGCAGTGTTTGTGCTGTGATGTTTACGGAAACCAGATTGAAATTTGTCATCTAGACTGAATTCATGCAAGTGTTCAGTGATTTGGTCATGAACAATATATTCAAGTGCTTTGGAAACAGCAGGCAGTATGCTAATTGGTCGGTAATCACTAGGCAGTTGCGGGTTTTCGATCTTAGGGATGGGTCGAATTATGCTTCTTTTCCATGCAGTGGGGTATATTCCGTTCACGAGGGAAAAATTAAATATGTCAGTTAAGACAGGTACTAAGATATCGGCAACATTCTTAATCATGGTTATACCGATACTGTCGTTGCGCCTATTGCATCAGAAGAGATTCTCATTATTGCTTTTCTTGCCGTATTTGTTGTTACATGTTTTAGATGGAAGGTATCGTTGTTAGTTATCCTGTTTGGGGATTCTTGTGGACGGTAATTATCAGCTGTGCTGGTATTCAGAGGTGCAGAGAAGAATTCATTTAATTCGTTAGCTGACACATGAAAAGTAGTTTCCGATTTTGCCTTTCCGACCCGCAAGCTATGGAGATTCTTCCATAGAGCCGTGGGTGTCAGATCGCTGCATACAAGGGAGCGAGCGTGCCTGATTTTGGCATTACGAATGCATTGTTTCACTCTGTTCCGTAGCTTTCTATATTCTTCGAAACGCTCGGGTTTCGGATCTGCCTTGAAACGCCTGTGGGCAGCATCCCTATTAATCATCATTTGACATAATTCAGCTGTCAGCCATGGAGCAGGAGATTTTCTTACACGGACTGTGCGCACAGGTGCATGTTTGTCATAGAGGGCAGTGAGTTTATCACCAAGTTCATTAATTTTGCCGTCGATTGTAGGTTCTCTGATTATTTGATGCCATGAGATTTCTGAGCAATCGGCTGTTAGAGCGTCAAGGTCAATACATTTCATGTTCCTACAAGTTATGTAACGCGATTTGATCCTTGGGGGCTGCACAGAGTAGGCCAGGAATATTACATCATGTGCTGAGAGGCTAGGGGCCGATGATTGACCAACATCTCTTACTCTGTCAGTCTGTTTCGTTCGATCACATCTATAAGTGTATGACTGTGCGCCGTATGGTGTGTAGGTTGTAATGGAAGAATGTTCATGCTATTGCAACTAAACAATCTTCTTAGGTTTATTGCGGAGGGAGTGTCTCTTAACAGGTCTATGTTCAAGTCACCCATTATGATGACATGTTCGTATTGACACTGAAGTGAATGTAATTCCGACTGGAAGGAACTCATTGAGCTAATTTTTGGCGGCTTGTACACGACGCCAGTCAAGAATTTCCGACTTTGTATATTTATTTTAATGAACATGAATTCAGCCTCTTTTTCTTCAGCAGGATTTGACGTACATAAGACTTTCACTTTGAGATCTGTTCGTATATATGCGCCGAACCCGCCACCTCGCTTTTTTGATCTGTCTGCCCTAAGAAATGTGTACCCTGGGAGATGAATAGATGCAGAGGATATGTGTGGTTTCAACCACGTTTCGGATAAGAGGATTACGTGGTAGTTTAGTTGGTTGAAGAGGAGGCTAAGTTCTTCGTAATGCGCAGGTGAAGACTGAATGTTGCAGTGAGCTGCTAAAAGCTCGGACGCGTTCCGCTGAGCAGCCTGGAGTAGGGTGGCAGACTGGTTTGTCCCTTTGTTAGGCACTACCTGCTGCGAGGGGCACTGGCCGGTGCTTCCGCCAAGTGACATATTACAGGGGTGTCCGAGATTTTGCGCGCCCTGTTTGTGACTCCGCGAGAGCCGAAAGAAAGGCGACTGCAAGAGATTTCCTGAGGTTGCGGGAGTATAGAAAATGGATTAGTGGTATTCAGTGCAGGGAGAATATGACCAAAATGGTGACGGCTGTGTGTCACTGAGTATCCTATGTCGTAAGAGGAAAAATGTAATTAGAGTATTTGAAACAGCTTAGGGTGGAAATAAGGGAAAGGGGAGTGATTTAAGAGGCCAATGCTGCCAGCAGAGAGAAGTAAGCTTAATATTTAATAGAGTATCGTAGGAAGCTAGAATTAAATTGAAATTTACTAGAGTGATACCGGTAGTGATTATCGTAGGAAGCTACAATTAGATTTAAATTTGCTAAAGTGATACTGATAGTGATTTTTGTTATGAACAATTTAAACCGAAGAGATGGTTGACTAATGAACTAAAGGAGAGACTAATAATTGCAATAGAACTATTACAGAATGGAAGAGAATAAACTGAGAAAATGAAAAAAGTATTAGCAGTAACTAAAACTAAGCAATGGCTACAGCTAAAGACACAAAAAAAGTAAAAAGTTAATACAGTTACAAAAACAGTTAGTTGAAGGTACAAATAATTAAAAAGTTAATACAGTTACAAAAACAATTAGTTGAAGGTACAAATAATTAAAAAGTTATACAATTACAAGACTATATCTGAGTATAGGACTGTTAAAATTTGCAAATGGTGTTAAGTTTGACTTTTGGCTCGAGTAGGTTCACTTAATACTATTTAGTTCTGTCATGTTTGTGACTGTCTTCTTTCCAGCTGCAGTCTTAATGATTACTCTGCCATCCTGAGACCACACATTCTGAAGACCGAAATGGGATATGACACTGTTGAAAATCTTTAGCCGCTCGTGTGTCAGATCTTCCCTTATTGTAATCCCTGTCCTTGCTAACTTCTTCTTCTGGGTAAAGATCTCAGCCCTTTTTCGGTATGACAGAAATTTAATTATTATTGGACGAGGTTTGGTAGCACCTGGTAGTTTTCGTCCCACCCGGTGGCTTCTGTCAATGTCTGCCTTGGTCACTTCGACGCCTGATTTTTCACGCGCAACCTGTATAAGCAGGTTGTCCGTGTCTTCTTCTTTATTTTCTGCTACTCCAAACAGTCGTAGACTATTTCGCCTTTGGTACTGTTCTAGCTCGTCTGTGGCGGCAGATAGTTTCACTTCCAACTCTCGTGCCTTTTTCTCGTATTCAGACACAGACTTTTTTAGTGCTGTAATTTCGGCAGTATTGGCCTCAACAGTTTCACGCATTTTGGCCAATACTGCTGCCGTTACAGTATCTGATATGGT
Organism: Schistocerca gregaria; assembly: GCF_023897955.1. Classification (NCBI taxonomy): domain Eukaryota; kingdom Metazoa; phylum Arthropoda; class Insecta; order Orthoptera; family Acrididae; genus Schistocerca; species Schistocerca gregaria. The sequence goes on from NC_064920.1 coordinate 759,967,528, forward strand.
GCCTGCTGCTTCCCCGCTGCTGGACGCGCTGCTGTTGATTCTTCTGTTTACCATTTTCTCGCAGATATTGGTGGAGCACAGAAAAAAAAATAGCACTACTGCACAGAACACTGTTGTTTACACGATTTCCACTTGTACTAGACAACAGCACCTGCGAGAACACCTTCGAATTCGACTAAATTTCGTGAGCCGAATTTAACACGTGTTACACTGCAGCCGCCATTTACAATTTGTACAGAAACCAGATGGCAGTTATTAGAGTCGAGGGGCATAAAAGGGAAGCAGTGGTTGGGAAAGGAGTGAGACAGGGTTGTAGCTTCTCCCCGATGTTATTCAATCTGTATATTGAGCAAGCAGTAAAGGAAACAAAAGAAAAATTTGGAGTAGGTATTAAAATTCATGGAGAAGAAGTAAAAACTTTGAGGTTCGCCGATGACATTGTAATTCTGTCAGAGAGGGCAAAGGACTTGGAAGAGCTGTTGAACGGAATGGACAGTGTCTTGAAAGGAGGATATAAGATGAACATCAACAAAAGCAAAATGAGGATAATGGAATGTAGTCAAATTAAATCGGGTGATGCTGAGGAAATTAGATTAGGAAATAAGACACTTAAAGTAGTAAAGGAGTTTTGCTATGTAGGAAGTAAAATAACTGATGATGGTCGAAGTAGAGAGGATATAAAATGTAGACTGGCAATGGCCAGGAAAGCATTTCTGAAGAAGAGAAATTTGTTAACATTGAATATAGATTTATGTATCAGGAAGTCGTTTCTGAAAGTATTTGTTTGGAGTGTAGCCATGCATGGAAGTGAAACATGGACGATAACTAGTTTGGACACGAAGAGAATAGAAGCTTTCGAAATGTGGTGCTACAGAAGAATGCTGAAGATAAGGTGGATAGATCACGTAATTAATGAGGAGGTATTGAATAGGATTGAGGAGAAGAGAAGTTTGTGGCACAACTTGACTAGAAGAAGGGATCGGTTAGTAGGACGTGTTCTGAGGCATCAAGGGATCACAAATTTAGCATTGGAGGGCACCGTGGAGGGTAAAAATCGTAGAGGGAGACCAAGAGATGAATACACTAAGCAGATTCAGAAGGATGTAGGTTGCAGTAGGTACTGGGAGATGAAGAAGCTTGCACAGGATAGAGTAGCATGGAGAGCTGCATCAAACCAGTCTCAGGACTGAAGACATCATCAACAACAACAATTATTCTTATGACCCTTTTCTGCAGTTCAAAAATGATGTCCATAATTTGTGCCTTTGATCTCCAGGAAAATCTGCCAAATCCAAGAATTAAGAGTTAGTGGGAATAGTATATCACCATAAGACATTGGATTTTACAAACTGCTGATATAATCCGAAGAGAATAACATGCTGCTGACATTCTGTTTGCTAGTATCTTTGTGTGTTCATTCCACATCAATTGAAAGTCAGTATTCATCCCAAAAAACATTCTGTTTGTCACAAAATCTGCATTCAAACAATTTATAGTGAAGTACTGTATGTAAAACTCGATGGATTCCAACTGGATAAGAAGTTAAAATCATTTCAACATACAGATGAAGTGATCAAGAATCTCAGTCCAACATATTTTGAATGTAGAAATATCTCTCACTTTTTTCTACCTAAAGACAAGAATTTTCAGGTATTTGGCATATTTTCGCTTTCTCTTATCTTCAAGAGATGTTTTATGGTGCAATGAACCTAAAGTGAGTAAAATATTTATATTTATTTGGCAGAAACAAGCAGGATGAACATTGTGTAAACTATGCAACCACACATCTTCCAGCTACCTCTTTAAGGATCTTCAGATTATTGCTCTCTCTACTTAATGATTTTTGTTGTCGATATGAAAAGACAGTTTCATCAGAGCTATGGTTTCACAGTCATAATACGAGAAATAAAAATAATTTTCTTTACCTCTTTGTCTAGGCTTAGGAATGGAGTTATGTACTTTTCTGCAAAGATATTCAATAAATTACGATCCAGTATAAAGCAAGAAACTGGGAATCTCTGGCAAACAAAGAAATATAAAAAAATATACCTTCTTAGCCACAAATAATCTGATTATTTAGATCTGTGGACTGAAATTTTCTGTTACTGAAGTGGCAAGTAGCAGTGTTTATTGCAAAGCTGCCTGACAAGTGATAACAATTTGCAAACAGGTTTCTGTTGTTAGCAAATGTTGGTATAGTCTGCACAGAATACTGTGGATGGTAGATGCACAGATGACAGGGCATGCATGAGGAGAGTGGTGGTGGTGGGGGCTGCGGGCAGGCACTGAAGGGAAAATGCCAAGTACTGGAGGGGAAGTTCTTAACTAAAGTTTACACCAACATTTCTTGTAAATATTAAGTGAGGTCTCTTCACGCCCACATTTGCATGATCATCATTCAAACAGATCTGTCACCTCTGCTTTGGTTAGTATCTAAAAAGAATTCTGCAGAAAATTCAATGATTTATTTTTGCGTGGCTTGTTAACCATTTGTAACTTTCAGAGACATACCATGAGTAGTGAATTTAGAGTAAAACCTATACGTTTCTCTTGTTGAAATGTTAAAATTGTCTTCTTTTGCCAAAACTCAGCAGAGTCTGCATGGTCTCACTGCACTAACATGTTGTGCAGACACAGTTGTGAGAAAATTCTGAAACAGTGGTTTATTAAGTGAGGAACAGAGGAAAAGAAAGACCAGTGTCTTATGAAAAAGAACATGAGTTGCATAGGTGCACTGCTGCTGCCAGTTAAATCCAATGTTGCCATTAGGATAACGCTATAACAATGGCAAAGATGATGATGCTTAGGATGCTTCCTTGAGAGACAACATTCTCCTGATAAAACAACTCTGATAGGAATTAGACATGATGTGTATGAAGATAAGATGTTCCCATAAGCCCTCTGTTGGAGCTTCCTGAGTACACATGGTGTATATGAACTGGGATATCTGGAAGACTGCAATTTTTTTTAATTGTTTGTCTCTCTCTTTCTCATGATTTAGCATAATGTACGCAATAAGTTCCACCTCTGTAGCTGATTGATCAGCATGGCTGGCTGCCCTGTGGAGGACCCAGGTTCGAATGCTGGTACAGCCAGAGATTTTTCGGTGGTGGGAGGGAGGATTGGAATGTGGTGCTGTAAGCCTTGTCATGCTAACTGAGGAGCTACTTGACAGTGTAGTAGTGGCTCCAGGTTACAACCAATGTGCTGACCCCGTGCTCCTCCATACCTCATTCAGTGAGGCCAATGGCAGCAGTTGACACAGTGGTCAGTCAGTGACAATGAGGCTGCCAAAGCCTGTGGATTGAGTTTACGTTATTACACAATAAGTTAGTCAGTTTAATGCTTGTTACCAATAGAAGGCCACAACAGTGTTCCTCACCTGTTGAAGATTTCACATTCTTCTTGGTCCTTCTCCAACAGTACTGCAGCAGCACGTCAGTTTCAGCTAAGCATTAAGGAGTTAGATGGTGTACACCAATAACGTTTCACTAGAGAAAACCACATATATTTATTACCACTGATCAAAGTTTACTTACAAGCCACTTAATCTAATGAAAAAGGACATCGTCCTGTAGTTGAATAAGTCCATGAAATGAAATGTCTGGGTGTTGTTTATAATATCAAGCACAATCTGAGGAGTTTGAATTCGGTGTCATACTTTTTAGTGAATTACCCATGGATTGAGAGGAAAATGCCTTATCCGTTTTTATCAAGCCTTTGTATGGCCCCCAACTCTTTTACAAATTCTACGTGTTCCAGAGAATCTATGAATCTAAAGATTGGCTATGATACCGTCATGACCTTACTAGGCTGGTTACAGGTACATGAAGGACCAACCCTATTTTAAATCTATGTGTAGAGGCTGGTGAAATACCTCTATCACCTACTGCCAGCTCCTTGTGGTATCTCCACAGTTACTGTTTTTCCATTTATTGCCACAATGCCATATGGGTTTTGCCCAGTGTAAGACCTTGAAGACAACCCTGGCTTACTCAGTAGTTTGCCATGATTATGTCCACCCGATCTACTTGCCAAGTAACATTGGAGGTACATGCAGTCTTGAAATAAATGAGATGTGCTCTGGCTGCAGTGTTCAACATCTACTGCGATTTCCTGAGTGCATTATGAGCTATCAGTGCATGTATCCATCAGAGAAACAAGTCCTGCATGTATCCATCAAAGAAACAAGTCAATTATGTCAGGATGGCTTTATTCACCTATAACATACAAGTAAAGAGGTGATGTGCTGTCGGGTATGAGGACATGTGATAATTTTGGTGAAAAGACTGATGAATCCAACAACCAAGAAAGTGTATAAGATACATACCATGAACAAATGTGAATCCCCCCTATAGGCTGTAAGCTCATTATTTTTTGAACAGTGTCAATGGCAGATATGGCTAAAAAAAAGGCGAAAAGAAAGAAAAACATTTTTAGTTGCTGAAACTATCTTTGTAGCATAGCTCCATCTAACCACTGAGGCATAATGAATTCCTCTTAATGTTGCCGATGCTGTTCTTGAGTCAAGCTGGGACCTGTTATGGCTGGATGGTTGATTACTACAATGGGTAGTTGGTAATGACAGCATATATGGCACATAGCTGATACATTCAGGTGTCCCTGTGCACATGCCCTAAGAGATGAGTTGTGGCTGTTCATGGAAATTGGTCACCCAGTGCTGTAATTGTGATGGTTATGATAATCAGTAGCACATAGGTTTCTTTTGCAAGGGTATGTTCTTTTTTACGTTCATCTTAAGCTTCATTATTAAATTGAGTTTCTGGACTGTTAATTAGAACTTGTTTCATTGATGATAGAGAGATGAGTGTGTTTTCAATAGTAGACAATAGCTCAGAAGAGTGACTGTAGCTTTAACTTGTAGCAGTTGCTTCATAAATCTGGAGTTTGAATTTATGACGGTCTGTAATTTGTGTGAGGCCTTGAAGAAGTCCCATCCATGAATAATATTGTCACATAGAAGAAAGTGTAAGCAGATAAATGACGAACACTAACTTCACTTAATGAAGATTTATTCAGCACTTGCACATAAAAGAGCGCAGAGCGAACTGCCTCTGGCCAAAACACATACAGTATATATACAATTACAGAACATTCCAGTACAATGATTCTTGATATTTGTGGATACTTCTAGAATGTATTTGAACCAAATATAGAAATTATTTTGTACAGTACAGGTGAGTTTTGAACTCACAACCCGCCATGTAAAAGTTAAGTATCATAACCGCTACACTATGGTGACAGTGCTGCTCAGTTTCTTCTGTGACATTACTCCCTCCTTAAGAGAACAGTGTCTCGGTGTTACATCCTCCTAGTCCGGGAACGAGTCATTGTCCTGCATACTCTAACTCCTGATCACTGATGACTGGCAGTAGTGATCTTCTTAGAACTTCTTTTGCCGCTACACTCTTCATCACCTTTCTGCTTGTTGCCTGTCACTGGAGCTTTGAGTTTACCCTGGGTTGCAGGATCTTTATAGAGCTTCATTCAAAGCATGTGGACCGTATCTCTGTTTGTCGTCTTGTGTTGGGGTCAAAATCTTCAACTTCATAAGTAACATCAGACAACTGTCTTACAACCTTATAAGGTCCAAAGTAGCGCATGACAAGCTTCTCAGAGAGACCAACTTTCTGAAGAGGAGTGAAGATCCAGACAAGGCCACCAGGCTTGTAGACAACAGGTCAGTGGCTCGTGTCATATGTTCGTCGATCATTTTCTTGAGGCTGCAGCATGTGAAGTTGAGCTAACTGCCGAGCTGCCTCAGCTCTGGTTAACATCTGGCCGATATAGTCGACGTCCATATCATCAGGATGTAATGGAAACAGTATCCATCGTCGTAGTCGTCTCACGTCCATGCGCAGCTCTGGTTAACGTCTGGTCGATATAGTCGTCGTCCATGTCATCAAGATGTAATGGAAACAGTATCCATCATCGTAGTCGTTTCACGTCCATGCACCAGGAAAAATGGCATAAACCATGTGTTGTCTTGTTTGGTGGTGTTGTAGGCAAACGGCACGTAAGGTAGCACCTCATCCCAGTTCCTCTGCTCAACACTGATGAACATTGATAGCATGTCATCCAAGGTCTTATTAAGGCATTCAGTAAGCCTGTTACTTTGTGGATGATAGGCAGTCATCATGTGATGAGTAATGTTGCACCGACTGTTTGTCTTGTCACAAGATTCGATTGAAAAACTTTCCTGTGATCTGTAATTAACAACCTTGGGGCACCTTGTTTTAATACAATGTTTTCCACGATGAATTTGGCTACCTTGTGTGCTTCGGCTGTTTCCATGGCTTTTTTAATGGCGTAGCGTGTCAGATAATCAGTGCAAACAATAATCCATCAATTGCCACTAGAAGACGTTGGAAATCATGCGAGGAGGTCAATTCCAACACACTAGAAAGGTATTTCGGCTGCTGGAAGTGGCATGAGTCGGCCAGGTGGTTTCTGAGGAACTGCTTTTCTCCTCTGGCACTCTCTACAGTGTGACACATAGTGACGGACACTCCTAAATAAACATGACCCGAAAAATGTCTTGCGGATTCTATCGTAGGTTTTAATAATCCTAAATGTCCAGCCTCAGGTGTGTCATGGAATTTCTGTAGATCATCTAAGCACGTGTTTAGGAATTACTAGTAACTACCTCTTTCCAAATGGATCAAAGTTTTTCTTGCAAAGTAATCCATTAACTACCTTAAATTGTCCTTTCACATCCTCTGTCTGATTTAAGGCAAGCATAATTTGAGATATCTTGGTGTCCTCCTTCTGCTCAGCAGAGAGATCCTGGGGTGCAGCGAGACAGTCACTATCTTCATCAAAGTCTTGATGGTCTTGCACAGAGTTTCATGAGAGACAGTCGGCATCTTGGTGTTTTCTTCCACTTTCGTACCCTATGGTAATGTCATACTCTTGAAGACATAGTGCCAACCTGGTGAGTTGTTCTTTTGGATCCTTAAGACCTGTCAACCAACAAAGTGAATGATGGTCTGTAACAATTGGGAATGGCCTTCCATAGAGATACTATCGAAATTTACACATGGCCCATATCACAGCAAGACTTTCTCTTTCTGTAGTTGAGTAGTTTCTCTCTGCTTTTGTAAGTGTCCTAGAAGCATAGGCTATAACCTTCTCTTTTCCATCCAAAATTTGCAACAGAACACCACTGTTTGTAGTTCTGTAGGTGCTCTCTAATCATACAGACCAAGTACAGGGTCAGTCATCAGAGCTTTTCGCAGCATATCGATAGAATCTTATTGAGCACCACTCTAGATAAATTTAGCATCAGCTTTTAACAACTCTTGGAGTGGCCTGGCTTTTGATACAAAAGTCTTTGATAAAACAACAGTAATAAGTATATAATCTGAGGAAGCCTCTCACATCTCTAATACCTTTAGGAATAGGAAATTCCTTTATAGATCTCACCTTTTCTGGGTCTGGCTGCACACTTTCGCTTGACACAAGGTGTCCAACTATTTTGATTTCTTTTGCTCCAAGAGACACTTTCTTGGATTAAGTTTCAGACACTTAAGTTGGAGACACTTAAGAACGACCCTCAGTCTTTTTATATGTTCATAAAATGTCTCTGAGAACACTACAATGTCATCTAAATAACAAAGACACATCGTCCACCTCAGGTGACGTAGAAGATTATCCATCATCCATTCAAAAGTTGCTGATGCGTTACACAAACCAAATGGCATTACCTTAAACTCATGTAGACTCTCAGGGGTGAAGGGGTGATGAATGCAGTTTTTTCACGATCAGCCTCATCTACTTCGATTTTCCAGTATCCCGAGTAAATGTCCATGGTTGAGAAAAACTTAGCCCCCTTCAGACAATCTTGTGTATCGTCAATTCATGGGAGGTGGTAAACGTCCTTAGCTTCCTGTAATCAACACTAAAGTGCCAACTGCCATCCTTCTTCCCGACGAGGACCACTGGTGACAACCATGGGCTCTACGAAGGCTGAATGATGTCATTCTTCATCATTTTCTCTACCTCGTTGCAAATTATTCGACATTCTGTTGCCAACACACTGTATGTTCTCTGGCTTATTGGTTGATGGTCTCTAGTGCTAATCTGGTGCTTCTCCATTGATTTCTCTAATTTGCTCTTCACCTGTGGATTGAAGCATTCAGAGAACTCTTGAAGAATGGCAAATAGCTTCTTTTGTTGTTACTTACTGAGATCTGGTGATAGTCGAGCTAGAAGATCTTGTCTGATAGTGGTAACACAGTTGCTGTCATTGTAACATGCTCTTCTTCTTCTGTCTCCGATAGAGTGCGGTCTGTTGAATATGGCTCAAACTCGGGTTTCTTGCCACATAAACGGTGGCTCTGTCGTGACATGATGGGAGCCACTTGTGTCTTCGATAATGGGTGCTATCACAAGGTCCAATGCCCAGCCCACCAGAATGATGTCACATAGAAGGTCTAAGTGGATGAATGGTGAACACTAACTTCACTTAACAAAGGTTTATTAAGCCCTTGCACAAACAACAGTGCGGAGTGAACTGCCTCCGGCCAGAACACATGCAGTATATATACACCTACCGAACATTCCAGTACAATGATTCTTGATAGTTGTGGATACTTCTAAAATGTATTTGAACCGAATGTTCTTTTGTTGTGGTCTTCAGTCCTGAGACTGGTTTGATGCAGCTCTCCATGCTACTCTATCCTGTGCAAGCTCCTTCATCTCCCAGTAACTACTGCAACCTACATCCTTCTGAATTGCTTAGTGTATTCATCTCTTGGTCTCCCTCTACGATTTTTACCCTCCACACTGCCCTCCAATACTAAAATGGTAATCCCTTGATGCCTCAGAACATGTCCTACCAACCGATCCCTTCTTCTAGTGAAGTAGTGCCACAAATTTCTCTTCTCCCCAATCCTATTCAATACCTCCTCATTAGTTACGTGATCTACCCATCTAATCTTCAGCATTCTTCTGTAGCACCACATATCAAAAGCTTCTATTCTCTTCTTGTCCAAACTATTTATCGTCCATGTTTCACTTCCATACATGGCTACACTCCAAACAAATACTTTCAGAAACGACTTCCTGATACATAAATCTATATTCAATGTTAACAAATTTCTCTTCTTCAGAAATGCTTTCCTGGCCATTGCCAGTCTACATTTTATATCCTCTCTACTTCGACCATCATCAGTTATTTTACTTCCTAAATAGCAAAACTCCTTTATTACTTTAAGTGTCTCGTTTCCTAATCTAATTTCCTCAGCATCACCCGATTTAATTTGGCTACATTCCATTATCCTCGTTTTGCTTTTGGTGATGTTCATCTTATATCCTCCTTTCAACACACTATCCATTCCGTTCAACTGCTCTTCCAAGTCCTTTGCTGCCTCTGACAGAATTACAATATCATCGGCGAACTTCAAAGTTTTTATTTCTTCTCCATGGATTTTAATGCCTACTCCAAATTTTTCTTTTGTTTCCTTCACTACTTGCTCAATATACAGATTGAATAACATCGGAGAGAGGCTACAACCCTGTCTCACTCCCTTCCCAACCAGTGCTTCCCTTTCGTGTCCTTCAATTCTTATAACTGCCATCTGGTTTCTGTGCAAATTGTAAATAGCCATTCATTCTCTGTATTTTACCCCTGCCACCTTCAGAATTTGAAAGAGAGTATTCCAGTCAACATTGTCAAAAGCTTTCTCTGAGTCTACAAATGCTAGAACCGTAGGTTTGCCTTTCCTTAATCTATTTTCTAAGATAAGTCATAGGGTCAGTATTGCTCCATGTGTTCCAATATTTCTACTTAATCCAAACTGATCTTCCCCAAGGTTGGCTTCTACTAGTTTTTTTATTCGTCTGTAAAGAATTCGCGTTAGTATTGAGCAGCCGTGACTTATTAAAGTGATTGTTCGGTAATTTTCACAGCTGTCAACACCTGCTTTCTTTGGGATTGGAATTATTATATTCTTCTTGAAGTCTGAGGGTATTTCGCCTGTCTAATATGTCTTGCTCACCAATTGGTAGAATTTTGTCGGGACTGGCTGTCTACTCCCGGGGCCATGTTCCGAGTTAGGTCTTTAAGTGCTCTGTCAAACTCTTCACGCAGTGTCATATCTCCCATTTCATCTTCATCTACGTCCTCTTCCATTTCCATAATATTGTCCTTAAGTACATCACCCTTGTATAGACCCTCTATACACTCCTTCCACCTTTCTGCTTTCCCTTCCTTGCTTAGAACTGGGTTTCCATCTGAGCTCTTGATATTCATACAAGTGGTTCTCTTTTCTCCAAAGGTCTCTTTAATTTTCCTGTAGGCAGTATCTATCTTACCCCTAGTGAGATAAGTCTCTACATCCTTACATTTGTCCTCTAGCCATCCCTGCTTAGCCATTTTGCACTTCCTGTCGATCTCATTTTTGAGACGTTTGTATTCCTTTTTGCCTGCTTCATTTACTGCATTTTTATATTTTCTCCTTTCATCAATTAAATTCAATATTTCTTCTGTTACCCAAGGATTTCTAGCAGTTCTCGTCTTTTTACCTACTTGATCGTCTGCTGCCTTCACTACTTCATCCCTCAGAACTACCCATTCTTCTTCTACTGTATTTCTTTCCCCCATTCCTGTCAATTGTTCCCTTATGCTCTCCCTGAAACTCTTTATAACCTCTGGTTAAGTCAGTTTATCAAGGTCCCATCTCCTTAAATTCCCACCTTTTTGCAGCTTCTTCAGTTTTAATCTACAGTTCATAACCAATAGATTGTGATCAGAGTCAACATCTGCCCCAGGAAATGTCTTACAATTTAAAACCTGGTTCCTAAATCTCTCTGTCTTACCATTATAAAATCGATCTGAAACCTGTCAGTATCTCCAGGCTTCTTCCATGTATACAACTTTCTTGTATGATTCTTGAACCAAGTGTTAGCTATGATTAAGTTGTGCTCTTGAACCGAATATAGAAGTTAAAATTGTACAGCCGAGGTGAGTTTTCAACTCACGACCCTCTGTGCAACAGTTTAGTATCATAACCATTAACCCACGGTGCTACTCAGCTTGTCCTGTGACAATATTATGGCTGCACTTTGATGAAATGACAAATTGAGCGGGCATCTCCTATCATTAATAGTTCTAGTCACAACTCAAGTGTCTGTTGGCTTCATATTTGTGCTGTGTATCTGAAGTAAATTTCATAACAGTCATGAATGGGCATCCAGAGGGAGTGCGTTTTGCTAGAAAAAGGTATTTAAGATCATGTCAGTATATTCTGACAATACGGTTATTGGATGCACCCAGGGGTGGAACAAAGTCTAATAGCAGTCAGGAGAGAGAGGTAAGGATGTCTGTCATGCGTAGCTGGAAACAAGAGATAGAGGAAATGTCTGTACATGGTCCAATTCTGGCCACATCTTGCAGCTCAGTGTGATTTGTCCCCCGCACTCCTCAATGGTCACTTAGACTCAACATGTGGGGACTAGTCAGCAGATGCATTTTATGGAAACAAACAACATCTGTGGAGATGACAATTCTCCTTGTCACAGAGGCCATAGTAGTTGGTATTTGATTCCTCAAAACAAAAATTCAAGTTGAAAAAATTTAAAATCAACAATAAATATCTGCAATAACACTAGACTGGCCAGGTGACCCACACATACTTCCCCCTTCCATAGAAGGTGGAGTAACTATTGCTGGGAGCTTAATAGCTAAGGATAACAGCAATTTAAATTTTTTCATGATTTTCAAAATGCCTTACAAAGGCTTACAAGAGATAATTCATTTTGTTGTTGTTGTGATACTGGTCTTTGCAGAGGTGTTTAGAAGTTGCTGAGCAATGTGGCTGGAATGAGGTGGCATAGGTTAGTCACAGGGTGCCAAGCAGTGCGACTGTGAGGAAGTGGCAGAAATTTTCACAACAGCCAGGCAGCATGAACAGCAAGTACAGGGACTTTTCTGGATAACTCAAATCAGTTGTACGTACTGGGAGATAAAGAAGCTTGCACAGGATAGAGTGGCATGGAGAGCTGCATCAAACCAGTCTCAGGACTGAAGACCACAACAACAACAACAACAACAGCCTGGAGCGCTAGAGAGACGCTACAGATTTTTTACATGAAGAATGCAAGGCCCACAACCTGCACCTACAATCACATTAAAGTTAATTCCAACATTCTGATGAATGTGACTAGCTAACATACAGTTCTACAAACAAATTCAGGGAACTGCTCTTATGATATAAATTTAACCTCAAGTCATTCAAAATTGTAAATAAAAGAGTTAGAGTGACCTCGCAACACTGGGTATAAGTAGCAACAGGTGGTCAGATTTGCTAAGGACCAGACTGAAAGGAACAGAGTAAAAATTCAACTTCTTAAGGATAAACTAAAATATATTGCGGCAAAAACTGAAATAATTAATTGTGAAATATAAAAATACTTTTAACTTGCTTGCATTTAGATATTTCTGCACAACAAGCTTGCCTGTTTGGGTTTACAGTGGCATTTTCAAATGCATGCTAGATGGAGATGATGATCATATGGCATCTGGGGGTCAGCCGTGAGCTTCCTGTTGTGAAATATTGTTATTATAATCATGTAGCTCTCATAATAGGTAATGTTTCATGATAACAAATGTTTGACAGCTATTTGACAGTTGTGGTCCTTAGATTCTCTAAACTAGCTGTGTGATAATATTAACAGTATTTCACAAAAGAAAGCTCGTAGTTGGCCCCTGAATGCCATATGATTGTCAACTCCAGTTAGATGTGCATTTGAAAATTGCATTTTAAGCTGAAACATGCAAGCTTTTGTTTTGCAGAAATATCTAGATATAAGCAAATAAATATTATATTACAGATATTGGAATTGACCTCTTACAAAAATGCTAGATATACTAGGCACCATCATAACAAGTGTCCCAGAACGAGTATAAAAATTATGCATAAAAACTTTTACTTCTCTAAATTGTAGTATATAATTGAAAATAGAATCCTAGCAAGGAACCATCCCATCAGAATAAGTGAGGCTGCTTCAGTGTGAATTAAGCAGAATTTAGTATGTGTGTGGCATATAGTCACATTGTTCATGCATTAGAATTGTGAAAGCAGCTATGATTGACATAGGTACTAAAACTTTACCATTAACAACCATGCACGTAAGTTGATGCTATGATTGATTGGGAACATTCTTACTTTACTTTTTCATATCCAGATAATTTATTTTAAAGTTTTTCAGTGCTCATTGAAAGTGTGTTAAAATTATTCTGTATTCTCATGTGCAGTTCTGTGGAATTCAGGATCTGAAAATCTGGCCTATTTATATAACTTTTCAAGTGGTGTAGATTTCATGAATCCTGTTGTTAACTTGCATGTGTCATTTTATTGATTTTTTCAGCGTGTTCATCTGGACTATACAAGACATGTGTATTCCACTGTGGGAAAGCAAAGTGATTGGGCAGTTGTTCTTAGTACAGTTGGTATGATTCCTCATTTACTTTTTCTAGTTTTCCCAACGTGTTGTTTCTGGCAGCAGCCTTCTGGCTGGTCTTCTCATGATGACATTTGTATGTTGGTGATCTGTCCACCATAACATCCAGGTATGTTGATTGGTTTGTGTGTTCCAGATCGCTGTCTTTCCAGGTGATGTCCAGCTTTTTGTCTGTCTGTTTTGAGTGAAGATGGAAACTGCTAACATGTGTCTATAAGAGGTTTGGTTTGAGGGAATTCTCTCACTAATATTCAGACAAGATGTTTAGCAAATTTTCCAGTTATCCTTCTATCTCTCAAACCTCTTTCCTTGTGCAGTAATAGCCAGATGACAAGCATACAAGAAATGGGTATGGGTACTGATGTAGGTTGATCATTTGTGTATACATTAATTTAAAGGGATGGCAGGACACTTTCCTGAGCAAGACCATTCTTTTGTCGATGGCCGTCGACTGATAATACCCGCAGCATTACATAAAATTACCTGTTTTGTAATAGAAGTTCTGTGCTTTTTGTGAGCTGATAGTTCTTAAATGTTTTGTAGAGTTTTTTCATGAGGATTCTATGGCTGACAGTTCCATACGTAGAACTTAAGTCTACCAGGGCTACAAGTGTTACTTGTTTTGTTTCCAAACCGTATCTCATTGTGTTCTGTACTTGAAAGGATTTGACTGATGCATGATTTTCTAGGTCTGAATCTAGACTGGGTAATGATCTTTTTCTCTGTGGTATTTACCATGTGATTTAAAATCATTCATTCATACAGCTTTTACAGATGGCATACGAGTGTTATTGGGCAGTAATTCTTTGGTCAGAAGAGTTGAGAACATAGATGCTTATGTCCACAGAAGGAACTCTCTTGTTACAGTAAAATAGGGGATTGACAAAAATAGCACAATAACATTAAGCAAATGTAATGTTAAACAGGTATTTCACTTCCCTGATATTTATCTTAAACTCGAAGAACAAAGTTTAAGATTGCAAGCTCAACCATAGGGTGAAGTTCAGGAAAAACCTGCCATGAAGAATTGCAAAAGCATTTACAATAACCTTGTTTGTGTAGAAACCCCACCATTGTTCCTAATAGTAGTATGACCAAGAATGAAGAAACAGAAATTGGAGCATTACAGTGAGCATTGTTTCTTCCTGGTGTAAGTTGGAGTGTCATGGGTGGAAGGTTTCTAATTATGATGTGTTCCACTCCATGTAGAATATGTTACCTGGATGCATATGTTTGCCGACTATGCATTATAAATAATTTGTGGTCACAGTTCCTGAAATTAACTACTTTTGTGGACCTTCTATGCAGGCCCACTAGACCCTGAGTGTGACTTCTTCATCTTTTGCAATGTGGTTGGGTACTGAAGGAGAGCTCTGATCTTTCTAAGATACTAAATGAAGTAAACAGGTTTGCAGTAACTCTTCTGCATTTTATGCACAATATTTTTCATGTACAGCTCCATTTATAGTAATAGATGAACTGAACACTCTTATGTTGTAGCTCGTAGCAAATGACAATATTCATTCATGTACTTCTTTTATATTATAGGAAAGCATATAACTGAATGACATTTTTATTTATGTGCTATTTTGTTTTAGTCTGTTATGTAGATACAAGGATAGATCAATGTTGCACATGAACTGACATGAAAATGGCATACAGTATTTTAACTTAATTTAAAATGTGTTAGTATAACTAAGTGTTATGGTGTTTTGGGGGGGGGGGGGATATATAAAAAAAATCATATTAATTTTTAAAAGAAATAAACAAGTGCCACATGCTACCCTTTGACCAACTGGTGCACAAATATATGTTCATCCAGAATCCAGAAGGCTCTTGCTATTATTCTGTTGTACCATGCTGCATTGCAGGATGTATAATTGTGGACTACCCCACTGTACAACAGTACACTGCTCTACACTACACCACACTGCACAGCACTACACTATACTACATTACTGCACTTTGCATCAGAACCAAGATATATCCTTCATTTGTCTGGAGAGTTAGCCCTTGGCATGATGAGGTGTAATTCAGGAGTCACAGGGGCTGTGCTGCTGTTTCACCCAAGGTGTAGAGATTGGCAGATGGCTGTCAGGATCTCAGGAAATCCTTCCTGCTCCTCCCCGAGGTTCATCTCCTTGCAACTTACAGAAAGTTGTTGTAGATAGATTTTCTGCTGTGGTGCATTTTGCTGTCATGATGTGTGGCTTTTTATTGCTTGTCTTTCTGCCATGTAGCTTGCAGTTCATAAACGGTACTTCAGCTGTCAGTGAGTTCAGCTAATGCACCATTCCTTATTATGTTATAGACCATTATATTACCAAAGATGTTCCTATTCTGATCTGTAACAACTTCTCTAATGGCACATCCCCAGACAATGTGGTCAGGGTGCCAGTTGCTCCACTTTCACAAGTGTCTTTTGGTCAGGTGAATACAGGGTTATAAATACAAAATCAAATAGCGGTAATGCAGGAGTAGGTTTAATAATGAATAAAAAATAGGAATGCAGGTACCCTACTACAAACTGCATAGTGAACACTTTATTGTGGCCAAGATAGACACGAAGCCCATGCTACAGTAGTACAAGTTTGTATGCCAACTAGCTCTGCAGATGATGAAGAAATTGATGAAATGTATGATGAGATAAAAGAAATTATTCAGATAGTGAAGGGACACGAAAATTTAATAGTCATGGGTGACTGGAATTCGAGTGTAGGAAAAGGGAGAGAAGGAAACGTAGTAGGTGAGTATGGATTGGGGCTAAGAAATGAAAGAGGAAGCCGCCTGGTAGAATTTTGCACAGAGCACAACTTAATGATAGCTAACACTTGGTTTAAGAATCATAAAAGAAGGTTGTATACATGGAAGAACCCTGGAGATAATAAAAGGTATTATATAATGGTAAGACAGAGATTTAGGAACCAGGTTTTAAATTGTAAGACATTTCCAGGGGCAGATGTGGACTCTGACCACAATCTATTGGATATGACCTGTAGATTAAAACTGAAGAAACTGCAAAAAGGTGGGAATTTAAGGAGATGAGACCTGGATAAACTGAAAGAACCAGAGTTTATACATAGTTTCAGGGAGAGCATAAGGGAACAATTGACATGAATGGGGGCAAGAAATACAGTAGAAGAAGAGTGGGTAGCTTTGAGGAATGAAATAGTGAAGGCAGCAGAAGATCAAGTAGGTAAAAAGACGAGGGCTAGTAGAAATCCTTGGGTAACAGAAGAAATATTGAATTTAATTGATGAAAGGAGAAAACATAAAAATGCAGTAAATGTAGCAGGCAAAAAGGAATACAAACGTCTCAAAAATAAGATCGACAGGAAGTGCAAAATGGCTAAGCGGGGATGGCTAGAGGACAAATGTAAGGATTTAGAAGCTTATCTCACTAGGGATAAGATAGATACTGCCTACAGGAAAATTAAAGAGACCTTTGGAGATAAGAGAACCATTTGTATGAACATCAAGAGCTCAGATGGAAACCCAGTTATAAGCATAGAAGGGAAAGCAGAAAGGTGGAAGACAGCAATGTTATTTAGATTTCATTGTATTAAGTATAAGACTTAATCAGACTGTTACCAAAGTTAAAAACAAACAAAACACTGCTAATAAGTGTTATTTTTTATTTCCTGT
The DNA here is from genome assembly GCF_023897955.1 of Schistocerca gregaria. Taxonomy (NCBI): domain Eukaryota; kingdom Metazoa; phylum Arthropoda; class Insecta; order Orthoptera; family Acrididae; genus Schistocerca; species Schistocerca gregaria. Next base: position 759,984,658 of record NC_064920.1, read on the forward strand.
TGTGTTATCACATTTCAGTTGTATTTGCTCCCTGTTAAGCATATATATAATTAGATATTAATAGCATGCATAATGCCATTGTAATTGAATCTAGTGGAAATGCATTTTTTGCTACTGTGGGTGTTTGGGCTGAACTGATAGCAACATTCGCTTACACCATCCCAACAAATCCTAAATCAACTGGATGGATAACTCGTAAAAACTTCCATGTGAATCAAGAATGTAATAGCAATGTACGAAATGTGTCTCATTTTCATTAAAACTGTGGCTGTGAAAAATATGTCATGATTTATGTTCAAAAAATCACTGTATTTATTCAAAATAGCCTCAACCTGAATCAATAAACAGCTGAAATCACTTTAAAAGTATATGGAAACAATCACTGTTGCCCGTTTATGGAATTGCATTCAGTACTTACGTAAAATTTTCTTGGACACCCTTAATTGCATTGTAATGGTGTTGTTTTATTGCCAGAAGTTGGCTGGGACCAAATCTATAAAATACAGCAGGTGATCCAGGATTCTGATCTGTTTACTAGCCAAAGATGTGTACAATCTTTTCTTTGTGGGCTGGGATATTGTCGTGAAGCAGTATCCAGGAACCTGTCCCTTTGTATTTGGGTTGAATTTGACCAATTTTCATCCACAGGTAATGGAGGACACTGAGCTAATACTCAAATTAACAGTTTGACCTTCTGGTAGAAACTCCATGTGAATTATTCCTTCAGAATCAAAGAAAGTTGTAAAACTGTTAGCATTGTCTTAAGACGACTCTTCTGCAAGCACACTTTCTTTGGTTTTGGCTTCTGTGGGCCCAACAATGCTGCACTCTGCCACTCTGTAAGAGTCTCATTGTCAGTTAGAAACAATTTTGTGAAATCAGTATCAGTTTATTAATTTTGAAGAACATTTTTCACTGAGAAGAAATTAGTGGTCTAGCTAGAATACTTCAAAAATGTATAAAAACAGTCTTGACGACAATAAAATATTTACCCATAATTTGTGGTTTTAGTCTGGATGTGACCATCTTCAGACTATTTATACGATAATAGTAGGTGGTGGCAGTGAACAGAATGGGTGTTGTGACTTGAATGTGAACTGAGATGGCCGTGGTCTTCTATTGATAACAAGCAAGTTGAGTAGTCATGACTGTGTGTGGGTGGGAATGGCTTTTGAAAATGCATGGTGAAATGGAGTTTGTACTTTTCCAGCACATTGTTTCCCTACGAGAAGACTGAGAATTATTGAGTGTACTGCTGAGTAGCAAAGATGCTTGAGCAGGGAAGATCATGTATGATAGAGTCAGAAAACAAAATTGTCAATGTCATCAACAGTATCATCCAAGAAATTACTCCTGGTAAAGAGAAAATTTACATTTTGTTCTTCACCATGATCAAAGAAAACTGGTGTGTTAACTTTCCTACCAAACTTTGTAGCTTTTGAATGTGCCTGGACTGCAGATGCACTGCCTTAAAATGGAGATTGGCTTTCTTTTTTTCTGCAGAATCTGAACTTTCCAAAATTGTGCAGTGACACAAGACTGCACTTGAGGAACATCACTGAGACCAGTATAATGACCAACAAAGAACAAGGGAAAATGATTCTTATTCTGTGAATATCTTTAATTTCAACTGAATTGCACTTAGTTCAAACAATTCCAATTCCAAGTGAAATTTGCCTGCAGAGCGACCATCAACACACAATGTCAAACAGTCCTATGTTGTGACACCAATTTGAAGGAATGACCATTTATATGTCACACGGACAAGAGTTGGATCACCCAAAAATTTATACACTGACTGCTCAAACAACAAACATTACAGATATACTATACATGCAACTATTGTTATGAAAATGTAAAAATGTGACTGTTATAAAATGAATATAATAGTAAATTATTTACTAATAATGCCCCATAAAACTTTCCAGGTAAAGCCAGGCCATGCATCTAGTATTTAAGTAAGTGAGGATAATAAGAAAACATTTATGAACTTGTTTTATTTATCTACCACTAAATAATGTCACGACTGTGTATTATTAACTTAAAATTTGTGCAAAATGAGAACATGCTGAGATCAGTGACTACAGTAGAATATGTAGGTGTCCACTATTATCAAGAATGCAAAAAGCAATTTACGTAAGTTTATTGTCATCATTACCATGAATATTGACACCCTGTTTAGGAGCTCTTGTTTCATTTGAACAGACTCCTCAAGGAAACATCCTGACACCTTATTGTGTTTAGGGCAGGCAAAGCATATGTAGTTCACATTCTGAATCTCACCACTGTCTTATTGCACAAGAAATTAGTGTTCCATTGGGTAGTGGAGTTATTTTCATCTTTGTGGTGTACCTCTGCACCTATGGTGTTTGATCTTGTATTTGATTGCTCCAGGAACACTTATGAAGATTTTTGGTCATCCATTGCAGATTCCATTTATTTTCAACTATTTTTCTCAGTACAGAAATTAGAGTACATTCTAGAACGTGTTCCTCCTGTATTTGATACTTCACTTCATATTATACCAACTGGAGTGCCCTTTGATTCTTTGTGATTGCAGCATATCCTGACAGACACAACAGAAACTTTTGTGTTATTTATTTATAATTCTAGTATAACTACTGTCTGATATGACCAATAACAATGTCTTCTGTCATAACATATTGTTGCTAGTTCTTTCAGTAAGAAGTGTGTTTCCATTATACAGTTCTCTCAGATTATCTGCCTGTACCCTATTGCTCCTTCAGTGGTATGCCACATAAAGTAGTGTCTCCTTTGGTAGGCAGAACAATATCTGATTAATTATAGCCAAGGAAGTTAGCACAATTGAATCCTTGCATCTGACATTGTAGAAAAAAAATTGAAATATGTTATTATTCATATCTAATTTGTCAGAGGAATCTGTGTTGATATGCATATTCAGTATGTGGTTAAAATTCTCATACTGTTGTTCAGAACAGAGTAACAGTTGCTTTTTCACATTAGATTCGTAATACTAGCTTAGTGTTGAAAATTCATCAACAAAGGGTGGAGCAGCTTTGTTGTTCTAGTAGTGACTACTGCAGCACCTTTCTGTAAGATCACATATTTTGTTGATCAACTCATTGAAAATGTTTTGTAAATGTTTGAGAACAAATTTTCTGCTTGTGATGCTTTCTGGGGATATGTTGGAGTTCTTCCATTGTTTAATTGTTTCAACTAATAGTGCATTTGGGAGGAGGGGTGGGGGCAATGATTGGAGGTGGTGGTGGTGGTGGTGGTGGTGGGGGGGGGGGGGGGGGGGGTGTTAGAGGCTGATCTTAAAGCTAAGGCTGCCTTGGAGTTGTGCTATACCTCATATAAGCATAGTGTATGTATAGGCACAGCAGTATGCAGTATAATTGTTGTATTACAAAGGGTCTATTGCATCTTGTTTCCCTGTTGTTTGAGCAATATATGTTCCGAACATTTTCGCACTAAAATTTAATACATTTTTGTGCTGAGCTTGTGTGATCTTATTATCTATATGAAGCCCTATATGTTAATGGCTGCTCAACAACATTTGATAAGCATCCTGGGATCACAATATTCTGCCATTCATATATAATTATTATGTTCTTCTATAATAATAATAATAATAATAATGAGGGAAGAATCAGTTAACATGCCAAAACCATTTACCTACAGACAGTGTCATAGATTGTATATTGTATTATTTTGTTTCTTTTTTATGTTCACCAGTGATTCAACTATAGCATATGTGTGCAAATAATTGGAATATTTCAGTATTTCATTTTCTTCAGGTAAAATACGTTGGAGATTACTTCGATAAATGTTAAACAGCAAGGGGATAGAACAGATCCTTTGGCTAACCCCAGACTGCTCTAGTAATGTGGTTTGAAAGACTTGCCAACCTCCTTTCCTGTTACAGTAATATTAAATTGTAAAAGAAGCTCTTTGGCAGTTTTAAGATTCTTTTTTTTAGTGGTTATTGGCTGTATTACTGTGTTATACACATTAAATAAATGCAAATAAAATGATCTTTATTAATTATTTACACTGCAACAGCTGGAAGTCCACTAACATGTTTGGTAACATATTTTATGGAGACTACCCGTGTTGAAATTCTGCTACAAGCTATTCTAAATGTGCTTCAAACATGATTTTCAATGTGTTATGGACATCTGCCAGAACTGTGTTGTCATGATGAAGGAACTCCCAAGTTGTCTTACCACACCTATAGGTTCTTGTTAAAAAATATTTTCATCGAAGCTTTCAAAAATGCTTGGCCGCTTGACAATGAGTCAAAAATTTTATATTTGTAATTCCATGGACATAAAATTCCTATGTGCATCATTTTGACATTGGATCAACACGTTTGTGCTTTTTGGGTACATAGATACTTTGCATTACAATCACTGGACTTTTGTTTTACTGTCATAGTAGCAGGCCAGTATTTGCCTCCTTTGTTGCATTTGGCATAAATTTTTTGTTCAAGAAGTTCCTTGTAAACATTCACTTCATGTTTCTTCTGCTTCTGAGTCATGATATGAGAAACACGCTTTTCTGCAAATCATTCCATATCAACTGTTCTGCTTAAAATCTCTTGACATGAACGAAGCGGGATTCCTGTTCTCTGGTTTATGCGTAACATATTTCAGATTTTTTAATGTGAGAGCCATGAGTTGAGTTATAAAGCCTTCTTGGTCAAGGGTCATTTTCAGTCAACTGACAGTAAAGTTTGACTCAAGAAAACAATGCATAGCCTTGCATTGGACCCAGAGGCTTTCTACAAAAGGTACCCTCTGGTATTAAGATATCATGCCAAAGGAAACGAGTACTGCACATTGCCACAAAAAAATCAGACAACCATAACCAGTTAAATCATTATAAAAATACTGAAACATACTAAGCAAAATTATTCAGAAGTCAAAAAGTTGTATCTGTTATCCAAAATTAATAAATCTAGTAACAAAATCAAAACCCTATGGGAAGTGATAAGAGTGAGACTGGTACACATTGCTCCAGTAGGTCCCAGAACATTGTTCTCAATAATGAAGATACACAGGTAAAAAATCAAAATAGTATGGCAAGAATTTTCAATGAGCATTTTCTAAGTGTTGCTGAGAAAGCAGGACACAATGACCTCTTGGAAGAAGCATTAAAAATACTGAAAGGTCATTTCCCAAACTCCATAGAGCAGATAAGTATAGCCGCTGTAAGAGTACAGGAAGTAAGAAAAACCATTATTTTTTTTAAAAGTAAAAAATTTCATCTGGCATTGATGACATCTCTAGCATATTGCTAAAAACCTGTGCAGTGAGTTCAGTGAAGTCCTAGCTCATATATTCAATGCCTCTCTCAAACAAGAATGAAATATACTATTGTAAAGCCCCTCTACAAAGGAGGCAATGCTTCAGATGTTACAAACTATCTTCCCATCTCTCTTTTGACTACATTTTCTAAAGTTCTCGAAAAGCTAATATATACCAGACTAATCAGTCACCTATAAAAACATGCAATAATTAGTAAAATCCAGTTTGCATTCATAGAAGGTATCGCCACAACCAAAGCAACATTTTCATTTACAAATAAAATTTTGGAATGCCTCAACAAAGCGACATTGCCTGTGGGCATATTTTGCGATCTGTCTAAAGCCATTGACTGTGTTAGTCATAGAATGCTTGTACAGAAAGCATGCCTCTATGGACTCCGAGGACAAATGGGCAACTGGCTCAAATCTTACCTACAGGGCAGACAACAGAAAACAGTGCTAGATGGTAACAATAGTCACATAGGAGGGGTAGAGTCTGACTGGGGAACAGTAAAATAAGGAGTTCCACAAGATTATATTCTGTCCTTGGTCCCCTGCTATTCCTCATATATATATATCAATGACCTACCATTGTTCTCAAACAAAGCAAGCAATTTTACAATGTTTGCTGATGACACAATTATTGTGATAGACAGTAAGATACCCTCTGATCTAGAATTAAATGCCAACCATTTACTTGAGCATGTTCTGAACTTGTTCACAGTAAATTCTGTACCAATAAACCTCAGCAAAAGTAACTATATTCATTTCCATTCTGGTCACAAAAGTCCACAGAAAATAAACATTATATGTGAGAGCCAGCAGATAGAGAGAGCAGATTGTTTGAAATTCTATATGTCTGCTTGTGCCTGTGATGTGCGGATGGATATGTGTGTGTGTGCGAGTGTATACCTATCCTTTTTTCCCCCTAAGGTAAGTCTTTCCGCTCCCGGCATTGGAATGACTCCTTACCCTCTACCTTAAAACCCAACCGAGCGAGGTGGCGCAGTGGCTAGCACACTGAACTCGCATTCGGGAGGACGACGGTTCAATCCCGCGTCCGGCCATCCAGATTTAGGTTTTCCGTGATTTCACTAAATCGTTCCAGGCAAATGTCGGGATGGTTCCTTTGAAAGGATACGGCCGACTTCCTTCCCTAATCCTATGAGACTGATGACCTCGCTGTCTGGTCTTCCCCAAACAACCCCAACCCAACCCCTTAAAACCCACATCCTTTCATCTTTCCCTCTCCTTCCCTCTTTCCTGACGAAGCAACCGCCGGTTGCGTAAGCTTGAATTTTGTGTGTATGCTTGTGTTTGTTTGTGGGTCTATCGACCTGCCAGCGCTTTTGTTTGGTAAGTCACATCATCTTTGTTTTATATCAGGCTTAATTGGAAACAGCACATCAACCAAACCCTGAAAAGGCTCAGCTCAGCAACATTTGCCATTCGGATAATCACCAAAATCGGAGACATCAGTGTCTCAAAACCTGCTTACTTTGGCTACTTTCATTCACTTATGTGTTATGGAATAATCTTCTGGGGCAATTCACCACTGTCAAAAGAGGTTTTTACAAGTCAGAAAAAGGTTGTCCGAATTTTGTGTGGCGTGCCTCCAAGAATCTTGTGTCACAATCTTTTTAAACAAATAGAGATCCTAACCACTACTTCACAATATATCTTTTCAATCATGACATTCATGTTTCACAATCCTTCTCAATATGAAACAAATGAAATCTGCCATCACCATAACACAAGGAGTAAATGTGACATACACTGTGATCTGAAAAATCAGTCCCTGGTGCAAAGAGGTGTGAAATACACAAGCACAAAAATCTTCAATGTACTTCCAAGTAATATAAAGGGTCTATGAGATAAAAAAGTACTGTTTGAAAATAAGCTAAAGGAGTTCTTGCTTGAAAAAAGTTTCTATTCTCTAGAAGAATTCAATAGCTGAGATAGCTAATTTTGTATCCCAAATACTATTGTATATTCCTGTCTCAGTATATCTTGCTGTGTTAATCAGATTAATTGATGATCTGTAAAAAATTGTTTGGGCAAAATCAGAATGTTGTATCTGGAACTCTGCTTGTGAGTGTAATTTTATCTTACTGATTGAGTTTCCAACTTGTATTATTAAGCTTTGTTTATTGTCCTTATGGAAACTAATGTAATAACAAACTAAATGTTTTTGACTCGCTCCACGTCCATGCGTTAACACACAGAACTGGATCTATGGAATACGTATTCCAATAAATAAATAAATATAATATTTCCTCTTTTTGTGTAAAATCTAATGTTACATCATTGCTCCCATTTATTAATCATAGTAAAAATTACCACGGACTCTGTATTATTTGTAACTCAGGTAACAGTAGCACTGAAACTGATGAAGCTGATATTACGAATGTTAATAACGTGCCACTGTAGCTATCACTGACTGGATTAAAATATCCTTCTATTTTATAAACACCTCTATCATGGAGTTTTCTCCATGTAGCCATTTTCAAGTGGTTGTACAGTGTAAGACATCAAAATGCACCAACTCAGAGTTGAGCTGAAGTGTTCATCAACTCATACAATCATAAAAGTGTAGCACCAAGTGATTCTTAACACTTAGAGTGCTAGTCACTTACTTGAATCTACTTACCATGTGTCTGCTTCTTATCCCAGTCACCTCCCCCCCCCCTCCCCCCCCTCCCCCTCCCATACACACACTCTCAGTGCTGGGCATTTTTACTATACTTTAACTTTCAACTGCGTGCTCAGATAGAAACTTGAAACCTTTTTCTATACATTGAAAAAGTTTATTAATTGCTCTGTAAGAAAATGTTAAATATGTTGTTGTACTCACAAATCTTTCATAACCTTGTGATGTATTGTATATTTACAACATATGAATAAAATGATGAATTTATATGTTTACATATAGTGAAAATTGAAATTATACAAAGGATAATGACCATTCTCAGGTCGTCCTCTTTTGTGTGCTAGAGCTGTAAGTATGGTTGTATAAAAAAAACCATTTTACATCTGCTTGAAATCACATATTTTTCCTCTTGGCTGCTGATTCTCTGTTGTGACTCGCCGATCTTTCAAAGTGCCGCCGCCCAGTTACGCGCGACCTCTACATGCGGCACTCTCTGCCACCCTTGCAGCAGCAGCACCACCTAAGCAGCCAGCCAGCCAGCCAGTTATGATTTGACTGTTAAAGGGTACACATTTCTTACTCTGTTTACTTGATTGTGACTTTCGTGTATTGCATCTTCCTTGAAATATATTCGTTCAACTAGATGCTATAACAACTGGCGACAAGGTAGTGAATTTTCTTTTCCATCGTCGACCCACATGTTTCCATGGCTACTTTAGAGCAACTATTGCAAGGTCTCATAGAACAGCAAACGCTTCTCACAAATGCGATTCTTGATTTCGGCGCGGCATCAAATGTGGGGCGTCTCTCGTTGTCTCGACCTCCTTTTCCTCCCTACGATGAGACGGCGGAAGACTGGTCTGATTACAAAAAATGTCTTCGACAGCACTTCTTGGCATTTCATGTCGCGGACGAACAAACAAGTAAGTCTCTGTTCCTTTCATGGATTTCACCTCAAATGTATTGTTATCGCAATTGTCTCCTTTGAAAGATCCTGCGTCTTTGTCCTTTGCTGAAATGTGCTCACTTCTGTCCGTATATTTTCAAAAGCAAACGCATGTGGTAGCCCCTCATGTTGCCTTTTAGCATTGCCAAAACCAACCGAATCAATCCTATCGCGCTTGGGCTGCTGAACTTTCCGCCCTCAGTAGAAAGTGTCAATTTGTTACTGAAGTTCACAAAGAATTCTACGCCAATTCCATGGTACGGGATGCTATTATCCGAAGAAGTTAGGCAACGTGCCCTTCAGTTGGCAAATCCGACTCTAGATGAAGTCCTATCCATCGCTCAGTCTTTTGAAATTTCTCGCACCACTGGAGCACAAATAGAGGCATGGGGCAACGCCGGCGAAATACAATCTCTGTGCAATGTTGAAGAAGCGTGTGGCATGTCCCTGCTGGCAGTATTCTCCCAAGCACAGCCTCGGCCTAACTGTTAACAAACCTCTAAGAAACTGCAGCAAAACCCACAGCAACTTCCTTCATGTCTGCAGTGTTTTTTTTGTTACGAAACATTCACGAGAAGATTGCCGTGTGTCAAAACGCAAAAAAAAAAAGGGTCATGTGTCATCTGTTTTCAAATCCGACCGCATACATGATGTTCATGAACACGACGCTGATTCTGATTCTGTGTTGTCTGTCAATTGTACTCCTTCCCTTTCTGGGAAGTTATTCGTCACTGTCCAAATACTTGGTCGAGATGTTTGCATGCAGGTGGATACTTGTTCTGCTGTCACTATCATCAATTCTCAGACATATCTTCAGTTGGGTTCTCCAATCCTGTCACCTGTCACTAGGCAATTACGGACTTACAATAAACAAAAGATTTCTCTCTTGGGACAATTTGATGCTGAGGTATCTTACAAATCTGTTGTTCGCACTGTTTCCATATTTGTGGTCGACTATAGTAATGTGGAGAATCTTTTTGGTTTCAATGCCTTTCGAGTTTTTGGGTTTTCCATAGATGACCCTGTCAATATCCTCTCTGATGCTATTCCTTATGCTCGATTGTATTCCCTGTCGACGACATTTTCGTCCCTTTTTTCTCCTGGGTTAGGCCTGCAAATGACTTTGAAGCTCATATCATGCTCAAACCCACTGCTCGGCCAAAGTTTTTTTGGGCTTGGCTCATTCCTGTGGTCCTTCGTGATTTGGTCAAATGGGAGCTGGATCATATCACTGCTTCAGCGGCCTTGCTTTTTGTCACTTCCAGTGAGTAGTCCTCTCCTGTTGTTGTCGTTGCTAAGCCAAATGGTGATATTCGTCTCTGCGGCGATTTCAAAGCCACTGTAAATGCTCAATGTCGTATCGACACTTACCCTATGCCTCGACCTGAACAATTGTTCACTAAACTTGCTGGAGGCCAGTATTTTTTCTAAACTTGACCTGTCAGAAGCTTATCATCAACTTCCTCTCAACGCTGCTTCCTGGCAGTTTCTGGTCCTTAACATGCCTTTCAGCCTCTATCAGTACCTACCAACGATTGCCATTCGGGGTTGCCAGTGCCCCTGCTCTCTTTCAGTGATTCTTGGAACAATTATTGCTCACTGTCCCTGGGTGTATAAATTACCAGGACAACATTATTGTCACTGGCTCCATCACCGATGAACATCTTCAAAATCTCCGCACACTTTTTCATGTCTTACAGACTGCCAGTCTAAGTGTAATCTTCAGAAATCAAAATCTTTTCAGGCATCTATCACGTACTTGGGGTTTCAACTCTTGGGATGGTATTCGTCCGCTTTAGCAAACTGTCGCTGCAATCGATCCCCTTCCTCACCCTACATCTGTTAAGGAAGTGCAGGCCTTCTTGGGGAAAATAGCGTACTATCACAAGTTTTTACCGTCTGCTGCTTCGTTGGCTCAGCCGTTGCATTGCCTGTTGCATAAAAACGTGCCTTTTCACTAGTCCGCGTCATGCAATGCGGTTTTTCAGAAATTGAAGACTATGCTGAAACAGCCCCCATGCCTGGCTACTTATCGACCTGGCCAACATCTTGTTCCTGCCATGGACACCTCTCTATACAGGGTCAGTGCAGTCCTTGCGCACCATTTTTCTGACGGTTCTGAACAACTCATTGCTTATGCCTCCAAAACGCTCACGGATGCCCAACAAAAGTATTCTCAAATTGAGAAAGAAGCTTTGGCCATGATTTATGCTCTTCATAAGTTTGGTGTTTTCCTCTATGGATCCAAATTTCATCTTGTTACGGATCACAAACCACTTGTTTCCTTGTTTCATCCATCAACATCACTTCCTTACTTCCTTACAAGGCTGCACGCCACCTCCAGCGTTGGGCTCTTTACTTGTCTCGTTTCAATTATGAGATTCATTTCCGGCCGACGGCTCAACATGTGAATGCTGATGCACTGTCTCGCCTTCCCATGGGTCCTGATCTGGCATTCGATAGGGACGAACTTTTGTGTTTCCACCTGGATGTTGTCGAGCAGTGAGTTGTGGATGGGTTCCCCATCACCGGGGAACGGCTAGCGGCTGCTACGGGTTCTGACCCTACCCTCTCCCGGGTTTTATGCTGTATTGAGAAGGGTTGGCCAGATCGTCCGTCTGCTAAGACTTCTGATCCGTTGCGGAACTACTACGCTTTTCGTTATCACCTCACGGCTAGGGGGGTGGTGTTATCCTCCTTTCCACCGAAAATGCTTCGCCGTGTGTTGTGGTACCTGCATCTTTGTGTGCTTCGGTCTTGCGCCCCCTTCACCAAGGGCACTGGTGTGTCTCTCGCACAAAATCTCTGGCACGCTGTTGTGTGTACTGGCCCAGCATTGACTCTGAAATCGCACATATGGTCGCTGCCTGCAGCCCTTGTGCATCACAGGCCGCCGTCCCAATATCATCTTTGTCACCGTGGCCTTCGCCTGAGAAGCACTGAGAGTGTATTCTTGCTGACTTCCTGGGACTTTTTTTAGGTACTTATTGGCTTCTCATTATTGACGCCTACTCTAACTTTCCTTTCATTGTCCATTGCACGTCACCAATCACCAATGCTCTAGCTCGCATTTTCTCTTTGGAAGGCCTTCCCTCTACTCTTGTTATTGATAATGGTCCGCAATTTGCCTCTTCCGATTTTGCAGATTTTTGTGCCCGTCATGGCGTCATGCATGTCATGGCCCCTCTGTTCCATACACAGTCAAATGGTAAGGCTGAACGACTGGTCCGTACATTTAAGACTCAGATGAGGAAACTTTTGACTTCTTCTTCTGCTGATGATGTGCTTCTCCAATTTCTGGCTTCTTACCATTCCAACCCCCATGGGTGACCACAGCCCGGCTGAGCTCTTACATGGCTGACAGCCCCGCACACTACTTCATCTTCTGCAGCCTTCCACCTCATGGCTGCGGATGCCTTCACTTGACTGGTTCACCGCCGACAACCTTGTATGGGTGTTGGGATATGGCAGGCAGCCAAAATAGAGTCCTGGCTGCATCTTACGACACCATGGCCAACGCCTGTATGAAATCCAGACAGACAAGGGTGTTGCAGTGCGTCATTCGGACCAGCTTCAGCCTTGTGTGCCGGCCACGCCTGTTCTGGATGCTGCTACACCACCTTTGGCTCTACCTGTCGCTCAGGATACTGGAATCTCTCGTTACTCACAACGCAGTCCTCTCACCATCATATTGGTGCCAGAACAAGAACTGACGCCACCAGGAGATGTGCCCATGCAGGAACCAGATGACCATCATCTGTCGGAGCAACTCTACTCGCCTCCTTCTCCTACGAACCCAGCAGATTCGACCCCCACGTCTCCTGTCATCTCGACCTGTTATCATAGGGGACACTTCCATCCATATGGGAAGCCTCCTCCTCGAGACTTTACGGCCAGTCAAACAACACCTATGGACGTTAGCAATCTACAGGCCACCTCCATCAAGACCTGTGCAAAGAATTCAAAGGGGAGAAAAGTGTTGTGACTTGCCGGTCTTTCGAAGTGCCGCCACGCAGTGACGCACGTCCTCTACATGCGGCGCTGTCTGCCAGCCATGCAGCAGCAGTGCCACCTAAGCGGCCAGCCAGCCATAGGCAGCTAGACTTCGGCTCAGTTATGATTTGACTGTTCAAGTGTACACACTTCTCACTCTGTTTACGTGATCTGTGACTTTCACGTATTGCGTCTTCCTTGAAATATATTTGTTCAACTTGAAGTTATAACATTCTCCTTTCTTGTCCCTTTCTGAGCACACTCTGCCAGTTTTCTGGGCTTTCTTTCTTCCTTGTGGTACTGATATTCTCTTCAGGAAATTAGTTCCAGATAGTCGTGAAATATTAACACCACTTGTGGGAAGCTTGGGGCCAGTACTGCATGTCATGCAAAGGTCCCTTAGAAACAGCAATAATAAACAGACTGGTATAATATTCTTTTTCATTACCCGCATATACAGCATACAAGCATTGGAAATAGTCTTGAGAAATAGATGAAATGAAAGTTTTCTTCACCACTTTGTAGACTGATGGTAAAAAATTCGAAAGGATATTTTCTGGTCACTTAGATGAACACCAAACTTGTTTTGATTGTAATCAAGGACTGCTGCTGGCTTGACTTTTTCTCTTCTTCTCCTGTCAGTATAGGAAATCATGTCTCTTCTGTACCTTAAGCCTATCATGGAAACATCCCTTTCTGTCTTTCCATGTTTGTTTTGTTGTTGTTGTTGTTGTCTTCAGTCCTGAGACTGGTTTGATGCAGCTCTCCATGCTACTCTATCATGTGCAAGCTTCTTCATCTCCCAGTATCTACTGCAACCTACATCCTTCTGAATCTGCTTAGTGTATTCATCTCTTGGTCTCCCTCTACGATTTTTACATGTCCTACCAACTGATCCCTTCTTCTGGTCAAGTTATGCCACAAACTTCTCTTCTCCCCAATCCTATTCAGTACCTCCTCATTAGTTATGTGATCTACCCATCTAATCTTCAGCCTTCTTCTGTAGCACCACATTTTGAAAGCTTCTATTCTCTTCTTGTCCAAACTATTTATCGTCCATGTTTCACTTCCATACATGGCTACACTCCATACAAATACTTTCAGAAAAGATTTCCCGACACTTAAATCTATACTCAATGTTAACAAATTTCTCTTCTTCAGAAACGCTTTCCTTGCCATTGCCAGTTCTACATTTTATGTCCTCTCTACTTCGACCATCATCAGTTATTTTGCTCCCCAAATAGCAAAACTCCTTTACTACTTTAAGTGTCTCATTTCCTAATCTAATTCCCTCAGTATCACCAGAGTTAATTCGACTACATTCCATTATCCTCGTTTTGCTTTTGTTGGTGTTCATCTTATATACTCCTCTCAAGACACTGTCCATTCCATTCAACTGCTCTTCCAAGTCCTTTGCTGTCTCTGACAGAATTACAATGTCATCGGCGAACCTCAAAGTTTTTATTTCTTCTCCATGGATTTTAATACCTATTCCGAATTTTTCTTTTGTTTCCTTTACTGCTTGCTCAATATACAGATTGAATAACATCGGGGAGAGGCTACAATCCTGTCTTACTCCCCTCCCAACCACTGCTTCCCTTTCATGTCCCTCGACTCTTGTAACTGCCATCTGGTTTCTGTACAAATTGTAAATAGCCTTTCGCTCCCTGTATTTCACCCCTGCCACCTTTAGAATTTGAAAGAGAGTATTCCAATCAACATTGTGAAAAGCTTTCTCTAAGTCTACAAATGCTAGAAACGTAGGTTTGCCTTTCCTTAATCTTTCTTCTAAGATAAGTCGTAAGGTCAGTATTGCCTCACGTGTTCCAGTATTTCTACAGAATCAAAACTGATCTTCCCCGAGGTCGGCTTCTACTAGTTTTTCCATTCGTCTGTAAAGAATTCAGGTTAATATTTTGCAGCTATGGCTTATTAAACTGATTGTTCGGTAATTTTCACATCTGTCAACACCTGCTTGCTTTGGGATTGGAATTATTATATTCTTCTTGAAGTCTGAGGGTATTTTGCCTGTTTCATACATCTTGCTCACCAGATGGTAGAGTTTTGTCAGGACTGGCTCTCCCAAGGCCGTCAGTAGTTCTAATGGAATGTTGTCTACTCCGCGGGCCTGGTTTCGACTCAGGTCTTTCATTGCTCTGTCACACTCTTCACGCAGTATCGTATCTCCCATTTCATCTTCATCTACATCCTCTTCCATTTCCATAACATTGTCCTCAAGTACATCGCCCTTGTATAGATCCTCTATATACTCCTTCCACCTTTCTGCTTTCCCTTCTTTGCTTAGAACTGGGTTTCCATCTGAGCTCTTGATGTTCATACAAGTGGTTCTCTTATCTTCAAAGGTCTCTTTAATTTTCCTGTAGGCAGTATCTATCTTACCCCTAGTGAGACAAGCCTCTACATCCTTACATTTGCCCTCTAGCCATCCCTGCTTACCCATTTTGCACTTCCTGTCGATCTAAGTTTTGAGGCGTTTGTATTCCTTTTTGCCTGCTTCATTTATTGCATTTTTATATTTTCTCCTTTCATCAATTACATTCAGTACTTCTTCTGTTACCCAAGGATTTCTACTAGCCCTCGTCTTTTTGTCTACTTGATCCTCTGCTGCCTTCACTACTTCATCCCTTAAAGCTACCCATTCTTCTTCTATTGTATTTCTTTCCCCCATTCCTGTCAATTGTTCCCTTATGCTCTCCCTGAAACTCTGTACAACCTCTGGTTCTTTCAGTTTATCCAGGTCCCATCTCCTTAAATTCCCACCTTTTTGCAGTTTCTTCAGTTTTAATCTACAGGCCATAACCAATAGATTGTGGTCAGAGTCCACATCTGCCCCTGGATATGTCTTACAATTTAAAACCTGGTTCCTAAATCTCTGTCTTACCATTATATAATCTGTTTGATACCTTATAGTGTCTCCAGGGTTCTTCTTTCATGATTCTTGAACCAAGTGTTAGGTATGATTAAGTTGTGCTGTGTGCAAAATTCTACCAGGCAGCTTCCTCTTTCATTTCTTATCCCCAATCCATATCCACCTCCTACGTTTCCTTCTCTCCCTTTTCCTACACTCGAATTCCAGTCACCCATGACTATTAAATTTTCGTCTCTCTTCACTATCTAAATAATTTCTTTTATTTCATCATACATTTCTTCAATTTGTTTGTCATCTGAAGAGTTAGTTGGCATATAAACTTGTACTACTGTAGCAGGTGTGGGCTTCGTATCTATTTTGGCCACAATAATGCGTTCATTATACTGTTTGTAGTAGCTTACCTGCATTCCTATTTTCCTATTCATTATTAAACCTACTCCTGCATTACCCGTATTTGATTTTGTTTATATAACCCTGTAGTCACCTGACCAGAAGTCGTGTTCCTCCTGCCACCGAACTTCACTAATTCCCACTATATCTAACTTTAACCTATCCATTTCCCTTTTTAAATTTTCTAACCTACTTGCCCAATTAAGGGATCTGACATTCCACGCTCCGATCCGTAGAACGCCAGTTTTCTTTCTCCTGATAACGACATCCTCTTGAGTAGTCCCCGCCCAGAGATCCGAATGGGGGACTATTTTACCTCCGGAATATTTTACCCAAGAGGACGCCATCATCATTTAATCATACAGTAAAGCTGCATGCCCTCGGGAAAAATTACGGCTTTAGTTTCCCCTTGCTTTCAGCCGTTCGCATTACTAGCACAGCAAGGCCTATTTGGTTATTGTTACAATGCCAGATCAGTCAATCATCCAGACTGTTGCCCTTGCAACTACTGAAGAGGCTGCTGCCCCTCTTCAGGAACCACACATTTGTCTGGCCTCTCAACAGATACCCCTCCGTTTTGGTTGTACCTATGGTACGGCTATCTGTATTGCTGAGGCACGCAAGCCTCCTCACCAACGGCAAGGTCCATGGTTCATGGAAAGGTGTCTTTCCATCATAAGGCTAAAATGTTTTCCTCATGGAAACTGACAGTGCCTCTGAAACCATGTATAGCTTTATTCCATATCAGTGTGGTTTCTCTGGCATACAGGGGATGATTCAGGAGCAATGACACATAATTTTTGAAGTGGTTCTACATGTGAAGATAAACCAAAAAAGTTCTATGAACATGTCTCTGATTTTTGATCATTACAAAACTGGAGAGTGTTGGAGGATTATGAAGGCAAGTGTGAATATTACTTACCAAAATTCTATGTAGATGCCGTGGTGGACAGAATAATTGTGCAACATTTGACTGATCCATCCTACAAGAGGTGTTTGAAAATTGCCCCATCCATATCAATGCAACTGTCCCTTGGTGGAGTGCCAAATGATGCTCTGTAATCAGGACCAGGCGTGCGGCTCTGTCTGAGTTTCAGTGTCGGCCGACTGCTGAGAATCTTGCAGCCTTTAGGGTTGTGAGGGTAAAATATCACCACATTATTCGAGAGAGAAAGAAGAGGTTGTGGCAACAGTTCCTGAACACCATTAATCGTTCCACCAACAGTTACATTGTGTGAGAGACTATCAGGAGACTTTCTGGGAGAGGAGGGAGGTGCCCCATGGCTTCTGTAATGACTAACGGCACTCTCCACATGGATCTGCGAGACATTGCTCAGACTATGGCAGCATATTTTGCCATGGTTACTGCAACAACCAGTCAGGATCTGGGTTTCCACCACCATAGAGCGGTTGTTGAGAGGTGTAGTCTGGACTTCCAGTCCACCTCTCATGAAGTTTACAACTACCCATTTTCTATGTGGAGCTGGATTCTGCATTGTCTGCAGCTCGTGACACATCCCCTGGTCATGACAGGATCCATTACAGTATGCTACAGCACCTCACAAGGCGCAACAAAGAAATCCTCCTTGCACTTTTTAATGCCATTTGGGCATCAGGTCACTTTCCTGACTCGTGGCGTGAGACAGTTTTAATTCCTTTTTTAAAACCTGGGAAAGACCACGTGAGCCCGAGTAGCTACTGTAGTGTTGCCCTCACTAGCTGCATGGGAAAGACCTTGGAGCAGACGGTCAACCTCCGCCTTGTCTGGATGTTAGAATCCCGGCAACTCCTTAGTCGCTTTCAGTGTGGGTTCAGGAGGTTTTGTTCCACCTTCGATAACCTTGCCCTCCTGGAGGCGGCTATACAACAAGCTTTCCTATGCCGTCATCACCTTCTAGGTGTATTTTCTGACATCAAAAAGGCCTACGATACCACTTGGAGGCGTCTCATCCTGGAGCAGCTTCATGAATGGGGTTTTTTTGGTTGTCTTCCTCTTCTTATTCAGTTTTTTCTTTCGCCATGATATTTTAGATTCCGAATTTGTGACGTCCTGTCTGACTGCTTTGAACAGGAGAATGGTGTCCCTCAGGTTAGCGTTTTAAGTGTGACTGTCTTTGCCATCGCTATTAATAGCGTTACCTACATAGTGAAAAGTCCAGTCCAGTGTTCCTTGTTTGTGAATGATTTCTCTTTGTTTTGCTCTTCTTCAAGCCTTGCAGCGACAACATGTCAGTTGCAACTTACTCTTAAACGTTTGGATGACTCGGCGCAGAAGAGTGGTTTTAAGTTTTCCACCGAGGAGTCCGTATGTGTTCTTTTTTACCGTTCTCGTTCGATTTTAACCTTTCCTGAGTTGAGGATAAGGGACACTGTGCTTGCTTTTAAAGACACTGTGAGATTTCTGCGACTCAATTTTGACTCAAAGCTTACATGGCTGCCTCATGTTAAAGACCTGAGAAGATGGTCACTTAAGGCTTTAAGTATTTTAAAATGTCTTAGCCACAGTACGTGGGGAGTCAACAGGACTTGTCTGCTCCAGTTTTCCAAGGCGTTTGTGCGATCTCAGCTCGATTATGGATGCGAGGTGTATGGGTCTGTGAGGCCTTCTTAGTTAAAGATGTTGGATGTTGTGCACCATAAAGGGCTTTGGTTGGTCACTGGGGCTTTCAGAACTAGCCCCATACCAAGCCTCTGTGCAGAAGCTGGTGAACTGCCACTTCATATGTGGCGGCGGCTACTTACGGTGCACCAGGCATATAAAACTTTGTCCACACCATACACACCTGCTTACCATACCATGGTTCAGCTTCCTCTGGCATGGCTATTTCATAATCAGCAACGAGTGATGAGGCCCCATGGGATTGGCGCACAGGATTGCCTCTCTGCGATGGATATGGCTGGTCTTCATGTTTTCCGTCGTGGTTGGAGCAGATTTCCACCTTGGATCCTCTGAAGACCCAGACTTATTTTATATTTGACTGTTTTTAAGAAAGATAGTACACCAAATTTTACAGTCCAATCTCAGTTTTTTAACATTTTAGATGCACACCACAGTTTTACCGTCGTTTAAACTGATGGCTCCAAACAGGAGAATTTCCTTGGCTGTTCTGTGGTATTCCCTGATCATGTTACCCAGATTCGCCTCCCTGATGAATGTACAGTTTTCACAGCGGAGCTCCACCCGATCCTGAAGGCACTGGAGTGGATGAATCGTGTTTGAGGCAATCGATTTCTCGTCTGCTCCGATTCTGTAAGTGCCTTACAATCATTTCAGAATCTGTACTCAACTGAGGAGATGGTCCAGTTGATGTATGACCAACTGTACTTGCTCCATCTGTGGGGTAAGGAGGTGTCCTTCTGCTGGGTGCCTGGTCATGTAGGAATATGGGGCAATGAACAGGCTGACTGGGCTGCCAAGGAGGCCAGCAGAGAGCAGGATGTGGTTCAGTCTCATATTCCCTTGCAGTCTGTCATTTCTGCACTCCACAAGAAGTGCATGGAGTTGTGGGAGGAAGAATGGCTGGCGGTGACGGCCAATAAACTGTAGCTGGTGAAGTCAACAACTCGGCCATGGTGTACCTCCTGCCAGGTGCTCAGGCGGAAAGAAGTGACCCTCACGCATCTTCAGATTGGCCATGTCCTCTCACATATAGCTTTCTATTACAGCAGGAGTATTCCCCATTTTGTGATGCTTGTGGTGTGCACATCTCTGTCTGGCAAATTTTAACAGACTTCATTTTATACCGTTTTGTGATGCTTGTGGTGTGCACATCTCTGTCCGGCACATTTTAACAGACTGCATTTTATACCGTGATGCAAGGGCAGAAGCACAAGTTGATGAGGATCTGCCCTTTGTTTTAGCTAATGATGAGACGTGTGTCTTGGGTTTTATAGTATTGTGATGTGTCTGGACTCTGGCCTAAACTTTTAGGCTGGAGGTTTTAGTGTATTTCGGAGTGGCTGGCTCCTCCCTTTTTTCCTTGCAGTCAGCCAGCCACTTCCATCTGCTATATTGTTTTAGCTCCCTCTACCACTTTCTTCCTGGGTTGTCCATGTTTTACCACTGGCAGCATGCTTCGTCCCATGCTTCAGTGTGGGTAGGCACATATTTTTCCGAGCTTGTTTCCTGTGTCTTACGTTCTTTTTTATCTTATTGTTCTGAGTCTTTTCTTGACACTTGTCTCAATCTGTTACTGAGCGGGTGCTGATAACCTTGCTGTCGTGTGCCCTTAAAACCCTCTCCATCCTTCCATCCATCCAGCCATCCAGTGCATTGATGGGTCTGTGGTGTTAAATAACGAGCATCACCGTGGCGGGATTTAATGTGGACAACAGCATCGGTGATGTGAGTGACAATCTCTTTACATGTATCCACCTTCATAACATATACATTCCTCTTTAACCAGCCCCATGAACTAAACCTAATGGGGTTAGGTTAGGTGATCTGGCAGATCTGTTAATGGGTCTACCAATCCAGACCAATGTCGAGAAAATATATTATTCAGATCCTAGGATACTTACCCGATACAGTGAATAGATGATCCATCATGTAGCAGGTACATTTGACATCGTTGCTTTAATGTCACATCTTCCAAAAGTGCAGCTAGGTTATCTATCAGAAAATGTACGTATGTAGTGGCTGTCATATAGTTTGGCAGGAACACTAGCTATGTCTCCAGGTTATCAATCATATTACACCACAGGTTCACCGAGAACCTAACTTGGAATCTTTGTACCTAGTGTCATGCAGGTTCTTCATCACCCATGTATGAGAATTGTCAGTATTCATATCATTGTGAGTAAATGTAGCCTCATCTGTAAATAAAGTGTATTGCAAGAACTCTTTTTGTACAGCCAAACATTCTCAAAATTGTTGTCTGCTTACTGAGTCACCTGGATGCAGATGTTGCACAGGCTGCACAAGGAATGGGTAAGCGCCCTTGGAACACAGCATATGTCTCATTCGTTTTTGTGGAACATAAAGCTGAAGGATAACCTCAGCAGTTTGGTCCCATAGGAACTTACCACATACCACCATTGCAGTAATGTTATCCCTCTCCTCATCTGACTGGATGGCCGCATGTTCTGATGTTATGTGTATACTGGGTAGTATTCTGGCTTTGTGTAATGTGTGAAAAATCCTGGGAAATACCGTGGCACAGGGGGTTTCTCAATTAGGGAAATGTCTCAGTACCCATACACAAACAACATGTCTGATATTTCTCATGCAGCATGTTATTATTCATGGACACAGTAAACTAACTCAAACAACATTCACAGACAATACACAGAGGGCCTCATGACTGCTCACTGATCCAACCCATTATTGCACACTGGGTACACTCACAGCTGTTGCCTTGGTGCAATGTCACAGTGCTTCCATCTGTTGGAACCCCCGTATGCCTTATAGTATGGATAACTTATCTCTCCCACCATTATTCAGTCCACCACAACGCCTACACAGCATTTTGGTAAGTAATATTCACACTTGTCTTCATATCCGTTCATGGATGTTTGTAGTTCTGTAACAATCAAAAACCTGACACATGTTCATAGGACTTTTTTGGTTTATTTTCACATGTAGAATCACCTCACAAATTTTGTGACATTCCTCCTGAATCACCCTGTATTGTTTGAAACTGAGACATCCCTGAAATGGACAAAACCCTTTATCAGTTGTGTTGTTACACTTTGGTTGGTACTCAGTTTTGCACGGCTGACTTATGTTCTCATGCAAAGGGCATATGTTGGATAATGGATTGAGCCCTGATTTGCCTTTAGCTTTCATTTTGTTACTGTCGTGTAAGTGGAAGTTTGATAGTATTAACAGAAACCTGTTTCTGCTAACCATGTTTCAACAGAAACTGCAAGACAACACTGAATTTGCGTGCCAGTGATCTGCAATTGACAGCAACTCACTAACATTCATAAGCAAAATGATAGTAATAAATTTTTGTATGTTGTTCAGGGTGACTGTTTTCTATGCTTCTAGGCTGTTATTTGGAGGAAATTGATCAAGACATTGTTTTTTTGTATTTGCTGCCTTGCATATAACTTTGTTTGCTCCTTCATGTGCTGAAGGAGCTCATTATCAAAGATATAATAAAGGAAATCTGACAAATAACTGTTGCTCTTCAAGTTTGTGGTGGTTTGTGTGTTCACATCAGTGCCAGTATAGGTTTGTATAGTATTTGGACTATTGCCTCTCTCATTCCAGTAATTATTTCTCTCAACTCTGCCCCTTTCCTACCAGTGATGTTTGATTTTGATGACATTTCCAAGGGCCCAAGAATTTCTGGTGTCCCATATTCAGTCTCATCACTGAGTTCTGAAGTAATGCATAATTTACAAGTGAACACACATGCCTACAATACATAACTACAAAAATACTTACACAAAAGGTTATAATACATTATTCAATCACATGTGCATTACATTGAAAATGTAGTAAAAAATATAAAAATTTACTGAAATAAAACTATACATTGGATCTTCATCTGTGTTGACAGCCTCAAAAACATTGTTATGATCATCCTCGAGACTCGTAAAAAATGTGAAGAATTTCAGCATCACTTAGTGGACAACTTCCAGACATAGTGCTCTGAGAACATGATGCACTCACACTGGTGTATAACATCCAAATGGCAGTCTTTGTTGTTCCAATTATCTGACGGCATTCTGGTGATCCCAAGTAGCAGAAATACATACTATAAGCATTTACATGCATTCCAGTTGTTGACAGACACATAATATTATTAATGTGAGTTAATAGTTGAGTGGGGAAAGCTAAAAATTGACTAATGAGTGCCACCCATAGTTTTACGGGCATGACAGTTCTTAAAAAGGTGCACTGCCTGTAATATGTTGGTCAAGGCATTCCTCCTTACTCAGTTATCAATGTAATATTATAAACACAGCATTCTAAGTGTTAAACATATGTTACATGGTGTACCACTTAATTGTTTAATTGAGTATGTGCAGTGACACCTCACGACCCAGTTCATCTAATGGCATAAGTCACAAACCTTTATCTTTCTGTCTATGGGCTGTTCATGGTTACTGTTGCTCAAGAGGGAGATGATTCTTATTATTTGAATTTGACCTACACAGAACCACATGAAACAGCTGATATATGACATTGTATTCTTATCCTTTTGTTTGGCTTCCCAATAATTCATAGTTCTTACTCTCTCATGTTTCCTTCCTTTTTCCTATGTCCCTCCTCTCTTCTTTTGCAGTTTGAAACCTTTGACTTTTTGGACATTTTCCCTGAATACATTTCTATTTTCTATATTTTTCTGTTATCTCCAAACCTGTACATTTTTCTTCTATGAATCATGAAATTTGGTTAAGTATTTCTTTCTCAGCCTCGTACTATTCATTCTTTTTAAGTGGGTACATAATGTAATCCTCTGCTTTCTCATTGTTATCTATTACATCTGTTTCTTCTTACACCTCCTTGCTGATCCTCAGATTCCAAATCTCATGTATTAGGTTGGTGCATTAGTTCACAGCGTTTTTGTTTTGCATATTGGTATTCCAGTTACTATGGGTTTATTTATCATTTATCATTTTTTTATATGTAGTTCACTGTTGCTATTTGAGTTTATATATTGTTACTTTGTCATTTGGAGACAGCAAGTGGAGCTCTGGATGCTAGAAAATGAATGGAATGAAAAGTAGAGGAATTTGAAACATTTCCAAGTTCTTCTGTTTGAGTTCAATAAAGTGGTGACAGCAGCAGATGCAGCCAGAAACATTCTACATATATATCTACATTTATACTCTGCCAATGGTGTGTGGTGGCGAATTTGCACTATGTGTGGGACATTAGACAGAGCATGGAAAGAAAGTGGTTTTGTCATTTTAAGGAGGATTTTTTGACATTAGTGCCATTTCATGTTTAGGAAGACCTTTGGCATTTGATGAAGATTGTTTAAATGCATTAATCCACAATGATCCACATCACTGTACTGAAGAACTAGCAAATGTTATGAACTGTAATCATTCCACCACTGCGCAACATTTGTGTGCAATGAGGAAGGTTCAAAAAGAGGGCTTTTGGGTACTACATACTGTAAGCCAAAATCACAAAAATAAGCAGGTGGAAATATGTGCATTTCTGCTTGCTCATCATCAGTTGGCATGTGAGTAACACCAACCATTCCTATCCTGTATCATTACTGGTGACAGGAAGTGATGTCCTTATGCCAACTTAAGGAAAAGAAAGGAAAGGTTGACTCCAAACAAAGCAGCAACTCCCTATACAAAGATCTGCATGCATCCATGAAAGATAATGTTATGCATTTTGTGGAACAGTATAATTGGTGCACTACAGACTGCTTCCCTGAGGTGTAATCATCAGTGCTGACATTTATTTTGTACAACCGTGAAGTCTGGGAAAAAAGGTTCGTGAACATTGACTGGGAGGACTGCTTGATGTGATGCTACTCCACAATAACATCCGCACATGTTCTGCCAGACAGACAATAAACACTATTCAGGAATTGGGTGGAGAAATAATTCCACACCCACCTTATTCACCTGATCTTGTGCCCTTAGATTTTCACCTTTTCTGTTCTATATCAAACAGTCTTCAAGGAACTTCCTTTCTGGATGAAAATGCATTCCAAGCATGGCTCAATGAGTTATTTCCATCCAAATCATACGTTTTTTACAGCAGCAGAATTGAAAAGTTACCCAGTTTTGGCAGAATTGAAAAGTTACCCAGTTTTGGCAGATTGTTGTAAATCATGAAGGAGAATATGTTATTGATGACTAAAGTTTCTGTTATGTCCTCTGTTGTGTTTATTAAACTTATGGAAAACTGTTACAAACTTATGCACCAACCCAAATATGCTTTGGATCTAAATTTTTTGAGTTAATCTTCTTTCTGTCTTCTCCAAATTATTTAACTTTGTCTGTATTTGTGAAGAGACATTCTGAGGCATAAAGACATGTGGTTTTAATCAACAATATGTAGTATTCCAATTTTATAATAATGAATAAGGAGTTGTTTTTGTACATGTTTCTTATGCCATTTCCATTTCTGGTTCTGTTTATGTTAGCTGGTCCTTATTACTATTATCATCATTATTGTTATTGTCATTGTATGTACATTCACAAGTACATATATAATGAATTTACAAATTAATTTTTAAACTTGACAATTAGATCACAGTCACATCATGCAAGTGTTTCAGACCATATTTAAAAGGTGTGGCGCAGACAATTCTCCATAATATTTCTATCTGTTCCTCCACATTACACTCGCATGCACTTCTTTCACAATAACACCACTGCTTCAGAGTGTGGCCACATCTCTCTTGTCTCTTTCAGATGTGATTGTATCTTGACCATTTGTGATGGGGAAATCTCAGCCACCTTTGTCATTGGGTTTTGAATTAGGTGGGCCTTTTGACATGGATGTTCCTCCAGTGTTCTTTCCACTTCTCAACAATGTAAAAAATGTTTGCTGTCTGAAGAATGATGGAAAGTGATTTGCATGACTTCAGGCATATAGCTGATGGATTCTGGAAACCACTACATAAATATGAATTCTAATGTGACATTATCTTCTTCAGAATTTGCACCTTATCACCTTTTCTTCTGAGATCTTAAGGGGCTTACCTGTTGAGATCTGGAGGGTCAATAGTGGAGAGAACATGGAACCACTCAGTGGGAGTAGATCTTACAGTGCCAGTAATACACCTCATGGACTTATTTAGACATATATCTATCTTAGATGTGGGTGTTCTTCTTTCTGCATTGGTGCACTATATTTAGCAACTGAATACACAAGTAAAATTGCAGCATACAGTGGGTTATCTGTATATACTCCCCAACTGTTTCCTGATATTTTGTAGAGAGGATTTACTGTTGAGAAAAACTTCTTCAACAGATTCCTATACTGCTGTTTAAATGTCATTGTTCAGCTGAGACCAACTCCTGGGTATTTAGGGTCATGGTTTTGGAAAACTTCGACAGCATAAAACAATGTGTATAACTTCCTGTGTACCTCATTACTATGGAGATGGAATGCTGTTATCTCTATTTTACTTGGGTTTGGCTGGAGTCTCTATTTGCAAAAGTTGGGGGGGGTGGGGGGCGGGGGGAGGGGGTTGGGGAGGGGGGGTGAGGGGCAGAAGAAAACCACCAAATTTTGAGATGATGGTAGAAGTTGCCAGAATACTTGTCACTCACAACTCACTCATTTACTTAAGAACAAAATTTTTACGTCACTGAGTTGGACTTTTCAGGTAACTCATTGCACCATCCATTCATTTCAGAGTTCAAGAAAGTTCTCTGTAATTTCTGTGGGACTGTGGACCAAATCACCCTGCAATTAATTTGAAAAATTCCTTTTCAGAGTTGAAATTTGTCAGATTACTCAGTCCAAATGCCCCAGTTTTTATAACTCAGCCTGACAAAATTCGTGCATGCTTCCACCGTTTTGCTGTGGCATGCACCAATCAGGAACTTATTCTGGAGTTGCGTGTGCTTTCCTACACCCAATAGGTATTCAGCAGTAGCATCCCAAATGTGGCATATTCAGTAAATGCTGTTACATTTTGATTTGCTCATGTCTACGCACCTCCATCAAGCTGCTATTTTATGAACTTGACATTGTCCTCCACAAAACAACACAACACAGGGCCAAGAAATCTACCGCATGGTATTTTACTTTCCTCTAAAATACTGTATTCTGGGGCTTTACATGAAATGCATGGTCCCTCCCTATCTCATAACAATGTTACTTAACGTGACCTTAACAAATATGATTTCTTTCTTTCTTACTTCTACCTCTTTAAGAACAGCAGCATACAGTCTGCTCACCTCAAAGATTACTGAGTCAGCTCTTCCTAAGCCTCTGTCTGGCGCTGAGCCTCGTGGCCTATGCTGCCTAACTCTGATTTCAACACAGATTCCGTCTCTTTCATCTTTTCATTGCACTTTGCCCACACAGACTCTATTCTCTGTCCCAAATCACTGTCAACAGTAATAATTCAATCGGCCAACTTTTTCTCCACATTGCTCATTCGTGAGCTAATTGCCTCTAAAATGTTCTCGATTTCCCCATTTTGATCTTTTAAATATTTTCTAAGTTCAGCATTTTGGTCTTTTTTAGTTCGTCAATCCCCTTAACTTGACTTTTACTATCAAAAATAATGCCCAGTTTCTGCACATTAACTTTCAAAAGCACGTTAGAGTCTCCTGATACCAACATCCCATCTCCTTCCCAAAAACTTTTATTCTCATGTCCCTCAGGCTTAATAGGACTCCTCATATTGCTATATACTCGATCTAAGCCACACTCTGTTGGTAACTGCTTGATGCCGTCAGCCATGACTAACAAGTGACAAATGACAAAGTAAATTGTGAATGCTGCTCAACTTAATCTGTGACTGTCATACTGCTGCTGGTGTGAAGTTGGCAGCTGCATGCATCATGTCACCTGCCCAGAGTGGAGACTTAAAATGCATGGTGCACTGGAAGTGGACCCTTGTTGTGGAACTGCACTGGGTTGGGCTGATGTAGAGACAACAGCCACATGGATGCTGCAGTGGCAAACTGGAGCCCAGACCCTCAATGTATGGCACTGCGAAGAGTTTCTCGGTGTGGTGTGGAAGTGACGATTGATAAAAACAAATCAAAAACATGTCTAACACATTGTTATGGTTTGCACCTAGTTATCCTAGCCTTTGGGTCTAGTTGGCCAGCAGACTAGATGCTGGAACTGAGCCCACAGCTGTGATGGTAAGGAGTAAAATAACATTGTTGGGCTATAAACTGAATACAATGCCTCTTATTCTCTTCACTGGGGATAATAAATTCAGTTTCTTTTTCTTGTGTGCGTTAGTATCTGAAATAATGAAATGAAACTACTCCTGATGCTATTAACTGGTAAGACAACTAGGCATTACCCAGGTGCAAATGATATGAAATGACATCCCACAGCTACAATATTTCAGTTTTCACTAATAAAAGTTTATTATCTTGAAAATGTTCACAAAAACTGAAAGACCGGTGAAGTCAACTATTTCAGTAAGTGATTAAAAGTGACTTGAGTCCCCAGTATAGCAGCAGATAAACTCACTATATAAAATTTAATAAACAGAAAACTGGTGGAAAACATTAACTATGTTCATTGCTAACCATTAAAGGAAAATAAACTACAGACTACCTCACACCTAATTAAAGTCAAACCAACACACAACACGAAAGTCTAAGTGCGAATTTGTGGTAAAAATCATCAGAGTCCCTCACAGGTAAAACTGAGGTAGAGTGCAACTTAAGTGTTCAAAAACAGTCAGAAACCCAGACAGTCACCTGGCAGAAAATAGGCAGATGTTGTATGGGGCCTTGAGTTTTCTAAGCCCAGCTACTGGACTGCCTGTAGAACTTATCTCTTGTGCCCTTATTAGGTCCTATGAAACTGTCTATCTACACCACATTGGCTGTCACCCTTATATAGCCTCGGACAACCACGTCAGCGAAATTCCCATACACATTACTTAATGAGACTTGTAGTTTCACCAGCCTCACATATATCTTTTGATACAGAGTACTTATGAATGATTTAACTGCACCATTAGCTGTGCACTGAAAAATATAGATTGTACATTTAATAGCCTACCCAATAATTAAAGCTGAATAATTGCAAACTTTGTTGCAATGCTCAAAAAAAAGTTCTTTTTCTTTGTACCATTAAATATTATTATGGCTGTTAATTAGGCAGCGCTTCTGTAATGGATTTTTTACTGCTCATTTCATTGCATTACTCAGAATTTACATGTCTTTAATCCACCAGTCAATGTACTTGGGTGTAAGCTACAAATCGATTGTCCAGTCTCCATTTTGCATTATTTTGTAAAGAAAGCATTGTGCTTTTGCAGATTGGCACTTGCTGGGGAACTTTCCAATGCTTCACCTTTTTATATACAAAGATTACAAGTTATATTGCACACTGGCAGAATAATGTGTTCCCCTCTTCCATATGACATATCATCCTTCATTGTATGGTTAACCATTTGCTGTGTATGAGCACAAATGCGAACAGTAGTTATCTGCCATTGTTTGTTCAGTAGTTGAGCTAATGTCACATTCGTGTATTCCACTTTGATAGAAACGCGTGGCCAAGATGGTGGACAGCAGCAGTCAGTGTAGAAACAGGACTGACACAAATTAGCACACAGAATGGCTGCAGCCAAGCAGCAAACAACACAAACCTGGCCTACACCCTGTCGAGCCTCCCCATCACTATTCAGACATCACTCGAAACCCCTCTTTCACACATAAATGCAGTCCATTGTGTCACATGCCCTACTGCGGGCATGGATACCTAGCCCGCAGATCAACACCATTTCCTCCTTCCATTTCAGTGCCCCACAAAAACTATGTACCTTGTTTATATGGTCAATTTTGATGAGACTATAATTAGTGTATTTAAAGTTGGATCATAGTTGGACGGAAATTTGTTCTTAGAATCCTCAGGTATTCATTGCAAATATTTTCCAACATTCAACTTGTTTTTGAGCAACACTAAGTTGGCATGTGTCTGCCTCTTTGACTATCTCAGAAGCATGTGCAGAGGCTATGCATACTACATTCTCCTGATATCAAGAAGTCACATCTTTGGCTCACTGAAAGGCCATGCATTCTGCTGTATGCTGTCATGGAATATATGACTACTCTGGTGTCTCAGCTGCACACCAAACTGCAATGTATTCAGCAATCTGCTGACATCAATGTTTCAGCAGTTTGAGCACTTGCCTGATGCTCCACCTGCTCAATTCTCTACTGCCCAACACAAATTTATGATTCTTGCTGCATAGCTGTCTTCATAGCTCGAACTGGTTGTGAACTCTGTGAAAGATATGACTTGAGCCTGCCAAACATCAGAAATTTAAACAGTGATATCTAAAGTGAGGAGCTGATCGAATAAGATATCCAATCTAAACAACCTAATCTAATAATTAACTATATTAAAACAATACAGCCAAATGGATGACACAGTTGGTAATCCAAAACAAATGCAAGTTAAATGAAGGAAAATAATAAGAAACCTAAACAAGACTCGAGTTATCAGTATCCTACAAACCAATAAAACCACCAAAGAAACTATGAATCACTCAAATCTAACCAAAAAAAGATACATTTCTAAAAATTTTAATGATGATTTTACCCTACAAGACTATTTCTGCTGACCCAGATTCATGTTCATACCTACGTCATTTGTCAAAGCAGTTAAAACTATGCTGTACTTTATGCATTCATTTACAATTTAACTTTCATTGATTATGTTTTAGTTATGTTATGCATCCCATGGGAACATTAATCATGTTGACCATCCCATGGAAACAGTGATTTTTTTTTGTAATAAGAGGTAGTCTTTGTGTTCAGGATGTTTGCTATCTCCATTCCTAACTTCATCCAAATCTGCCCAGATGCCTCAGTGTGAAGGAGTAACAAACTTACTAACTTGAAGAAGAAAGAAAATAAGAAACTTCTAGTTCAGTGTAATGCAAATTTTATAATAAAAGAGTGGTTTGAAAATTTCTTGGAATCACCATGAGAGGTCAGCGCTAGCGCAGCAAGTTGTTCACATGATATTAATTGGACTGTTGCTTGTAAACACATGCCACGTCAGTGCTCTTGGAAGAGAGCTGTGGCGGTGACGTGGCTCTGTTGTTGTTCCCGCATAGTGATTTGCTAAGATGGAAAAAAATCAAGATTTGAGCACTGATTAAGTACTTCATAAAGAAAGGTGTGAAAGCAAAGGACATTCATGCTGATTTTCAGAATACTGTGGGGGACTCTGCTCCTTCATATTCAACTGTTGCCAAGTGTACAAATGACTTTAAATTTGGTTGGGAGAGCTTAGATCTGCACAGTGGTTGGCCAAGATGTGCCACTACTCCAGAAATCATTGCAATGTGCACAAAATGGTCATGGATGATTGCTAATTGAAAGTACGTGAAATTGCTCACACTTGCCAGATGTCATCTGAAAGGGTACGTCACATTTTAACTGAATAATTAGAAATGAAAAAATTATCTGCAAGATGGGTGTTGCGACTCTTGATCAAAAACACATGAGAATGGACATGGCAAAATTACACAAACTAAGGTATGAATTGTTGCCACATCCACCTTATTCACTCGATGTGGCTCTTCCCAAAACTGAAAATTTTTCTTGCTGGATGAAGATTCACTTCAAACTAAGAATTGATAGCCAGAGTTGACAACTATTTTGCAGGCCTGGAGGAAACTCATTTTTGAGGTGGGATCAAGGCACTGGGACATCATTGAACCAAGTGCATTAATCTTCAAGGAGACTAGGCCTACATCAAAAAATAAAATAAGTTTCAGTCATGTAAATACTTTTTTCCTATTCCTACCGAGAACTTTTCAAACTATCCTTGTATTTGTACATGTAACAATGTTATCTGCCCTCATGTATGCGGATATGTTTGCATATCATAATCAATTTAATGTAATTTTCTTTGTATGTATGAATATTTTTTCCCCACTGTTTGAAATCAGTTGGTACAGAATTTTTATTTACTTATTGCAGAGGAGTAATTTTATTAGTCCTGTTACATGCACAGGTTAAGAAGGTAACTCCATACTGTTAGAATACCAAATAACAGCTCTGCTTGTAATCTTTAGCTCTAATGAAGTTATCGTAAATGAAAAATGGTGTATGAATACTTTTTTTTCATGCATACCTATTTTCAAATATTGGCTTCGTGTGTAGATACTTTGACTTTATGGAGCTAAACTGTTGCAAATATCATATCATTTTTAACATGAATATGACCTAGTTATAGATGTATGTTATTACAATTGTAGCTCTGAATTCATTTTGAGAAGATGAAAGAAGTTCTTACTTTCTGAAAACTTATCTTGACTTATGACTTGTAAACCAGAGACAAACTGATCATTTACCCCAACCACTTATTGAATGCTGCACAATGTCTGCCATGGAAATGTTGTTATGTAATGCTTTGCTGGCAGGTACAGTCACTTCAGGAAACTAAAACAGTGTTTAAAGAAATTTCTTCTTTTCATTTATGGAAAGAGAAAGAAACCAGATAGATGAAAAAATGTCTGAATTTTTCACTGTTCAAGAAATATTGTGTTTCTTCTGTTTATTTAAATTATGTGTATCTTCATGGTGGAACCTCTAATAGAGACTCAGCTTTGGTTGCTTGTCTTAAATTTTATTGAAAGTGGTAGAGAGATGGCCAGCAATCCAATCTGTGTTCCATACCAACCACACTTTTATAATAATGTTTGCTGTTATGAAGTGTTATGTCACATAATATCTAAAAAATAAATGAAAAAACTAAAAAAGGACTTGTTATTCAATGGTTCTATAACAAATTTTTTTGAGTCTTTAATAATATGAGATGGATTTCATGAATTATGTTTCTTCGTTCTATTGAAAAGCGTTAAAGAATTGCGCTTAAGTAAAATCTGACATTTAAGCTATTATTTTTTGTGCAGATATCTGGCAATTGTAACTGCAATGGCATCAGAAGCTGACCTCGTTTTTGTGCCTGAAGATCCACAACCAACTGACTGGCCTCAAACACTCTGCAAGAAACTGTCACTGGTATTTGGGATATTGATAATGCCGCTGTTATTGAAACAAATATTTCACATAATAAGAGATAATTATTAATTTCGTTTTCACTTTTTCAGGAACGAGCGTCTGGACAGAGACTGAATATTATAATTGTTGCTGAAGGAGCAGTAGATCGTGATGGTGAACCAATAACAGCTGATAAAGTGAAAGATGTTCTTGAGGAAAACTTGCATCAAGATACACGAGTCACTGTGCTTGGGCATGTACAGAGAGGTGGAAATGCATCTGCCTTTGACAGAGTCCTAGTGAGTAAATGGGAAATTCTGATATGGGGAACACTGCTGTTCTTGTCCTGTTATGCCTAATACGTATGACATAATTCCACAAATTCTTCATTTTCAGGATGTTTAAAATGTTGTAGTTGTTCAATGTAGAGACAAACAAAATTTCCTTTATCTCTAGCATTAGTCAACATTTACTTGTTCAGTCACGTCAAGCTACATACGAGGTCTGTTCAAAAAAATTCCAGAACTTAGTCCACAAAATTTTTCTATGCACAACTTTTACTTTTTGTGCATGGTCTCCTTCAAAGTACTCTCCTCCACAATTGATACAATGTTCACAGTGCTATTTCCACTTCCGGAAGCAGTCTTGGAATGCCTGCTGCTGGATTTCATGAAGTGCCATCTGTGCATTTTATTTTGTTTCATTTATCATTGCAAATATTAGTCTTCTCATCAGGATTTCACCTTTGAAAATAAAAATAAAAAGTCTGCGGGGGCCAGGTCTGGAGAGTACCCTACAGCACAAATCCATGATGAACTAATCTTTTGATGTCAAAGAAAACTATCAGCATGGCTTTGAAATTTGACCTGACTTGACAAGCTTGTTTTGGCCTTGGGGAACCTTTCTCAACCCATTGTGAAGACTGAACCTCGGTCTCAACGTCATAACCATAGACCCGTGTCTCATCACCAGTTATGATTTGCTTAATGAACATCTCGAGCTCATTCGACTGACCCAAAAGCTCTTCACAGATTCTGAGGCTCTTCCTGGTCTTGACTCAGGAGCTGTGGCACTAACTTGGTGGCAACATGGTGCATTCCAGGATGCTCTGTCAGGATTTTATGATGTTAATCAGCTAAAATGTTACATTGTTCTGTAATCTTTTGGACAGTCAGTCTTTGATTGGCTTGCACAGTTTTGTTGATATTCCTGACACATATGTTGTCGGTAGATATTGACACGCGTTCTCAATGAGGGTCATCTTTAACTTCTGTCTGGCCATATTTAAGACATGTGAACTATTCATAACACTGAGTACCGTACAGCATAAGCACTCATCACCAAAGGCTGCCTGCATCATTTGGTGTGGCTCTGTAAATGTTTTGTTGAGTTTCTTGTAAAATTAATGCAGACATGTTGCTCCTCGAACTCTGTCACCTAGAAATTCACAAGCTATGCGACACAATGTTATCCTCAATTCAAAACTGAGCAGTAACTAACAGACATACAAGAATGAAACTTCCAGCAGTAACACATTAAACACAGGTCTGTGCAGGGATGCCAACTGCATTTCATTCCCACACACCATTGGTACAAATGTACGAATGTCCTGGAGCTTTTTCAACAGACCTCATATGTTGTTATAGCTTCTGCTGTGGAGTCATATATCAGATAAAAGTATTCATGTTATAATAATAAGTTAGATGCAAGATTCATATACCATTTGTCTGATACGTTATCATTGCATCAAATAGCATATGGGAATTTACTGCCTGCTATTACGTATTTTACATACTCAGGTATTTGATTTTGCAAAATATTAGCTGCGATTTCTCAGAAAAATTAAATACAGCAAAATTAAAAACCTGGTCAGATATTTTTTAAACAGATAACTTTGGTAAAGGCCACTGTCACTGCTACCGACTTTCTCAAAAATAATGAATAAAATTAATGTAAAAGATTAATAAACCTAATAGAAAACAATATTTGAATTTAAAAAAATTAATAGAACATGCTTTTAAAATGGTGTAAAAAATATAATTTCTCCTAGTCCAATACAGATTCATAACCCTATATAGATAGTCCTGAAAAATTGTGCTTGTGAATGCTTAGTAGCTATGACAATATGTGTAAAATTTAAAATGAAAAACATGAGAGTATGCAATAAATAGTTGATGCATGAATAGTTCACTTAGGATACTAATATCAACTGATTTTTGTCAACAACAGCTATTTTCTGTATTCCTTAATATTGTCTAGTGCATGCAGACCATATTTTTCCTTTAAAACTTGTAGGTATGGGGTATAAGTAGGTACTATAATACTGAATAATACAGCCATTACTAAAAACACTGATTATTGTACTTGATGGCACAATGTATACAGTACAAAAACATAGAAAAGGGCACCAAGATGTGGGTCTGGTGACGGTTGATGTTTAACTACTTCTGTGAATGTTGCCACATAGAACATAGAACACCCCCCCCCCCCCCCCCCCCTTTGTAGTATATAGTACTTATCGGTGGGGGGAAGGTAGCATGTCAACAGGCAGGTGCTTGGTTCATAACTCCTCGATGTCGCCTGGGATCGGCGGTGATGGCTGTGCTCGTAGCTCAAGGGGGGGCCACTGGATGGTGTAGTCGTTGAATCTCTGTGGGTGGCGAAGGCATCGGCCGGCTCTGGAGTGAGGGTGTGGTGAGAAGGGTGAGGGTTTGACCTGTTCACCAGGTAAGACGAGTGTCTGTCTGTACACGAACTCGGCAGTTGTGTCCTTCAAGTCTTTCTTGTAGGTGGCCCAGAGGCCAAGCAGTACGAATGGCAGTGCCTCTGTCCATAGCTTTCTGTGGCATCGAATCGCAGCTTTAGCATCCTGTGCCATCGCTCTACTAATTCATTGGATTGGGGGTGGTAGGTTGTGGTGTGGACATGGGCAACACCACAAACAGTGCAGAGCGAGTAGAACAATGTTGACTCGAACTGGCGACATTGGTTGGTGGTGACAGTGGCAGGGGAACCAAAACGAGCGATGCACAAGGAGAAGAATTCTCATGCTACAGTCTCTGCGGTAATTTTCGGCAGGGGTGCTGCTTCCACCCACCGTGTCATCCTGAGAGGATGTACCTGTAGCCCTCGGAGGGGGGGCGGGGGGGGGGGGGGGGCACTAAGTCTGTGTAGACATGTTGAAACTGGCTTGTAGGTGTAGGGAAACTATGCGGTGGGGGTATCGTGTGGCGTGATATTTTGTTTGTTCTGTTGGCATGGTGTACAGTTGCGGGCCCACTCT
The DNA here is from genome assembly GCF_023897955.1 of Schistocerca gregaria. Classification (NCBI taxonomy): domain Eukaryota; kingdom Metazoa; phylum Arthropoda; class Insecta; order Orthoptera; family Acrididae; genus Schistocerca; species Schistocerca gregaria. The sequence goes on from NC_064920.1 coordinate 760,020,702, forward strand.
TGGCAGCTACGCTTCATGTTGTGCCAAACAAGATGTACCATCACGAGTCTTGTGGATGCGCAGATGTCAGGATGTGCTAAATTGTGGAGCTTGAGAAACACTTCGCACTGTAAGGCGTGCAGGATGAATGGTCGTAGGGTCCCAGTGGATTTGTCATACCAAATCTCACCAACTACGCCCAGGTAAGTACTGCGTACTGGTTTGAGTTACGAGTTTTGGTCGGAAATGAGTGTCAAGAGTTCCTTGTCCGCTGCTTGCAAGATAGCGAGGTTCGGTATGCCAAAAAGTGACGTTTCCGTGTCCACTTGCGATAGGAAGTCTGCGACGACGTTGTCGGCACCCCTGATATACCGCACATAAATGGAGGTGGGTCTTTTGGGGGGTTCTGTATGCCAGTGGCTAACGGTTTGTGGTCAGTGAGAACATAGAGTCCTCGGCCCTCAATCTCTGGACGAAAATGTTTGATTGCCTTGTAGACCGGTAATAGTTCACGATTGAAGGTGGAGTACTTCTTCTGCGCCTTCTTAAATTCCTTCGAGAAGAAACTCAGTGGGGAGGTAGATTTGCTGACCATTTGGCTCAGGACGGCGCCTACCGTGTTTTCGCTAGTGTCTGTAGTTATGAATAGTTCTGCCTCCAGGTGAGGGTGAGCTATGGTAAACGCTGAGGCCAAAAGTTTCTTTAATTTCTCGAAAGCAGAGTTCATTTCTTCTGTCCAAGGGACGGGTCGTGTGCCTGAAGTTAACCGTCCTTCGAGCGCGTCTGTAAGCGGAGCCTGGACTTCTGCCGGAGCAGGTAGGTGCTTCCTGTAATAGTTTATTTTTCCTAAGAAATGGTGAAATTCCTTGTAAGTAGTCAGATGTTGCATCTCTAACCCTGGTTGCACTTTAGCGGGCGAGGGGGTAATACCCGCTGATGACACCACGAACCCTAGGAAGTCGACGGAGGTCCGTGTTACTGCAGCTTCTTATTGTTTGTTTCAATACCTGCTGCCTGAAAGGTGCCAAGTACAGCTTGTATGTGGGTCTTGTTGTCTTCTAGTGAAGGGCTGAATACGAGGATGTCGTCTAAATAGGCAAAACAGAAATAGAGGTGAAAGAGAACCTCATTTATGAATCGTTGCCAAGTCTGGGCTGCGTTATGAATACTGAAAGGCATGTAACGGTAAGCAAAGAGGCCAAAAGGTGTGGTAATGGCTGTCTTGTCAACGTCTTTGGGTGCCTTAGGTATCCGCTGATACACATGTTTGCAGTCGGACAGTGCATGTGTAAAATCGGCTATGTTGGGTACAGGGTACTTGTCAAGAATAGTGCGGGCGTTGAGTAGTCTGTAGTCTCTGCACATTCTCTTGCTACCGTCTCTCCTATCTACGAATTTCTAGGGAAGATGTCTGCCACACAGGGGTGACAAACACTTCCAGCGTCAGCAAAAAAAGTGCGTTACGCTTGCGTGTAGCGGCGGCCTTGTCTTTAGTTAGCGGGTCCGGCACAGGAGGCATCGCAGTGTTGGGAACTGGCACTAGTGGCAATGTGGCAACTGCCGTGCGTGAGGCATCACTATTTCTGCACGCGGTTGTCATGGTAATGGCTGAATGTTTACAAATATCCATGTCTTTGGGTTGCAGTTGTGCGGAGTCTGCCGAGGGAAGATTAGCACTGTGTGCGGGTGGAGATTACTGTTCGCGCACTGAATCAAGGCACTGGTACTAACCTTAGTATAGTGCTCTGTGATGAGTTGCTGTTGCGTCTCGATGTGGTGTCTGGCGGCTGTAAGCTCGAGCGTTACCTTTTCCATGCAACGTTTGATCTCATGTTGTTCCTGTTGTGAACGTGTCCTCTAGTCTGTCTTGGCGAACAGTTTGTCACTAGTTTGCTGTAAAGTGGTTGAGAGTGAGTCACACAAACTTATTAGGTGGGAGTACGAACTCAAGTCAGTATCACACACACTCGCAGTGGCGCACTGGAAATGTTCGCCTGAGGGTTCGTGAAAAACAGTATCGCGCCCTATGTTAAGCGAAAGTACATGGTGTGTAAGGAAGTCATTGCCCAGAATTGGTTCTGGAATGTCTACTGCCAGAAAAGTCAACTTAAGCACGCACTTCAGGGAAAGGTGTACGGAAAATGACGTTGAGCCTACACACTTTAGACACGTAGCATTGACTGCTTGTAACTGTGTACAGTGTGGTCGGATGTTTGCTGGTTTCATCGACAGTGGTAGCAAAGACACGTCTGCACCCATGTTGATGAGGAAACGAATGCCTGTTACACAGTCTTTGATGTACATGCGAGTACACTTAGGGAGTGGCTCCTCAACTGAGTGGAGGGACGGCTGATGCCTGTCTTTTTCGTTGCAGGTGGCGGCCCGTAGACCAACCTGCATGTTGCGTTTGGGTGGTAGCAAGGAGGGCTGCATCTCTTAGCGTTCGATCTGAACTTGGTATGGAAGTAGCAGAATGGGTAGTGTTGTGGTTGCTCTTGGGGCTCTGGATCATTGGTAGTGTTGAGACTAGGGGGAAGGGGCGGAGGTGGTGTAGTCGCTGCTGTTTGTGCGGCTTGTAGCTGGTTCGGCTGTCCCAGAGAGTTGTGTCTGGCATCTAAGCTGTGGCGTCGTCTGCGGCCTGCCACTGAGGGGGAAGGTTGTAGCGCAGGGGGGTTTGCTGGGTGTGGAGTTCACACTGGAGAGCGGAGTGCTCTCACTCAGCGGCGCAGATATGTTCCTCAGTTGATTGATCTTCGTGGCTGGCGATGGCAGTTCGGATGGAGAGAGGCAGTTTCCTGATCCATATCGACATGAGGGTGTCATTGGACAGGGCCTGTTCGTTGACGAGAAGTCGTAAGCGTTGCCACAGTTGTTTTGTCACCGAGATGCTCCTCGTAGATGAGGCTCTGAACCTTTTCCGTTGACATCTGGGGGATGCGTTCCAGTATTATCTTCTTGACAGTTGTGTATTTGTCTACCTGTGGGAGTGCGCTTACTAAATCAGGGATCAGGTCTACATAGCCATGCAGGTTGGTCAGCAGAAAGATGAATCTTGAGTCACCATTGAGCAAATAATATTGAAAAGTTTGTTCTGTGAGAGCAAACCAGAATTCAGGGTGCTCTAGTGTGAACACAGGTAGTTCCGGTAGCCTCTCGGGTGGAGGCGGTTTGGAAGCGGCCAATAGGTTAGGTGCGGGCATGGATGTCAGGCCCCATGCAAGGCCGGTGCGCTTGTTGGCACTGTAAGAATGGGCGGTTGGGCGGTAGGCTAGCTCAGCGCAACGAAGCAGTCAACCAACATGGCTGACACAACACGTGTTGTGGTACATGGCTGAGCATTAGGCCAGCATTCACAATTGATGTTACTTAGTCCCCTGGCGGAATAGTTCACTGTGCTTTGCTGGAGCTGCGCAGTACTACGTGACCACGGTGCGTAGTTTACAATGTTCACATGGTGTGTATAAAAAGAGGTTCCATGAACTGGTACAAAAAAGTCCTGAGGTATGTTCACTGGCGAAGGTATTGTAGCACTCGCATTATTAGAGTAAATGCCTGACAAGTCGACAGAGGCATTCATGAACTGTGCAATCTGTTGCTGTGCCATGTTCGTGGAAGGATACTGTTGAAGTCTATATGGGACAGAAGCAGGTCCTTCTACGGAATTAACATTTTTTGCTTGCACACTGTAATTAATGTTTTGTTGCACTGCTGTAGATGTAGGAGTTGTGAAGGGGTTGTTCTGCTGGTGGGATTCATATTTCGGCGTAATGTGAGGGAAGTATGGCATCACAAAACCAGAGTCAATTGGATTGTTCTCTAGGTTATGTACTTGATGGCACAATGTATGCAACAAAAAAACAAAGAAAAGGGTCCCAAGACGTGGGTCTCTGCTTGATGCTCGAAAGAACATGGCAAAGAGAAATCAAACCTTTGTAGCTGGTGACATTCAATGTTTAACTACTTCTGTGAATGTTCCCACATAGGTATTACAAATTCACAACCATAAATTTTCAGAACTGTCTGTATGGGATAAGGAATCTGAATGGGGGTAGTATAAACTATATTGTACTATTTAGCCCATTTTAAACATTTGTTATATATTAAAAGGATTTTCAGTTTGAATATATATAGTTACTGATCTTTAGTCTGTGTGTGTGAAATTTTTCAATTGATTTCAAACATTGATGAGCTGTGGTAAATTTCAAAGTTATTTCAGTTTCTCTTCACCTAACTGGTATATTGCTTCCTTGTATGTATATCTCATGAATAAAGGAATTCTCACCATGTAAAGACAATAAATTGTGCTATGTGATAAATTACAGTATTTTTAAATGTAAATAATATGGTCCCTACACAGTATCTAAAATGTCAAATTAATGTTTAAATAACAGCTACCAGCACAAGAGTCCATTTTATTGTCTGAAGGTAATGCTATCATTACTTAAATATTTATTCAGTGAACAACAACATTTATGCATAAAAATGGGGCATAATCGCCTTTTTATTGATACTAAATCAATGGTGTGTAATTTTCTGCTTTTTCATTTGTTATACTTCTTCACATTAATGTGCTCAGCAGACTGTGAATAGAATTTAAATAGAATTTAAATATCTAAGAGGGAAATATGAAATTTTCTCAGTTTCTCGTATTGTTCACATGTTGAAAACAGTTGACTACAAATAATTCTTGGTTGTTTTTTATCAAGATGCATTTGATTTCATCAGCCACACTATGTTGCTCAGTAAACTAGGATGTTACAGACTACAGACATAACCCATGGCTAGATGATATCTTACTAACAACTTGAAGAGAAAGTAAGAAGGAAACAACATAAAGTTGAACTACTTAGAAAAGTGCAGTAATAAATAGGGCATATCATATGGCTCCAATACAGGGCCAGTTCTGATTTTTCGTTTTATAAATAACCAAGATGAAATCAGTCATTATCATAGGTAGATCAAATTTGCAGTAAGGGAAAAACCATTGATTTTGTCTGTATACTTTAGGTTTAAAGTGTGATGATGTATGTACAGGTGTCTTTAATAACCTGCCAGTAGAAGCAAAATAAGAAATCCTGAATTTATACCTATTCCAAGATTATTAAAAATTATATTATTACTATATTAAAAAAAGAGCAACATCTGATGGCCCAAGTACCTTCAAGTTTTGAAAATACCTATTGACAGTGTCATAGCTCCTCCTGAACAGGCAATGAAGGCCCACGGTACTGACTGGCCGCCGTTTCATCCTTATCCCATAGGCATCACTGGATGCGGATATGGAGGGGCATGTGGTTAGCACACCGCTCTCCCAGCCATATGTCAGTTTCCGAGACCAGAGCTGCTACTTCTTAATCAAATAGCTCCTCAGTTTGCCTCACAAGGGATGAGTGCATCCCGCTTGCCAACAGTGCTCAGCAGGCTGGATGGCCACCCATCCAAGTGCTAGCCCAGCCCAACAGTGGTTAACTTCAGTGATCTGACATGGCAAGGCAAGGCTGTTGGCCTTGACAGTGTCATAATTAATAACATTTCTCATAAGTAAGCCTAATTTCTTACAGCATGTGGATAATGGGTAAAAAGACATGGATTTTGTCATATAAATATTAAGCAAGCTGCTATATATGAACACTAATTACTTGTCAGTGGCTGTGCTGAGATGGATGCACCAGTTCCTGTCAATCAGCAAAGTTAAGCATGGTCAGGTGTGGCCAGTACTTGGTTGGGTGACTGTATGGGTAGACAATGTTCTCTCCATGGCATAGAGGCAGGAGGGGTGGTAGTATAAAGTCATGATCACCAGACAGTGTGCCAATGCCCTGAATTCAATTCCAAACTTCTTTGACATTTTTCTTGAACTGACACTGTCGATGGCAATCATCTGGCAGACTACACTTACACACACAGCTCTCATGCGTATGGGTGCAAATGATAGGGAAAACATTTCCAAGTAGATGGCTGAATCTGCTCTCTGGGATCTCCCAGCCAGTCATACCACATGACGACTTGACTTTTCTTTACATTTTTACTTTTACCATGGTCTGTGTTTTTTTTTTTTTACCAAACCAGTAAGTTTCACTATGGATTTTTACTATGGTCCATGTAAGTAGAAATAGTGAATAGCAATTAAATGAAAGTTAATTGTTAATACTGTGGTATATAGCATTAATATTATAATAGCTACTCCTATTTGTTAATTTATGTCTTGAGTCATTTCACAGCCTGAAGCCTCTTCTTCATGGTGGAATTCACTCGGCAAATCATTCCAATTATAGTTATCAGGTCCATAAATAAATACATAACTATGTAGGAAGCCAAAGAAATATTTTGTGATATAATCACACAAAAGTCATATTCTTATAATCATATAAAATGGGACCACCACATTCTACGATATACATGGTGAAGAAAAAATTTTATACTTTGCAGTCAGCATGTGATTCCACATTCCAATTCAAGACAAAAGGGTACCTAGCTAAAACTAATCTGGCCAATAGGATTAATAGAAATACAATTTGAAAAACAAGGCTCTGGCAACACTGCAACTGTGTGCAGCATGACCAAGAGCAGGTAGTATGAACTCTGTGCTGCACAAAAGCTGTCCCATTAGCTCAGTGAGACAACACATTTTGGTGGGGAATAGATATGGATATGCAGACTCACTAATGTTCAAGTAAAGTTTGTGCCAAATATTTTTTCCAGTTAAATGCAAGATGTCTTGTGTATTTATTTATGTTACTGTAACCTTTAAATAAATGAAGATAAAGTATTGACTTCTGACAGATTGAAATGACCATTTTGTTTCATACATGGCATAAATAAAGCAAACAGAAAATAATAGGAGATACAGTACCATTGTTTGTATCCAGTGAGGTAAAAAAACACATTGGGTAGGCTACATTAGATTCTACATTATATTAAACACAATATTTTGATTCTGTATGTTTGATTTCCTGGCTTATCTTCACAGGGCCTGTATGTACATGCACAAGAAACATTCACTTTAGAGATGATGCTCAAAGCAACCACCTTATGTTTACAAACACTTCGCTACTTGCTGAGTCATACGTTGTTAGACCCTACATCACACACCTGCATACTTCAGTACCGAAGTGGCGTGCATGTGTGATATCAGGTCATGTACATCTGTGGGTGGAGTGCTAGGAACTTGTTCCTGTAATGTCTCCACAAATAAAAATCTAGTGGATTAAGAACTGGGGACCTTCATGCTGAAACCATAGCTATCACCAAACACAAAGTGGGACATTTGCTAATGTGTCAGGCAAAGTTCTGCAAAGAAACATATGGTATAGGGGTGCATTCTACTTGCCCAGCAGTAGGTAAGGCCCCAGAAGCACTTCTTCCACAATTCTGCAAACAGGTTTATCCCAAAGCATGCCCTAAACCCTCATTCAGTGGTGACATTTGGGTTGTGTTATGACCATGAATGGCTGTTGTGGAGGTTCAAAATACCTTCATGTGTGAAGCTAGATTTGTCAGTCCATATCACATTATTTACAGAATGCTCATTAAATTCTACTTGGTGCAGAGCCATTCACAAAACTGTAATCATTGAATGTGGTCTTCTGGCTGCTGGTGTTAAGTTAATGTGTAATGAAGTAGAGATGCACTTCAACTATGAGTTTTTGAGATATCTGGAACTACCATGCAGTATAACGGGTACTTCAACAAGGTGACTGGTGAATGATTTCAAGAATCACATTCTCTGTTTGTGGAGTACATCTAGTCTTTGGACAACCTCAGTCCATCACTTGTGGACAAAGATTACTAGTTTCCTGAAGTCATTGCTCCAGGCATAAAAAAATTCATATTGGGATTGTGCCTTTGAGGGTACTGTGGAGCATACACATGAGCAGCAGCAGCAGCAGCAAGAGGAGTTTGATTATTGCATGCACCTAGCACCAAAAGCATTATAAACACATTCATTGTGTGTGAACTCCATTGGGAAGCCACCCTATGTGAAATTGTCGGGACCAGTTATGACTGTGCACTGCGTGGTTAGCAGATGCATTCAGATCCCACTGCCATGTGATAGGTTAGTGTCATGTGACAAAATTATGTCCTGCTTATGGGCAATGAGGACTAGCGAATGAGTGTTTAAAAAATAAAAAAAGAACCTGACGAGGATTTGGTGATGTCCCAGCAATCTTCTCAGCGAAGTGTGATGGCTGGTATGGTAATGGGTGGTGATGCATGTTCCACTGTACATTCTGATGCACTGCACAATGTGAGTGTTGCCACCTCCTCATTTTCATACAAGTGTTTTCAAAATGCACGCAGTCTGATTTTGATAAACTTTAATCTGGAGTATGAATGAGGAATCATGTTGATCTCCCAGTGTGGCATTTTTTCTTTACCTCATATAAGTGAAGCATGCATTTAATGAATATCAAATTTGTTAATACTTCTAGATAATCTCCAGTACTATGATATGAACGAGATAGTGCTCAAATGGTTTAAATCATACCTAACTGGAAGAGTGCAGTAAGTTGAAATAAGCAGTTCACATAATATGCAAAAAACTGGTGATTTCTCAAACTGGGGAACAATCAAGAATGGGGTGCTGTAAGGTTCAGTCTTGGGTCCTTTGCTGTTCTTAATATATAGTAATGATTTGCCATTCTATATTCACGAAGATGCCAAGCTGGTACTTTTTGCCGATGATACAAGTATGTATGTCATGTAAACAATGACAGTGATCATTAAGTGACAGTCCAAAGAAGACATACCCCCAAAAAACTGCGATAAAACAATCTCATCAAACAAACACAAAGGTACTACGAAAAAATAAACACTATAATAACCTAAAAGTTTTCTCAGACAGTTTTGGAAGAGGGTTAGCTATAAAACTGAAAACAGATGATGCAGCAGGAAGGTTCAAAATTCAGGGACTAGTAAAACCAAATGCAAGATTAAGCCAAGTTGTTGACAGTGTTGAAGAAGAATGCAAGAGTCTATCATCAAAGGACTATCCAGTAATTATAGGAGGTGCTAATGATGTGTATCACAATGAAACAGTTGCAGCAACAAAAGCACTGAAAGAGTCACTGGGTAAGCTAACACATACCAATGTAATAGTGGCTAAAATACCTCACCATTATAATCTAATAGAACAATCATGTGTGAACAACAAAATTAAAAAAGCAAATAACCTCTATGATTCAGTATGTAAACATTTCAAAAATGTAACAGTGATTGACATGAATGATATTTCAGACTGCTGCCACACCACAACTGTGCCCCTTAGCAAACCTTGTCACTGTAACAGAGCTTGTCATACAAGCCATGGTCAGCATCTAAATGGCTTAGGAAAGTCACTTCTAAGCAAAAAAATACTTGGGATTGTTAGAGAAAAATTAAGCACTGCTAATAAAACAATTTATAGGCTTCAGTTCAAAGGTATGGTACAGGGAAACTCCCAAATCTAACACAGGTTGGATTTGGTCACAACAGTTTGCAAGGGACAGTAAAGATAATTCAACAGAAAAAGCAACAAGTATTCCTCCCAGTAACAAAAACAATTTAATGTTATTTCCTGGTAATGTACAATCCCTAAGACATAAGGTTAATGAGTTACAGTACTTGGCAGACAAAGTTAACTGTAGCATACTGTGTATTTATGAGCATTGGTTGCATGACTCAGAAATAGATTTGTGTGTACCTTATGGCTACATATTAGCCACAAAATATTGTAGAATGAATATTGCACATGGTGGAGTTGCAATCTACATCAAAGAAACGTTAAATCTGCAGCATTCAGTGATAGACCTAAACAAACATTGCATTGAAGGTGTATTTGAAGTAGCAGCCATGGTACTGCATACCCAAAAAATTATCATTGCTTCTGTGTACCGTACACCAGCCTCTGATGAGGAAGTTCTTATAGATAAACTAAATTCACTAATCAAATTATTCACTAAACAAAAAAAATCACAAAATTTTTATTGTGGGTGATTTCAATATAGATATAAGGGAAAGTAGAAAAAATGTAAATGGCATGGTTAACAGCCTAAAGGCACTAAACTGCTACTGTATAAATGATCAACCTACTAGACTAGATGCATGCCTTGACAATGTAATTAGTAATGTAAATCAGGCTCAACTAAAGCATGATGTGATTAAGGTAGAGTTATCTGATCATGATGGGATAGGGGTCAGAATAGGCAGTATGAACCCGGAGAGAACTAAACAGTTAGTCACGTCCAGAGTGCTAACAGAGAGCAATATTGTACAATTGAAACATGAACTGAAGGTGGTAGATTGGCCAAATACACTACACAATATAAAAAGTCTTGATGAATGTCTCTCTATGTTTTTTTATATCATTAAAAATGCAGTAGATAGTCACTGTCCACTTATCACAAAAAGATGCACCCCTAACAACAGAAAAAAACCTCAGCACTCTAACAAGTGGTAGATTAGATTAGATTAGATTAATACTTGCTCCATAGATCATGAATACGACACTTCGTAATGATGTGGAACGTGTCAGGTTAATGAAAGATGTCTGTACAAGATATTACATTACACAAAATTTTGCATGACACTAATGTTTAAGTTAGTTTTTTTCCCTCCCTTAATTTATACCTAAAAATTCATCCAATGAGTAGAAGGAGTTGTCATCTAGAAATTCTTTTAATTTATTTTTAAATGTTGGTTGACTATCTGTCAGGTTTTTGATGCTGTTTGGTAGGTGACCAAAGACTTTTGTGGCAGCATAATTTACCCCTTTCTGTGCCAATGTCAGATTTAACCCTGCATAGTGAAGATCACCCTTTCTCCTGCTGTTATAGCTATGCACACTGCTATTACTTTTGAACTGGGTTGGGTTATTAACAACAAATTTCATAAGTGAATATATATACTGTGAGGTTACTGTGAGGATTCCTAGATCCCTAAATAGATGTCTGCAGGATGACCGTGGGTGGGCTCCAGCAATTATTCTGATTACACATTCTTGAGCAATGAATACTTTTCTACTCAACGATGAATTACCCCAGAATATGATATCATACGAAAGCAGTGAATGAAAGTAGGCATAGTAAGCTAATTTACTGAGATTCTTATTACCAAAATTTGCAATAACCCTAATAGCATACGTAGCTTAACTCAGATGTTTCAGCAGACCATCAATGTGTTGCTTCCAGTTTAACCTCTCATCAATGGACACACCTAAAAATTTTGAAAACTCTATCTTAGCTACAGACTTCTGTTCAAAGTCTATATTTATTACTGGAGTTGTGCCATTTACTGTACGGAACTGTATATACTGTGTTTTATCAAAATTTAAAGAGAGGCCGTTTGCTGAGAACCACTTAATAATTTTGTGAAAAAACATCATTTACAATTACATCACTTAGTTCTTGGTTTTTGGATGTTATTACTATACTTGTATCATCAGCAAAAAGAACTAATTTTGCATCTTCATCAATATGGAATGGTAAGTCATTAATGTGTATCAAGAACTGTAAAGGACCTAAGACCGAACCCTGTGGGACCCCGTACTTGATAGCCCCCCAGTTTGAGGAATCAGCTGTTGTTTTAACATTACATGAACCACTTACTTCAACTTTCTGCATTCTTCCAGTTAAGTATGAATTAAACCATTTGTGCACTGCCCCCCTCAAAACATAATGATTTAGCTTATCTAAAAGAATTCCATGATTTACACAATCAAAGGCCTTTGAGAGATCACAAAAAATACCAATGGGTGATGTCCGGTTATAGCGATAAAAATGAGCAAGCCAGGAAACACTATGTGACCCTTAAGAAGTTGTACAAATATGAAATAAAATCAGATAAATGTAAAGTAAATGATGAATATCTTGCAGGCTCAAAAAATACCTGTCAAGCAGCTTGGAATATAATAAAAAGTGAAATCAATACGAGTAAATAGGAAGACACAGTGCCTACAGATTGCAACATCCTTAACGAGTATTTTATAAACTGTGCCAGCTCTTCTTCTTCTTCTTCTTCTTCTTTTGGTAAAAACAATTCTGATAATATTACAGCTGCTGTAACCCTTCTTAAACAACAAGCACCAGCAACCAAGAAATTCTCTTGGTCAAATGATTCAAATGGCTCTGAGCACTATGGGACTTAACATCTATGGTCATCAGTCCCCTAGAACTTAGAACTACTTAAACCTAACTAACCTAAGGACACCACACAACACCCAGCCATCATGAGGCAGAGAAAATCCCTGACCCCGCGGGGAATCGAACCCGGGCGTGGGAAGCGAGAACGCTACCGCACGGCCACGAGATGCGGGCTCTTGGTCAAAAATCACCTCCGGCAAAATTATCAAATCTATAAAGAAACTTACAAACTCAAAAACAGATGACTATTACGGGCTTAGTAACAGTATTGTTAAACACACAGCCACTGCAATCTTAATGCTACTAACATATCTGACAAATCGCATACTAGAAGAAGGAGTGTTCCCTGAATGTCTGAAAATGACAGTTACACTCACAATCTATAAGAAAGGTGACAGAAAAATGTCAAATAATTGTAGACCTATATCAATAGTTCCCATTATATCAAAAGTAATAGAAAACTGCATACATATCCAAATTTACAATTATTTTGAAAGTAATAAATTATTGAGTAAGAACCAGGTTGGCTTTTGATCTGAACTATCGACAACCAAAGCAGTTGAATGCCTCCTTAGTAATATATATGAAGGATATGAAAATTCAGAGAATTGCCATGTAAGTTGTATGTGTTGCGTCAGTTGTGCAATGATGCTGATATCAGTGGTCACGTGAACATTCTCAGACCTGCAGACAAGGTTCTGGAGATCCACACAGCACTGATGCCTGCCAGGATCGTCCTGTTGTAAGGGCAGTAGTGAGTGACAGATCGTACAGCTACAACAGCACGGATAAGGAGGATTGTGAGACCAGACATGTCAACATGAACTGTTGTGAACTAGTTATTTGCAGTGGGACTATGGACATGCACACCTCTAGTCCATCTTCCGCTCACGCTACAGTATTGACGCCACAGTTTAATTGATGCCATCAGAGGATCATTTGGAAGATGGAATTGCATGCTATGGTCTTCAGCAATGAAAGCAGGTTCTGCCTGATGCAAATGATGGTCATTTCTATGTACCACATAGATTGAGTGAAAGCTGTCTCATAGAGTGCTTTTGTCCAAGATACACTGACCCCACCCAAGGCCTTATGGTCTGGGGTGTGATAAGCTGTATCTCTTGTCCACCTATGGTGTTTCTGGAGAAGGTGCTAATCAGCACTTCGTATGTGCAGAATATTGTTAGACCAATCTTTTGCTGTTCTTCCAATGTGAAGGATAATGCTCTCCCACACACCACCCATGAAACTCAAATGTGCTCTGCAAGATGTGCAGCGACTTTTCTGGCCAGCACAATCTGTGGACTTTTCTCCAACCAAACACATGTAGGATGTGATGGGATATATGTGACTTGTCATCAAACAGCTCTTACAGAAGTACACAAACCAGTCAAGCAGGCATGGCATAACATATCCCAGGACAGTATTTGCCATCTGTACAATTGACTGGGTGCCAGAGTCAGAACCTGCATTGCTGCCTGTGGGGGCTACTTGGGTGTTTCAGCATTGGTCTGATACGTTGAACCTCAGAATTGCTTCTGCTATTGGTCTGTAAATGTAATCATTTAATATAATCCATATCCGCTCTTGGAGCAATAAATCTTGAGTAAATAGGATATGTCTAAAAGGTTGTACTAATTTTTTTACAGCAGTGTATAATCAGTAGGAAACCTTCCAGGATCTCTAGGGCTCTTCCATAAATATGACCTTCTTAAATGAAGTGGTAGAGATGATTAAATTATGCTCTGCACAAAATTTTGCTAGGCAACTTAAACTTTCATTTCTTTCCCACAATATCCACATTCTGTTTTTTTCTTCTCTTCTCTTCTCTTCTTTTTTCTATTTTCGAATTCCACGCCACAGTTAAAATTTCCCTCTTCCTTAACATTGTGAGTAATTTCTTTTGTCTCTCCATACATTCCTTCAGTTTCTTCACCATCAGTGGAGCTGATTGGCATAAGACTTGTCCTACTGCTGTAAATGTTGGCTTTACGTCAGCCTATGTTAATGCATTTATTATACTGTTCATAGTGGCTTACAAACATTTCTGTTTTCTTATTGATTGTTAGACTTACTCCTGCATTACTCCTATTTGATTTTGTATTTATTACCATCTGCTCAACTCACCAGTACTTGTGTTCTTCCTGCCAGCACACTTTACTTGTTTCCACTATATGTAACTGCAACCTTTCCATTTTTCTTTTTTAGTTCTATAACCTACCTACACAATTAAAGGATCTAACATTCCACACTGCCCTAAAGAAAGCCAACTTTTCCCTGATGACAGCATCATCATTTAATCACACATAGACGTTCATGTTCTCCAAGGAAATAATGACTCTTAATTTCCCATTGCTTTCATCCTTTCACAGTACAAGCACAGCAAGGCCATTTTGGCTAACATTCAAAGTCAAATCAGTCAGTCATTCATACTGTTGTCCCTGCAACTACAGAAAAAGCTGCTGCCCTCTTCAGGAGCCAAGGATTTGATGTGATATTAAGACAGTGATTCGAAAAATGACAGAACAGGATAGTAGAAGAAACAAGAAAACACTGAATGAAATGATCAGAAATAGGTGGACATTAATTTTCAGTGAATGTAAAAATGCTTGATAAGAGTGGGAATGAGGTAGGAGAGATGTAGGAACTCAAAAAGCTGTTGAAGACATACAGGGACTGGACAAAAATGTGGAGACACCAAAAACACAACACACTGGCATATCTAATATGATGTAGCAAAACCACTGTCAGTTCTCTGAGAAGGGATAAATACAGGTCTGTATGGTTTTCAAGGAATCTTGTACCATTCTTCATGCAAAATGGTGGCAAGTTCAGGTAACGGTGATGAAGCTGGACAAAAGCATACACTCTGTTGTGCAGAGCAGACCACAAAGGCTTCATAATATGGAAATGTATTGCCTGTGGTAGCCAGGGGAGATGTGACAGTTCATCCTCGTGCTCAAAAAACCTGTGAGCATGGGTCATGTCATTGTGAAACACAGAATCACAGTTGGGGAACAAACATTGTACCATTGGATGGAATGATCGGTCAAATCAGTCACATAATTCTCGGTAGTAATGTGGCCTTGGGTTCCATAGAATACCACATTGTAGCTGCCCAAATCAGCATCAAACTGTCACCATGTTTCACTCTTGGGACATAAACTTGGCCAGAAATTGAGAACGATATAAAACAATACTCACCTGACCAAATGACTTTCTTTTAGTGCTTCATAGGGCAGGTTTTATGAGTTTGGCACCACATTTTCATGTTATGGGCATTTGTGTCACTGAGGAGTGCTTTTGGAATTCCTGGTCACCTTGTTGTTCTGATTCTGGAGTTCCCTTTGTGTTGTATTGGTTCCAGCAGAGTCCTCAAGTATGACATCTAGTTCTGCAGTGACTTTTGCAGCTGCCACCATCTTGTTTTTCATCACAGTCCTCTTCAGTGACCATCTGTCATCATCATTCAACACACATTTCTGTTTTCCTATGCATCATATAAATCTGTGATATGGTGCTTCTTGAAACATCTAACAGTTTTACATTGGTAATGGAGGCACACACCATATGAATATCAACATTTGTCAGCATTAGGGAGGTGCTATGAAGGAAAGGGGTAAAGAAGCAGGCTGTGTTGGAGCATAAAAGAGTTATATCAGGCAAGTGTGAGTTATGTAAGGTTGAGAAGAGAGAGATCGGGATGACTGATATGAAGGAATGATCTGAAAGAAGGCTACACTATCCCTATTACGTTAAATAGTGGTGACGAATAATGTAATTATGGAAGTGGCAAGAGAGATAGGAGGCAGAATGATGGTGACTTTTAATTTCTAATGATTTAGTGGGGTGGGGGAACAACGAGGAATATATACAGTCACAATTAGATGGTTAGGAAGAAGGTGAGCCCGTATATGACTTAAAATTTAATTTGTAGAAAAAAAGCTGGTTGTTAACACAAGAAAAAAAGGAAAGACTTATAGCAAAAATTACTGTACGTGAGTAGCAGCTGATAATGGTGGAAAGTTTCAAGGATCTAGGGGGTATAATACAGAAAAATGGAAGAAATGTCAAATGAATGTACAAGCCAAGCCAATTGTATTGTATACCAGCTCTGTCTTACAATGCATAAATCTGAGTCATGAAGAGGTTGCACAAGGTGGTGATGAGGGGGTAATGTAACAGACTATGGCTCACCTATTGAACAATATGATACATACAACTATTATACATCACAATACACTTGCATATCTCATCTTTCACAGGTAATCTTTGAATTCCTATATTGCCATTCAGTTATGCTCATTTTTCTATAGTTTTCCTTTTTGATTAACACTCATTATGCTGTAAATGAAACAGCTGATCAGATCAAATAATAATATGGGTTTTATTAAAACCACATAATTTTGTTTGATTTTCACATAAAGACATAAGATCTTGTAAGTTGGATTCACTGAAAAGATTAATTAATATTCTACTCTTATGGACAAATGTTAAATACCAAAGTAAATAAGAGAAAATACTGAAATAAGCTAAATTTAAAAAATATGTTTATTTCATAAAAAAAGAAAAATATTGATAAAAATCATCATTGTAACTGTGTTAGTCAAAATAATCAAGTAAATTTTAATGTGAATCTTATTCGTTATTTTTTTGCATTCTTATATTGTAATTATATCTTAAGTCTTACAAAAGAAGTAAATGGTGAGGAAGAAGATTATGTAAGTGGCTACAGCTGTGATTGCATGCTCTCTGATTCATCAAATGTTTGAATATAAATGAATCATTTTTCTGCTCCAAAACTCCTTATCTTTTGCAAAACTCTCTCAAAAATTAATGAGAAGATATAAATTATGAATTTGAATGTGCAACGAGTTTACATCTTAGTTGTGAGCTGGAATGTTCCAAGGGGAAGAGACCAAGTCCAATGGTAAAGGACACATGGCTTAAAATGGAAAAAAGCATTTAAAGGAGTGGAGAAGACTGGACCAGAGTATCAACAGAGGGTGGTGGGAAGACAAGATAATGGAGAGGTTTGTGTTCCGAGGAGATTCCACCAGGGGTAGGAAGCTGAACAAGATGATGATACTAACTTCTACCTGTGATGTTTGCCTGCTTTATTTCTTCTTGGTGTTGATGTACTGCATTGTCATCTGGCTGAAAAGTGAGGGGTGGAAGTTCAACACTGACTACTGTAAATGATGGTAGCTGACAGTTGCACAATTGTGTTTCACAGTTCTTTACTTTCACTGTCCACAACCCCCTTCCCTCAAAATTGCACAATTATATGGCCAGTTCACTATTGGTAAATGTTGATAAGTCTCGTTAATAGGTTGCAGGCAACGTCAACATACTGATACAACAGTTTCTGTTGAACATCTATGAGCAGTAAAAACCTAACCACACAGTTCACAGTTCTTGCAGAATAATACGGTACGTGTGACACTATTTTTCAAATAAATTAAATAGACATTGTCATTAATTGTTCCAAAATCTGGCCTACTTGTGTTACACTTATTCCACTGTTAAGTTTACGCATTGTTCTTAATCTAACCAATACATGTTTCACATCTGAAAATTGGCCGAGGACTGAAAGACTGACGGGACCAAAAATTGGTCATTTATATATCCTCACAATAATAGGCATTGACACTACACATTGTTCGATGTTTAAGTTACAGAAAATACAATTAAGACATAACTCATTCAATTTATTTATTTATTTATTTATTTATTTTATTATCCATCTTTAGGCATTAAAAATGCAGTTGATGTCGTCATTTGTGTACATATACAGTTTCATAACTAACAGAAATGGTGTAATATATTGTAGATCATTATTGTCTAATAAGATACAAAAATTTCTCCTTGATGCTGCACAAGGTATTTGCATTATATTTACATGTATAAGTTTAAACTAAGTGAAGCTACATTAGTACCGGTACTTAAAATCATATTTAGTGCACATTATAAGCTCTTCTATTGTATAAAAAGCTTTTTCTCTAAGGCATTTCTTTGTGACACTTTTAAACTCATTCAGTGACACATTATGTGCCTCTATTGGCAACATGTTAAATAGTTTTACTCCCATGTGTCTGTAACTATCTTGAGTTTTCTTCAGTCTAGCAACTGGGATGTCCATTTGTTGTTTTATACGTATGTCTTGGTGATGGATAGATTATTATAGTTGGTGACTGTGTTGGTTTTCTTTTGTGTGTATCAGACAACTTATTATGAAGAGGGCCACTACTGTTAGTATTTTTAGATTTTTGAAATATGGTCTACAAGACTCGTTATTTGTGACTCCATGGATGCATCTGACTGCCTTCTTTTGCCAAATGAAAACTTGTTTTGCTCCAGGAGAGTTTCCCCACAACAAAGTGGCATATGATAAATGGGTGTGGAAAAAGGCATAGTATGCATTGAGTAATAACTTACCACTAACACATGACCTTAGTTTACCTAAAAAATATGTCACATGTGCTAATGTATATAATCGGTATGATTCTTCCACGTTAATTTTGAGTCAAAATGGATCCCAAGTAGTTTAGCTGAGACACAATCAATCTTATCACTCTTAACACACAAGCTAAAGAGAATATTCACAGTTTTATCATGATTTATATGCAAGTCATTGAGTTGGAACCACTTGATGGCTGCTTTGAGATGAGTTTCAATTTCTTCGTTTAATTTTCCTAAATCTTTCCCTGCTGTAACAAAAGTTGTATCATCTGCATAGAGTGTGGATTTACATAATATGGTGCTGGGCAAGTCATTTACATATATTATAAAAAATAAAGGTCCAAACACAGAGCCTTGTGGTACACCGTGCATGATATCCAAGACATTTGACCTCGTATTGTTAAAATGCACAATTAGTTTTCTGTCGCTCAGATGGGATCTGATCAGAGATAGTTCTGAGCCTTTAATGCCATAGCAGTGCAGTTTTTCTGGTAGTATCCTTTGACTGACAGAGTCAAATGCCTTGCTGAGGTCCACAAGAGTGGCATTAACTGATAATCCTGATTCGAATGATAACAATATATATGAAACAACATCGTCAACTGCTTTTGCTGTTGACAGGCCGGACCTGAAGCCATACTGAGAGTCACTAAGAATATTATTCACAGACAGATGTTGACTGATTTCGAGCTGTATGCAATATTCCACTACTTTTGATATGATGGGTACAAGGGAGATTGGACGGTAATTATTAGGACAAGACTTGTCACCTTTCTTGTACAGTGGAGTAGCGACTGCCATTTTAAAGGATGAAAGGAAACAGCCACTGACAAACATCCGGTTCATAAGAGAACATAATAGATGTGCTATTACATCTGCTATTTTTTTATTACATAATTGGAGAGACCATAAATGTCCTCTCATTATGAGTAACTTAATTTTGCTATTGCAGTTTTAATATCTGTTATTTTTGCTTCTTTCTGTTTAAACACAGGAACCATATCCTCAAAATTTTGTAGAAATAAATTTCTATTATTTGAGATATGGTTGTTGTCACATTTATGGATATGTTCATTTGCAGCACTGTTATTCATACTGGCAGCATTAATGAAGAAGGTGTTTGAAACGTCTGGGGTGATACAAGCATCACATGAATTATTTTTGTTAACATCTTTATTTCTACCCAGATGAGTCTTGATAACAGTCAATGCTGCTTTGCATTTATTTTGGGACTTATTAATATAATAACCATTTGCCCTGCACTTGCTTAACCTAATTTCTGCATTGTATTTGTTACTCAAATTTATGTACTTTGCTTTTTCAGCTTCACTATTTTTTGATTTGTCATAGGAAATCATTAACAGAGTTATGAGTCTTTGTAGGTCAGGTGTGAATCAGTTATGCACTGATGTGAGAGCATGTTTCCTTGTAGTTCACTTACTTTTTCTAATTACTTTAGGGCAGCAAGTTTTAAATTTATCTGACAATGCACCAATGAATAATCAATATGATTACTTTCCAGCAGAATGTAATTACAATTTGTCATGTTTATTTGTGTTCTGTAGTTATCAATGTTCTCTTCATTCAAAAGCCTAATGTACGTAATTTTATTGGAGACAGATGCTTTCTCTTTTGTTATCAATTTTAACCAAATACCTTTAT
Organism: Schistocerca gregaria; assembly: GCF_023897955.1. Taxonomy (NCBI): domain Eukaryota; kingdom Metazoa; phylum Arthropoda; class Insecta; order Orthoptera; family Acrididae; genus Schistocerca; species Schistocerca gregaria. The sequence goes on from NC_064920.1 coordinate 760,040,924, forward strand.
GGTCTGATAAATAATGATTATTGTATAACGCTAGTTCATACCGATTTGTCTCAACATTTGTGATTACATTATCAAGGCAGGCAGACTGTCTTGTTGGGTTTTCATTAATGCAGTGCAGGTAATGTGATCTTAGCATATTCAGAAGATTAAGTTGTTTAGGTGTGTTCTGCGTTATATCAATATTTATGTCACCAAAAATTAAAATCCTATATTTAGGCCACTTATCGAGGTGTTGTATCAGTTTCTGTAAGGCCTGTGCTAATACTTCGACATCATTATCAGGTGTGCGGTATACCGACACAATTATGAGTTTTAACATGGGCAGTAACATTGCTGCTGTTTCCAGTACATTTTCTATACAGTAATCTTTAACATTAAGAGTGCTGTAATCCAAGTCTATACCACTACTGACATATATAGAGGCTCCCTCACAGTTGTGTGTTGGTGTACAATAACCTGTTACTAAATCAAAGCCTGGGGGTACATATAACTACAGTTGGTCTTCACTTAACCAGTGTTCATTGATACATAATATAATATTCTAGTTCACTCTGACAAAAAACTCAGGTCATCAGTTTTGTTTCTTAATGACCTGATATTTATATGTACAAATAATAATGAGTCATCCTCACAAAGGGATAGGTCTGGATTCCTCTGTAGCAATGTATCAGTTAGTTCACTTTGCTTGTACATTATTCTGTCACTTGTTGATTGTGTACTTACATCTCTGGCTAGTTTCTTGATCGTTTTGGATCCAGATGATGACGAAAAGATTTCACTGGTGCCATCCATAAAAAATAATTGTTCCTCTGTGGAACGTCTCTCACTCTACTAGATGCACATACTGTAGCTTGTTTGTTTTCACTCATGTCTTGTGCACTTGATTTTCTCACTTTTACAGCTTGATTGCTTACACTCACTGGCTGAACACTTACATTTAAATTATCTGCTCTTTGAATGTTCTTATTCACTGACTGAAAACTTCCTTTTAACTGACCCACTTGACCTAGAGATGACAACATGGCATTTATATGTGTATATGATGTGCTGATAGCTCCTGGCTGGGAAGTGGACTGGATAATGGTTTCACCTCTGTTTATATGTGTAGCTGGTGTGCTGACAGTTTCTGGTGACTTTCTTCTCTGCTGTGAAGTGGTCTGGATAAAAGTGTCACTTCTGTTTATCATATGAACACCCTGTCCCAAAACTGATGTCATAATATGTCTGCGGTTTACTGAGGAGGTAGCTACCTTTGTCAATGTTGCCCTCCATGTGCACCTAGCAGAAGTAGCGATAGTTTTGCATACTTTCATACTTTCTGTTTACCTTTTGTGTTGAGATGCATCCCATGTTTTGTGTAGTCTTCTCTATGTAGAAGTTGGTTCAAGTCGATTACAGTGACGTTTGTACATGAAGATGCCAGGTCCATTATAATACAGTCAAGATTGTACACCATATAGTTGTTTTCTGGCTTATCAGATCTGTATGGGATTGTGCACAGTAGCAGCGTAGTATTTTTAACTGAATACATTGAAAACTTCCTTCTTTTTAACAGTTGCTTCTACCACAAAGGTTAGGCCAAGTTATTTGTTTAAATAATGAAATTAATGGATATAGTTATACAAACAATACTTTTGACAAACATGGTAATTATTTTTGAATTAATTAAGTCCTTGCTTTGCTAACATGTTTTTGAGTAGACCCAAATAAGTGCTTTAAGAATCCTTCTTCCAAATGTTTATAATTAGTACAGGATCTATAATTATTTATAAGTCAATAACAGAAAAAATTACTGATTTCACCCTATAATGATTTGCAGCAAAAGATATTAACTAGGAATGGTTAAAATAAATTAGTAAATTAATTACATACATGTAACTAAGCACAAAATTAGACCTGGTGCTATATTTCTTAAGACTGAGGCCCAACTTTCTCTTTTATGGTTATATTTTACTTCCTACTAGTGTCTATTTTCATACTATTAATGTATTTTTCATACTATTTTCCACCCTGCAAATGTCTTCTTTCATACTCATACTACTCAAACTCCTTGTAATTTGTCTTGACATCACTTCCAATATTCCGTCTGCCATAAACTTTTCCCGTTTCTGACTTTCACAACTAGTTTCTTTCTTTTTAGCCTTTTTTATTTCACCCACTTCAGTACTATGTTCGTCCATTTTGCTCACATCACTAGTGTAGAAGATGCTTTTATCATCTCATCTACAATACGACTTTTGTCCCCATCATCCGAAGTGACATTCATGTCTGATTTATAGCCACTATCATTTACTGGATCGCTCCGCACTGAGTCTTTCTGTTCATTTAAGAACTTCATCTCTACAGCTTTGCTATTAGTCACATCACTCCCTTGTTGTCCATTCTCCATCACACTGTCTTGTTCGTTAAGGCCACTCACTATGTATCAGTAAATATGAAATGGCTTCTGCTATGAATTACCTTATTTTTATTCACTTGTTTCCTGCTGCTGCTGTGGTTACTCCCACTTGTCCAAAACCCGATTGTTTATGTCAGATGGGTTGAGGCCAGCTGGCATGCTGATTGTCTGCTGCAGCTTCTCTTCATAATGGCTACCTGGATGAGCTTGATTTTCGGTTGGCTGCTGCAGCTGTCCTCCACAATGGCTACTCCAAGGAGCTTGATTCCAGATTGGCTGCTGCATCCAAATTTGTAATGGCTGCTTCCATAACCTCGGCCAACGATATTCTGTTGTTGTGCTGCATTGTTGATGCTCCCTATTGTTCTGTTGTTGTGCTGCATTGTTGATGCTCCCTATTGCATTCCTTGTTCATGCACAGACTATTAGAATACTGTAATTATTTTCACTGTCAATTAGACTGTTCACTGTTCTCAATAATACTGATGCCACATGTTCCTTAAAATTCGGTCACTGTGTTCATACTGCTCTGTTCACTGTTCAAAGTTCACAAGTCCTTGTTTATTGTGTCCAAATACAATAATCCTCACTCGAAAGGGCACCATATGTGGCGCTCGCCTGCTTTATTTCTTCATTGATGGTCCTCTGTGTCGATGAACAGCATTGTTATTCTGGCTGACTACTGTAAATAATGTAGCCAAGAGTTGCACAATTGTGTTTCACAGTTCTTTACTTTCACTGTTCACAATCTCCCAATATTGCAAAATTATATGATCTGGATCACTGTTGCTAAATGTTAATAAGCCTCAACAATAGGTTCCAGGCAACACCAGCATACTGCTACAATAGTTGCTGTTGAACATCTATGAGCAGTGTAAACCTAACCACACAGTTCACAGTTCTTGCAGAATAATATGGTAAGTGTGACACTATTTTTCAAATAAATTAAACAGACATTTTAATTAATTGTTCTAACATCCAGCCCATTTGTGTTACACTTATTCCACTGTTAAGTTGACACATTGTTCTTAATGTAACCAATACATGTTTCACGTCTGAAAATTCGCCTTGGACTGATTGACTGTGACGGGACCAAAAATTGGTCCTTTATACACCCTCGCAATGATAGGCATTGACACTACTCATTGCTTGATGTTTAAGTTACAGAAATTATAATTAAAACATAACTCATTCAATTAACTGAATACATCAAAAAATTCCTTCTTTTTAACAGTTCCTTCTACCACAAAGGTTAGGCTGAATTATTTGTTTAAATAATGAAATGAACAGATATAATTATATAAACAATACTTTTGACAAACCTGGTAATTATTTTGAAATTAATTAAGGCCTTGCTTTGTTAATATGGTTTTCAGTAGACCCAAATAAGTACTTAAAGGATCCTTATACCAAATGTTTATAATCAGCACAGATTTTTTTATTTATTTATAAGTCAACAACAGAATCTGAGTCTCGAAACAATTACTGATTTAACCCTATAATGATTTGCAGCAAAAGATAATACGTAGGAATGGTCAAAATAAATTAGTAAATTAGTTACATACACGAAACTAAGCACAAAATTAGACCTGATGCTATATTCCTTAAGACTGAGGGCCAACTTTCTCTTTTATGGAAATGTAGATTATACTCATGCATATTAATTGTAATTAGGCAAAAATGTAAATAAATAGTGCGAGGGAGGTCTTTCGACAGATGCCTTAGTGGCTGTACAACAAGGTGAAAGGCGATCAGAAGAGAGTAGAGCATATAAGGGAAAGGGCAAAGAAAGGAGGGGAGACAAGAGATGAGAAGAACAGAGGAGTGTTTAGATGTGGATAGGAATGGGGAGGGAAGATAGAAAAGAGGGGTGCAAGAGGGGGGGGGGGAGAAAGGAGGAGAGTGGGAGGGAAATAGGATAAGGAAGTTTTTGTCTGGTTCAACTTGTAGATGACATTTTCATGATCTGAACTCATGACAGGGCAACCTTTGTCATTTTCTCCATAATCTTAACACCTTCTGCCAAGTCTGTCTTACCCAGTATTTCTCAACTCAACAAGCCACCTTCCTAGATGTTGATCTCCACCTCTCCGATGCCTCCATAAATATGTCTATTTATATCAAGTGCACCAACCACCAACTGTACGTCCATCTTGGCAGCTTTCACCCATTTTATGGTAAAAAGTCTTTTCCTTGCAACCTCACCACCTATGGATGCCCTATCTGCAGTGGGAAGTAGGAGTTGTTGTAATATAATAATAACCTTACTAGAGCCTGTGTTGACAGTCAGTATCCTATCCATCTCAACCATAAACAGATCTCTTGTGCCATCTCCTCCTTTGACATGACAACAGAAATGATTTCAACAGCTGCTTCACTGCACAAGCCATTTGGATACCCTCTACTAGGACAAATTTCTCTGAACTAAGCAGATGGGAGTTCTCTCTCCAACATACACTGTGCTCTTGCAATCCCCTTGGCCTAAACCTCAGCTAACCAGTGCCTCAATGCCCTGTGTTACCTCCCCCCCCAACCTTCATGTGAACATTCTGTCTCTCTCTCTCTCTCTCTCTCTCTCTCTCTCTCTCTCTCTCTCTCTCTCTCTCCCTCCCTCCCTCGCTCCGTCCCTACCTCCTTGCCCTCTCTCACCCCTCTCTCCTTACCCTTTCTCACCCCTCCCTTTCTCCCTTTCCTCTCTGTCCTCCTTTCCTTCTTATCTTACTTCTCATCTTCACCTTCATCCACTGTCATCCTCCTCCATTTCAGCCTATGCCCTCCTCTGACTCCCTCCATTTCTCTATCTCTTATGTGCTCTACTGTCTGCCTGAAGTCCTTTTGTTTTGTTGAGCTGCTGAATCATCTGACAAAAGACTTTCCTCACATTATGCTGCTACCCTCTAGCCTCATGTGTCCTTCTCCCCCCCCCCCCCCTCCCCCAATCAGTCCCTCTGGGGGTGCGTGCATTAGGGTAACTGTATGGCTGAGTGTGTGAATATGTACTTCTACTAGAGAAAAAACAAGAGCTCAAAAACTAGTGTAAATTCTGTTTTCTGTTACATGTTTCTATGCTTCCAAGACCCCATGCTTCTACCGATGGGCGAGAACAGCCCCTAGGCCATACTGTGACGCGTCAGTCGCCAGAACCAAGTGCTGACCCGGACGGAATGTGGCAAGACAAGGCGCTGACTGCAAATGAGCTTTCAGGCGGACAAAAGCCTGCTCACACTCGTCGGATCAACAGAAAGGGACGTGTCTGCATAACAGCTGATGCAGAGGATGAGCTACCGCCACTGCGGATGGAATGAATTTGTGATAATAAGCAATCTTGCCTAGAAACGCCTGAAGCTCTTTGACAGTAGACAGCCGGGGTAGAGCATTAATGGCTGCAACGTGCTGATGTAGAGGACGCATACCCTCACGGGACAAGTGGAAACCAAGATACGCAATGGAGGGTTGGAAGAACTGTGACTTGTCCAGATTGCACCTCAACCCAGCCAAATGCAAAACTCGAAACAGTGAACGCAAATTGCGAAGGTGCTCCTCAGTGGAGGCCCCCGTGGCAACAATGTCACCCAGATAGTTTATGCAGCTGGAAATTGAAGCCGTGAATTGTTCCAAAAACCGCTGCCATTTGGCGTGCTAGCGACGCCAAATGGCAACCGCTGGTACTGATACAACCCACAAGGAGTGTTGATGACGAGAAATTCCTTGGAAGAAGCGTCCAACAGCAACTGATGATACGCCTCCGATAAGTCAAGTTTGGAAAAGACCTGGCCCCTAGTGAGCTTGGTAAATAACTCCTCAGGACGGGGAAGAGGATAAGTGTCAATAAGGCTCTGAGCGTTGACAGTGGCTTTAAAATCACCACACGAACGCAGACTCCCGTTTGGTTTAGAAACCTCCACGATTGGCGATGCCCATTCGTTGGAGGTAACAGGAAGGAGAATGAATCCCTGAAGCTGTTAACCTGTCTATCTCAGCCTTGACAGGTGCACGCAACGCCACCGGAATAGGGCATGCCCGGAAAAACTTAGGGCGAGCTGTAGGTTTAAGAGTAATGTGGGCTTCAAAATCCTTGGCACGACCCAGACCAGCAGAGAACACGGACGAAAATTCAGAACACAATCCATCCAACTGTTGGCACGGAATATCCTCAGATATGAGGTGCACGTCATCATCAATGGAGAATCAGAACAACTGGAAAGCATCATAACCGAACAGGTTTTCAGTGCCCGCATGATCCACCACATAAAACGTGATGGGCCTAACAACAGACTTGTAGGCAGTGGCAGCATCAAACTGGCCAATTATAGGAATTTTCTGTTTATTATAAGTTCTCAGATTTCACGTAACTGGAGACAAGGGAGGGGAGCCCAACTCCAAATACGTGCGAGAATTAATGAGAGTTACTGCAGAGCCAGTGTCCACTTGCATGCGAATGTCTTTATCCAGAACACGAACAGTAACAAACAACTTATTTGTCTGAGAAAGCACACAGTTAACCTCCATGTCCAATGCCTCGTCCTCGTCGACAGGAACTTTAGGGGACTAACACACAGAAGCAATGTGGCCTTTTTTCCTACATGAATTACACGTGGCCCAACATTTTGGACACACGGCCCTGTCATGCTGTACGAAACAACATGGACAAGAAGGAAGTGCGGAATGAACCTGCTTCTGTGGTTGCTGTTTTCACTGCAAGCATTGCGGCCCAATGTGACGTTGTTTATGCGAGTGAACCGCCGCCACATCTTCGTTCTCCTGTGAAACAGGCAAATTGTTCATGTCGAAAGTTGACTGTTCAGCGCCTACATCACACCACGCGTCTATTTGCGCACCAGCAGCGTGAGACACTTCAAAGGAATGAGCGATGCTTAGAACTTCTGACAACGACGGGTTTGGCAGTTGTAGGGCATGTTGCCGAACTTTTTTATCAGGATCAAGCCATAGAATAGCATCCCTAACCATTGAATCAGCATAAGACTCATGATGAGTGTCCGTGACAAACTGACATTTCCTACTCAGACCGTGTAGTTCTGCCACCCAAGCCCGGTAAGATTGATGGGGCTGTTTACAACACCGGTAGAACGCCACACGGGCAGCAACAATGTGGGTGTTTTTTCGGTAATAGTTAGACGATAAGTCACACATTTCTTGGAAGGACAGAGAGGCAGGTTCCCGCAGAGGGGCTAACTGAGATAGCAGTTGATAGATCCGTGGGAAAAGAAATAACAACTTACACATAGGAGCGTCGACAAAGCCGAAAGCCAAGAAGTGTTACCGCACACGCTTCTCATAATCCTCCCAGTCTTCAGCGGCCTCGTCGTAAGGAGGGAATGGAGGCGGAGAAGAGGAAGACAGACGACGAGCAAGCGACGTCGACAACACCTGAATAGCAGCCGTCAGCTGTGTTTGTTGTGCCTGAATAGCAGCCGTCAGCTGTGTTTGTTGTTCAATGAGTGTTTGTATAAGGTGTTCCATGTCTGCCCTGTCACGATCACACAAATCCACAACACAGTGAAAATAACCCATCCTCGTCGCCAAAAAGTGTTATAACCTTTAATCGCCAATTATTACGTGGATATTCAAACACACTCACTTAGAAACAATAGCTGGTTACATGATAACAACTCAGTATCTCTTATTCGACTGCCATGCCGTGACATGCGGCCGGTGTCATTCGTAGCTAGGTGGCACTCCCGCGCTCAGACGAGTTATGGAGAGCCTCTATCGCCGTTTGCGCGTACTGACGTGGCGGCACTGTTAAATGTCGTGGCACTGTCACAACAGTGACCTGGATAAAGATTTTACCTCTCTTCTTTCTATGGACAGGAGGTTTCACAGCTGGTTACAGGTAGCCATTTTTATGACTTGGGTTCTCTTCTGCATACACCAAGTAGAGGAATCAAAACTTCTGTGTAGTTAAATGTCCATTTTGTGCATTTGTGTAATCTTATATTTGTAAAGAATGGTTGATATCAATTACAGTGATATTGAAACATATCTGCTAGTTCCATTACAGTGCAGTTCATATTATATATGATACTGCCAATTTCTGGATTGTTATACATAATTTTGTACATAGCAGCAGAGGTCTGTAATTTCTTCGTGGAATCACTCTCTGTATACTAGTCGTAAAATCTGTTGTACTTCAGTTACTGTCATTAAAACCAGCAATAATGATCACAAAGTCATTCTGAGGAATGTATTTAGAGAATTAAACTTATTCCCTGAGAACATAAAAATTGGCATTTGATTTTACATCTGTTGATGTTATTTAAGAATGGTGCACCCCCATAGATTAGTGAACGCAGTATTATTGCACCTGTGATTGAAGTGCTTTGGTCAACTTATGAGATTTTATCATGAGGATATTCTGAACCACTTAATAGTACATGCACAAGTGTCCTGAAAGCATTCACATTGCAATGCATTTTTGTTCGTTACCACTGTATTTTATTTTACTGTAAAATCACCAAATATTTTTGTTAAAGGCCACAGAAGGCCAAGTGCAATAATATTCTGGTTGATTAGTACATGACTGTCAGAAAATAGAAATATTATATTTTTACTCCTATTCTTGATAATTCTCTTGACTGGTCATTCTGTCAACTGGAATACTATTCAAAATGGCTATGGGCAGAAATTTGTCTCTAGCTATTCTGGGTGAATGATCCTAACATTTTTTTTTAGTGGGAAACCAAACATACAATGTTCAGTGCACCATGTAAATCTTACAGTTGCCAGATAAAACTATTAGTGTTTCATGTACATACTACTTCACCTAATTGTATGTAAAAGGGTACTACCAGATGTCAATAAGCAGAAGGCACACTCAATGAATTCACTAGAAAAGTAACCTACTTCTTGAAGTTCAAATCAACTGGGTTGTTAAGCCATGTCATATTTCTTCTATGCTCTCAGCATTTTGATCCCTCTGCTGACATCATCTTCAGGATCTTGTGGAGTCCACAGTAGACTGCTCAATCTACAGTGGGCATGACAACATCCTGAAGAGGATCTCAGTAAAGGAGTCAAAATGTTAATTTATTTATTTATTTAGTGCCTGTATTATCACATTCACGATACTGGACTTGTCAAAGTACAGAACAGTATAAAATATTACATATTTACATCATGTACAAAATCTTATCATTGGTATCAACACATCTTTATACCAGAAACATTATTCTGCTTAACTAGATTATAAAATTATATACGTACATACAGATAGAATAAAAGCTAGCAAAACCCATTGGTTGATTTTATTAAAACTACTAAATACAAATAGTTTAGAATAAATGTGATGTGGCTGAACAACCTAGAAGATTTTAATTTCAGTGACAATGGCCACAATAACCTGCAGACTTACACAACCTGCGTCTTGTTAACAGTGCTTTATAAGACACTTGTCTGAGATATTTCTTTGTAAACTTTTCACTGAAACTTAACATAAAGTATGCCATACTCATTTGTATAATATATTATTTTAATAATTAATTTCATTTTTAGATATGGATAACTAGGAAGTTATCTTGTGCACATAATTATTCCTGTGTGAAAGACAGTGAGAACTTTTTTTTTTTTTTTCCTTCTTCTTCAGGGGTGTCGTATGGGTGCAGAGGCTGTTATGGCATTAATGGAAACATCAGAAGACAATGAGGGAATACTAATTTCTATAACTGGCAACCGCATTGTTCGTCTGCCTCTCATGGAGTGTGTTGAGAGAACAAGAGGAGTGGCAGCTGCTATGGGTCGAAAGGAGTGGGATGAAGCAGTCAGATTGAGAGGCAGGTAAGACAATATGTTGTTCTTCCCTCTACCACAAGCAAGGTAAAGATAATAATTTAAGAAAGAAAAGCAACTGGTCAAGTATAGGAGTATGTGTGCTTGAAAGGATAATTGAACAGTGGAAAATCTAGGATGGGATAATGGTAATATTATGGGGAGAATAGATTGCCATTCACGATATAGCAGAGATGTTGAGTCACAGATGGACACAACAACGAGACTATCAAACAGGTAAGTTTTGGGCAGAAAAGGTCTTCATCAGAATTAGACAAAACACACACACACACACACACACACACACACACACACACACAAACACACAAACACACATTCACGTAACTGCAACTCGTTCACACATGACCACTGTCCCTGGCTGCCAACTCCAGACTCTTGAATCTGAGTTGTGTTTTGCGGAAGAGAGAGAAAGAGAAAGAGAGAGAGAGAGAGAGAGAGAGAGAGAGAGAGAGAGAGAGTTTGTGTATGGGGCAGAAGCAAAGACTCGTGTGAAGTTATTCTAGGAGCACTCTCAACATACAACCTTGAGCAATTGGTTAGAAAACCAACTTGAGATGAGAACATTTTAGAGATCTTGGTGACAAACAGACCTGATATTTTGAGGAAGTTTTGTGGCTTCTATGTCAGTTGAAGTTATATACAACAAACCTGTGTAGAGTTTTCTAATGAATATCTTCATAGTCAGCTCCAAGCATTCACTGTGGAATGAGAAGAAATATGTGCCTAGCAAAAATATAGGGGAGGGAAAGGAGCCACCTTTGTTCAACCAACATATTAGGAAGTTGCTGAGAAAGCAGAGAATTTTGCACAGTCATTTTAAACATAGTCCCTGCCCCACTGACAAACAGAAATTATGCAAAATGCAAGCAGCTGTCAAAAGGTCAATGAGAGATTCTTTTAACAAATTTGAAAGCAATATTTTATCTGCAGATACTAAAAATAACCCCAAGAATTTTTTGTCGTATGTAAAATCTATGAATGTTACGAACAATTCAATACCTTCTCTTGCTGGCACCACTGGTAATGTAATGGGTGATGAAAAACAAAAGGCCGAAATTCTAATCCTAGCTTTCAAAAACTCTTTTACGGTAGAGGACTGCAGCACCGTTCCTCCTTTCAATTATCGAACAAATGCAAGGATGGCTGACATAGTGTTTAGTGCATCTGGGATTGCATAACAGTTAAGATCCTTAGATGCACATAATTACCAGCCAGTTTCACTGACATTGGCTCTGAGCACTATGGGACTTAACATCTGAGGTCATCAGCCCCGTAGAACGTATAACTATTTAAAAGTAACTAACCTAAGAACCTCACACACACCCATGCCCAAGGCAGGATTCGAACCTGCGACCGTAGCAGTCGCACGGTTCCGGACTGAAGTGCCTAGAACTGCTCGGCCAGTGCGGCTGTCTTCACTAACATTGATTTGTTGTAGAATCATGGAACATATTTTGTGTTTAGACATAATGACATTCCTAGACTCTGAGAAGCTCTGTTTTAGGAAACAGTGGTCATGCGAGACACAGCTGGCCTTCTTTGTGCGAGATATACAACAGGCTCTACATACCATCTTCCAGGTTGATGCCATATTCCTCAACTTTTGAAAGGCATTCGACTCAGTTCCGCACTGTCGCTTCCTCCAAAAAGTTTGTGCGTATGGTCTATCTGATGACATATGCAGTTGGATAGAAAGTTTTCTAAGAAATAGAGAGCAGTATGTTGTCCTGAATGGGGAGACTTCAACAGAGCAGGGCAGTGTAATAGGTCCGATGGTTTTTACAATTTACATAAACGATGTGGTTGATGGTATTGACATTGGCATTAGACTGTTTGCCGATGATGCTGTAGTCTACAGGGAAGTAGTATCACAAGAAAGTTGTGTACAAATCAGTGAGGATTTGCAGAAAATAAATGCGTGATAATGACTGGCAGTTATCTCTCAATATTAGTAAGTGTAACCTACTACATATAACAAAGCGAAAATCCCCATTAATGTATGAGTACAAACTAAATGCCCAGTCTTTGGAAGCAGTGATGCCTGCAAGTATCTGGGTGTGACTATTCGAAATGATCTCAAATGGAAGAATCAGATTATGCAAGTAATGGGTAAGGCAAACTCTAGGTTGCAGTTTATCGGTATAATCCTGAAGCGATGCAGTCCTTCAACAAAGGAAATTGCTTACTATACGTTTTTCATCCAGTCTTAGAGTATTTTTCGTCTGTATGGGATCCTTGCCAGTTGGGTCTGATTCAAGAGATTGAGAAGGTCAAAAGAAGAGCAAGATTAGTGACTGGTACAGTTAGCCATCACGAGAGCATTACAAATCTCATAGAAAATTTGAAGTGGGACACACTTGCAGATAGACGATACACTAAATGGAAGGGGCTCCACACTAAATTCCAAAATACAATCTTCACCAAGGATGTAAAGCATATATTATTACCACCAACTTTCAAATCGTGCAATGATCACCATTCAAATATAAGGGAAATTAGAGCTCGTACTGAGGCATTCAGACAGTCATTTTTCCCTTGAATGATATGCGAGTGGAACAGAGGGGGAAATATGACTTTGGCACGAATAGTGCCCTCCCTCACACACCACTTAGTGGCTAGCAGAGTATATATGTAGATATGTGTGTATGTTGTATAATTACTATGATGGCTCTTTTTTTTTTTTTTTTTTTTTGCTGAAAAGTTATTTGTTTGACAGTCTTTTTGGTGTGCCTATCTGTGACTCAGTATCTCTGCTACATGAAAGGATACTTGAAATTTAAGATAATGTGTTTTAGGTTCTCTGTGAACATATTTTAATATCAGATATGTTGAATGTTTATGGTTTAAGTAGGATTCAGTCTGCAAAATATGCTTGTAGTGAAATTAGAATATTGGAAACAATTCTTTGCACAATTTAAATTGAAAATGTGTAAATAAAAACCTCAGATTTTATGTATGTATCATATTTGAATGTTCATTACTGAGTCTGTACTTAGCAACTCATTGTACAGTCCTTTAGAAGGAAACACATTGTATACATAGCATATCAACCTTTTCTTATTTAACTTTCAACTTTTGCACTGAATAAACAGCCTCCTTATTCGTCTTGGATTCACTGTGTTACATAGCTCAGTGGGTTAGAGTCAGACTACACATTCAAACATTTGGTGTTTGGTCCCGCATTAGTACGAGGATTTTTTTATATCACTTACTACTCCATTCACTTCTGACAATGATTTGTTAATCTGAAATATGCCATGTTGCACAGCTGGCTGGAGATACCAATTCATGAACCAGAGGAAGACAGTGGTGTGTCAACTCCAATGGGTCAGTGTCATGTATAACGTTCTGCTATTCAGTTCAAACTTCAGGCTGCATTCAGCTTTACTTTAAACAAAAGTTAACATACCAAATTTGTCAGATCATGTTGTTATAGGTATTATGGGTATGAATGTGTCTTACATTTAAATATTAAGACTTTACATCATGTATGATGTCTTCCAGTAAAGATCTTCCACTGGAAATTATTGAGTATTTGTGCAATACTTTCACACTGGAATAACAAACTTTGCGATAAATATTTCCATGTTTCTTTGATTTTTTCCTATCTTTTTATATGATAACTTACTTTGTTGTAGACTATTCTTTTCTAGGCTGTGATTTGCTGGTTGGTAAAATTATGACAAATTATTATTCTTGAAGTACCTTCCTTTTAAATATATTCCTTATTTGTATACCCTTTCTTATTCTGGAAATAATTAGCCACAGGATTAAATAACAGTGTACATTTACTACATGAACTTGAGCAATGTGCTGTTTGGGGGTGGATCGATGCTGACTCTAGGAGTGGCAGTGAAAAATTTTTCCAATGATCTGAAGCTGTCATATATTACTATTTGATTGAAGTGTTGATGGAGCTTTTCATTACCAATAACCAGATTTAGAAAAATTAAAGCCAAGGTCTAAATCGAAAAATGTATGAAATTTTTGGAAATAAAATTCTTAATTTGAGAAATAAAAGCTCCTTTTTCTAGAATTTGAATAAAAAAGTGTTGAATATAATCATTAGAAATTTATTGTGCTTAAATTATAGAAGAGCAGTGATTGAAAGATTGTCTTACATGTTAATGTGACACATTACTTTTTTTATATTTGGTGAATCCCTCAGTTACATGGTACATCTTAACATTAATAGTTTTTTAAATGTGGAGCCAAACTAAGCTTGTGAGTTGCTCCATATTTATCTGCATATACAAGAGGAGGACAAAAATATGGAAACATCAAAAACACAACACATTATCATGCCTAATATGGTGTAGGAAAAATGTTGGCATTCAAAACAGCTTCCAGTTATCTCTGAATGGATAATTACAGGTCCCGTATGGCTTTCAAGAGAATTTTGACCATTCTTTATGCAAAATAGTGGCAAGTTCAGGTAATGATGATGGAGCTGGATAACAGTCATACACTCTTTCCTCTATAGTGGACCACAAAACCTGAATAATATTAACATGTGTTGACTGTAGTGGCCAGGAGTGATGTGACAATTCATCCTTCTGCTCATAGAACCAGTCCTGGACAATGCTTGCTGTGTGAATAGGGGCTCTGTCAATCTTGGAACACAGCATCACTGTTGGGCAACATACATTATGGTGTGGGATGGATCTCATCAGCCATAATTTTCACATAATCTTTGACAGTAATGGCGGACCTTGCAGAGTAACTACAGGGCCCATAATATGGCTGCTCAAATCATTTATGAATTCCCATCACATTTCTCTCTTGGGACATAAACTCATCCAGAAGTTTGAAGCAGTGTCAAACAAGACTTGTCTGACCAAATAGCGTTCTCCAATTGTTTCATAGCACAGGTTTTATGGCTTTGGCACCACGTTTTCACATTATGGGTATATACCTTATTGATCAATGGCTTTGAAACTCAGCTCAGACTGCATTTCCTTGCTTATGGAGCCCTCTTCATGCTGTATCAGTGCTGACACGATATGTGAGTGGGACATTCAGCTCTGTTGTGACTTTTGCAGCTATTGTCCTCTTATTTTCCATTGCAATTGTTTTCACTGTCCGTTGATCCTGACCACTCAGCACACACTTTCATCTACATTGTGACCTTACAGATGACATTACTCTGCTTTCGCTGTATGCAGCATAAATCTTCAAACTCTTGAAGCACCAAACACTTCAATTACCTTGGTTATGGGACCAACTACCATATGAGCACCAAAAATTTGCTCATGTTTGAATGCACTGAGCTCTGACATAATGCACTCAGAGCTACACAGAACACTGTTCTGACCATTGGTTAAACTTATAATGTATTGAGGGCATTCCACAGGTGTTATTCATGGCCAAACACTACAGCACAATACAGATATTCTAAAATATTTTGCATCCAAAACAGCTACATGTTTAGACCTCTGGATCTAATGATTGCAGTGATGAGATGCAATGGTTACAGCTCTGAAACTATAGAATATTTCCTTTATGCTCTGCTCCAGATATGTTGGAATTTAATTTCTGCATTTTCATGTCTGATAGTCAGAAATTAGATGAGAGACAACACAGCACTTGAAGCCTGCTTCAGACCATTTCACTTTCCTTGCATTGATCTACTTTAAGGAAGTGACAAATATAACACTTTATCCAGAATGAACAGTGATATTATAAACTTAACATCACTTAATGCTAAGGATAAAAAAGATGCTTTGGCAGCTGTCTTTGTGTCTCTCAATTTGACTATTGGTCTTACACTTCCACCATTGCATCTAAGTATTCAGTGAATTGATGCGCAGTGCCATGATGCTATTCCCACTGCTGTTTGCATAGAGATGTCAGAGAAGCATCTAACTTTGGCAGCAGTAGAATATGATGTTTTGGCTGTTTTCCAAAAACGTATATGTAGCTTTGATTGTGACAGTGTGATTTCTCACTTGGGGTACAGTTTATGATTTAAACATGACATCTGCACTGCATTTGGGGCCTCTAACAGGCTGTTGTGCCAGTACTGCCAGTGTTATCGTAACCGCCATCTGCTTCACATCTCCTGTGCAGCAAGCTACGTAAATTTAAGTATTAACTGTGTTTTTCTTACTTGTCACTTCATTTTACACGTGTTTTTGCTTTTAGGAAGCTTTAAATTTCCAGTAGCAGTAATAGTGTTCCACAGATTTTGTGTTTGCTTTGAATACAGTCCAGAGACAGTTAGTGATTATTTTCATTGTTTCCAACAAGGAGTGTCTAGTCACAGTTTAGTCAGGTATCAGCCGCCTTTAGTGAATTAGCAATCTAGTTAAAAGTTGACTACTTAACTCTCTACAGTAAATTGTTGATTTCTTAGGATGGATAGGATGTGTGACAGCTGTGAACGGATGCAGGAGCTGGCTACTGTTCGCGAACAGCTGAACATTTTGATGGTCAGCCATCTTCAGGCTGCTGCCTCGGAGTGTAGCAGCAGGGGGAGCTTGGTGCGTCACATGGTGCACCCCAGGTGCTACATGGTTCACCCAGGGTACCTGCTGTTAAGACATCTTCGCGGGTACCAGGTGCGGTCGGGCCACCCTCTCCCCAAGGGGAGTGCTGGGTTCCACGGCGTTCACGTCGCACGAGGTGGAGGGTCAATGTGGAGGCTGGCCGTGTGATCTCGCCCGCTCTGCTTGTGAATGGACATGTGGCCACTCATTCGGCAAGGTCTGAGCAGGCACACGGGGCGAGGGGTTTATTAGTGATTGGGGAGCTCCAATGTTAGGAGAGTGGTGGAGCCCCTTAGGGAAATTGTGGAAAGGTCGGGGAAGAAGGCCAGTGTTCACTCTGTCTGCTTGCCAGGGGTTTCTGACATGTTGAGGAGGCCCTGCTGGCGGCCATAGACAGCACTGGATGCACCCGACTGCAAATTGTTGCTCATGCCGGCACCAATGACTCCTGCCGTTTGGGTTCATAGGTCATTCTCAGTTCATATAGGCGGTTGGCAGAGTTGGTGGAGGTGCAAAACCTCTCTCGTGGGGTGGAATCTGAGCTAACTACTTGTAGTGTCATTTCCAGAACCATTCACGGTCCTCTGGTTTGGAGCTGAGTGGAAAGCTTAAACCAGAAGCTCAGACGATTCTGCAGAGATCTGGGGTGCAAATTTCTCGATCTCCGCTGTTGTGTAGAGAAATGTAGGGTTCCCCTGAATGGGTCAGGTGTGCACTAAACGCTGGAAGCGGCTACAAGGGTAGTGGAGTATGTGTGGAGTGCACATGTGGGTTTTTTACGTTAGAGAATTCCCTCCCTAGGCCCGACAAGATGCCTCCTGAGGTGCGACAAGGTAGCAGTAGGCAAAATGCAGCAGGGAATGACAATATTAATGTGGTAATAGTAAACTGCAGGAGCATCTATTGTAAGGTCCCAGAACTGCTCTCATTAATAAACAGTCACAATGCCCACATAGTACTAGGGACGGAAAGTTGGCTGAAACCAGATGTAAACAGTAATGAAATTCTAAACTCAGATTGGAATGTATACTGCAGAGACAGGCTGGACTGTGAACGGGGAGGCGTGTTTATAGCGATAAAAAGTGTAATAGTATCGAATGAAATTGACGGAGATCCGAAATGTGAAATAATTTAGGTGAAGGTCACGGTTAAAGCAGGCTCAAACATGATAGTTGGATGTCTCTATAGTCCCCATAGCTCAACAGCTGATGTGGTAGAACACCTGAAGGAAAATTTGGAAAATATTTCGAGAAGATTTCCAATCCATGTTATAGTTTTGGGTGGAGATTTTAATTTACCAGATATAGACTGGGAGACTCAAAAGTTTATAACAGGTGGCAGGCACAAAGAATCCATGGACATTTTTTAAAGTGCATTATCTGAAAACTACCTTGAGCAGTTAAACAGAGAACCGACTCATGGTGATAACATATTAGACCTTCTGGTGGCAAACAGACCCGAACTATTAGAAACAGTTAACGCAGAGCAGGGAATCAGAGATCATAAAGCATCGGTGATTTCAGCCGTAAGTAGAAATATTAAAAAAGGTAGGAAGATTTTTCTGTTTAGCAAAAGTGACAAAAAGCAGATTTCAGAGTACTTGGCAGATCAACACAAAAGTTTCATCTCAAGTACAGATAGTGCTGAGGATTAGTGAACAAAGTTCAAAACAATCATACAATCTGCATTAGATAAGTATGTGTCAAGCAAGATTGTAAGAGATGGAAAAGAGCCACCGTGGTACAACAACCGAATTAGAAAACTGCTACGGAAGCTAAGGGAACTTCACAGCAAACATAAACACAGCCAAAGCCTTGTAGACAAACAAAAATTGCACAAAGTGAAATGTAGTGTGAGGAGGGCTATGTGAGAGGTGTTCAATGAATTCAAAAGTAAAGTTCTATGTTCTGACTTGGCAGAAAATCAGAAAATCCTAAGAAATTTTGGTCTTATGTCAAAGCGGTAGGTGGATCAAAACAAAATGTCCAGATACTCTTTGACCAAAATGGTACTGAAACAGAGGATAACAGACTAAAGGCTGCAATAATAAATGTCTTTTTCCAGAGTTGTTTCACAGAGGAAGACTGCATTGTAGTTCCTTCTCTAGATTTTCTCACAGATGACAAAATAGTAGATATCAAAATAGATGACAGAGGGATAGAAAAACAATTAATATCGGTCAAAAGAGAAAAGGCCGCTGGACCTGATGTGATACCAGTTTGATTTTACACCGAGTATGCGAAGGAGCTTGCCCCCCTTCTTGCAGCGATGTACTATAGGTCTCTAGAAGAGCGTAGCATTCCAAAAGATTGGAAAAGGGCACAAGTCATTCCTGTTTTCAGGAAGGGACATTGAACAGATGTGTAGAACTATAGACCTATATCTTTAACGTCAATCAATTGTAGAATTTTGGAACACGTATTATGTTCAAGTGTAATGACTTTTATGGAGACTAGAAATCTACTCTGTAGGAATCAGCATGGGTTTTGCAAAAGACGATCGTGTGAAACCCAGCTCATGCTATTCGTCCACGAGACTCAGAGGGCCATATACATGGGTTCCCATGTAGATGCCGTGTTTCTTGACTCCGGCAAGGCATTTGACACATTTCCTCACAGTTGTTTAATGAACAAAGTAAGAGCATATGGACTATCAGACCAATTGTGTGGTTTGATTGAAGAGTTCCTAGAAACAGAACACAGCATGTCATTCTCAATGGAAAGAAGTCTTCTGTAGTAAGAGTGATTGCAGGTGCACTGCAGGGGAGTGTCGTAGGGCCATTGCTATTCACAATGTGTATAAATGACCTTGTAGATAACTTGAAAGTTCACTGAGGCTTTTTGCGGATGATGCTGTAGTATATCGAGAGGTTGTAGCAATGGAAAATTGTACTGAAATGCAGGAGGATTTGCAACCAATTGATGCATGGTGTAGGGAATGGCAATTGAATCTCAATGTAGACAAGTGTAATGTGCTGTGAATACATAGAAAGAAAGATCATTTATCATTTAGCTACAATATAGGAGGTCATCAACTGGAAGCAGTTAATTCTCTAAATTATCTGGGAGTAGGCATCAGGAGTGATATAAAATTGAATGATCATATTAAATTAATCATCAGTAAAGCAGAAGCCAGACTGAGACTCATTGGAAGAATCCTAAGGAAATGCAGTATGAAAACAAAGGAAGTAGGTTACAGTACACTTGTTTTCCCACTGCTTGAATACTGCTCATGGGTGTGGGATCCGTACCAGATTGGGTTGATAGAAGAGAGAGAGAAGATCCAACTGAGAACAGAGTGCTTCGTTACAGGATCATTTAGTAATTTCGAAAGAGTTACGGAGATGATAGATAAACTCCAGTGGAAGACTCTGCAAGAGAGACACTCAGTAGCTCTGTATGGGCTTTTGTTGAAGTTTTGAAAACATACCTTCACCGAGGAGTCAAGTAGTATATTGCTCTCTCCTACGTATACCTCGCGAAGAGACCATGAGGATAAAATCAGATAGATTAGAGCCCACACAGAGGCATATCGACAATCTTTCTTTCCATGAACAACATGAGACTGGAATAGAAGGGAGAACCGATAGAGGTACTCAAGGTACCCTCTGCCACACTCTGTCAGGTGGCTTGTGGAGTATGGATGTAGATGTAGGAGTTAATGTCTGATATAACAGCACTTTTCCATCATCTCCTTTCCTCAACTTACTTTTTATTTAACAATGTATATTTTGAGCAGACTGATGGTATTGCCCTGGGCAGTCCCCTCTCACCTTTGGTTGCAAACTTTTTATGGAAGACTTTCAGGAAAGGGCACTTGATTCAGTAGAATTTAAACCAAGTGCCTTCTGGCAATATGTAGATGACTCTTTTGTTGTGTGGCTCCATGGTGAAGAAGAACTGTCACGTTTCTTGCAACATCTGAATGCGATCCACAATAACATACTAGGAGAATGGATGGGTGATTAGGACATTCTGTCTACCGTAAACCCACACATACGGACCTTTACCTGCAAACGTTGTTTCCATCACCCTTCACAAACTACCGACATCCTTGGAATGTTGGTGCACCATGCTCATGTTGTTTCTGATAGAGACGGCCTTACAAAGGAGCTGGGACATCTACAGTCAGTTTTCAGAGGTAATGGTTACTCTCCACATCAGATTAGAACAGCACTAAGAAGGAAGAAACAAGACCACCCACAACTTCAAGAAGATAAGGAGCCGTTCAAGTCCAGGGCATTCCTTTCATATGTCGGCAATCTTTCATCTAAAGTACTCAGGATCCTAAGGAAACATCAAGTTAAAGTAATCTTCTGGCTACCAGTGATGATTAGTGTCCTCCTCGGTTTGGTAAAAGACAATCTAAGTCTGAGGAAGGCTGGGATCTACAAATTCCTTGCTAGTGTGGCAAAGCTTACATTGGTCAGGCAACACATACAGCACATAAAGGTGTGTTGAACATGAGTGCCACACTCCCCTTTCACAGCCCATAAGTCAGCTGTAGCTGAGAATTGTATTACCCCAAGACACAAAATTTTTCTGCCATGAAAATCTTGCACCCAGCAAGAACTTTTTGGAATTCAGTAATTAAAGAATCTGTGGAGATATGTCAAGCACAAAATCTTATAAATCGTGACAGTAGTTTTCAACTGGACAAGGCTTGGGACCCAGTGATCTCTGTAATTTCTTCTTAGAGAAGACAGTTTATTCATAATGATACATCTGGCGACATCTGACAG
The DNA here is from genome assembly GCF_023897955.1 of Schistocerca gregaria. Lineage (NCBI taxonomy): Eukaryota > Metazoa > Arthropoda > Insecta > Orthoptera > Acrididae > Schistocerca > Schistocerca gregaria. The sequence continues at coordinate 760,062,357 of NC_064920.1, forward strand.
CTGTTTATAGTGACACTAGCATGTATTCTGACATGGTGAAACTGTAGTTTTCACCTTATGCACATGCCTGCACGCCACAGGTAGAACAGTATTTCATAGGACACAGATATAGATAGAGAGAGGATGCTCCTGTGTTGACCACCAATGCACATGTGTTTCCGCACCAATTTTTTGCTGTAAAGCCGATGCCGGGAACCTGCAGTCTCCAGTGACGGGCACTCACCTGAAGATGGTTGGACAATTGCCAGCTGAAGTATCGTGGCAAGAAGTCAACATTATTTGACTGCAATCCCGAACCCTCATTGAACATTCAGTACACCAGGAAAACTTCAATAATCACAAGAAAGTTTTGTTGTTAGGTTGCTCTCATGGTAGAGGTGTTGGCCAACTGTTGCAGGATGAATTAGGATCAGGTTACCAGGACACAAGTTTTTTAAACCCAGTGCAAGTCTGGGTCAGGTGATAGAGGATGTAGGTTCACTTTGCGAAGACTTCACAAAGGAAGACACCATGGTAATAGTGTGCGGGGCAGGCAACATCAGAGATAGTGACCCTGATTATTCAATTGAGGGTGACCTTGTAAAGATAGCTTCAGCAATGAGACAGAATGATGTTGAGCTTGTAGCTGTTCTGAGGTACCATGACAAGCCTCATTTAAACTCTTATGTTAGGCGAATTAATTTAGAGATGGAATGGCTGCTTGGATCAGGTACGGAGTCTTGTATCAGTGCGGTTCCTGTTGACTCTTTTAGCAGGTGGGACTAAAGTAGGCATGTCTTCACCTCAACAGGAAAGTTAAGGGAAAACTGTGTGTGCTAATAGCAAATCAAATAACTTATGGGAGGCACTATCACAAGTGGTAAAGTATCAGTGGCTACAAGTGACAGAACAGATGTTGTTAAGTGTAGGGAGGCAGAAACATAAGACATTTAGAGACAGGCTGGAAATGACTTTCACATTGATAAAACAGGCAGCCAGAAAGCAAATTGTAATGTACACAATTCATGCAGACAGCTTCTTATTGAAATTGGAGGTATTCAAAAATTGACAGAAAAATTAGGTTCATATGGTTGAAATTCAGCCAGTCCACAAAATCAGTTATCCTTATTGCATCAGGACTAACGGGTAAGCTTAATGAGTTGCTTATTTATGTTGAAGGATTGGAGTTGAGCAAACCAGTTCATATAATGTGCCTCCCTCAACATCATGTGACCACTGGTATAGATGTTTTAAGTGTTACAGGATTCAAGTTAGTTTCTTACTTCTGTAGAGATAATATGGAGAAACTGTTTTGGTTTCGAGAATATTGATATTAATAAATTTTGCTCACAATAGCACTTAGAAGGCTGTGCAACAGAAGTAGTATTTCATAAAATGTCCTTTATAATAGTAAGTGTTTACAGAGCACCTTCAGGAAACTTGAACCTCTTCATAAAAAATCTGGAAGCTCTGTTGTCCCATCTCACAGTAAAACACAAGTAAATAGTGGTTGCTGGTGATTTTAATGTGGAGTTATTGAAAAGCCCTGTCAGTGAACAATTACTGCAATCAGTAACAGTGTTCATTCAGCTTAATTCCTATTGTGAACTTTGCAGCTAGGGCATGTGAATGTACTGAGACAGCTGTTGATAATATCTTTGTAGACAAATCTAGGAAAAAAGATCATATAACAAAGCCAATAGTAAATGAGCTATCTGATATTGACATGCAGCATCTTGTGTCAATTGCTGGAACTTGTCAGGATAAAATTCTGTTAAATCTGAGTACAGGATGGTAATAAATCTGTCAAAAATTGAGACTTTTAGGAAACAGCTCAAAGACATGAACTGGACCGATGTTTACAATACTTCTGACTCAAATGGAAAATACAAAGCATTCATTAATAAAGTTACTTCCTCTTTTGAAAATCATTTTGCCCAAAACGTAACTCAAATCAAACAGAAGCCTAAAAATGCATCATGTATTGAAGCAAGTAATACAGAAATCAAAGCAGCTTTGTTATGAGAAAAAGTTGATAACATTAGGGAATAAAGTAAAAACTGTATGAGATATAGTCAAGGCAAGACAGGCAAGGCCAAAAATGAAGAGAAACAGATAGCTCTAAAAATAAATGAGACATTGGTAACAAGCACATGTATCATTGTAAACCTCTTAAACAAATACTTTGTTTCTATTACTGACAGCTTGTGATTACCAGGTTCAGTAAACTGTGCACAAGAGTATCTGAGACCAGACCTTACAATTTTAGTAATATGGAAATAACACTCATATTTCCCAGAGGAGTAGCATCCATACTAAAATTCTTAAAATCTAAGTAATCTAGTGGTTATGATAACATATCAACAAAGTTAATCGAAGAGTTATGTACATGTTGAGTTCTACCTTAAGTTATTTGTGTAACCAATCTGTTATCAGCGCATTATTTCCAGAGTGGCTAAAATATGCTGAAGTCAAGCCTCTTTACAACAAGGGGGATAAAGAGATACCATTAAACTATTGATCAATTTCAATTTTGTGGGCTTTTTCAAAAATATTTGGAAAGGTTGTGCTCAAGTGTCTCTTTAAATGTCTGATGGCAAATAATATATTATCCAGGTTACAGTTTGGGTTTCTTAAGGGTTCTGATGTAGAGAAAGGTCCTTACACGTACAGTGAGAATGTACTTAATTCATTAGGTAAGAAATTAGAGGCTACTGGAATTTTCTGTGACATATCAAAAGCCTTTGACCTTGCAAATCACAGAATTCTCCTAAGTAAATTAGAGTATTACATTGTCACTAGCAGTGCTGTGTAATGGTTTGAGTCTTATCTAGCCAACAGGAAACAAAGGTTGCCATGCCATTGTGAAATACCCATGCAGTAAACAGTCAGTCTTCGTCTGACTGGGAATTAATTACATGTGGTGTTCCTCAATGTTACATCTTGGGTGTGTTGCTTTTTCTTGTATAAATTAACGATCTCTCATCTGTTACATTGCCTGATGTTAAGTTTTGTTTGTTTGTTTTCTGATGATACAAACATTTCAATAAGTTGCAAGTTAAGTATAGATTTATAAATGGCTGCTAATCAAATTCTCACTGACATTAGCAAATGGTTTAAAGCTAATTCATTGTCATTAAGCTTTGAAAAGACCCACTATACACAGTTATAACCTCTAATATATTTCCCTCCAACAAGTGTATAACACATGAACACATGCAGATAGAAGAGGCTGACAGTGTTAAACTTCTGGGATTACAACCCGATAATAAATTCAGCTGGGAAGGGCATACCACAGAACTGCTGAAGTGCCTCGACAAGTCTGTATTTGCAGTCAGAATGATGCCACATGTAGAAGATATAAATATTGAAAAAAACTTGCATACTTTGCTTACATTAATTCTATTATGACATATGGGATCATATTCTGGGGTAACTCATCAAACCGAGCTAAAGCATGTAATAAGAATAACTAGTGGTGTGAATTTAAGAACATCATGAAGTAACCTGTTCAAGGAATTTTGTATTCTAATCACTGCTTCTCAGTATATTTATCCCTTAATGAAATTTTTTGCAAGTAATATATCCATATTTCCAACTAATGGCTCAATACATAGTATCACTACTAGGAATAAGAATCTACATAAAGACCTAAAATGTCCAGTATTCAGACACACACATTTTCGATTAATCGCCAGCAACCTTTAAAACCTGGTTTCAGATAAATGATAGTTTAAACAGAGTTCGAAAGACTTTTTGATAGGCACCTCCTCCTACTCAATAGATGAATATCTTAACAGGGACTGTTAGAACAGCTTAAGTAAAATGTCTGTTAGGTTTCAGTTTTGACAGCACTTTGTTACAATGGTCAAGATTAGATATTTTGTGTTTGATAAATATATTAAAAGTTCGTAACTACATTTCATTCTGATAGTATATTAATTCTGTAAATATTAGCAGTCCCAGTTTACTGTAATCTATTCATCTATTTTGACAATCTCCTGACAGATGATCAGGGTAGTGAGCATTATATATAAATGTTTTATGTTTTTTGTGCTTACTATCTGGCATGTTCTGCATCCATGAGAATCATCTCATTTTTGGCTCTATGGAACAAAAACTGAATCTAATCTAAAAGGCAAAATTCCATAAGAAAATCATTTTTGTGTCTTCTGTTGTGTGGAAAACCACAGTTCAACAGAAACTGATGTTAGAGGGAAGTGAGCACTAGACCTCCAAGATCCCTGAAGAGTTGCCTGCAAGATTTGTGCCCACAGTTCTCATACAACTTTCTCATTAGCTACTACTGATCAATAAAAATGCTATTTATTTCGGATGGATTGCTTCAGAAAGCAAATCCACAACACAACAGTGAGTGAAAATATTGAAAATAAGCCAATAATAAACAGCCAAATACTTTGAACTGAACTTCTCGATTAGTTTATCCCCGTTTTGAGGACATGATGCTAATTTGTTATCAAGCTGGAGTCGAAAGGAAGATTGGTTTAACATCTTGTCTACATTGAGGTCATTAGAGACAGAGCACAAGCTTGCATTTTGTCAATAATGGGGAAGGAAATTGGTCATGGCCTTTCAAAGCAAATATTGGTGGCATTTGCATGTAGCAACGTAAGGAAATACAGTAAATCTAAACCTGTTGTCCTCCTAATGTGAGTTGCATGTGTTAACAACTGCACCACCTTGCCTGGTAGCTGGACTTGAAGGAGTTACACACACATGCACAGTACTTCACCCACTTAATAACCACTGATCCCAGTGGAACCCCATACATTATCTGTGTGGCTTCCTTATTTTTCTTGTCTTTGTAGTGTTCAGTCCATAATGTTTTTAAGATGTCAATCAGTCTCTTTTTGATGATCTTTTTCTAGTCTTTTTAATCATTTTATTAATAATATTATGAAAAGGATAGATTGCTATCCACATTATACAGGAGACATTGATTTGCATGTGGAGTTGCAGACAGGCACAACAGAAAGTATGCTATACATTTAAGCTTTTGGATAGCCTCGGTGACCAGAGACAGTGGTCATGTGTGTGTGTGAGTTGTGAATGTGAGTGTGTGTTTTTTCTACTTTAGAAGAAGGCCTTTTTGGCTAAAAGTTTAAATGTCATGCATGTCTGCAACTCAGAGTGTCCTCTGTATGACACTTAGCAATTTGTCTTTTTCATAATAGTCTTGTTATTCCATTGTTTGATTTAGTTACTTTATTACATTTCCACAATTCTTATGTTATTTTTAGATGTCACAAGCAGACATTTGTAAACACAAAGAGCGGATGGAAATGTGTGTGTGTGTGTGTGTGTGCGAGTGTATACCTGTCCTTTTTTCTCCCTAAGGTAAGTCTTTCCGCTCCCGGGATTGGAATGACTCCTTACCCTCTCCCTTAAAACCCACATCCTTTTGTCTTTCCCTCTCCTTCCCTCTTTCCTCATGAAGCAACTGTTGGTTGCGAAAATTTGAATTTTGTGTGTATGTTTGTGTTTGTTTGTACACTCCTGGAAATTGAAATAAGAACACCGTGAATTCATTGTCCCAGGAAGGGGAAACTTTATTGACACATTCCTGGGGTCAGATACATCAAATGATCACACTGACAGAACCACAGGCACATAGACACAGGCAACAGAGCATGCACAATGTCGGCACTATTACAGTGTATATCCACCTTTCTCAGCAATGCAGGCTGCTATTCTCCCATGGAGACGATTGTAGAGATGCTGGATGTAGTCCTGTGGAACGGCTTGCCATTCCATTTCCACCTGGCGCCTCAGTTGGACCAGCGTTCGTGCTGGACGTGCAGACCGCGTGAGACGACGCTTCATCCAGTCCCAAACATACTCAATGGGGGACAGATCCGGAGATTTTGCTGGCCAGAGTAGTTGACTTATACCTTCTAGAGCACGTTGGGTGGCACGGGATACATGCGGACGTGCATTGTCCTGTTGGAACAGCAAGTTCCCTTGCCGTTCTAAGAATGGTAGAACGATGGGTTCGATGACGGTTTGGATGTACCGTGCACTATTCAGTGTCCCCTCGACGATCACCAGAGGTGTACGGCCAGTGTAGGAGATCGCTCCCCACACCATGATGCCGGGTGTTGGCCCTGTGTGCCTCGGTCGTATGCAGTCCTGATTGTGGCGCTCACCTGCACGGCGCCAAACACGCATACGACCATCATTGGCACCAAGGCAGAAGCAACTCTCATCGCTGAAGACGACACGTCTCCATTCGTCCCTCCATTCACGCCTGTCGCGACACCACTGGAGGCGGGCTGCACGATGTTGGGGCGTGAGCGGAAGACGGCCTAACGGTGTGCAGGACCGTAGCCCAGCTTCATGGAGACGGTTGCGAATGGTCCTCGCCGATACCCCAGGAGCAACAGTGTCCCTAATTTGCTGGGAAGTGGCGGTGCGGTCCCCTACGGCACTGCGTAGGATCCTACGGTCTTGGCGTGCATCCGTGCGTCGCTGCAGTCCGGTCCCAGGTCGACGGGCACGTGCACCTTCCGCCGACCACTGGCGACAACATCGATGTACTGTGGAGACCTCACGCCCCACGTGTTGAGCAATTCGGCGGTACGTCCACCCGGCCTCCCGCATGCCCACTATACGCCCTCGCTCATAGTGCGTCAACTGCACATACGCTTCACGTCCACGCTGTCGCGGCATGCTACCAGTGTTAAAGACTGCGATGGAGCTCCGTATGCCACGGCAAACTGGCTGACACTGACGGCGGCGGTGCACAAATGCTGCGCAGCTAGCGCCATTCGACGGCCAACACCGCGGTACCTGGTATGTCCGCTGAGCCGTGCGTGTGATCATTGTTTGTACAGCCCTCTCGCAGTGTCCGGAGCAAGTATGGTGGGTCTGACACACCGGTGTCAATGTGTTCTTTTTTCCATTTCCAGGAGTGTATATCTATCAACCTGCCAGCACTTTCGTTTGGTAAGTCACATCATCTTCGTTTTTAGATATATTTTTCCCACGTAGAATGTTTCCCTCTGTTATATTCATATCATTAATACTATACTCATTATTATTTGTACATATAAATATCAGGTCATTAAGAAACAAATCTGATGACTTTGTTAGGAGTGAACTAGAATATTATATTATGTATCAGTGAACACTGGTTAAGTGAAGACCAACTGCAGTTATATGTACCCCCAGGCTTTGATTTAGTAACAGGTTATTGTAGACCAATACACAACTATATATTTATATTTATAAATGATCTTCCTCTCTCTACGGAACATTGTAGATTCACAATTTTTGCAGATGACACTACACTATTTATTGATAATTCAGTAGATAAGCTCGAGATAACGGCAAATAAGGTTTTAAATGAAATGGTGAACTGGTTCAACATTAATAGTCTTATTTTAAATTACTGTAAAACAAACTACATTCAGTTCCACAAAACATCCAAAGATGAGGAAATATTTGTAAAGTTAGGTGAGCAGACAATAACCAGGGTAGATTCCTCAAAATACCTAGGCTTGCATATTGATAGCAAACTGAATTGGTCAAACCACATCGTGGATCTGTGCAAAACACTTAAGTTCAGCAATATACGCATTGCGCATTGTTTCTTCTTATAGAAATATGGAAACCATGAAGTCAGCATATTATGGTTACTTTCATGCAATTACTGCATTTGGAATTATATTTTGGAAAATCAGCCACTGGCTAAAAAAGTACTGTGTGTACAAAAAAGAGCCGTAAGGATCATGTGTGGAGTCCATCCTAGAGCGACATGCAGGAATCTTTTTAAGAAGCTTGAAATACTTACATCCACTGCGCAATATATATTCTCGTTGATGTGCTTCATAAGAAAAGAAAAATCCATCTTTAAGCTGAATAGTGCATATCACAGTCACAATACTAGAAGGAAACATGATATCCACTATGAGCAGCCAAATCTAAGTATGGTGCAGAAAGGAGTCCATTTCAGTGGCTGTAAGATTTTTAATGCCCTCCGTTCAAGAATTAAGTGTTAAGTAGATGATGATCTCTTGTTTTAAAAAACCTTAAGGCAGTTCCTATTGCAAGGATCATTTTATATATTAGAAGAGTTCCTGAACTACAGTGTTTAACATCTCTTATATTGTTAATTGCAAGTGTATGCCCAAATTTGTATTTTTAATACTGAATATTTTGATTGTAAACATATATTTTTCAATATTTATTTGTCTGTAACACTTATTATTTTGTAATCTTTATCTCTCTCTAAAATGTATTTTTGTAGTGGGACTTAAGTTACTGTTTACTGTTTTTTGTTTTGTAATCTTTATCTATATCTAAAATGTATTTTTTGTAGTGGGACCTAAGTTACTGTTTACTGTTTTTGATTTTGTTTTATGTATTACCATAAATTCTGGCCAAAAGCTTGTAAAATTGACACGTTCCATATCCTGTGATAGTGTCACAACATGGATCACCGGAACAAGAGATAAATAAATAATAAATAAATAAATAAAATAAAATAAATCTATATATGTTAGTAGTGGTATAGACTTGGATTACAACACCCTTAGTGTTAAAGATTACTGTATAGAAAATGTACTGGAAATAGCAGCAATGTTATTGCCCATGTTAAAACTCATAATTGTGTCGGTATACCGCACACCTGATAATGATGTCGAAGTATTAGCACAGGCCTTACAGAAACTGATACTACACCTCGATAAGTGGCCTAAAAATAGGATTTTAATTTTTGGTGACATAAATATTGATATAAGGCAGAACACACCTAAACAACTTAATCTTCTGAGTATGCTAAGATCACATGACCTGCACTGCATTAATGAAAACCCAACAAGACAGTCTGCCTGCCTTGATAATGTACTCACAAATGTTGGGACAAATCGGTATGAACTAGGGCTATTCAATACACATTATTTATCAGACCATAAAGGTATTTTGTTAAAATTGATAACAAAAGAGCCAGCATCTGTCTCCAATAAAATTACTTACATTAGGCTTTTGAATGAAGAGAACATTGATAACTACAGAACACAAATAAACATGACAAATTGTAATTACATTCTGCTGGAAAGTAATCATATTGATAAAGCATTAACATTATTCATTAGTGCATTGTCAGATACATTTAAAACTTGCTGCCCTAAAGTAATGAGAAAAAGTAAGGGAACTACAAGGAAACATGCTCTCACATCAGTGCATAACTGGTTCACACCTGACCTACAAAGACTCAGAACTCTGTTAATGATTTCCTATGACAAATCAAAAAATAGTGAAGCTGAAAAAGCAAAGTACATAAGTTTGAGGAACAAATACAACGCAGAAATTAGGTTAAGCAAGTGCAAGGCAAATGATTATTATATTAATAAGTCCCAAAATAAATGCAAAGCAGCAATGACTGTTATCAAGACTCATCTGGGTAGAAATAAAGGTGTTAACAAACATAATTCATGTGATGCTTGTATCACCCCGGATGATTTAAACACCTTCTTCATTAATGCTGCCAGTATGAATAACAGTGCTGCAAATGAACATATCAATAAATGTGACAACAACCATATCTCAAATAATAGAAATTCATTTCTACAAAATTTTGAGGATATGGTTCCTGTGTTTAAACGGAAAGAAGCAAAAATAACAGATATTAAAACTGCAATAGCAAAATTAAGTTACTCATAATGAGAAGACATTTATGGTCTCTCCAATTATGTAATAAAAAATAGCAGATGTAATAGCACATCCATTATGTTCTCTTATGAACCGGATGTTTGTCAGTGGCTGTTTCCTTTCATCCTTTAAAATGGCAGTCGTTACTCCACTGTACAAGAAAGGTGACAAGTCTTGTCCTAATAATTACCGTACAATATCCCTTGTACCCATCATATCAAAAGTAGTGGAATATTGCATAGAGCTCCAAATCAGTCAACATCTGTCTGTGAATAATATTCTTAGTGACTCTCAGTATGGCTTCAGGTCCAGCCTGTCAACAGCAAAAGCAGTTGAAGATGTCGTTTCATATATATTGTCATCATTCGAATCAGGATTATCAGTTAATGCCACTCTTGTGGACCTCAGCAAGTCATTTGACTCTGTCAGTCAAAGGATACTACTAGAAAAACTGCACTGCTATGGCATTTAAGGCTCAGAACTATCTCTGATCAGATCCCATCTGAGCGACAGAAAACTAATTGTGCATTTTAACAATATGAGGTCAAATGTCTTGGATATCATGCACGGTGCACCACAAGGCTCTGTGTTTGTACCTTAACTTTTTATAATATATGTAAATGACTTGCTCAGCATCATATTATGTAAATCCACACTCTATGCAGATGATACAACTTTTGTTACAGCAGGGAAAGATTTAGGAAAATTAAACAAAGAAAGTTAAGCTCATCTCAAAGCAGCCATCAAGTGGTTCCAACTCAATGACTTGCATATAAATCATGATAAAACTATAAATATTCTCTTTAGCTTGTGTGTTAAGAGTGATAAGATTGATTGTGTCTCAGCTAAACTACTTTGGATCCATCTTGACTCAAAATTAACATGGAAGAGTCATACCGATTATATATGTACTAAGTTAGCACATGTGACATATTTGTTAGGTAAACTAAGGTCATGTGTTAGTGGTAAGTTATTACTCAATGCATACTATGCCTTTTTCCACACCCATTTATCATATGCCACTTTGTTGTGGGGAAACTCTCCTGGAGCAAAACAAGTTTTCATTTGGCAAAAGAAGGCAGTCAGATGCATCCATGGAGTCACAAATAACGAGTCTTGTAGACCATATTTCAAAAATCTAAAAATACTAACAGTTGTGGCCCTCTTCATAATAAGTTGTCTGATACACACAAAAGAAAACCAACACAGTCACAAACTACGATAATCTATCCATCACCATGACACACGTATAAAACAGCAAATTGACATCCCATTTGCTAGAATAAAGAAAACTCAAGATAGTTACAGGTACATGGGAGTAAAACTATTTAACATTTTGCCAATAGAGGCACATAATGTGTCACTGAATGAGTTTAAAAGTGTCACAAAGAAATGCCTTAGAGAAAAAGATTTTTATACAATAGAAGAGTTTATAATGTGCACTAAAGATGATTTTAAGTACCGGTACTAATATAGCTTTATTTAGATTAAACTCATACATGTAAATATAATGCAAATACCTTGTGCAGCATGAAGGACAAGCTTTTGTATCTTATTAAACAATAATGATCTACAATATATTACATCATTTCTGTTAGTTATGTGAACTGTATATGTACACAAATGACGTCATCAACTGCATTTTTATTGCCTAAGAATGGATATAAAATAAATAAATAAAATAACCTTCATCACTTCTGCAGGGATTTCACAGGATGGTTTTGTAACTACCTCTGTGAATTCTGTAACTAGTCTAATCTTGAATCTTGTCTTCACAATCCTTATGGTAATTATATATGTTGGGGTATATTGTATTCATAGATTCCTCTTTTAAAGTGGTGCTTGAAACTTTGTAAGTGGGTTTTCTTCCCCAGCATCATCTTGAAGCTCTTGCTTGGACCAAACAAACCAGTGACTGTTTGTGCTGCCCTTCTTTATATACAGGTTGATTATACTTGAAGTTAAACTTTCAAACCACTTTGTAAATGACACCACTGGTCAGAATGACATCAAATTGCAACAGCATATTATCGAAGAAGGGAGAAAATGTGTGGCAGAAGAAAAATAAATAGTTACAAAATGTAGCACTAGATGGTGCACTAGAAGCATCATAATTTAATAGTGGTCGACTACAAATGACAAATGAATTATACAACAATGCCCAAGGTGTACTTTTGACGTTAAACAAACTATACTACTCAGTGCATGGGTGTATAGGTGTGATACTGCTAGTTGCATAAGCCCATCTGCCATAGCAAGTTCATATCACATTGGATGGGAAAAATTGATTTTTAATTGTACTGAGACCAAAAATTGCATAAAAATCATTGATCACATTGGTTTTTAATTGTCTTGGGGCCAAAAACTGCATAAAAAGCATCAATCACATTGCTTTTTAATTGTCCTAAGGCCAAAAACCACATAAAAAGCATCAATCAAAATCAAATCACATTATTAACTTCCATGTGACTGGCGCAAAACATCTTCAATATGCTGTTGACCAATTTCTGCAACAAATTGAAATCGAGGAACAGCATGTTACAAAACTGACCGAAGTGTTTCCGGGGTCACATGCATAATGTGTTGTATAATACATTCCGTCACTACAGCTTTGTATAAATTATGCCTTCAATACAGCTAAGTTTGCAATTGAACAGTGAACACGACATTGTTCAGATAGCCTCACGGCCAGAAGTCACTTGGAATTAGATCAGCTGATCAGGGTGGCCAGGCCATAGCTAAATGGCAGCTGATAATTCTAGCATTTCTGAAATGGCACTTCAGCAGCTGCTCAACTGTATTTACAATGTGTGGAGGTGCACCATCTTGCATAAAAATGATTCCATCCTCACACCCACGCTGTAGGTGAGCTGGAATGGCGTGGTTGTGCAAAAGACAACAGGTAACAGGACTGGAAGCACCTGCCTCTGCAAAAAAATATGGCCCAATGGTAAATCATGCTGTAAACCTGCACCGCACAGTGTCCTTTTCAGGATGAAGTGGTACTGGTTGATTTGCGTGTGGATTTTCCATTGCCCATATTCGACAATTCTGTGTATTGACATATCCTGTCAAATGGAAGTGGGCTTCATCTGTCCACAAAATCTTCCACAGCCAATCATTTTTCTCTTCCATGCAAGCGAGAAATTCTAAAGCAAAGGTCTCCCTTGCTGGAAGATCAACAGGAAGCTACTCATGCACATTCTGAATGGATATCAAAGAAGGATGTTTCGTAGGATTTTATGTACCATGCTCATGGGTATGTCCAGTGTTCAGACAGTTCTCCATGCACTACATGTTTTCACACCATCATTTGTCTCCTCCTGCATTGCTGTGGCCACTGCTTGCACTGATGTTGAATCAGTTCGTTTCCTATCTCTACCAGGTTGCCCACCAAAAGAACCCGTCTTTTCAAATTTTCAAATCATTTTCTCCAGATTCATGGCAGTCATTGGACCAATGCCTTTTTTCAGACCCTTCAGTGTCATAACTTCTGAGGAGTGACATGTGCAGAGTCATCATTCTTGTAATACAGCTTTACAAGCCCAGTGCAATTCTGCATTGAGACAGTCATGTTGAACGTCGCAGCCATGAAAGGAGGAAAAGCCGTGTACCCGATTTGTTGACAGGTGTTTTCATTTACATATTCTGACACATGCAGCGCCATCTGTTGATCAATTTTCACACTATTTGTTTTCTTCTGCCATACATTTCCCCCCTTCTCTGTTAATATTCCATTGCAATTTCACATGATTCTGACCAGTGGTGTTATTTATACAGCATTTTGAAAGTTTAACTTTAATTATAATCACCCTTTCCATTTGTTATGCTATTGGTGCTTTTCAGTTTGAGGCTCACACATTGTGTGATAGGTCGAATGAGTGCTCTGTAAGCGATATCCATTGTAGAGAGACTGTTTTTTTTTTTTCATAGTAAGCTACCACTGAACTGATGTGTGCTACTTATTTAACTATTATTGAACCTATGTGATTGGTTTTTGTATGATTTGACTGATTCTAATTGTAACTAAATGATGCTTCAGGCATTGGATGCTGTTTTTTTGTGAACAATTTTACATTTGTAAACATTTAAAGCACCACTTTGACATTTTATCAAGGCCTGACTGAATATTTGTGTAGCATTTTTTCAAGCTGTACTTGTAGGTAGTGGGGAACAGGCATGGTAATTACAATGATAAATAATCACTCTCACTCCCGTCACTTATGATGAATACTTTTATTCTCACAGCGTATACGTAATGCATATAGCACAGAGTGCATACTACAGAGAACTGCATACTACAGAGAACTGATCTGGCAAAGATACAGTTGCTCTTGCTGTGGTAGGGCAGTGATATTATTGAGGGGTGGAGTTAGAGCCAGCGGTTCTACGTCACCACAGAGCCTCCCACCACAAGTGCAGAGCACAGTAATTGGTGTATGTCCTGATGCATTGTCCTGCTGGCGATGGTGAGAACTGACATATCATAGTCTGCCAGGTGCCCAGATGACGACCCTTGACATTGGTGGTGAAGCCAATGGGGCATTGAAGTGTTGGTGGCTGGATGTTGTGTTGTCCAGTAAGGCTGTCAGTTCGCCAGTGGTGGTGTTCGGGGTGTCAGTCATCGTTATGAACTGCTCCAGGGCCAACACGAGCAGGTAGCTGTCTGAAGAAAGTGTGAATTTCAGATCTGCTGTGTTGATAGTAGGTGAAAGTGGTGTGGAGCACACTAATGACCTCAAGACTGTGCTGTAGCCAGACTGTCTATTATCAGATTTGGCCCAAACCTCAAGTAGAGAGTCCTGCAGTCTTCTTGGAGGTAGTCTCACAGGACTAGGCTAACTGTAAGCTGGCTTGAGGGGCCTGGAGCTGGGGTCAGTGGAGAGTAAACACAGTGTGTGTCCGCTAAAGTCCACACCAGTTTTAGCCAGTTCAGTGACACTGTTGTGATTTTTCCAGCTTGCAAGATATCAAAAGTGTTTGGCCTTCATTTCTACACCTTGTACAGGCTGGATGGGGGTTTGATGGCGTCAGTCCTGAGAATGATGTGTGTACACTATTGGAGGTCCTTGTGCACAAAGATAGTTGGTTTGGCATGATAGGATGACGGTGGGATGCAGACATGGCATGTGATTCCTGACATGTTTTCCTAGGACTGGCAGGTTGATGTCCATGGGGTCAGTGGTTTGTGACATGAACTCTGCTGGGAGTGTGATCGGTTCCCCATAGAGCGCCTCTGCCAGTGAGGTATCCAGATCTTCTTTTTAGGCAGCTTGTACGCCCAGCAGCACCCAGGGGTGGGCCTCTGTCGACTCTTGGTCATGGCACATGAGTAGTGTCTTGAGGGTGTGGTGCCACTGTTCTACAAGTCTTTTGGATTGAGGATGGTAGGACATCGTGTGGAACCAGTGGCACACACAGAGACAGCAGAGCTTGGAGAACAGGGCCAACTTGAACTGCCAGCCCTGGTCTGTTGTCAGGGACTTGGGGAAGCTGAAGCGTGCTATCCATAGTGTGACGAAAGCTCAGGCGATGGTGTCGACCGAGATATCAGTCAGAAATGTGGCGTCCACCCATTGAGTTGTTCTGTCAATGGCTGACAAGATGTACTTGTATCCTTTTGAATCTGGGAGTGACCCCATCAGGTCTACTTGGACATGTGGACATGTTGGAAACGACCTTTCGCGATGGGGAATTTCCCAAAGGGCAGTTGGGTGTCAATCCTGTCTTGGTCCATTGGCACTGGATGCAGGCTCTCATCCATGCAGCCCAGTCCCATTTAATGTTAGTCCAAATGAAACATTCTGTTATGAGTTTCAGTGTTGGGCGTACTCCAGCATAAGACAAGCTGTGGATGAGGTTGAAACTATCTTCCTGAAGTTCTGTGGGACGATTGTCTTTGCCTACCACAGGATACGTCACACCAAACTAGTTTGGTTGTGCCTGCAATGGTGCACTGCTTGAGCTGGAGGCTCTTGTGTGTCCAGATAGCAGATTTTGAAGGTCAGTGTCAGTTGTTTGTGCCTCTGCTAGTTGGTCAAAGTGAAGCTGTGCAGATGTGGCAGTGAGTCATGAGAGGTAGTCAGCCGCCATGTTTTCTGTGCCCTGTACATAGCAGATGTCCATATTATATTGTGAAATTAACTTCATGTGGTGGAATTGGCAAGGGGAGGTATTAGCTGGTGGGTTTTTTAGTAGCATCAGCCAGGGGATGGTGGTCTGTGTAGATAGTAAGCGGCTGGCCCCTCATGTCATCTTGGAAATACCAAACCACCTCGTATATTGCCAAAAGCTCACAGTCAAAGGTTGACCACATTTTCTGGGAGTTGGCAAGTTTCTGCGAAAAAAAACTGTAAGAGTTGGGTTGCACCGGGGATTTCCTATTGAGCACCACCCCGGTCGCTGGCGTCGGCCGTTATAGATATATGGGCTTCTGGCGATGGGAGTGCCGGATTGGTGATCTGAGTGAGTTTGGTTTTGATGTTCTTGAAAGCTGCTTGCATATCTGCAGTCCAAGTGAGCTTATGTTTGCCTAATGTGTTCTTGCGACGGAGTGACTCGCTGAGCGGCAAAATTGTTTCCGTGGCATGGGGGAGGTGTTGTCAGTAAAAATTAATTACCCCTAAAAATGGCACAACTCTTGATAATCCTTTGGGGGTAGTAGGTTATGACTTTGGTCTATCTTTTCTGGGGAGGGACAGATGCCCGAAGTGTTACATGATGGACTATGAATGTAATACATTTTTGTCGGAATTGGCATTTGTCCTCATTGACCACAACGCCAGGCTGTGCTAATTTGTCGAATACCATTTGGAGGTGTTTCTTATGATCTTAAGCTGATTGTGAGAAGATAATTACATAATCCAAGTAACTACGCAAAAGGGCATGGTAAAAAAAAAAAAAAGCCATAAATGAACTGTTGCCAAGTCTGGCCTACGTTCTTTAGTCCAAAGGAATTCAAATTGGACAAACTGTGTAATTATTGCCATCTTTGGGATGTCCTCCATGGTCATTTGGGATCCGTGAATAAGCTCTTTTGCAGTCAATCATGCTAAAGGTGGTTGCTGGGAGAAGTCCTGAATATTGAGCATGGTTTAACTATCAATTATGATGCATGCATTCAAATGCCTGTACTCCCCAAACAGGTGCCATGTTTTATCTTTTTTCATTCTCATAGTAATTGGTGAGGCCCACACACTGTCTGATGGCCTGATGGTACCCTCGAGTAACAGTTCATCTATCACGACCTTGGACACCTTTAGTTTGTGAAGGGTGAGGTGGTGTGGTCGGTATGTGCCGGTGGACCAGGGTAGTATTACTTCTGTGTGGAGTACCTTTGTATACAGTGTTAATCTTTTTACAGAGCTAATGAGGAGTAGCACATGAGGCACATGATCCACTCGCGAAGTTGATATCACTGTTTGCACGCGACTTACTCATGAGAGCAATACTGATTTTGCGCAGCCTGCTCATACGAGTGTCATCACAAAGTAAGAGACACTGGACTGACCTGTGGTTCTGAAGGCCTGGCGGTGTCTCGGGAGGACGGCTCTCATTGTTGCTGTTGCGGCGACAGCTGTTGCTGTGTGATGTGCAGTTGTGCCATGAGCTCAGAGCAGCAGTTGCAGAGGTATTCATTAGCTTCTCATGAGCTGGCATTGGTCTGGCAGAGGTCTGTGTATGCAGTCTTGGTTTTGAGCTTCTTGAACAATGCCTGGCACTTAAGCATGAGGTCCAGTACTGTTTCAGAGGTAGGAGAAGAGGCAGCGAAGTCTCATCCATTGGTAGGTGGTCACTGTTTACTCTACTGATCAGCCTGTGGCTGTCATGATGCAGTAGTAAGGTCGTACCCAGGTCTGGCAGAAGGTTATAATGCCTCAAAAAATCTGTGCCCGACTCTGGCTCTATGGTGTTGGCCACGAGAAACATCCATGGGTAAAGGGTGTGATTGTCCAGTTGAACTGCGATAAGAGGCTGTGCCTATCATGGGAATCACTGTATCGTTCATGGCACTTAGTTGTATAGGGGATGGTGTATGTTTTCTGGGCACCAGCTGAAGTGGCAGTGTGCTAATGTTGGCACTTGTGCCGACTAGGAAGTACGCTCTAAGATGGTTGTTGTAGATGAAGAGCCGCATACCTTTAGAATGTAGTCACGGGATATGACGAGTGTTGTCCTGGTTTGTAGTGAGGCTGCTTGGAGGAGGGGAGTGACCTGATGCAGAGGGTGCATCTCAGCACTGAAGCTTGTGTGGAACCAGCTGGGGCATGTGGCCGAGTAGGCACAGTGTCCTGGCTAGGTGAGTCGTTATGATGGTTAGATATGGGCTGACAGCCAGGCGTGAATGTGGCTTGTTTACATTCCATAACAAACATGGTGCCTGGCTCCATCGTGGCATCTGACTGTTGGTGCCTCACCGCTGTGGAGTCTTGTGAGGCTGCTGTGGGTGCTGCATGGAAGGGCTCGGCTAAGGTGGGAGCAGCTCAGCGACTGTTGCTTGGATGGGTCCTGGTCTCCGTGTGTGTGTACAGTGCCCACACTGGCCCAGGCTGGCTGTAAATGTAACAGGTGTTGACATTAGTGCCATAGCTGATGCGAGTGTTTATCAAGGCATAATGTTGTTTGAGGGCAAGCATCAGGTTGGCGAGGCATAACCAGGTTTCCAGTGGTTTCTCCTCACACGTTAGCATGGCTGTCTGTATGTTTTGAGGCAGTTTGAGAAGCCATAGTGACCAGAGAGCACGATCTTTGTGTCGATTGGGATGCGAAAATCTGCACCAGTGTGCTGATTTAGAATCGTGGCCCAGCGACATCTGAATGATGGCTAGGTGGAGTTGTTGTTCAGGTGAACGTGACAGGTGCTGTAGTATGAGCATCATCACTATCTCATATCTGTCAGTGGTTGGTGCATGCAGTAGGGGGTCACTGATAAGATCGGTGTTGGTGTGGAGGTGGTTTAAAAGCACCAAAAAGTTTTTGTGATCGTTTGTGATGCCAGCTGATTCCATCATGCATTTGCAGAGTGTGAACCATACTTGTATAGAATCAACTTGTAGCGGCAGCAGATGTAACTTGGTGTGTAGTCGGTGCTAATCTTCCTGGTGGTGAGGGGCTGTGACCAATATGAGATCGTTCTAATCGTATGAAGTAAATGGTGCAGTTTTGTGAACACTGTCTGGTGGCATTGATAGGGCAGCAGCTGGCATCGCTGTGTGGTAGTCATGATATGTGGGTCGGTGATGGGGGTGTCGTGACCGATTATTGGGGGACGCAACATGGGTGTCATAGCTAGTGCATTGGAGTCATGGAGGATGGCATCGTGGCGGGGTACTGAGGAACGTGGCATGGTGGATGGGTCCTGATTCGTTGCAATAATGGTGGATGGAACATCAGTGTTGGGCACCCAAGGTGGCAGCTGTTGTATATACTCCTTGTGTTCCCACAGTGTGTGGGTCTTAGTTGCAGCGAGGCTTGCTGTATTGATACGCTGTGGTCA